>NC_035441.2:71807739-72453437 GCF_002127325.2 Helianthus annuus
TGTTCATTAGTACATTTATAGTACATGATTTCAAAAGATTATATGCCACGTATGCCCGTTGTGTGCATACTTAGTACATCACTTTACAATACATCTCATGCTACGTACGCCCATTGTGTGCATACTTAGTACATCACTTTACAATACATCTCATGCTACGTACGCCCATTATGTGCATACTTAGTACATCACTTTACAATACATCTCATGCTACGTACGCCCATTGTGTGCATACTTAGTACATCACTTTACAATACATTTCATGCTACGTATGCCCATTGTGTGCATACTTAGTACATTGCTTTACATTGTATTTCTGTTGCATATGCTCATCCGGCATAGGAACACATTATACTACATTTTGAACCGTTGTAACCATTTGACTATGTGAACCGTCTTATCCCTCTGATTATATGAACCGTTTATAACCATTGAACCGTGTGAACCGGTTGTATCTGTTGACATGATTTACATTTGACAATAGACATTTGACTATACATAAACATTTCTACAATTGTTAAACATTTCATCTTGATGGTTTGGTTTGAGTAAGTGATCTAAGTAAGGAGGCGTGTGTAATATGATACAAGCATGGTGGATACTCCGCTGGTACTTCCTATATATAAGTGTTTGTATGGTATTACATATTGTAGCGTTATTTGAATCACTTCAATTTGAGACATATAACATTTTATACAAATAAAACACTTTTCACGAGACATTGATTTACAAACGACTTATCTTATACAAACTCATTTTACATGGTTATCCATTTAACCATACAGTGTTCACTTATTTATACATATCATCTGATCTTATCGTTTTTCAAATGATTTACAAGACAAAGCAAATTACAAGGTTCATGACTAAACATTTTCTCAAACATAAGTCATGAATTCCGTTTTCACAAAACCAATGTATCTCACAGGCATTTTTATGCTGACGTACCTATTTTCACATGTGTTTTCAGGAGATGATGCATAGGACTTATCAAGACATACTTAGGCGGACCTGTGCCTTAGTAACTTAAAACGAGACAAGAACTAGTTAATTTATGTTATGTACACTTTGGTTCTTGTTTAAACAATGTAAACTTTCATGTTTGAATAATAAAACGAAACTTCATTTGCCATGGATTTGAAACAATAAATTCTGTTACAACACTCCCCGGCGTTTCCGCCGCGGTTGCATGTTATACGCGGCCGGGGTGTGACAGAAAATTTGCTATCAGAGCCAATGGTTATAGGGAATTAGGTTATTAGTAATGCTTTGACCTAGTCTATAACCTTCCTAGGACCCTAACGCGAGTTTACTTGCGTTTAGTCATAAAACAATACCGTCACCTATCCTAGGCGACGACCACAACAAGAACATAAAATTCAAAACTGCCTTGAAAACTAATCATCTGTTCTAGGATGATTGATTACTAGGTTTTGAACCCTCTGTTATAAGGTTTTGAACCCCTTTGAATTTTCAAAACTCTCGTCAAAGTTTTGGGTCCTAAATAGTGTGAACACGTGCAAACTAGAAGAGTGAATCCCTGTACCCTGGGTTTTCTGTCTAAGGCTAGAGTGTTCGTACAAATCCACATAATCGGACCAGTCACTCTTACCTGGGAACTCTTGGGGTGAGTGTCCACTTATAGGCGAGCATGTCTTCGCGATACACTATGAGGATCTATTTGCTTTGATTCAGCCTTGGTGTTGTTTGTTTGCTTCATGGTTCAAACAAATGACCATCAACCATGATTATGGTCGGTAATTGTAACATCCTATTCTTACCCAATGCCATTTCATTTGTTTTCTTTCTTGTTTCTCTTTTAGAATGCCTCCTCGACGTGAAAACTAGATAGCGACTGCCGAACTGGCAGAGATCATTGCGCAGCAAATGGCTGCTCAATTCCCAAACCTCTTTGCTCAATGGAACCAAGCCAACAACAACAATAATGCCCCCTGCAACTTCAAGACGTTCAACTCGGCTAAGCCATCAAAGTTTTCTGGGTCTCAAGGAGCGACTGCACTTCTGCAATGGTTCGAGAGTTTAGAGAACACCTTCAGACATGTTCAATGTCCAAACGAGCGAAAGGTAGAATTCGCATCTAGCGTCTTTGAGAAACGAGCTTTGACATGGTGGAATGGTGTGATGAGAGATAGGGGTGCCGATGTGGCACTGGCTCAAACATGGCAAGAGCTTCGAGCTCTGATGATGAAGGAATTCTGTCCTCGTCACGAGATCAGGGCCTTGGAAACGGAGTTCGACGATCTTAAGCAAGTTAGCGGTGTGCATCGAGCCTACACAGATCGTTATGAGGAGCTAAGTTTGTTATGCCCGGGTATGGTTACACCTTTGGATAAGGCAATCGAAAAGTACATTGATGGCCTCCCTGACTCAATACAAGACATTGTGACTGGTAGCAACCCTACTACAGTTAGACAGGCCATTGAGCTATCTGCAACCTTGACTGAATCAAAGATCAGGAAAGGTAAACTTTTCCAAAAAGGTGATAAGAAACCGGTCGGGGAATCGAACCCAATCGAGGAATCAAAGACCATGGATGAACAGACTGAATCCCCTAAGAAGTCAAAGAAGCGAAAGGCTTCTCAGAACTTCACCATGGTCGCTCACAATGGTCAAGCCATCCCCAACCAACCAGCTCAACCCCCTGCTAGAAAACCATACAATGGAACTGCACCCTTGTGCAACCAATGTAGCCTCCATCATCACGCCAATGTACAGTGCCGCAAATGCCAAACTTGTGGACTTATAGGCCACACAGCAAGAGTCTGCCCAGCTGCAGCTGCGCTAAACCAAGCTGGCAACAATCCTGCTCAAGGTCGTTTTCTACCAGGCTCTTGTTTCAACTGTGGCGAGATGGGTCATTTCCGAAGAAATTGCCCAAAGCTTGCTAATGCAAATCCAGTACAGGGATGAGCATCTGACTAACTAGAAGACAACATCGTTTAGAAATAATCACGTCTTATGTATTATTTTCTTTTGTTGTCAAGGTCCAAGAAACAGTTGTTATCGTTGTTTATAAATAAATCTTTTATTTACATTGCAATGTATTTCTGTGGTTGCATGTATAAACGACATATCCCTTACAATACCGACAATCAAGGAACCATATTCCTTGAAGAACAAACTACCCCCAAAATTCTCCCATTCTATGATCTCTTGCGTCTTCCACGAAATTCCTAAGTACCCGTTTCTTCTAAGAGAAACGAAGTACAAGGCGCAAGTTACAACACGTGACGAATACCCAAAGTACAACTATAAATCCTTAATAGGGTACCTAAGGATTTCCCGTAAGTCCTTAATTGTTGTATACCTTAATTCGAATGTGGTGATTCCTTGTAAACAAAAATCAAATTTTGGGAGATCTTCCTATCTTCTCAGATAGATCCCAGTGGACATTGTAGCCCGTCGACTGGTTTCCATATCCGTATTCAATCAATAACAAGTTAATAACAAATTATAATCAAGTTAAACAATTATGTGACTTTGTGCTTATGTGTTCCCTTATGTGTTGTTGTGTGATCCAAATTATGTTACCCAAATCCTTGTAGAATCTTCCGTATCATTCGTATAAAGGATTCATAGTAGGATACCCAAAGGTACCATATAAAATCCTTAATGGACTTCTACGTTATAGTTAAGTCCCTTGGATTATAAAGTACTACTTCATAATTAGACCCTTGAGTGGTCTAGTTAAAGAGATTAATCCAAAAATCTGGCTAGGGATATCATGTGATGATATAGCTGAAAGGACTCCTTGGTGGCCTAACTAAGAAGATCCCCTGTCGATCTAATTAAAAGGACCCGATGGAAGTCTAGTCACCCTCATCACAAGTTTGATATCCTTCCCCAAAACATTACAAAACAAACTGTGCGGACTGTGCAAGGGATTACGTAATTATGGATGCATACATAATTATGGAATTTAGTGCACAGAAATCACAGCAAGTTTCTGTCATGTGTCTAGAGTTCACCCTGTTCATTTCCAACTCTGATGAAGCAACCGTTGAAAATGACTCCGTTAGTTCATTTTCGTTTCTGAAGAATTATCCGTTGGGGAAATGAATATCCGTTGTGTAATCTTTCATTTCCAACTCTGATGAAGCAACCGTTGAAAATGACTCCGTTAGTTCATTTTCGTTTCTGAAGATTTACCCGTTGAGGAAATGAATATCCGTTGTGTAATCCTTCATTTCCAACTCTGAGGAAGCAACCGTTGAAAATGACTCCGTTAGTTCATTTTCGTTTCTGAAGATTTACCCGTTGAGGAAATGAATATCCCTTGTGTAATCCTTAATTTCCAACTCTGAGGATACAACCATTGAAAATGACTCCGTTAGTTCATTTTCATTTCTGAAGATTTACCCGTTGAGGAAATGAATATCCGTTGTATAATCCTTCATTTCCAACTCTGAGGAAGCAACCGTTGAAAATGACTCCGTTAGTTCATTTTCGTTTCTGAAAATTTACCCGTTGAGGAATTCAATATCCGTTGTGTAATCCTTCATTTCCATTTCTGATGAAGCAACCATTGAAAATGACTCCGTCTGTTCATTTTTCGCTTCTGAAGATTTGTCCGTTGAGTAAATGAACATCCGTTTGCTTATTCCGTCATTTCCATTTCTGAAGAATACTTGTTGAGGAAAATGACTCCGTCTGTTCATTTTCGATTCTGAAAATGACCGTTTCTTAAACATGCCATAAATATCCTCTCCGTAGCTTAGAAATAGGCTCAGTGACGAGTCATAGTTTCGGCCAAAATGCGCATTCTTGCGTATTTTGTAACCAAACTACTCGTGAATATCAAAACCGTTTGTTTTGATACCAAACCTGTTTTCTAAACTTAGTTAAGCGTGTTCTAACATGCTTAGCTCGTCACTTTTAGTTTAGTGCTTATATAGGGTCGTAAGGTAAGCGATCTAAACAATCGCTTATACTTTCGAACCCGACCCATTTGGTCGATCATTAGGATCCGACCAAACACATTAGGTGACCATAGCTGTAACCTTACGAGGTTATACCTTATGGTCACGATGTTAGGCGTTCCAAACGCGTTCTACGCGAACGACGCGTTAAGGTAGCATAAGCTACCTAAACGGATCGTAATGGGTCGTAAGCACTTAGGTTAAGTTTCACTTTAGTATGTGGGCTATGTTAAACCATATTACACGAGTCTCCATACTCGTTTGTGTGACAACCCTCACTAAACCAGGTATCCGTACGATTTAATTAATAATTAATTGTTGCTTAATTACTGTGCTTACTTGAAATTACTAATGAACTGCTACCTGACTGTTGACACTTGTACACATCTGCATCATACTTTGATTTCCGTCACTACATTATTTACATACTGAACTCTAGTGACAAACATGATGCCTCTAAGGCCTGTATGAGCCAGAAATATTTTACTACACCCATAGTGAGTGTAGGGATACAAGGGTTGTAGAACTGCGTCTCTAGGAATAAGTTACGATGACTGGATGTGCCTAAAACGTACACTGAGCACAAAACACAACACTTTAATTAACATTTCAGCTTCTGGCTAACTAATAAAGTGCCAAAACATGAGGAAATATTCCTGACACTTTGGAAAATAAGTTGTGTCACTAAAACTGTTATTAACGACACATAAAAGCTTTATTAAGCGCTTTAACGGATTACTATCCAACCGAACAACCGGACTTCACCCGGAACATGAAAATAATGACATTTACATTATTTATCTTTTTCTGAGCCAGTTAGGGTCCCTGAACACCCTAACACCCGCTATAAAGCACAACATGTGACTAACCAAGTTAGTCCCTAAATCTAACCTAGTTAACTTAACTAAACCCTAACTAGCTAGTTGAAATCGAACTAGATAACCCCCCCCCCCTTGGGCCGATTCGGTCACCATGGGACTAAGCTTGTACCATTGTTGATTATAATATTTCATTGTGTCTAATATCTAGGTGACACAAGGACTAATGGATCATAACCCCTAAATTGTCTATAAGAACATGTAATTGCACATCATAATCATTCACTTAAACACTCCACACATCACACCACAAACTCTCTCTTTCCCTCTCTACCTAGCTCACGGCCGAACCCCCCTCTCCCCATCCATCCATTTTCGACTCTTGATCTCCACATTCCAATCATTTACAAGTGTTACGGGTCACGCATTAGGAGTCTTGGAGCAAACGGAAGACAAAGGACCTCTCTATCTTGCTTTTATCCACGCATTTTTCGCATAGATTCTTCCCTAGCCTTGAGCTAGAGGTATAATACTTAAAACACTCTCTCGAACTATTCTAAAGTGGTTAATGAGTTATGTAACGGTTAAAATGCGGAAACTTACCATTTGAAGCACAAAAGTCTACTAAAAACATGAATATTGTTGGTTAATAGCACATAAGTGGTGTAAAAGTTGTAGTAACTGAAATTTGTGGTTACCTAGACCCGATCTACGTTGTGGTAGCTCGGATCACCATTTAACCCGGTTTGGTTAAGATCATGGATCTTGACATAAGCTTGTTTTGAATGAGACAAGGGTTAAAAGGGTGAAACTCTACCACACGCGAATCATGAACTTGTGTAAAAATGTTTTACTTGTAAAATAGTATTTAAAACTAGCAGATCTACGTATCTGCAAGTGGTATTTTCAAAGAACCAAGCGTCAAAGAAAATCATGTTTTCTAAAAATAGATCTTACATTAACAAGCATGATTTTTATAAACCACAAGTGTGTAAACACTTGTGAAATGAAAGGTTCGACAAAATAACAAACTTTGTAAAAGATGACGAGAAGTTGTAAAGATGGATTTACTTTAAAAACGAGGTTTTTACGAGATCGATCTACTTTATATAAAGATCCACAAAATATAATGGGATTTACACTATAGTTTTCGGAAAAACTACAAGTTCATGCGATTATGCGATTTACATACTTGTCGACTAGTTTAATGTGTCGGAAATTGTTGATTGAATAAAGAGATTGTTGAAATTGATTTTGTAAAAGAAAATGATACGCTTGAAAGCGTGGCCACCTCCAGTTACAGAGGAAACTCTGGCGAAATTTTTCTAAAAACCTAACACTTAGAATTATTTACACTACAAAGTGTTAGAATTATTTTTGACATGTTTTCGAAATATAAATTTCGCCATGACTTTATTTACTAAATAATCGGAGGTGGGATTTTCACAAAACTAAACGTGATAAGCATATATTTGGTAAATATATTTTCACCACACTGTTTATGATTATTTTGTGAAAATACATAAATATTATTTTTAGAATAAAAATAATATTTCGAACGATGACAGATCCAAAATAATACAAATGCTTACACGACAAACATATAAGTTACACCGGTAATTATTATTACCACTTAATCACTAAAACGTAACTTACGCATTATACGGAAATATTCATGAACGCGTATTTTGTCAACGTATTATTTTTGGAAGTATTATGTGAAGTGAAAATATAATATTTTTGAGAAAAATATTTATATTTTGGAATTAGAAATAAATATATATTAAGTGAGACTTAATGATATAATTTGAACGCATATGTATTAAATCCCCCATCCTTGGGAAGGAGATTAACTACCAAGTATATACGAAAAGTAAACACGGAATAGTTGTCTAACTATTTTCCAAAAACTTAAACTATAAAGCTAAGGCACGGCTGTCCGTCTAATAGAATTAGCACATGTAGGTCGTTGCACAGCTGCCTGATTTGGAGTACTTGGTAGAGACGCACCGACTGTGAGTTCATGTCCCCCTTTTCTCTTAACTGTTTTCAGTTTTGTAAACTGCGGGGGTGAAATACATGTTACTATGATTACGAGTACTTTTACATGGTATGGTTAGCGTAAGGAGGGTTACTACTTAGATCATGTGAGTGGGTAGGCGGGAACTGGAGGCCATTAATCCTCATTGTAGGACCGAGGGACGTAAGCGGTAGATCTATCTGGGTGTAGCGAGCCCAACCCCAGGTCCAGCATAACGGACCTCGGGTGACTTTGTGCCCCGACGCAAAATCGCAAGGGTTGAGTCTTCCTACTTGCACTTTACACATATCAATGGACTTGCAAACCATTGGTGATCTATTTTTCCTTATTTGCTACATACCAGGGTTTTGATAAATACAAAGGTTTATTTACTCACTTACACATGAACTCGCTCAACATTGTTGTTGATTTTTCAACTTACATGTATTTCAGGGAATTAAAGATCTGGCACGGTATGGCACGTTTTCCCGCTGCACTAGTTTCCGAGGTCATCCGGGGTTTAGGGAATGTGACTCTTTCCTGGACAAGTCACAGTCCTTAAACCATGTTTATGTTATGTTTGAGTTGTAATGTTTGTTGAACAAGGTTATGGTTATTAGGGTGTTTTCCGTTAAAACAATGTTATGGTATTTTGGTTTTAAACTTAATCGAATGGATGATCTTGCATGTTTTTAATTCATATAGCTTTGTTATGATTAAGCTATGGTATTAAGAAGTCACACCAAATTAACCACGCTTCCGCAAAGCCAGGGTGTGACAGCTTGGTATCAGAGCTTTGATCATAGCGAACTAGGATTCCTTCTCGAGTCTAGACTATGATCACTAGGGCTCTCACGAAAACATTTTTACTGCATACCACTTAAGTCCTGATCCAAAACGTTTTTACAAACACATGTTGAGCACATTTTACTTATTATTTTATAGGCTCAGTCTTGAAGGCTGAGGCTCGGTCTTGGAGGCCGAGGCTATCTTAGAGATAGAGGTAGATGTTTATTGTTTTAGGCTCAGTCTTGGAGGCTGAGGCTCGGTCTTGGAGGCCGAGGCTCGATCTTAGAGATCGAGGTAGATGGCTAGTGAGACTAGGAAGAGTAGGCTCAGTCATGAAGGCTGAGGCTCAGTCATAGAGGCCGAGGCTCGATCTAGGAGGTCGAGGTGGATGATAGAGCAGTCTTAGAGACTGGAAGGAATTTGGCTAGTGGGACTAGGAATGTCAGTCTTAGAGACTGGGAAGAATTTGGCTAGTGGGACTAGGAATATCAGTCTAGGAGACTGGGAGGCTAGTGGGACTAGGAGAATTATGTGATTTCTTACTTGGTGACTTATGTGATTACTTGATTGTATGATTGATTCCTTGTGCATATTTGTGATTATGTTACAGACTCATGGACTCGCCCGGTACAGGCGACTCGGACACCACTGGACCCATACCTGTAGTATCTTACGACCTCGTATCCTCAGAGCACGAGGTGCACACTTCGGACTACACCAGCACTGACGACGACGATTTCCAGCCCTTCGCACTACCCGATGGTGCTGATGAGCCTGCAGATGGCCCTCCCGCTGAGTACCTACCTCTAGTAGTGATTCCGGCCCCTATACCCTTAGCCGTTTATCCTGCATATGACTTACTTCTGGACGCCGAGGCTGACGGCAATATTGATCTGTTTGAGGATGAGCCTATCGAGGATGAGATCCCGGACGCAGCCCTTCTTCCCGCTGACGACCTTCTGATGATCGCTGGTGCTCCTGCCGAGGACTCACCCGCGCATTCACCGGTCCCAGACTCCTTTGAGTCTGTGGCATCCGCACCATCTCACGAGGTGAGCGCACAACACTTTGCACACGATTCGGATCCTGACCAGGCATCCTCTGCTGCACCTATACCCAGCTTTGCGTTTGACCATGATGACATAGAGGATTCTGATCCTATCTTTCCCCCGGGATTGGACCCGGATCATGATATTGAGTTTATCCCGATGGACCAGCCCATGGAGGATCCCGCTGATCCAGTTGACCCTATCGATCCCGAGTTTGACTTCGAGATGTCTTTTGACGACCCCGAGCCTGCCTTAGCCCCTGAGCAGGCAGCCGCTCTAGACCCCATGCTTGAGCATGACCCCGTACATGTTGGCATCCCTGTTGAGCCTGTTATATCTGACCCACCTGTTGATGATCTCCCTGTGGATGTTCCTTTGTTAGAGGGTGATCATGTTATTGCCGCTGATCCTGTTGTTCCCCCACCTGTTGCTGATATACCTGTTGACCAATCTGTTGAGCACATTGCACCTGTTCACCCTTTTGTTGCTCCCCCACTTGATCCCGTTCCACTTGAGCCTGAGCATGCACTGTTCGCAGACCACATGGATCCACCGGATGAGCATGCACAGCACGGTTGGATACCTGCTGATGAGGACGTTCCACCTTTTCCATCACACCACACTGATACACGACATGTTGATTTCTCTTTTCAGGTTCCTCAGTTTGTACCTCCAGCGAGACCTGGAGAGGGTTCTTCAGCCCATCCCTTTGGGCATATCCCGACATCTGTTCCTGTTATGCCACAGTTTCCACCTGCTTTACCCCCTGTCTCTCCTTTTCATGTGGCACCTTTTGATCCCACCAGTACGCCATTCCTTTGGCCGTCACCGCCTGTCATGCCACCTACTGATCCTTACCATCCGTTCCATGTGGGAAAGACTATAGGGAACGTTTTGATGTCTTTTGTTTTTCAGCATGAGTCACACACGCAGCGTATCCAGGAGCTTGAGAGAGCTCAGCTGCCACCATGTTCGTGCCATGGTCAGACACACTCTCCCTTGCAGCCCTCTCAACCTGTACCCCCAGATTATGCTGCACGCCTCTTTGCTTTAGAGCAGCAGGTCGCTTCGTTCATCCGTACTCAGAGAGCCATGGAGGAGGACTGGCTCCAGTTACGTCGTTTGTTCTACACTCACTTTCCCCCTCCTCCACCGCCATCTGTATAGAGCTCATCAGTACTGTTAGGGTAGACGTTGGTGAGAGGACCGCGATTGCTTTTGACTGCACAGCATTTTTGGAGACTACATGATGATTCTGACTTTTGACACATATTTGATGTATTTGATGTATTTGACACCGACTTGATATAGTTTTGGACAGGGGTGATGTAGCCCCTAGTAAATTGATGATTGTATGATGCAGTGATGTACTGATACACTTACGTTGTGGTCTCGATATATATGGCAATCACAGTATTCTCATCACATTTGATTCGCTTGATTGCTTATTTATATTTTTATGACATGGGATGTTGTGTGTATAATATTTGTGACATGGGATGTTGTGTGATTAGTATTTGTGATATATTGATAACATGAGATGTTATGTGTTATTACTATTACTATATACGTACGCTTTACTATGGCCTGGCCGACGTAAACACATATTTAGAAGATGCCGCCAAGACGTCAACAACAGCAAATGCCTACGACTCAGGAAGAACTACAGCAAGTCATTGCTGCTGCCATTGCTCAATATGCTGCCTCTCAAGGAGGAATGAGTGGAAGCAACTCTGGCAACACTGGCAGCAATAACAATCCACCTCATGGTAACCCTAAGTCATTAAGACATACCATGACCTGAATGGATTTCCTTAGCGAGAATGCTAATGCCAAATGTATGTTATAATGTATGTGCAGGGTGCACCTACAAGCAGTTCTTGGACTGCAAGCCCGTAAACTTTGATGGCACAGGAGGTGCTGTCGCCTTTGTCCGCTGGGCTGAGAAAACAGAATCTGTTCTTCGCATGAGCAAATGCGCATTGGATCAGCAAGTCACCTATATCTCTGGGCTATTTTTGGATGGAGCCCTATCCTGGTGGAATTTGCAAGTACAGACACTTGGAGAAGCTGCTGCCTACGCACTGACCTGGGCCGAACTGAAGGAACTCATGCGCAAAAAGTACTGCTCTTGCGCTGAAATCCAGAGATTGGAGACCGAGTTCTGGCATTTGAAAATGGAAGGTCCTAAGATAGCAGAGTATGTTCAAAGGTTCCACGACTTGTCGCATGTGGTACCCTACATGGTCACTCCTGAGTTCAAGAGAATTGAACGTTTCATTTGGGGATTAGCTCCTCAAATCATAAGCATGGTGACCTCCTCCAAACCTGCGACTATCACTGAAGCCATCGATTTGAGCGTGGCTCTCACAGAGGAGGCAATTCGTTTGAACAAGTTTGATGAAACTGAGCCAAAGAAGAAAGAGACTCATGTGGAGTCATCTGGAGAAAACAAGCGGAAGTTTTCAAACTTCAAGCAGGGCACCGGGGTGGTGGTTAAGAAAGGAGAGCAAAACACGCCAGCTCAGGATATGGGTGCACATCCCAAGTGTAACTCTTGCCAACGCCATCACTCTGGTCGATGCGGGCCAAAAGTATGTGAAGCTTGTGGAAAGACTGGTCACTTGAAGGATTCCTGTTGGGCTAGTGCTGGCCGGGGAGGCCAAGGAGGATTTGGGAATAGAAACAATCGTGGTGGTAATGGAAATCACCCACAAGGAAACAATGGAGGTGATGGGAATCGGGTCAATAATGCAAACTAAGCGGGCACTATAAATCGTAACCAGAGAAACAATCAAGCTGGAAACGGTGGTGGAAATGGGCAGAGACCCGGATGTTTCAACTGTGGTGATCTTGGGCACTACAAGAGGAATTGCCCGGAATTAAACCAAGCCCGTGGTAGGGTGTTTAACATTGAAGCAAGGGAAGCACGCCAGGACCCCAATGTTGTCACTGGTACGTTCCCTGTAAACCAACGCTATGCATCCGTTTTATTTGATACTGGCGCCAATTTTAGCTTCGTGTCGTTAGAATTTAAGAATATGCTTGGTTTAGCCGCTAGTAAATTAGATGTTCCGTACTCGATCGAATTGGCGAATGGGAAGTTAGTAGAAGCTAATGAGGTGATTCGAGGCTGTGTAATCGAATTGGGAGAGCGTGAGTTCGCTCTAGATCTACTACCAGTCCAGTTAGGAAGCTTTGACGTGGTAGTAGGAATGGATTGGTTATCGAGTAACAAGGCCGAGATAGTTTGTCATGAGAAGGTCGTTCGTATCCCGACCGAAGATGGTGAGACCATTGTTATTCACGGAGATAAGCGTGAGACGCCGTTGAGGATTATTAGCTGCCTGAAAGCAAGAAAGTGTTTACAGAAAGGATGTGTTGCTTTTCTGGCACACACTGTGGATAAGAAAGCTGAAGAACCGAAGATCGAAGACATCCCTGTCGTGAGGGAATATCCAGAAGTCTTCCCAGAGGACTTGCCTGGATTGCCGCCTCCAAGGCAAGTGGAGTTCCGCATTGACTTAGTTCCAGGCGCCGCGCCTATGGCTAAGGCACCTTATAGACTTGCTCCGTCTGAGATGCAAGAACTGTCGACACAACTTCAAGAGTTGTTAGACAAGGGATTTATCCGACCGAGCTTCTCGCCTTGGGGAGCTCCAGTTTTGTTTGTCAAGAAGAAGGACGGTAGTTTCCGTATGTGTATTGACTACCGAGAGTTGAACAAGCTGACGATCAAGAATAGGTATCCTCTGCCAAGGATTGATGATCTGTTCGACCAACTTCAAGGTTCAAGCTTTTACTCCAAGATCGATCTTCGATCTGGATACCATCAGTTAAGGATACAGGAGGAGAGTATCCCAAAGACAGCCTTCAGAACTCGTTATGGGCACTACGAGTTCCTCGTTATGCCATTTGGTTTGACAAACGCACCTGCAGTATTCATGGATCTGATGAATTGAGTTTGTAAGCCATATCTGGATAAGTTCGTGATTGTATTCATCGATGATATTTTGATTTATTCAAAGACGAAGGCTGAGCACGAGCAGCATTTAAGAGCCATTCTTGAGCTGCTAAAGAAGGAATAGTTGTATGCCAAGTTCTCTATGTGCGAGTTTTGGCTACGAGAAGTGCAATTCCTTGGGCACATGGTGAATGGAGATGGAATCCACGTGGATCCAACCAAGATAGAGGCGATCGAGGATTGGGAAACGCCAAAGACGCCAACCGAGATTCGGCAATTCTTGGGTTTGGCTGGCTATTACCGAAGATTTATTGAGAACTTTTCAAAAATCGCTCAACTATTGACGCTCCTCACGCAGAAAGATAAGAAGTTTGATTGGGGAATCAAACAGGAAGAAGCGTTCCAGATATTGAAAGATAAGCTTTGTAACGCGCCAATCTTAGCTCTACCGGAAGGTACAGATGATTTCGTGGTATACTGCGACGCTTCGCGTCAAGGATTGGGTTGTGTGTTGATGCAACGCCAAAAGGTTATTGCTTATGCATCACGTCAGCTGAAAGTGCATGAAAAGAACTATACCACACATGATTTGGAGCTAGGCGCAGTGGTTTTTGCTTTGAAGATCTGGAGACACTACCTTTATGGTACGAAGTGCACGATCTTCACAGATCACAAGAGCCTCCAGCACATATTCAACCAGAAGGAGTTGAATATGAGGCAAAGACGATGGGTAGAGCTGTTGAACGACTACGACTGCGAGATAAAGTATCATCCAGGGAAGGCGAATGTGGTCGCCGATGCCCTAAGTCGAAAAGAGAGAATCAAGCCCATAAGGGTTAGGGCTTTGGAGATGATCATTCAAACCGATCTTTCCTCGCGCATTCGTACATCGCAGAAAGAAGCTTTCAAGGAAAGAAACCTTGAAGAAGAGTATCTCCGTGGGATGGAGAAGTTATTGATACCAAACAAGGAAGGAACGTTGTGTTTTGAGAAAAGGATTTGGGTTCCTTTGTTTGGAGGTTTAAGGAAGGTTATTTTCGATGAAGCTCACAAGTCGCGGTACTCTATCCACCCTGGAGCGGATAAGATGTACCAGGATCTTAAAGATTATTATTGGTGGCCTAGGATGAAAGGCGACGTGGCTTTTTATGTGAGCAAATGTTTAACTTGCGCCAAGGTTAAGGCGGAATACCAGAAGCCTTCAGGACTTCTGCAACAACCAGAGATTCCCAAGTGGAAGTGGGAACAAATCTCCATGGATTTTATTACGAAGTTGCTAAGAACGCCAAGAGGCCATGACACTATCTGGGTGATAGTGGATCGATTAACGAAGTCAGCACACTTCTTACCTATCCGAGAAAAGGATAATACGAGCAATCTGGCTGAAATCTACATGAGAGAGATTGTTTCGCGCCATGGAGTACCTCTCTCGATCATCTCTGATAGAGATGGGAGATTCGTATCAAGGATATGGCAATCCTTCCAAGAAGCTTTTGGCTCAAAGCTGAATATGAGCACCGCGTTTCACCCGCAGACCGACGGTCAAAGCGAGCGGACGATATATGTCACACCCCCAAAATTCCACCTGCGGAGTACTACCGCTTGGAGGCGTGACTGACCAGGATCCAGCCACCAATCATACTGAACAATCTTATTAATAGTTATAAAAGTCTAACCAATACGATTGGTGTTCGAACAAAACATAGTTTAAGTTGTAAGCGGAAGCATAAGTCTTAAAGTTAAAACATAAGTTCAAATGGTTTCAAGTTTAACATGGCACACAGCAATCCATGTCCCACAACGACTCTCCTCCATGCAAGCTCCAGCTGAGTACCTATGGTCCTGCAAAGCATGTAGTAACGAGTCAACAACTAGTTGAGTGAGTTCACAGTTGGGTGTTCGTTTTAGTTGTTTCGAAAACAGTTTCCTTTAACTGGCATCCTGCCGTGGGGGTTACCCCATAGTTTAAAAACGTGACTTGTTTATTCCCAGTTACTCTGGCATTCCAGCCGTGGGGGCTACCCCATGTTAGTTATCAGGCATTTCGGCCGTGGGGGCTACCCCATGCTAGTTATCAGGCATTTCGGCCGTGGGGGCTACCCCATGCGTACACTAGACTCGTTACCATATCGACTGCTGACTGTAGTCATGTTTATGTGCCCTGAAACTGTCAATGTCTATCATCATTGACGTGCCCCAGATCCATTAGTTCACGCCCGTCCTCTGCGGCACGGTGTGAGGTTTGTCAGACCTAAATAGCGCTATCTAACTAATGACCCGCTCGCCATTGGCCCGGTGATTAAGTCGATATAAAAAGGAGGGACTTCGTGATAGAGTTTTGGTCTAGTACGAGTTATCCGTCCGTCCGGACGAGGAATCACATTCCTGAACCACTGCTGTCCTGCCCAAGGAGGACGAGGAACCCACGTTCCTTAACCCCATTCCCAACCCAGGGAATCCCATGCTTTGTAGAGGGTGTGAACTCACCTTGGTTTGCTCGGCAGTTAAATCACAGAAAGGTCAATCAAGTTGCAAGTGGTCAACTATGTCCTAACATAGATACCATTTATATCAGATTCAAACCAAGCAGTGCACGTACAAGTAGCAATCACGGCATACAAGTTCTATCATGGCAGTTTAACAACAGTGCACAGTATTTTCAATTAACAGTAGCACATTTGGCCCATAAGTTCAGTCCAACTACTTAAGCCCAAAACACGTATTAAACAGTTAACACAGAAGCCCATAAGCCCGGCCCATTAACGTAGGCCCATAATTAAGCAAGCCCAATAAGCGTGGTTTCGAGTCGCAACCGGACTCGCAAGCATGGTTGCGGGTTATGCTGTTTGTGTTGATCATGGATGGTTGCGAGTCGCAACCTATGTCGCAACCATGGTTTCGGCTGATCATGCTAAGGTTTCGAGTCGCAACGGGACTCGCAACCTGTGGTCTCGGCTTGTCATGTTATGGTTGCGGGTCGCAACCAGGTGTTCTCGACTCGCAACCGGTGTCGCAACATGGAGGTTTCGAGTCGCAACCGGGGGTCTCGACTCCCCAACAGTTGCTGATTCTGCACAGTTGTACTATCCAATGAAATTCAATTGTCATGCAACATTATATGGTACTATCCACTAAAACATGTTTTGTTGTCTAACACTAGCCAAAATCGGATCAAATATGCAGAATTCAAACATTCAAAACACATTCAAAGCATATTCAAGTAGTTCTTAATATATTCAAAACACATTCATCAAGTTCTTCACATATTCATAACACATTCAACCCTCATTCTACCAAAATTGTGAACCACAACTTACTAGAATGCATCCTATTATGACAAGCATTTGGTTTCCATTCATAAATCAATCCAACTTGCATGAACACCCAAACCCTTTGGATCCAAACCGAGTAAAACCGATAACACCATTCATATTCAAGCATATTACACATTTTAACATAACAATGCATTAACTTATTATCATCATCATCCGATTTTTTTTTTAACACATAACAAGAACCACCTATGAACCGATTGCTTTGAACATCAAATCATCATGCATAACTCAACAAACAACATATTGTCAAATAGTTTTATCATACATCATCAACCCAAGCACACACAACATGAATCACCAATATTCAACAATAAACATCAAGAAACACTAACCGGTTGATGGGTTTCAAAGGTGTGTATGAATCTTCCAACCGAGTGTGTGTGTGAGCCGATCCAAGAGTCCAAATCCGAGAATGACGGAGTGTTTGTGAGGGAAAGTAGGAGAGTGTGTGTAGAGGAGTATGGGTGTTGTCAAAAGAAATGGTGAGTGTGGCCATGAGTGTAGTATATATACTAGTTCTTCATGATTCACCCTAAAGGGCTTACAAGTCGGCTAAAGGGGTTTACGGCCCAAATGGCCCAACCGGTTACTGTTCACTCGAGACCACATGGTCTCGAGTCAGGTCCTTGTTGTTTCGGTTCATATACATACACGCATACATATAATTACAACACATAACGTAACATGAAATCACATAGAATGTTCGCATATATCATTACACCAATACGTCAACTAGTCATATAAGGTTACACGAAAGGTTCCAAATTTCGAGTTGTCACATCATCCCCAAGTTGAAAGAAATTTCGTCCCGAAATTTGATGGCACTCACTGAGGAAGCTAGTTAAGTTGCATGGTTTTCCCGGTTTTCCTGGGGTGTCACATCCTCCCCCCGTTGATCTGGAATTTCGTCCCGAAATTCCGTAGCTTCAGCCTCAGTAGTGGTCGTACCGTTCGCAAATAGTTGGGGATACTTTTGTTTCATCCGATCTTCGCGCTCCCAGGTGAACTCTGGGCCGCGACGTGAGTTCCAACGAACTCGAACGAGAGGTATTCTAGTGCTCTTGAGGACCTTAACATCCCGGTCCGTGATTTCGACTGGTTCCTCGACGAATTTCAACTGTTCGTCGATCGTGAGTTCCTTCAGAGGAACTACGTGGGTCTCATCTGACAGACACTTCTTCAGATTCGACACATGAAAAACGTTGTGAACTGCACCGAGTTCTGCTGGTAAGTTCAGTCTGTAGGCCACCTTGCCTATTTTCTCAATGATTTCGAAAGGTCCAACGTATCGTGGGTTGAGTTTGCCGCGTTTACCAAAACGAACCACACCCTTCCAGGGTGAAACTTTGAGTAATACCCGCTCCCCAACCTGGAGCTCAAGGGGTTTCCTACCCTTATCAGCGTAGGCCTTCTGACGGTCACGAGCGGCCGCCATGCGTTGTCGTATTTGAGCAATCCGCTCAGTAGTGTCTACCACATGTTCTGGACCAGTGATTTGACTATCCCCCACCTCTGCCCAACAAAGAGGTGACCGGCATTTACGTCCGTACAATGCCTCGAACGGAGCAGCTTTAATGCTGGTGTGATAGCTGTTATTGTACGAGAATTCCACAAGTGGTAGATGCTTCTCCCAGCTGTTGCCAAAGTCGATTACACATGCACGAAGCATGTCTTCTAAGGTCTGGATAGTGCGCTCGGACTGCCCGTCCGTCTGTGGGTGATACGCTGTGCTCATATCTAGACGTGAGCCAAAAGACTTGTGCATCGCCTGCCACAGTTCTGAAGTAAAACGTGCATCTCGATCAGAGATGATAGAGGTGGGCACCCCGTGCCTCGAAACAACTTCCTTGAGATATATCTCTGCTAGAGTGGAGAATTTATCTGTTTCCTTAATCGCTAAAAAGTGTGCGGATTTTGTGAGTCGATCCACAATCACCCAAATAGTATCGTTTCCGCGCTGAGATCTTGGTAGGCCAGTAACGAAATCCATGGAAATTTGCTCCCATTTCCATTGTGGTATCTCTGGTTGTTGCAGTAAACCTGAGGGTTTCTGGTATTCTGTCTTGACTCGCGCACAAGTCAAACACTTGCTGACGTAAGTTGCTATGTGGGCCTTCATGCTAGGCCACCAATACATAGTTTTAATATCGTGGTACATCTTATCCGAACCAGGGTGTACCGAGTAGCGAGATTTGTGTGCTTCATCCATTACAAGCTCTCGTAAGTCGCCATAGAGTGGGACCCAAATGCGTCCTGTTACATAGTAAGCACCGTCTTTCTTTTGCTCTAAGCATTGCCTCGACCCGCGTAGGGCTTCGGCCCTTACGTTTTCTGGTTTCAGTGCTTCTATCTGAGCAGCTCGTATTTGCGAAGGTAGGCTAGAATGGATCGTGAGTTGTAAAGCTCTTACGCGCTTAGGCGCAGTGTCCTTTCGACTGAGGGCGTCAGCCACTACATTGGCCTTGCCCGGGTGATACCTGATAGAGCACTCGTAGTCATTCAGTAACTCGACCCATCGTCGTTGCCGCATGTTCAGTTCCTTCTGCTTGAATATGTGCTCTAGGCTCCTGTGGTCGGTGTAGATGGCGCACTTGGTTCCGTACAGATAATGTCGCCATAGCTTGAGTGCGAAAACGACAGCTCCCAGCTCTAAATCATGCGTAGTGTAGTTCTTTTCATGAACCTTGAGTTGGCGTGAGGCGTAGGCTATGACTTTATCTCGTTGCATCAATACACAACCAAGACCTTGAATTGATGCATCACAGTAGACCACGAAATCGTCTGTGCCCTCTGGCAGGGAAAGGATAGGTGCACTACAGAGTCTATCCTTTAGATGTTGAAAGGCTAGTTCTTGTGCATTTCCCCAATGATAAACAACGCCTTTCTGCGTTAGCGAGGTGAGAGGCTGCGCGATCTTAGAAAAATCCTTGATGAATCTCCTGTAGTAACCTGCCAATCCCAAGAATTGGCGAATCTCCTTTGGTGTACGAGGTGCAGGCCAGTTCTTAATAGAGTCCACTTTGGATGGATCAACGTGAATCCCATCCTTGTTCACCACATGTCCTAGGAAATGGACTTCACGAAGCCAGAAGTCGCATTTCGAGAACTTTGCATAAAGCTGTTCTGTCCGAAGGAGTTCCAGAATAAGTCGTAGATGCTGTTCGTGCTCCTCCTGACTCTTAGAATAGATCAGGATGTCGTCGATGAAGACTATAACGAACTTGTCCAGGTAAGGCTTGCACACTCGGTTCATCAAGTCCATGAAAACTGCGGGTGCGTTCGTCAGCCCAAACGGCATGACCAAAAACTCATAGTGCCCATAACGGGTTCTAAAGGCTGTCTTGGAGACATCCTCTTCTCGAACTCTCAGCTGGTGATATCCCGATCTCAGATCAATCTTTGAGTAGTAGCTTGACCCCTGTAACTGGTCGAACAAGTCGTCAATGCGCGGTAGAGGATAACGGTTCTTCACAGTCACCTTGTTGAGTTCACGATAGTCGATGCACATTCTGAAGGTACCGTCCTTCTTCTTCACAAATAGTACTGGGGCTCCCCAGGGCGATGAACTAGGACGAATAAAACCCTTATCCAGGAGTTCTTGTAGTTGCGTAGAGAGTTCTTCCAACTCTGATGGAGCTAAACGATAAGGTGCACGTGCTATAGGCGCAGCTCCAGGAGCTAGTTCAATCTGAAACTCGACTTGGCGATGGGGTGGAAGACCAGGTAATTCCTCAGGGAATACCTCAGGATAGTCCCGTACAACTGGAAAATCTTCTAGCTTCTTCTCCTTCTCCGAGGTATCAGTAACTAGAGCCAAAATCGCAGGGTGGCCCTTTCGTAAGCACTTCTGGGCCTTAAGGAGAGTGATGATGTTCTCGACAGCACCTCTCTTGTCGCCACGAATCATGAGTGGTTCATTACCGGAACCAGGAATACGGACGATCTTCTCGTTGCAAAGAATCTCTGCTCGGTGTTGGGATAACCAATCCATCCAATGACAACGTCGAAACTACCCAAGACGATAGGAATAAGGTCAATAGAGAAGGTCTGGTTAGCGAGGACAAGTTTGCAACCTTTGACTACGTGCGAGGCCTCCAAACTCTTACCATTAGCTAGCTCTACAGTGTGCTTGTCGCTCAGGGGTGTTGGAATACGCTTAAGCATTTTACTAACTTCTAGTGACACATAGCTAGTATCGGCACCCGAATCAAATAAGACTGTAACATAAAAGTCGTCAAGAAGGAACTTACCCGTCACCACGTTGGGATCATTCCTTGCTTCACCTTGACCAATCACGAACACTCGCCCCCTGGCACCATTGTTGTTGTTGTGGTTTCCATTGTTACCATTCCCCTGATTGTTGTTGTTGTTGTTGTTGTTCTGGTTCAGTTGGGGACAATCTTTCTTGAAGTGGCCTTCAGCTCCACACTGAAAGCATCCTTTGTTGTTACCCTGTTGCTGCCGCTGATTCTGTTGAGGTTGTTGACGATTCTGATTGGCGGGGTATGCGCTCCTGCAATCCTTTGCAACATGACCAGGCTTGTTGCACCGATGACAGTTGCCCCTGGTGCATGGCCCACTGTGGTGTAGGTTGCAATGATTGCATTTGGGGTGATTCCCCTTGTACCCACCATGACTTTGACCACCAGACGGTTGCTGACTGGGGCTCTTGTGGTCGTCAGTCTTTCTCGGCTGAGACTGAGATTGCACAGAAGTTGAACCCTTGCTTGATGTTCCATCCCATTTCCGTTTGTTCTCACTAGAGGTACCATAAGTAGTTGCAGCACCTATGCGCTTTGGTAACTTGTTCTGCTCCACCGCCTGATCAGTAAGACGGTGAGCCAACTGAACAACCTGCTGGATAGTGGCCAAGTTTGCTGAAGTCACATGACTTTGGATCTCTGGCACCAAGCCCTTGAGATAGAGTTCAATTCGCTTATAGGGAGGGTCCACCATAGTGGGACATAGCAATGCAAGCTCATGCGATCTCTTAGTATACGCCTCAATCTCTGACCCCGTCATCTTGAGGTTGTAGAACTCGTCTTCCAACTTATGAAAGTCATCGCGACTGCAGTATTCCTCCCTGATCATTTCCTTGAAAGTTTCCCATGGGGTGGCGTTGGCAGCAACCAACCCCAGCATTTGCACTTGAGCATTCCACCATGTGAGGGCCAAACCCTCGAGAGTACCAGTAGCGTACTTCACCCTACGCGCTTCGGGGCATTCACACATTTCGAACACAGATTCTAGTTTCTCAAACCAGTGTAGGAGACCTACTGCTCCTTCAGTTCCGCTAAAAGTAGTGGGTCGGCAGTCCATAAAGGTCTTAAAAGTGCACACCGGTGCCTGAGCATGTTGACCTAAGGTAGGTGAAAGAAAGACAGAGTTTAACACAAAGGTTGGTTCACGAGAGTAGGACCCTAAAGATCCTAGAATAAGTTCGGACTGCAGGATATACCTCCTGCGTATGCAGCTGCGAGTGCTGCGGCAACTCGTTCGTTGATCAGTGCGGTCAACTGGGCTTGTGTCATGTTAACGCGTCCAGACATGATTCTTCATATCAAGAGTATCACGAGTGAGAGAGGTTCGCGAAAGTACGATAGTAGGATAGAGTAAGCACGCACGTGTTCAAACAACAGTAGTTATACTAATCAAGCATACCATGAGCAATGTACTATGTATCTAGCAAGTAGGCAACATACACATATCATATCACCTAGAATGTCGAGCCTTGCATGTGGAGTGAAGCGTCGTTGTGGACCGTTGAGCACTATACCGGTTATAGTCTGGTTTTAACAAAAACGTTTCTCCTTTATTAAAACCAAGTTCACTATAACCAATGGCTCTGATACCAATCTGTCACACCCCCAAAATCCCACCTGCGGAGTACTACCGCTTGGAGGCGTGGCTGACCAGGATCCAGCCACCAATCATACTGAACAAGCTTATTAATAGTTATAAAAGTCTAACCAATACGATTGGTGTTCGAACAAAACATAGTTTAAGTTGTAAGCGGAAGCATAAGTCTTAAAGTTAAAACATAAGTTCAAATGGTTTCAAGTTTAACATGGCACACAGCAATCCATGTCCCACAACGACTCTCCTCCATGCAAGCTCCAGCTGAGTACCTATGGTCCTGCAAAGCATGTAGTAACGAGTCAACAACTAGTTGAGTGAGTTCACAGTTGGGTGTTCGTTTTAGTTGTTTCGAAAACAGTTTCCTTTAACTGGCATCCTGCCATGGGGGTTACCCCATAGTTTAAAAACGTGACTTATTTATTCCCAGTTACTCTGGCATTCCAGCCGTGGGGGCTACCCCATGTTAGTTATCAGGCATTTCGGCCGTGGGGGCTACCCCATGCTAGTTATCAGGCATTTCGGCCGTGGGGGCTACCCCATGCGTACACTAGACTCGTTACCATATCGACTGCTGACTGTAGTCATGTTTATGTGCCCTGAAACTGTCAATGTCTATCATCATTGACGTGCCCCAGATCCATTAGTTCACGCCCGTCCTCTGCGGCACGGTGTGAGGTTTGTCAGACCTAAATAGCGCTATCTAACTAATGACCCGCTCGCCATTGGCCCGGCGATTAAGTCGATATAAAAAGGAGGGACTTCGTGATAGAGTTTTGGTCTAGTACGAGTTATCCGTCCGTCCGGACGAGGAATCACATTCCTGAACCACTGCTGTCCTGCCCAAGGAGGACGAGGAACCCACGTTCCTTAACCCCATTCCCAACCCAGGGAATCCCATGCTTTGTAGAGGGTGTGAACTCACCTTGGTTTGCTCGGCAGTTAAATCACAGAAAGGTCAATCAAGTTGCAAGTGGTCAACTATGTCCTAACATAGATACCATTTATATCAGATTCAAACCAAGCAGTGCACGTACAAGTAGCAATCACGGCATACAAGTTCTATCATGGCAGTTTAACAACAGTGCACAGTATTTTCAATTAACAGTAGCACATTTGGCCCATAAGTTCAGTCCAACTACTTAAGCCCAAAACACGTATTAAACAGTTAACACAGAAGCCCATAAGCCCGGCCCATTAACGTAGGCCCATAATTAAGCAAGCCCAATAAGCGTGGTTTCCAGTCGCAACCGGACTCGCAAGCATGGTTGCGGGTTATGCTGTTTGTGTTGATCATGGATGGTTGCGAGTCGCAACCTATGTCGCAACCATGGTTTCGGCTGATCATGCTAAGGTTTCGAGTCGCAACGGGACTCGCAACCTGTGGTCTCGGCTTGTCATGTTATGGTTGCGGGTCGCAACCAGGTGTTCTCGACTCGCAACCGGTGTCGCAACATGGAGGTTTCGAGTCGCAACCGGGGGTCTCGACTCCCCAACAGTTGCTGATTCTACACAGTTGTACTATCCAATGAAATTCAATTGTCATGCAACATTATATGGTACTATCCACTAAAACATGTTTTGTTGTCTAACACTAGCCAAAATCGGATCAAATATGCAGAATTCAAACATTCAAAACACATTCAAAGCATATTCAAGTAGTTCTTCATATATTCAAAACACATTCATCAAGTTCTTCACATATTCATAACACATTCAACCCTCATTCTACCAAAATTGTGAACCACAACTTACTAGCATGCATCCTATTATGACAAGCATTTGGTTTCCATTCATAAATCAATCCAACTTGCATGAAAACCCAAACCCTTTGGATCCAAACCGAGTAAAACCGATAACACCATTCATATTCAAGCATATTACACATTTTAACATAACAATGCATTAACTTATTATCATCATCATCCGATTTTTTTTTAACACATAACAAGAACCACCTATGAACCGATTGCTTTGAACATCAAATCATCATGCATAACTCAACAAACAACATATTGTCAAATAGTTTTATCATACATCATCAACCCAAGCACACACAACATGAATCACCAATATTCAACAATAAACATCAAGAAACACTAACCGGTTGATGGGTTTCAAAGGTGTGTATGAATCTTCCAACCGAGTGTGTGTGTGAGCCGATCCAAGAGTCCAAATCCGAGAATGAGGGAGTGTTTGTGAGGGAAAGCAGGAGAGTGTGTGTAGAGGAGTATGGGTGTTGTCAAAAGAAATGGTGAGTGTGGCCATGAGTGTAGTATATATACTAGTTCTTCATGATTCACCCTAAAGGGCTTACAAGTCGGCTAAAGGGGTTTACGTCCCAAATGGCCCAACCGGTTACTGTTCACTCGAGACCACATGGTCTCGAGTCAGGTCCTTGTTGTTTCGGTTCATATACATACACGCATACATATAATTACAACACATAACGTAACATGAAATCACATAGAATGTTCGCATATATCATTACACCAATACGTCAACTAGTCATATAAGGTTACACGAAAGGTTCCAAATTTCGAGTTGTCACAATATAGACGTTGGAGGACATGCTGAGAGCATGTGTTATGGATTTGGGTGGTAGCTGGGACAAGCATTTGCCTCTAGTTGAGTTTTCATACAACAACAGCTACCATACCAGTATTGGTGCCGCGCCATTCGAAGCTTTATATGGGCGCAAATGCAGATCACCGCTCTGTTGGTCTGACGCCGGTGATAAACAGTTGGTTGGTCTTGAAGTAGTCCAGGAAACCACTGATAAGATTGCACAGATCCGAGATCGCATTAGTGCGGCTCGTGACCGTCAGAAAGCCTACGCGGGTCGAAGCAGGAAACCTCTAGAGTTTGAGGTTGGGGATATGGTTTTGTTGAAGGTATCACCCTGGAAGGGTGTGGCACGCTTTGGGAAGCGTGGAAAGTTGAATCCGCGCTACATTGGTCCTTTCAGGATTTTGGAAAGAATTGGGACCGTAACATACAAGTTAGACCTACCTGCCGAACTGAATGGTGTTCACGATACATTTCATGTATCCAATCTGAAGAAGAGTCCAACGCAAGATACCGTTGCCATTCCTACCAACGAAATTCATGTTGATGACACGCTCCACTTCGTTGAAGAACCCGTTGAGGTCACGGACTGGAAAGTGAACAATACCCGCCGGAGCAGTGTCAAGCTCGTCAAAGTTCGTTGGAATGCCCGCCATGGTCCTGAATTCACCTGGGAGCGTGAGGACCGAATGAAAGAGAAATACCCCCACTTATTTCCTAAGAACCCTGCTTCTTCAAGCAGAGCTTAAAATTTCGGGACGAAATTTTTCTAACGGGGGGAGAATGTGACAACCCTCACTAAACCAGGTATCCGTATGATTTAATTAATAATTAATTGTTGCTTAATTACTGTGCTTACTTGAAATTACTGATGAACTGCTACCTGACTGTTGACACTTGTACACATCTGCATCATACTTTGATTTCCGTCACTACATTATTTACATACTGAACTCTAGTGACAAACATGATGCACAAAAGCACAGTAGCACCGTGAACGGATAACCTATTGAACATGCTGATAAAGCCAGCATCAGGCAGACACTGCCTCTAAGGCCTGTATGAGCCAGAAATATTTTACTACACCCATAGTGAGTGTAGGGATACAAGGGTTGTAGAACTACGTCTCTAGGAATAAGTTACGATGACTGGATGTGCCTAAAACGTACACTGTGCACAAAACACAACACTTTAATTAACATTTCAGCTTCTGGCTAACTAATAAAGTGCCAAAACATGAGGAAATATTCCTGACACTTTGGAAAATAAGTTGTGTCACTAAAACTGTTATTAACGACACATAAAAGCTTTATTAAGCGCTTTAACGGATTACTATCCAACCGAACAACCGGACTTCACCCGGAACATGAAAATAATGACATTTACATTATTTATCTTTTTCTGAGCCAGTTAGGGTCCCTGAACACCCTAACACCCGCTATAAAGCACAACATGTGACTAACCAAGTTAGTCCCTAAATCTAACCTAGTTAACTTAACTAAACCCTAACTAGCTAGTTGAAATCGAACTAGATAACCCCCCCCCCCTTGGGCCGATTCGGTCACCATGGGACTAAGCTTGTACCATTGTTGATTATAATATTTCATTGTGTCTAATATCTAGGTGACACAAGGACTAATGGATCATAACCCCTAAATTGTCTATAAGAACATGTAATTGCACATCATAATCATTCACTTAAACACTCCACACATCACACCACAAACTCTCTCTTTCCCTCTCTACCTAGCTCACGGCCGAACCCCCCTCTCCCCATCCATCCATTTTCGACTCTTGATCTCCACATTCCAATCATTTACAAGTGTTACGGGTCACGCATTAGGAGTCTTGGAGCAAACGGAAGACAAAGGACCTCTCTATCTTGCTTTTATCCACGCATTTTTCGCATAGATTCTTCCCTAGCCTTGAGCTAGAGGTATAATACTTAAAACACTCTCTCGAACTATTCTAAAGTGGTTAATGAGTTATGTAACGGTTAAAATGCGGAAACTTACCATTTGAAGCACAAAAGTCTACTAAAAACATGAATATTGTTGGTTAATAGCACATAAGTGGTGTAAAAGTTGTAGTAACTGAAATTTGTGGTTACCTAGACCCGATCTACGTTGTGGTAGCTCGGATCACCATTTAACCCGGTTTGGTTAAGATCATGGATCTTGACATAAGCTTGTTTTGAATGAGACAAGGGCTAAAAGGGTGAAACTCTTAGATGTATTGCAAAATACATCGGTATTCGTGTCAGTTTTAGTCGTTAGTTCGTTAGTTTTAGTGTCGGTTTTAGGTAGGATGTATATACTTTTGATTGTTTCGTGTTTTCCAGGTTTTTGCAGCAAAAGGAACAGATACGAGGTAAAAGCTGGGCAGGAGAAAGTTTGGCACGGAAACCAAGGAGTCGGGAGCTGAAACGGAGCGAAAAATACATTCCTGGAGCTTCCAGGCGGCCCGCTTGGGCTTTGAAACATTTCCAGGCGCCCCGCATGAACTTAACTTGGAAAAACTGAAGTTGTTTAAGTTCAGGCGGCCCGCCTGAACTTAAGGGCATCTCTAAAGCGGGCCGCGAGCCTCTTAAGAATGGTTGTCAGCATTAAACCCTAGGGCGGCCCGCGTCAACTCTTCATTATATTTCAAGCGGGCCGCGTGAAGATGTTATGTCGGCAGAAGGTCGCGAATTGCATGGATTTTTAGGGTTTTTGGGTTATATAGTGACGATATGTGTGCACAGCCGGCTATCGACGAAATTGGACAACCTTGGGCAAGTTTTGGCTGCTGATTGAAGGTTGTTGAAGGGTTTGGAACATCTTGGAAGCTTGGAATCATTGGGATAACACTTTGGAGCATTCGGGAGTGAAGATTCGGGTTCTATATACCTTATTCTTTCGTTTTTCGTTTGTTTAAACCTTGTTACCCATGAATTCAGTTTATACAATGTTTTTGACTATGATTTTGATTATGATTTTCAGCTAAAAACCATCAACTACCTAGGCTAATGACTATGGCATAATAAAGTTTGGATTTTTATTTGATTTTTGTCGTGGTTGTGGATCTTTCTTGTATTGTAAACGCTATGGTAGTTTATCTTGGTGCGTATGCGTGCTTGTGATTATTTGATTATTGTTTATTGCTTCATTCGATTCTTGGTGACGGTCTTTATCACGGAATAGAGTCGGATTAGGGTTCTTGATTTAGGTGAGTGTCTATATCACGGAATAGGTCATTAATCCTTTAGGGTGAAAACGCGTTAGTAACCTTAGAAACAATATTCGGTAATTAATTAAAATCAAGTGTGCTGCTAGAATCGTCGCGGAAAGGCTCGAGGATATTAATAGGTCTCGGAGTAGTTATAAGGAATTAACAACCCATTGTCTATTAAGCCAAGATTAAACCCATAGTTGCTTTAGACGTTCGCGCGACAAAGTAGAGCGTCTTACATAAGCACTTTCAGGAAACTAGAGGACGGAAAAGAAATCTAGAAAACCGGTGAGCTTAACATCCTAGGTAGTGCCGCAAGAATCGCCTCGAGAGTGTTTGAGGGGCTTAGTGGTGTCTTAATAGGTTTAGCATTAGAAGATCCCGGTTCCACACCACAAAATTATCAAATAGGAATCCATTCTGAGTTTAGCCTGCGTCTAGCCTAGGTAGTCTTCATCGTCACTGGTCAAACCCTTCGTTCGAGTTCGTGTCTAGCTTTCTAGCATTCTTTTATTATTTTTATTTTAGGATTTTTAGAAACCCCCCCCCCTAAATTAATAAACAATTTAGTATGTCGTGTCAGTCTGAGTCTAGATAGAGTCGTAGCGTAATCAGTAGAGTCTCGTGGGTTCGATACTCTGACTTACTTTAGCTTTACTACATCGATCGGTTCACTTGCCGGTTGTGTGTTTTAGGGTTTAGGTCAAGTCTTAGTTTTATAAATTTAAAGCTTAGAGAGTCTAGAATTAGGGTAATTTAGTTAGTTTTATTTGACCCATTTTCAGCACATCAAGTTTTTGGCGCCGTTGCCGGGGACTCTTGGTGATTGCGTTTATTGGCTTCGATTGGACTTAATTGACATAATCTGTGCTACTTGTCTTTTGTTTTGTGTTTTCGTGGTGAGTCTGGTGAGTCTATTTGTGTTTTGTAGATTGAGTCATAGGAGTCTAATTGTCCGTGTTTTTTGTTTTCTTATTTATTTTATTTTTCTTGAGTCTAGTAGATATGTGTGAAATTTGTGGAGGGCCTCACTTTACAATTAAATGCCCCCAATATGAGGGGTCCTCTACGCCATATTATGCTAACCCCTTTGTGCAGCCACAGCAATATTCTTTGCAGGGGTATCCCGCAAATGCTAAGGAGATGTTTCCAAATTTTTTCGAGCTCAGGGAATTAATTTTGGAGTGTGTGCGAGCAACAAAAGAGTTGGAGTACGGGGATCCAAGGTTACCAAGAATGATCGATCTACTTGATCGAATGTTCGAGCAAATAGGCCCAAATATAGAGTGTGACCTCAGTCGGCAAAGGGATCCAAGGTGTGAAGAATGTGGTGGATCACACCGGTTTGAAGATTGTGCGATTGCTGCTCGGGTTGGAATGGGTTGGAGAAGTAGAGAGCAGACGCAACAGATACAGTGGGGTTATGATGATGATGATGAGTGGGTTACAGTTCAAAGCTCATATTATAAGGCGATAGTGCTCCCCGAGCTTGCTGAAGGAGAGACAATATGGGGATATGTGGAGAGTAAGGCAGAAAAAGTAGAGGTAGAAAGAGAAGAAGAAGAGGAGGTAGAAGTTGAGCAACCATCTAATGAAGATCAGATGACTTGGGAGAATGAATTTAAGGAAGAACTAGATGGGTTGTCGGTAGATGAAGAGGTAAAGGAGTTTGATCCGAAGGGAGACCTTGCTTACTTAGAAGTTTTACTTGAAGGAAACCCAATGACGGACATTAAAGAAGAAGAAGTGGTGGTGGAAGAGGAAGAGCACCACAGCTGGCCCCTGGTGTTAGTACTAAGTGAAGCTGAAAAATCAACAACACCACGGGAGAGGGCAAAGAAAAGGAAGATAAAGGATCTGAACCGGAAGAGGATCGAAGGTTGGGGAGAGATGGAGAGGAAGAAGCCGTTGACGAACGATCGGTCTTCTCATTACATGCCACGCATTCGGTTTCTTCCAGGTATGTTTAAATTTTGGTGGTCTGACCCGTTTGAAAATTTTAAAATATTTTATTATTCCACCATTATATTTTTAACTATTTTTGAGGTTCGGGTGGAATTAAACGGGTGGACAGGGTCCAGGTCAAAGAGAAGCCACCTGATTAAATTCAAGTGTGGGGAGGTTTTGTAGAGTTTGTAATTTTATATATTTTGTATATTTTCGGTAGTTTGTATATTGAGTCTAAGTTAGTTGTATTGAGTCAGTCGTTTTTTGTCGAGTCGGTATTGCTTTGGTATTTTGCTTGTTTTTGTTGATGCAGGTTCGAATATGTACCACCCGTACTCAATCTCCATTCGGGTGAGTTTGGAGCTGTTTATTCAAATTTCGGGCATTTATTGAGCATACCAGTTAGAGTCAAAAGCCGATCGCGAACGAAATGCTATACGATCGAGCTGGATTGGACGAGACTGTGATCTGAGAATTTAACCAGCTAAGTCCTTTCCATTTATGCCCTTGTGTCTTTTATTTCTTATTTAATTTTTAGTTTTTGAGTCGGTTTCCATCTTACATTGAGGGCAATGTAAAATTTAAGTGTGGGGATGGGAACTAGTGTTCAGTGTGTCTAGTTAATAGTGTCTTGAGTCAAGAAAAAAAATTGAAAAATTCCAAAAAAAAAAAAAAATTAAAAAAATCAGAAAATGTCTTTTGGAAATTAGAAGTTTGCAAAATAAAAACGGAAAATGATAGAAAAGTTGGGTTTTTGTTCGGGTTCAAATAATAATAATATGAGATTAAAATAATTGAGCTTGTGTCTAGTTTGGGATATGCGGGTAGGCTTGATTCAGTTTCAGGTTCCTTTGATATTAATTATACCTAATTGTCGGTCTACTAGTGGGTTCTCATCTAGGGAAAGTGGGGAAATTGAAACCGCCAATAATAGTATAAGGGATGCCGTTATAAGCTAAGATCGTTAGAGTTTTTGGTCATTATCTCGTTGGAAAAGAAAAAAAAATGAAATAAACGAGCTAGAAACTAAATGAAAGTAGCCATTCTATGTAATCTGTGGTTGGGGATAGCGACTCTACAGCCGGAATACCGCTAGAATGTGTGAAATCGACCTTGCAAAATAAATAAAAAGTACCGAGGCCTATGTAATCTGTGGTTGGGGATAGCGACTCTACAGCCGGAATACCTCTGGGATTAGGGAAAGCAACGTCTACGCTCGTAAATGTGAAAAAAAAATGAAAAAATGGGAAGAATAGATTTGATTTTAAACTCTCTTGATCTTGGTATAAGGCGGTTAGGAAATAACCCAGTGGTGGTTCCTTTTGTCCTATAAGCTTGAGGGGGGAGTAGGTGGACTTGCAATTCTTAGCGTGAGACCCTAGGTGGATTGACCGAACTTGAACCTAAATTGCATGATAAGGGCTTGGAACCGGGTTGGGTTTTAGAGGATCATTATACTTGCAATCGCGGCTAACACGAGTATCGATTTAATAAAATAACTTAAGCTTTTGTCCCGATCGACTATCCTGACTATGATTCCGTTTGCATAATTCTTTTTCGAGGATGAAAAAAGATAAGTGTGGGGATATTTGATGTATTGCAAAATACATCGGTATTCGCGTCAGTTTTAGTCGTTAGTTCGTTAGTTTTAGTGTCGGTTTTAGGTAGGATGTATATACTTTTGATTGTTTCATGTTTTCCAGGTTTTTGCAGCAAAAGGAACAGATACGAGGTAAAAGCTGGGCAGGAGAAAGTTTGGCACGGAAACCGAGGAGTCGGGAGCTGAAACGGAGCGAAAAATACATTCCTGGAGCTTCCAGGCGGCCCGCTTGGGCTTTGAAACATTTCCAGGCGCCCCGCATGAACTTAACTTGGAAAAACTGAAGTTGTTTAAGTTCAGGCGGCCCGCCTGAACTTAAGGGCATCTCTAAAGCGGGCCGCGAGCCTCTTAAGAATGGTTGTCAGCATTAAACCCTAGGGCGGCCCGCGTCAACTCTTCATTATATTTCAAGCGGGCTGCGTGAAGATGTTATGTCGGCAGAAGGTCGCGAATTGCATGGATTTTTAGGGTTTTTGGGTTATATAGTGACGATATGTGTGCACAGCTGGCTATCGACGAAATTGGACAACCTTGGGCAAGTTTTGGCTGCTGATTGAAGGATGTTGAAGGGTTTGGAACATCTTGGAAGCTTGGAATCATTGGGATAACACTTTGGAGCATTCGGGAGTGAAGATTCGGGTTCTATATACCTTATTCTTTCGTTTTTCGTTTGTTTAAACCTTGTTACCCATGAATTCAGTTTATACAATGTTTTTTACTATGATTTTGATTATGATTTTCAGCTAAAAACCATCAACTACCTAGGCTAATGACTATGGCATAATAAAGTTTGGATTTTTATTTGATTTTTGTCGTGGTTGTGGATCTTTCTTGTATTGTAAACGCTATGGTATTTTATCTTGGTGCGTATGCGTGCTTGTGATTATTTGATTATTGTTTATTGCTTCATTCGATTCTTGGTGACGGTCTTTATCACGGAATAGAGTCGGATTAGGGTTCTTGATTTAGGTGAGTGTCTATATCACGGAATAGGTCATTAATCCTTTAGGGTGAAAACGCGTTAGTAACCTTAGAAACAATATTCGGTAATTAATTAAAATCAAGTGTGCTGCTAGAATCGTCGCGGAAAGGCTCGAGGATATTAATAGGTCTCGGAGTAGTTATAAGGAATTAACAACCCATTGTCTATTAAGCCAAGATTAAACCCATAGTTGCTTTAGACGTTCGCGCGGCAAAGTAGAGCGTCTTACATAAGCACTTTCAGGAAACTAGAGGACGGAAAAGAAATCTAGAAAACCGGTGAGCTTAACATCCTAGGTAGTGCCGCAAGAATCGCCTCGAGAGTGTTTGAGGGGCTTAGTGGTGTCTTAATAGGTTTAGCATTAGAAGATCCCGGTTCCACACCACAAAATTATCAAATAGGAATCCATTCTGAGTTCAGCCTGCGTCTAGCCTAGGTAGTCTTCATCGTCACTGGTCAAACCCTTCGTTCGAGTTCGTGTCTAGCTTTCTAGCATTCTTTTATTATTTTATTTAGGATTTTTAGAACCCCCCCCCCAAATTAATAAACAATTTAGTATGTCGTGCCAGTCTGAGTCTAGATAGAGTCGTAACGTAATCAGTAGAGTCTCGTGGGTTCGATACTCAGACTTACTTTAGCTTTACTACATCGATCGGTTCACTTGCCGGTTGTGTGTTTTAGGGTTTAGGTCGAGTCTTAGTTTTATAAATTTAAAGCTTAGAGAGTCTAGAATTAGGGTAATTTAGTTAGTTTTATTTGACCCATTTTCAGCACATTACTCTACCACACGCGAATCATGAACTTGTGTAAAAATGTTTTACTTGTAAAATAGTATTTAAAACTAGCAGATCTACGTATCTGCAAGTGGTATTTTCAAAGAACCAAGCGTCAAAGAAAATCATGTTTTCTAAAAATAGATCTTACATTAACAAGCATGATTTTTATAAACCACAAGTGTGTAAACACTTGTGAAATGAAAGGTTCGACAAAATAACAAACTTTGTAAAAGATGACGAGAAGTTGTAAAGATGGATTTACTTTAAAAACGAGGTTTTTACGAGATCGATCTACTTTATATAAAGATCCACAAAATATAATGGGATTTACACTATAGTTTTCGAAAAAACTACAAGTTCATGCGATTATGCGATTTACATACTTGTCGACTAGTTTAATGTGTCGGAAATTGTTGATTGAATAAAGAGATTGTTGAAATTGATTTTGTAAAAGAAATGATACGCTTGAAAGCGTGGCCACCTCCAGTTACAGAGGAAACTCTGGCGAAATTTTTCTAAAAACCTAACACTTAGAATTATTTACACTACAAAGTGTTAGAATTATTTTTGACATGTTTTCGAAATATAAATTTCGCCATGACTTTATTTACTAAATAATCGGAGGTGGGATTTTCACAAAACTAAACGTGATAAGCATATATTTGGTAAATATATTTTCACCACACTGTTTATGATTATTTTGTGAAAATACATAAATATTATTTTTAGAATAAAAATAATATTTCGAACGATGACAGATCCAAAATAATACAAATGCTTACACGACAAATATATAAGTTACACCGGTAATTATTATTACCACTTAATCACTAAAACGTAACTTACGCATTATACGGAAATATTCATGAACGCGTATTTTGTCAACGTATTATTTTTGGAAGTATTATGTGAAGTGAAAATATAATATTTTTGAGAAAAATATTTATATTTTGGAATTAGAAATAAATATATATTAAGTGAGACTTAATGATATAATTTGAACGCATATGTATTAAATCCCCCATCCTTGGGAAGGAGATTAACTACCAAGTATATACGAAAAGTAAACACGGAATAGTTGTCTAACTATTTCCCAAAAACTTAAACTATAAAGCTAAGGCACGGCCGTCCGTCTAATAGAATTAGCACATGTAGGTCGTTGCACAGCTGCCTGATTTGGAGTACTTGGTAGAGACGCACCGACTGTGAGTTCATGTCCCCCTTTTCTCTTAACTGTTTTCAGTTTTCTAAACTGCGGGGGTGAAATACATGTTACTATGATTACGAGTACTTTTACATGGTATGGTTAGCGTAAGGAGGGTTACTACTTAGATCATGTGAGTGGGTAGGCGGGAACTGGAGGCCATTAATCCTCATTGTAGGACCGAGGGACGTAAGCGGTAGATCTATCTGGGTGTAGCGAGCCCAACCCCAGGTCCAGCATAACGGACCTCGGGGTGACTTTGTGCCCCGACGCAAAATCGCAAGGGTTAAGTCTTCCTACTTGCACTTCACACATATCAATGGACTTGCAAACCATTGGTGATCTCTTTTTTCCTTATTTGCTACATACCAGGGTTTTGATAAATACAAAGGTTTATTTACTCACTTACACATGAACTCGCTCAACATTATTGTTGATTTTTCAACTTACATGTATTTCAGGGAATTAAAGATCTGGCACGGTATGGCACGTTTTCCCGCTGCACTAGTTTCCGAGGTCATCCGGGGTTTAGGGAATGTGACTCTTTCCTGGACAAGTCACAGTCCTTAAACCATGTTTATGTTATGTTTGAGTTGTAATGTTTGTTGAACAAGGTTATGGTTATTAGGGTGTTTTCCGTTAAAACAATGTTATGGTATTTTGGTTTTAAACTTAATCGAATGGATGATCTTGCATGTTTTTAATTCATATAGCTTTGTTATGATTAAGCTGTGGTATTAAGAAGTCACACCAAATTAACCACGCTTCCGCAAAGCCAGGGTGTGACAGTTTGGTTTACGAACCCGCATCCTATCCGATCCTCCGATTTAGGTCCGGTATGTTAACATAGTCACCTACTAGGTGCCGTTTGATATTCGTGACCTCTAGCATTGTGTGATTACTACACAAGGACTTCAAAGCAATCTCAGGTAAGTACATTGAACCCCTCTTTTACTGTTTTCCAAACTGTTTTGGGGTGAAACACATGTGCCTACTTGTTACTTTCATGCTTTCCTGTTTTCACATCATATACTTGCTATGTTCATTAGTACATTTATAGTACATGATTTCAAAACATTATATGCCACGTTTGCCCGTTGTGTGCATACTTAGTACATCACTTTACAATACATCTCATGCTACGTACGCCCATTGTGTGCATACTTAGTACATCACTTTACAATACATCTCATGCTACGTACGCCCATTGTGTGCATACTTAGTACATCACTTTACAATACATTTCATGCTACGTATGCCCATTGTGTGCATACTTAGTACATTTCTTTACATTGTATTTCTGTTGCATATGCTCATCCAGCATAGGAACACATTATACTACATTTTGAACCGTTGTAACCATTTGACTATGTGAACTGTCTTAACCCTCTGATTATATGAACCATTTGTAACCATTGAACCGTGTGAACCGGTTGTACCTGTTGACATGATTTACATTTGACAAAAGAAATTTGACTATACATAAACATTTCTACAATTGTTAAACATTTCATCTTGATGGTTTGGTTTGAGTAAGTGATCTAAGTAACGAGGCGTGTGTAATATGATACAAGCATGGTGGATACGCCGCTGGTACTTCCTATATATAAGTGTTTGTATGGTATTACATATCGTAGCATTTTTTGAATCACTTCAATTTGAGACATATAACATTTTATACAAATAACACACTTTTCACGAGACATTGATTTACAAACGACTTATCTTATACAAACTCATTTTACATGGTTATCCATTTAACCATACAGTGTTCACTTATTTATACATATCATCCGATCTTATCGTTTTTCAAATGATTTACAAGACAAAGCAAATTACAAGGTTCATGACTAAACATTTTCTCAAACATAAGTCATGAATTCCGTTTTCACAAAACCAATGTATCTCACAGGCATTTTTAAGCTGATGTACCTATTTTCACATGTGTTTTCAGGAGATGATGCATAGGACTTATCAAGACATACTTAGGCGGACCTGTGCCTTAGTAACTTAAAACGAGACAAGAACTAGTTAATTTATGTTATGTACACTTTGGTTCTTGTTTAAACAATGTAAACTTTCATGTTTGAATAATAAAACGAAACTTCATTTGCCATGGATTTGAAACAATAAATTCTGTTACAACACTCCCCGACGTTTCCGCCACGTTTTGTATGTTCTTCGTGGTCGGGGTGTGACATTTTAAGGCTCCACTAGGATGATTAAACATAGGGGACATGAAACATGCTAAAAAACATGTCGGATGTCGGTTCGTTTGGCCGTACGATCACGTTGTGCGTCGAATTACGAGGAAACACGGACGTACGCTAAAAACGATCTAAAATACGCGACGAGTGGGATTTTATCATGCTACACACTAAAATAAAATATTTTAGTGCTTACATAAATTTTTGGGTGTCCGGGGATATAGAGAATGCGAGGTATGCGCAAAAGTGCAAACTTGTGCACTTTTTGACACTTTTAGTCCCTGCATGACATAAAAGTTTATTTTTGCGCACCGAACACCTCTAAGCCCAAATCTAAGTTATATAAAGGATAAATGGGGTATGTTTAACTCATGTTCATATTCCGGAAGGTCCGATACAATACGACTCGATAGACTTTTGCAGTTTGACGCAAATAGCCCCTTTTATGCGCGAACTTGCGTATATCATCGTTTAATAGTATCGAAGCCTTATCCAACCCATATTAAACATTCTTAGGAGTATTATTAAATATTACAATGCTTCGGGTTCCCTAAAAGGTCATTCAGAGGTATAATTAAACATATTGACACTTTTAGTTCCTTATACTTACAAAGTTGCGCGTAACGTCACTTAAAGGCACAAAAGCCTTGGACAGTCAACGATTGGCATTCCTGAGAGCATAATCAAATATCATGAAGCTCTCGGTTTGTTAAAAGGTCACTCAAAGGTAAGAATTAACATGTTGATGCATTTAACCCTTTATTGCGCAAACTTTCAACTAAATACACAAACGGCTACACTTGATCAACAAGTGGCTTATTTGTGAATATAAAACCATAAAAGGTTATTTAAAACTTATTTAAGTTTTGCTAATACTTCTAGTTTGTTTATAATTAAAGTTTTTCGATTTTTCAAAAAACTAGTCCCTAAATCCCAAGGTTTGACTTTATTAGGGTTTATTACACGTGTCAATACATCATTAGACGTGATTTTACGAGGTGTTACAAGCTAACTACTACATGCACTTGTGGAAACTGTTTATGTGCCACTACCTTTGGTCTTTCTTATAGACGTTTCTAGCGATTTGTAGACTCAAGGCTTGTATGTCATCCTCGAAAGGAGAGCTCGTGTATCCACTAAGCCCAGAAAAGGCGATAGGTAAGACGTATTCGGTATTTTGTAACATAAGACTAGCGACTACTACTTGCACTTGAGCAAACGGTTTATGTGCAATACCTCTGGTCTTGCTTGTAGTAGTTTGTAGCGATTTTCATACTTGAGGCTGTATGTCATCCTTGAATGGTGAGCTCGTATATCAACCAAGCCCAGATGAGGTGATAGGTGAGGCGTATTTGGTATTTTATGTTTGTGCATAAAACTAGCAAGTTCAGGTAGTAGTTGCTAGTCTTATGCACAACCACAAAATACTGAATACACCTTACCTATCCTCTTTTCTGGGCTTAGTGGATATACGAGCTCACCTTTCGAGGATGAGATACAAGCCTTGAGTATGAAAATCGCTACAAACCATTACAAGCAAGACCAAATGTAGTTGGACATAAACTGTTTGCACAAGTGCAAGTAGTAGTTTCTAGTCTTCTGCACAAACACAAAATACCGAATACGCCTTGCATTAGACTAGCAAATACTACTTGCACTTGTGCGAACAATTTATGTGCAACTACCTTTGGTCTTGGTTGTAGCGGTTTCTATTATTTTCAGACTCACGGATTGTATGTCATCCTCGAAAGGTGAGTTCGTATATCCACTAAGCCGGTAGGTAAGGCATATATGGTATGTGTTTGTGCCTAACACTAGCAACTACTACTTGCACTTGTGCAAACCGTTTATGTGTATCTACCTTTGGTCTTGTGTATAGAGGTTTCTAGCGATTTCTAGACTCAGGGCTTATATGTTATCCTCGAAAGGTGAGCTCGTGTATCCACTAACCCCCGAAAAGGCGATAGTTAAGACGTATTCGGTATTTTGTGTTTGTGCACAAGACTAACAACTACTACTTGCACTTGTGCATACGGTTTATGTGCAATACCTCTGGTCTTGCTTGTAGTGGTTGTAGCGATTTTCAGCCTTGAGGCTTGTATGACATCCTTGAAAGGTGAGCTCGTATATCCACCTAGCCAAGAAAAGGCGATAGGTAAGGCGTATTTGGTATTTTGTCTTTGTGCATAAGACTAGCAAGTGCAGGTAGTAGTTGCTAGTCTGATACAATAACACAAAATACTGAATACGCCTTACCTATCGCCTTTTCTGGGCTTCGTGGATATACGAGCTCTTTTCGAGCCCCGTGTAGCGTCCCTAAGTCCCCGGGGACAAGCCAATCCATCCCGCTTCTTTGTGTGGGTCACTGGTTTCGTCCTGCCTTGGACTCATCAGGAGAGCAGCGCCAACTCTCGACCAGTGGTGCGTTCGTCGTTTGCACGACCAGGCACGTACACCACTTCATTGACACTGACTCCGTCCCCTGATAAAGTCCAGGACTAGCCAGTAACCCAAGCGTTCAAGCGCAGCCCATAGCATAGCGATCTTCAAACATTTGGCCCATGACACTCTCCCACCACCATTTCATGCACGTCCTCGTGCATGCTCGCCGTCCCATACCAGCTCGCATACTTGACAATGCATGATCCCCTTATGTTGAGCACGATTCACTTTGGGAGGGCAGGACACCCGAAAGCACAACAACAATGATCTTCTGTCGTGCATGTTCAATATAGTACGTCAGTTTTGGTTTTAAGTGGCGCTGACGTCCGCCACATCGGATTAGGTGCCGATGATTCACCTTGTTTCAGGAATACGGGGACCTGAATAGTTGTAGCAGCTTTCACAAAACTTCCTTTTTACGGCGCTGCTTGGACCGTATATTTTTTAACATAACACGGAGGGCTTCACTGCAACTATACTTGAGCGGCTCTCACGATCCCATACTCGCGGAGTACAAAGACCTTTGCCGAAGCAAACCCACATTTGGTCTTCTCCCACCACCATAAACTACAGACCATCAAAATTCAAAAAACCTGTAAAACACCACATTCATGGAACCACAAACTAACACCCTTACACCGCCTAAATCCACCTCTTCAATATTCGGTCCAGCACCACCGCTACCACCACCAGTTGAAGAAGGACCATCCTCATCCATACCACCACCCATATCCGGCCCCCCAGCGCCACCCTGATACATTCTTGCGATTATCTGATTACATACCCCTTCAAGCTCCTTCATCTTAGCTAGTGTTATGCACAAACACATACCGAATATGCCTTACCTATCGCCTTTTCTGGGCTTAGGGGATATACGAACTAACCTTTCGAGGATGACATACAAGCTTTGAGTCTGAAAATCCTAGAAACCGCTGCAACCAAGACCAAAGGTAGTTGCACATAAACTGTGTGCATAAGTGCAAGTAGTATTTGCTTGTCAAATGCGAGACGTATTCAGTATTTTGTGTTTGTGCATAAGACTAGCAACTACTACTTGCACTTGTGCAAACAGTTTATGTCCAACTACATTTGGTCTTGCTTGTAGTGGTTTGTAGCGATTTTCAGACTCAAGGCTTGTATGTCATCCTTGAAAGGTGAGCTCGTATATCCACTAAGCCTAGAAAAGGTGACAGGTAAGGCGTATTCAGTATTTTGTGTTTGTGCATAAGACTAGCAACTACTACTTGCACTTGTGCAAACAGTTTATGTCCAACTACATTTGGTCTTGCTTGTAGAGGTTTGTAGCGATTTTCAGACTCAAGGCTTGTATGTCATCCTTGAAAGGTGAGCTCGTATATCCACTAAGCCCAGAAAAGGCGATAGGTAAGGCGTATTCAGTATTTTGTGTTATTGTATATGACTAGCAACTACTACCTGCACTTGCTAGTCTTTTGCATAAACACAAAATACCAAATACGCCTTACCTATCGCCTTTTCTGGGCTTGGTGGATATACGAGCTCACCTTTCAAGGATGACATACAAGCCTCAAGTCTGAAAATCGCTACAAACCACTACAAGCAAGGTCAGAGGTATTGCACATAAACCGTTTCCACAAGTGCAAGTAGTAGTCGCTAGTCTTATGCACAAACACAAAATACCGAATACGTCTTACCTATCGCCTTTTCTGGGCTTAGTAGATACACGAGCTCACCTTTCGAGGATGACATACAAGCCTTGAGTCAAATCGCTAGAAACCTCTATAAGCGAGACCAAAGGTAATTACACATAAATGGTTTGCACAAGTGCAGGTAGTAGTTGCTAGTAGTTAGCTAGTGTTATCCACAAACACATACTGAATATGCCTTACCTACCGGCTTAGTGGATATACGAACTCACCTTTCGAGGATGACATACAAGCCTTGAGTCTAAAAATCCTAGAAACCGCTACAACCAAGACCAAAGGTAGTTGCACATAAACTGTTTGCACAAGTGGAAGTAGTATTTGCAAGGTGTATTCGGTATTTTGTGTTTGTGCATAAGACTAGCAACTACTACTTGCACTTGTGCAAATAGTTTATGCCCAACTACATGTGGTCTTGCTTGTAACGGTTTGTAGCGATTTTCAGACTCAAGGCTTGTCTGTCATCCTCGAAAGGTTAGCTCGTATATCCACTAAGCTCAGAAAAGGAGATAGGTATTTTGTGTTTGTGCATAACAGTAGCGACTACTACTTGCACTTGTGCAAACGGTTTATGTGCAATACCTCTGTTCTTGCTTGTAGTGGTTTGTAGCGATTTTCAGACTTGAGGTGTAACACCCATATTTTCATAACACATTTAAAATTGAAACTTAGCAGCGGAATATGAATCTTTAACTAAATTTTATCAAAAGATTAAACTTCATTAACATTTGTCAAACAACAAACTTTTTAACATTCTTGACTGAATACATTTTCCTTCTTTCTTCCAAAATAATAGTTCACAAGTGTTATCAGTTCATTCTTTTCCTTTCATAATTCATCTAAACGGTTTGCACAAAATCGCTACAAACCATTACAAGCAAGACCAAATGTAGTTGGACATAAACTGTTTGCACAAGTGCAAGTAGTAGTTTCTAGTCTTCTGCACAAACACAAAATACCGAATACGCCTTGCATTAGACTAGCAAATACTACTTGCACTTGTGCGAACAATTTATGTGCAACTACCTTTAGTCTTGGTTGTAGCGGTTTCTATTATTTTCAGACTCAAGGATTGTATGTCATCCTCGAAAGGTGAGTTCGTATATCCACTAAGCCGGTAGGTAAGGCATATATGGTATGTGTTTGTGCCTAACACTAGCAACTACTACTTGCACTTGTGCAAACCGTTTATGTGTAACTACCTTTGGTCTTGTGTATAGAGGTTTCTAGCGATTTCTAGACTCAGGGCTTATATGTTATCCTCGAAAGGTGAGCTCGTGTATCCACTAACCCCCGAAAAGGCGATAGTTAAGACGTATTCGGTATTTTGTGTTTGTGCACAAGACTAACAACTACTACTTGCACTTGTGCATACGGTTTATGTGCAATACCTCTGGTCTTGCTTGTAGTGGTTGTAGCGATTTTCAGCCTTGAGGCTTGTATGACATCCTTGAAAGGTGAGCTCGTATATCCACCTAGCCAAGAAAAGGCGATAGGTAAGGCGTATTTGGTATTTTGTCTTTGTGCATAAGACTAGCAAGTGCAGGTAGTAGTTGCTAGTCTGATACAATAACACAAAATACTGAATACGCCTTACCTATCGCCTTTTCTGGGCTTCGTGGATATACGAGCTCTTTTCGAGCCCCGTGTAGCGTCCCTAAGTCCCCGGGGACAAGCCAATCCATCCCGCTTCTTTGTGTGGGTCACTGGTTTCGTCCTGCCTTGGACTCATCAGGAGAGCAGCGCCAACTCTCGACCAGTGGTGCGTTCGTCGTTTGCACGACCAGGCACGTACACCACTTCATTGACACTGACTCCGTCCCCTGATAAAGTCCAGGACTAGCCAGTAACCCAAGCGTTCAAGCGCAGCCCATAGCATAGCGATCTTCAAACATTTGGCCCATGACACTCTCCCACCACCATTTCATGCACGTCCTCGTGCATGCTCGCCGTCCCATACCAGCTCGCATACTTGACAATGCATGATCCCCTTATGTTGAGCACGATTCACTTTGGGAGGGCAGGACACCCGAAAGCACAACAACAATGATCTTCTGTCGTGCATGTTCAATATAGTACGTCAGTTTTGGTTTTAAGTGGCGCTGACGTCCGCCACATCGGATTAGGTGCCGATGATTCACCTTGTTTCAGGAATACGGGGACCTGAATAGTTGTAGCAGCTTTCACAAAACTTCCTTTTTACGGCGCTGCTTGGACCGTATATTTTTTAACATAACACGGAGGGCTTCACTGCAACTATACTTGAGCGGCTCTCACGATCCCATACTCGCGGAGTACAAAGACCTTTGCCGAAGCAAACCCACATTTGGTCTTCTCCCACCACCATAAACTACAGACCATCAAAATTCAAAAAACCTGTAAAACACCACATTCATGGAACCACAAACTAACACCCTTACACCGCCTTAATCCACCTCTTCAATATTCGGTCCAGCACCACCGCTACCACCACCAGTTGAAGAAGGACCATCCTCATCCATACCACCACCCATATCCGGCCCCCCAGCGCCACCCTGATACATTCTTGCGATTATCGGATTACATACCCCTTCAAGCTCCTTCATCTTAGCTAGTGTTATGCACAAACACATACCGAATATGCCTTACCTATCGCCTTTTCTGGGCTTAGGGGATATACGAACTAACCTTTCGAGGATGACATACAAGCTTTGAGTCTGAAAATCCTAGAAACCGCTACAACCAAGACCAAAGGTAGTTGCACATAAACTGTGTGCATAAGTGCAAGTAGTATTTGCTTGTCAAATGCGAGACGTATTCAGTATTTTGTGTTTGTGCATAAGACTAGCAACTACTACTTGCACTTGTGCAAACAGTTTATGTCCAACTACATTTGGTCTTGCTTGTAGTGGTTTGTAGCGATTTTCAGACTCAAGGCTTGTATTTCATCCTTGAAAGGTGAGCTCGTATATCCACTAAGCCTAGAAAAGGCGACAGGTAAGGCGTATTCAGTATTTTGTGTTTGTGCATAAGACTAGCAACTACTACTTGCACTTGTGCAAACAGTTTATGTCCAACTACATTTGGTCTTGCTTGTAGAGGTTTGTAGCGATTTTCAGACTCAAGGCTTGTATGTCATCCTTGAAAGGTGAGCTCGTATATCCACTAAGCCCAGAAAAGGCGATAGGTAAGGCGTATTCAGTATTTTGTGTTATTGTATATGACTAGCAACTACTACCTGCACTTGCTAGTCTTTTGCATAAACACAAAATACCAAATACGCCTTACCTATCGCCTTTTCTGGGCTTGGTGGATATACGAGCTCACCTTTCAAGGATGACATACAAGCCTCAAGTCTGAAAATCTCTACAAACCACTACAAGCAAGGTCAGAGGTATTGCACATAAACCGTTTCCACAAGTGCAAGTAGTAGTCGCTAGTCTTATGCACAAACACAAAATACCGAATACGTCTTACCTATCGCCTTTTCTTGGCTTAGTGGATACACGAGCTCACCTTTCGAGGATGACATACAAGCCTTGAGTCAAATCGCTAGAAACCTCTATAAGCGAGACCAAAGGTAATTACACATAAATGGTTTGCACAAGTGCAGGTAGTAGTTGCTAGTAGTTAGCTAGTGTTATCCACAAACACATACTGAATATGCCTTACCTACCGGCTTAGTGGATATACGAACTCACCTTTCGAGGATGACATACAAGCCTTGAGTCTAAAAATCCTAGAAACCGCTACAACCAAGACCAAAGGTAGTTGCACATAAACTGTTTGCACAAGTGGAAGTAGTATTTGCAAGGTGTATTCGGTATTTTGTGTTTGTGCATAAGACTAGCAACTACTACTTGCACTTGTGCAAATAGTTTATGCCCAACTACATGTGGTCTTGCTTGTAACGGTTTGTAGCGATTTTCAGACTCAAGGCTTGTCTGTCATCCTCGAAAGGTTAGCTCGTATATCCACTAAGCTCAGAAAAGGAGATAGGTATTTTGTGTTTGTGCATAACAGTAGTGACTACTACTTGCACTTGTGCAAACGGTTTATGTGCAATACCTCTGTTCTTGCTTGTAGTGGTTTGTAGCGATTTTCAGACTTGAGGTGTAACACCCATATTTTCATAACACATTTAAAATTGAAACTTAGCAGCGGAATATGAATCTTTAACTAAATTTTATCAAAAGATTAAACTTCATTAACATTTGTCAAACAACAAACTTTTTAACATTCTTGACTGAATATATTTTCCTTCTTTCTTCCAAAATAATAGTTCACAAGTGTTATCAGTTCATTCTTTTCCTTTCATAATTCATCTAAACGGTTTGCACAAAATACCGAATACGTCTTGCATTAGACTAGCAAATACTACTTGCACTTGTACAAACAGTTTATGTGCAACTACCTTTGGTCTTGGTTGTAGCGGTTTCTAGGATTTTCAGACTCAAGGTTTGTATGTCATCCTCGAAAGGTGAGTTTGTATATCCACTAACCCCAGAAAAGGCGATAGGTGTCACACCCTGGCTTTGCGGAAGCGTGGGTTTATTTGGTGTGACTTCTTAATACCATAGCTTAATCACAACAAAGCTATATGAAAGTAAAACCATGCAGATCATCCATTGGTTCATGTTTTGTTGGTGCATGTTTGTGACAACAGCTTAGATTTGGTCTTTGGATATCTTGTAATTAGTTAAACGATAAACAGTTAGCGAGTTTAGCTTTGTAATAGTTAGTTGTATTGTTTGGGCTAACTAAACCCAAGGAATTGGGTGATGGGGGCGAATTGGGCCTGTCCAATTCGCAGCCCAGGAGTCTTTAACCTAGCCCACTTGTAAACCTTGTGTTATATAAACAAGGTTAGACATTAGGGTTTAGGTTAATCAGCCAAAACAGTGTTTGAAAGAGCAATTTCGTGAGGGACTAGGTCTTGGACGAAATTTAGGGTTTGTGTTTAGGGTTTGATTGATTGTAATCAATCTTGATAGATAATCAATAAAACCCGGTTTGATTGGAATTGCTGTTTCTGTGTTCTACACGTTTTCTGCTACAATCTGATCTAGAGGATTCCGCACTCTAGGTTAGATAGACGATTCTGTGACGATCCACAATACATCAAGGGGAACTACAATTGGTATCAGAGCATTAGGCTCTTGATTGCTCGGTTCAGAATTGTGATTTGCAGAAAAAATTTCGAAATTGGTGAAACCTGACAATTAGGGTTTTAAAATTTTCGAAATTTTGGTGTGGTTTGATTCTGATTTTTGATTTTTGTTGGTTGTTTTGATATTCTGGTCTGTTTGATTGCTGTTTTGCAGGTTTTAGGGTTTGCAGGACCGTTTTTGGTTGATTGTTTGAAGGATTTTGGCTGGAAACACTTGAAGATTCGAAGACTGTTCTTCGTGTTCTTCGCGTTCTTCGTTCTGTTTCCTGTTAAAATTTTCGAAAATCACTGATATTTGGCTGTTTTGATTTTGCAGATTTGCGTTGGAGAGGAGATAAGATCTTTAAAATTTCGAAAAGATTGGATTTCCATAACTGATTTGGCGAATTTGATTAATTTTGCTGACTGACCAGCGAAATTAATATACCAGCGAATTTGGGACTTCATATCTCGATCATCGGCGAAATTAAATCCAAAGGCGACTTTGGTAACCGTGTAAATTTTCCACAACGAAATTAGCACGGTTTCGGCGACTTTACAAGTCGTCATAATCGCGAACTTGTCAGCAAATTTAACAATATCAGCGAAATTGAACAAAGACTAGTCCAGCAAATTTAAATACTGGCCCAGCGAAATTAAGACATAACCAGCGAAATTAACTGGGTTTTCAGCGAATTTATCAGCAACATTAAAAAGGTGGAATTTTCATTGGCAAGCGTCGGAATTTTTTCGGTGTTTTGCAAATAGAAATTGATCCGTAACTCGTTAGACAGAACCGTTTGGACCGTTGAACTCGTGTGATTTTTAGGACAAAAAAAGACTCTGGAAAATCCCGAAATTGGTTTTTGACATTATATATCATTGGATTCGTCTTTTCGAGACGATTCTAACGGTATAATTTGGTAACCACTGTTTTCGGACGACTTTTGTACGGTTTTATCAGTACGGTTACGGTTAAACGTGTTTAAAGATGATTAAAGTGGACAATGTCGAGAAGTGGCCAAAGCTTAAAAATGTTAACGAATATACTGTCTGGAAGGAGGAGTTTGAATTGGTTGTGAAGAGCGAAGATACCAGAATGTGGTATTGTATTATAGATGGATACATGGCTCCTACACGTCGTGTTGAAGGAAGGACAAAAGTGATTTCTTATGACAAGATGGATGAATCTGAGAAACTGATGGTTGATGCTGAGAAGAAAGCTTTAGCAGTGATAAAGATGTCCCTGCCTGAGGGAATTAAACATACCATCAAGCACTATGGGAATTCTTATGATCTGTGGGAAGCTTTACGAAAACGCTATCAGAATTCATCAAGACAGAGTGTAGGAGATCGTGCATTTGATGAAGAAGCAGTTGCTGTGAAAGAAGAGAAGAAGAAAGCTCTTGAACAGAAGGTTGAGAAGAAGGCTGCAGAAGTTTCAAAGTGCATGAATGGTGTGAATGAACTTACAACAGAGGTGAAGGTAACACCAGAACCTGTAAGTCATACGTGTCATAATTGCACTGAACTACAGAGTGAAGTTGACAGACTATCGGAGCAAAACAACATTCTGTTAGCTGATTTGGAAAACCGAAAAGAGTTAAATGTTCTTTTGATTAAAAGAGAGTCAAACTGTTTAGAAAAACTCAAATCAAATGAACAGGAAATTAGCAGTTTAACAAGGAAAGTCAATGAACTGTTACAGGTCATTGATTTGGCTCGTGAAACTGTGAAAGAAAAGACTAACGAGCTTTCAGAAAAGTGCACAGAATTGGCTGATGCACAAGCCAAAATTGTAGAACTTCAGGGGAAGTTACATAATTTTGGGAATTCTTCGTTAGTCAGAACTCAAATTCAAAAAGGTTTAAAAAGGAGTAATGATAAAACAGGGGTGGGGTTTACTAAAGCTTCACCTTCTGAAAATGAAGACTACTCATTTTTGCCAACTGAAGATGAGCTAACTGATTTTGTAACCACTGCACATGTAGTGGATCCGATAGCTGTGGACTTGCCAAGTAGTCCAGTTTCTTTGAAAGAATCTGTTGGGTCTAACAGTACACCTCATAAAGTGGATGAGGATCCTAAAGACAAAAAGGCCAACACATTTAAAAAGGGATCAAACAAAAAGAAAAATTACAAGAAAAGATCCTGTTTTAAATGTCACAACAAAGGGCACGTGGCGAGTTGTTGTCCTTTGAAGAAAGGTAAGCAAAAAGTTGATGTGGTGAAAGAAGGGAATCAGGTTGGGTCAAGCAATAATGTAAAATCAAGTTGTCAGACAAAGAAACCTGAATTTCAATCTAAACCTTCAACTTCGAAAAGATTTGATAGACCAAGAAGTATTTCTCCACAATTTAGTCATTATAATGGTAAATCAAATCGATTTCAAAGTCAAGATAAAAATTTCGGATATCAAAATCGATACCAGACTTCTTGTAATCAAAATTTTCAAAGAAGAAATGAACATAGGAGTTTTTGTAACTCAAATGTTCAACAACATCCAAAATTTTTCAAGAATTCATGGTATGATAATGGTAGAAGTAGGTTTCAAAATCAAAATTTCCAAAGGTCAAATTGTCCAAATGTATATAGGAACCCTCAGGACCAAAGGCCTAGTGGAAATCAAAATCAAATTCCAACAGGTCTGAGATCCAAGACTCCAGTTAGGAGTAATGGATATTGGATGGATGTTCCAGTTGTTGGTGAATTTGGACGACCCAAGACCATTAAGGCTTGGGTCCCCCAATCTAACTAATTTCTAAGTTAGTGTGTGCAGGAGCTGCTAAGGAGGATTATCAACTTATGTTGATAGTGGCTGCTCTAGGCACATGGTGGGGGGTGTGAGATTGTTGATATATATTTTTTAAATGATTTAAATTGAAGTTCAAAGTGCTTAGTCAACATAGAAGATAACCTGGCAGATCTTTATACTAAAGCATTTGACAGGGCTCGCTTTGAACATTTAGTCGAACTCAACGGGATGAGGAATCCTGAATAACTGGTTTTTCATAAGAATTTTTGTAAATAGTTTACTGCTTTTCATAAAAATCAAAAACATAAAAAAATTGAAAAATCAAAAACATAAAAAAAATAGAAAATCAAAAATGAGATTTCACTGTGTGGAAAAGAAGAAATGATAGTACATCAGCAAGTTAGACTGTCACACTGAAACTGAACTTAAATTGCTTAAGGTGTGATAGCAGCTTCATTATATGATGTACCAGTAGGCAAAAGCATGAAATAATCAACTTACCAATGTGATATAAACATAAATGAACTGAATATGAGTGGGGAACACATCAGTGGTGTATGGGTTAATGACCTTAATTCTTGCGTTGATAGATTGCCAAACTCTGAAGTTTTGGGTCTTTATACTGTTGTTTTATCTAGGGATATCTTGGCTGTATGTCTGTTAGAACTAAAATTGTACATGACCCCAGGAAAGATAGTCACTTGGAATTAGCTCATTTCTATTTGAATGTCTGTATATTTCCCGATACACACAATTTTGATCTGATTCTGAAATCTTCTCTGAAAAAAGTCGTGTACCTCCTCTGCTGCATCCAGATATATGCTGACCTGGAGGTGCTAGGCAACGACAGCTTCTGCTGCATCCAGATACATGCTGACCTAGCTGTACGTTGTCGCGCTATAGATCTAATACACCCGAAAGAGGCCCTCTAGTGCCCAAAAGAAACCCAATAAACCTATATCAAACTGAGAAAATCTCATTTGATTTGTATATTATACCATCTCTACTAAGATCTATTCTTTTCTCTTCTCAACCTAATCCCAGTTAAGATTTCAGAACTCTGGATTGGACTTGTGAAATATGTGGTAGGGAAGATACTTGCATGATAGAGTGTGCTGTTTATATTTCCAGGATTTGATTAGTATTTATTTGGGTGTTCATAGTTAAGCAATTACAACATGATAAAACAGATTATATGCAGAACTAGACACAGTCAGGATATCTTAAAGGATGCCATCAGTATACTCACCTACTACGATGAATCTTTGTGCATACCTTGATCGTGGGGGTATATCCTGAAGTGGGACACGCTCGTAATTCAGAAAATAAAATTACTTTAACGTATCATATGGTAATGGTACTTGAAATGTTCATGCATTTTGTTTAAGAGGACAAACATACTGGTAATCGTCTTGAACTACTTTTCATGAAAAATTGAATAAAGAATTATATGATTGTGTGAAACAGTTTGCTTGTGCTGATATGATCTTCTTACCAGTGATTCTCACAAAAATAGAGTGTTTATTGTTTTTTTGTTATTTACTTGCTTTCAGAAAAATATAAAAATCCAAAAATAGTGTCTTTTTCTGTTTAAAATTCTTAACGTACGAAAAACTGCTATTCATGGAGGAATTGTTACCGATAGGGGGAGACTGTGTTAGAAAGTGAGTTCAAAATTTTCAATCAGGCAGGCAGTTTTGCGTGATGATGACTTTGAAAAAGCTTAATCTGTTACACAGTTTAACTAATCTCTTGAAAAATAATAATTTATTAAACTTTTGTTGAAAGATTCTTATGGTTTCTCGAGATGTTTGTTTTATAGTGTTCAGATTGAAGCGGTTTGTTGCTGAGAAGTTGCTGTGAAGTGTGAAGATGAGAGATTGATTGGCTGCATGGTAGAACCTCCTTTCTATATTGCAGACAAGATTGAAGAGTTGAAGATTGCTGTGCAAATGCTGAACTGGAGTTTACTCAAACGCTAACGTGTTGAAGATTTGGTGATTGGATGCATCAGCTTAGGGGGAGTCTGTTGCTGACAGAAGCCGTTGAAGCTGAAGCTATCCAAAGACCAAAGACAGTGCAAGATTACTTGAAGATTGCAAGAAGACTGAAGACAAAGTTTTGACTCAAGACAAAGTTTTTATGAAGCTATTGTCAAGGGGGAGTTTGTTGGTGCATGTTTGTGACAACAGCTTAGATTTGGTCTTTGGATATCTTGTAATTAGTTAAACGATAAACAGTTAGCGAGTTTAGCTTTGTAATAGTTAGTTGTATTGTTTGGGCTAACTAAACCCAAGGAATTGGGTGATGGGGGCGAATTGGGCCTGTCCAATTCGCAGCCCAGGAGTCTTTAACCTAGCCCACTTGTAAACCTTGTGTTATATAAACAAGGTTAGACATTAGGGTTTAGGTTAATCAGCCAAAACAGTGTTTGAAAGAGCAATTTCGTGAGGGACTAGGTCTTGGACGATTAAAATAAAAGTACCACAACATAGTTTTAAAATGTCGACATATGCAACGGAATTACAACATAACAATATAAAAACATTGTTCAGAAGACATAACCACAAACATGAAAACAGACGTAGTTTAAGAACTGTGACTCGTCTAGGTAAAAGCCACAACCCCTAAACTTGGATGACCCTAGAACTCTTACGCAGCGTGAAAACGTAGCATACCGTGCCAATCCTTAATTCCCTGAAATACATGTAAGTTGGAAAAATCAACAAAAATGTAGAGCGAGTTCATGTGTAAGTGAGTATGTAAAACCTTTGTAATATGAAAATCCCTGGTATGTAGCAAATAAGGAAATAAAGAGATCACCAATGGTTTGCAAGGCCATTGATATGTGTGAAGTGCAGTAGGAAGACTCAAACCTAGCAGATTTTTGCGTCGGGTATCAAGTCACCGGAGGTCCGTACTGTTGGGCCTGGGGCTGGGCTCGCTACACCCAGATAGATCTATCGCTAAAGACCCTCGGTCCTACAATGAGGATTAATGGCCTCCAGTTCCCGCCTACCCAGTCACATGATCTAAGTAGTAACCCTCCTTACGCTAACCATACCATGTAAAAAGTATTCGTAATCATAGTAACATGTATTTCACCCCCGAAGTATAAAACTGAAAACAGTTAAGAGAAAAGGGGGACATGAACTCACTGAAGTGCGTCTCGAAATAGTAATCTCCCAGTCAACCTGCTGAGTGGCGACCTACACGTACTAACTTCTATTAGACGGACGACCGTAATTATTTATAAATTTTATTCCTTTCCAAGGATGGGGGTTTTAACACATGTGCGTTTATATAATTTCAAAATATATTATTAAGTCTCACTTAATAAAATATATTTTAATTCATTTGTCTAAAATATTTCACTTCCAAAATATACATATTTTTCCCAAAAATATTATATTTTATTCCATACAGTTTCCAAAATAATACTTTTATCGAAATACGCATTTAAGAGTATTTTTCCGAAAAATACGTAAGTTACATTTGAAGTTCGGGTGGTAATAATAATACCGGTGTAACTTAAATTTTTATTGTGAGGGCGTTAGTATTATTTTGGAGTCGTTACTGTTCAGTGTATTCCAGTAATATTATTTTTACCCTAAAAATAATATTTATGTAGTTCACAAAATAATCATAAAATTCTCACAAGTGTTACTATGAAAAATATATATTCTAAACATATATCTAACAAGTTTCATTTATGAAATTTCCACCTCCGACACTTGGAAGTTTTGTAATAAAAATCTTGGCGGATTTTATTTGGGAAAACAAGTTAAAAATATATTCACAACACTTGTTACAAAAATATTTCCAAGTGTTATATTTCTGGAAAAATTACGCCGGAGTTTCCTCTGTAACTGGAGGTGGCCACGCTTACTAGCGTATCATTTTCTTTTCAAAATTCAATCAACAATTTTCCCATCATCAACAAACAATATTCAAACATTAAACTAGTCAAAACAAGTATAAATCACAAACACATGAACTTGTAAGTTATGTGAAAATACGTAGTAACCTTCCATCATTTTTAGTAGATCTTTCTATCTTTAAAAATAAAATCGGTTTCTTGAAAACTTTATTTTTAAAGAAGATGTAACTTTACAACTTCTTAGTCAAAAATACGAAAATATTTCTTTGTTAAATCCTTTCGTTACACAGGTGTCTACACACTTGTTTGTTCAGAAAAATGCTTTTGTTTCAAGAAAGATCCGGCTTTTAAACATGATTTGCATCTTACACTTGGTTCTTTGGAAATACCACTTGTAGATCTTTAGATCTACTAGTTTAGAATTCTATTTTACAAGAAAAACTATTTTTACACAAGTTCATGTTTATGTATGAAAGGGTTCGTCATCTTGTATCTTTCCTACTTAGCATATTGCTAGTTCATGTTCTATGAACATGATCTAGCGTGGTTAGATGACGATCCGTTCCACTACTAGCAACCAACAACATAAAATAACCATAACTAAACAAGATTCATAAGTTTTACACCATTATTTTCTCTTTAACCATCTTGTTCATCATTCTTACAAGACTTTTAGATTTGATCTTTAGTGTTCATGATCTTTATCTGTTAAATCTCTTATTAACCACTTTAAATATGAACAAGAGAGTGTTTAGAAGCACTTACAACTAGCTCAAGGCTAGGGAAGAATCAAAGCAAAAACTAGGTGGATAAAAGCGAGGTAGAGAGGTCCTTGTGATTCCGTAAGCACCGGGTCTCCTCGTATGATCTCTTGCACCTTAGATTGTATGTGGTTTAGCAAGATCAAAATTGGAAGGTGATGGTGGGTGTTGTTGTGATCTCGGCCGATTGTAAAGGAGAGGGAAAGATGAAAGTAAGTTGGTTAAGTGGTTATGAGAATGAAAGTCTTGATCTTAAGGTCCTACTTATAAACCATCCACCCTCTTTATCCATAATGTAATATGTAACCTTGATATGAGGCATAAGCTAATAAAATAATCAAATGTATAAGGGTGTGTCCCCTTGGGGGACCGATTCGGTCAAGGGGGGGGGGGTATTTAGTTTGTTTTCAACCAAATAGTTAGTGTTTAGTTACGATAGTTAGGAACTTAAATAATTTACTAGTGTGTAGTGTTTTGTAATGGGTGTTAGGGTGTTCGGGGACCCTAACTAGCTCAAAAAAAGAAAAACAATGTCATTGTCAATATTTTTATGTTCCGGGTAAAGTCCGGTTGTTCGGTTGAATACTGATCCGTTAAAGTGCTTAATAAGCATTTAAAGTGTCTTTAATATTATTTTTAGTGACACAATGAATTCCCGACACTTTGGAAAGTGCCTAGTATTATTTTCCCATGTTTTTGCACTTTACTAGTCATATTAAATGCTGAATTTTGTATTATAGTGTAGAATTTTGCAATTAGAACATGTTTTAGGCACATCCGGTCACTATAACTATCACCTAGTGACGCAGTTCTACAACCCTCACCTCCCTACACTCCCTACTAGTGTAGTAAATTATTCACGGCTCATACTGGCCTTAGAGACAGTGTCTGTCTGGTGCTGGCTATGTCAGCACATTTACTGGGTTATCCGTTCATTGTGCTACTGTGCTATTGTGCATCAAGTTTGTCACTATAGTTTGTATGTAAATAATGGAGTGACAGTTAATAAAGTATGATGCATGTATATGTATGTATCATAATTCAAGTAGCAGTTTAACCACAATTGTAAGCAAGCACAGTAATTAAGCATTAATTAAATATTAATTAATTCGTACGGATACCTGATTTGGTGAGGGTTGTCACAATAGGTAAAGCATATTCGTATGTGTTTGTGCATAACACTAGCTAACTACTAGCAACTACTACTTGCACTTGTGCAATCGGTTTATGTGCCACTACCTTTGGTCTTGCTTATAGACATTTCTAGCGATTTGTAGACTCAAGGCTTGTATGTCATCCTCGAAAGGAGAGCTCGTGTATCCACTAAGCCCAGAATAGGCGATAGGTAAGATGTATTCGGTATTTTGTGTTTGTGTCAAAGACTAGCAACTACTACAAGCAAGACCAAAGGTATTGCACATAAACCGTTTGCACAAGTGCAAGTAGTATGAACTTGCTAGTCATATGCACAAACATAAAATACCAAATACACCTCACCTATCGCCTCATTTGGGCTTGGTTGATATACGAGCTCACCATTCAAGGATGACATACAAGCTTCAAGTCTGAAAAAATCGCTACAAACTACCACAAGCAAGACCAGAGGTATTTCACATAAATCGTTTGCACAAGTGCAAGTAGCAGTCGCTAGTCTTATGCACAAACACAAAATACCGAATACGTCTTACCTATCACCTTTTCTGGGCTTACTGGATACACGAGCTCTCCTTTCGAGGATGACATACAAGCCTTGAGTCTACAAATAGCTTGAAATGTCTATAAGCAAGACCAAAGGTAGTGGCACATAAACCGTTTACACAAGTGCAAGTAGTAGTTGCTAGTAGTTAGCTAGTGTTATGCACAAACAAATACGAATATGCCTTACCTATCGCCTTTTCTGGGGTTAGTGGATATACAAATTCACCTTTCGAGGATGACATATAAGCCTTGAGTCTGAAAATCGCTACAAACCGCTACAAGCAAGACCAAATGTAGTTGCACATAAACTGTTTGCATAAGTTCAAGTAGTATTTGCTAGTCTAATGCAAGACGTATTCGGTATTTTGTGTTTGTGCATAAGACTAGCAACTACTACTTGCCCTTGTGCAAACAGTTTATGTCCAACTACATTTGGTCTTGCTTGTAGCGGTTTGTAGCGATTTTCAGACACAAGGCTTGTATGTCATCCTCGAAAGGTGAGTTCGTATATCCACTAACCCCAGAAAAGGCAATAGGTAAGGCACATTCGTATTTGTTTGTGCATAACACTAGCTAACTACTAGTAACTACTACTTGCACTTGTGCAAACGGTTTATGTGCCACTACCTTTGGTCTTGCTTATAAACATTTCTAGCTATTTGTAGACTCAAGGCTTGTATGTCATCCTCGAAAGGAGAGCTCGTGTATCCACTAAGCCCAGATAAGGCGATAGGTAAGACGTACTCGGTATTTTGTGTTTGTGCATAAGACTAGCGACTACTACTTGCACTTGTGCTAACGGTTTATGTGCAATACCTCTGGTCTTGCTTGTAGTAGTTTGTAGCGATTTTCAAACTTGAGGCTTGTATGTCATCCTTGAATGGTGAGCTCGTATATCAAGGCTTGTACTAGCAAATACTACTTGCACTTGTGCAAACATTTTATGTGCAACTACCTTTGGTCTTGGTTGTAGCGGTTTCTAGGATTTTCAGACTCATGGCTTGTATGTCATCCACGAAAGGTGAGTTAGTATATCCACTAAGCCCAGAAAAGGCGATAGGTAAGGTATATTCGGTATGTGTTTGTGCATAACACCAGCTAACTACTACTTGCACTTGTGGAAACTGTTTATGTGCCACTACCTTTGGTCTTGCTTATAGACGTTTCTAATGATTTGTAGACTCAAGGCTTGTATGTCATCCTCGAAAAGTGAGCTCGTCTATCCACTAAGCCCAGAAAAGGCGATAGGTAAGACGTATTCGGTATTTTGTGTTTGTGCATAAGACTAGCGACTACTACTTGCACTTGTGAAAACGGTTTATGTGCAATACCTCTGGTCTTGCTTGTAGTGGGTTGTAGCGATTTTCAGACTTGAGGCTTGTATGTCATCCTTGAAAGTTGAGTAGTTGCTAGTCTTATGCACAAACACAAAATACTGAATACGCCTTACCTATCTCCTTTTCTGGGCTTAGCGGACATACGAGCTCACCTTTCGAGGATGACATACAAGCCTTGAGTCTGAAAATCGCTACAAACCATTACAAGCAAGACCAAATGTAGTTCAGCATAAACTGTTTGCACAAGTGCAAGTAGTAGTTGCTAGTCTTATGCATAAACACAAAATACCAAATACGCCTTGCTCCCCTTTCAAGGATGTCATACACGGCTTAGTGGATATACAAACTCACCTTTCGAGGATGACATACAAGCCTAGAGTCTGAATATCCTAGAAACCACTACAACCAAGACCAAAGGTAGTTGCACATAAACTGTTTGCACAAGTGCAAGTAGTATTTGCTAGTCTAATGCAAGGCGTATTTGGTATTTTGTGTTTGTGCATAAGACTAACAACTACGACTTGCACTTGTGCAAACATTTTATATCCAACTACATTTGTTCTTACTTGTAACGGTTTGTAGTTATTTTCAGACTCAAGGCCTGTATGTTATCCTCGAAAGGAGAGCTCGTGTATCCACTAAGCCCAGAAAAGGCGATAGGTAAGACGTATTCGGTATTTTGTGTTTGTGCATAAGACTCGCGACTACTACTTGCACTTGTGCAAACGGTTTATATGCAATACCTCTGGTTTTGCTTGTAGTAGTTTGTAGCGATTTTCAGACTTGAGGCTTGTATGTCATCCTTGAATGGTGAGCTCGTATATCAACCAAGCCTAGAAAAGGCGATAGGTGAGGCGCATTTGGTATTTTATGTTTGTGCATAAGACTAGCAAGTTCAGGTAGTAGTTGCTTGTCTTATGCACAACCACAAAATACTGAATATATCTTACCTATCGCCCTTCTAGGCTTAGTGGATATACGAGCTCACCTTTCGAGGATGACATACAAGCCTTGAGTCTGAAAATCGCTACAAACCTATACAAGCAAGACCAAATGTAGTTGGACATAAACTGTTTGCACAAGTGCAAGTAGTAGTTTCTAGTCTTATACACAAACACAAAATACCGAATACGCCTTGCATTAGACTAGCAAATACTACTTGCACCTGTGCGAGCAGTTTATGTGCAACTACCTTTGGTACAAACAGTTTATGAGCAACTACCTTTGGTCTTGGTTGTAGCGATTTCAAGGATTCTCAGACTCAAGTCTTGTATGTCATCCTCGAAAGGTGAGTTCGTATATCCACTAAGCCCAGAAAAGGCGATAGATAAGTACTCGCAACTACTACTTGCAATTGTGCAAACCGTTTATGTGCCACTACCTTTGGTCATGCTTATAGACGTTTCTAGTGATTTGTAGACTCAAGGCTTGTGTGTCATCCTCGAAAGGTGAGCTCGTGTATCCACTAAGCCAGAAAAGGCAATAGGTAAGACGTATTCGGTATTTTGTGTTTGTGCATAAGACTAGCGACTACTACTTGCACTTGTGCGAACGGTTTATGTGCAATACCTCTGGTCTTGCTTGTAGTGGGTTGTAGCGATTTTCAGACTTGAGGCTTGTATGTCATCCTTGAAAGGTGAGTAGTTGCTAGTCTTATGCACAAACACAAAATACTGAATACGCCTTACCTATCTCCTTTTCTGGGCTTAGTGGATATACGAGCTCACCTTTCGAGGATGACATACAAGCCTTGTATCTGAAAATCGCTACAAACCGTTACAAGCAAGACCAAATGTAGTTGGGCATAAACTGTTTGCACAAGTGTGAGTAGTAGTTGCTAGTCTTATGCACAAACACAAAACACCAAATACGCCTTGCTCCCGTTTCAAGGATGTCATACACGGCTTAGTGGATATACGAACTCACCTATCGAGGATTACATACAAGCCTAGAGTCTGAAAATCCTAGAAACCGCTACAACCAAGACCAAAGGTAGTTGCACATAAACTGTTTGCACAAGTGCAAGTAGTATTTGCTCGTCTGATGCAAGGCGTATTTGGTATTTTGTGTTTGTGCATAAAGCTAACAACTACGACTTGCGCTTGTGCAAACATTTTATATCCAACTACATTTGGTCTTACTTGTAACAGTTTGTAGTGATTTTCAGATTCAAGGCTTGTATGTCATCCTCAAAAGGAGAGCTCGTGTATCCACTAAGCCCAGAAAAGGCGATAGGTAAGACGTATTCGGTATTTTGTGTTTGTGCATAAGACTGGCGTCTACTACATTTGGTTTTGCTTGTTGTAGTTTGTAGCGTTTTTCAGACTTAAGGCTTGTATGCCATCCTTGAATGGTGAGCTCGTATATCAACCAAGCCCAGAAAAGGAGACAGGTGAGGCGTATTTGGTATTTTATGTTTGTGCATAAGACTAGCAAGTTCAGGTAGTTGTTGCTAGTCTTATGCACAACCACAAAATACTGAATACGCCTTACCTATCGCCTTTTCTGGGCTTAGTGCTGGCATAAGACTAGCAAGTTCAGGTAGTAGTTGCTAGTCTTATGCACAACCACAAAATAACGAATACGTCTTGCATTTGACAAGCAAATACTAGTTGCACTTATGCAAACAGTTTATGTGCAACTACCTATGGTCTTGGTTGTAGCGGTTTTTAGGATTTTCAGACTCAAGGCTTGTATGTCATCCTCGAAATGTTAGTTCATATATCCACTAAGGCCAGAAAAGGCGATAGGTAAGGCATATTCGGTATGTGTTTGTGCATAACACTAGCTAACTACTAGCAACTACTACTTGCACTTGTGCAAAGCGTTTATGTGCCACTTCCTTTGGTCTTTCTTATAGACGTTTCTAGTGATTAGTAGACTCAAGGCTTGTATGTCATCCTCGAAAGGTGAGCTCGTGTATCCACTAAGCCCAGAAAAAAGATAGGTAAGGTGTATTCAGAATTTTGTGTTTGTGCATAAGACTAGCAACTTCTCACTAGTAGTTGCTACAAGCGATTTTGTGTCTTGATGATGTGCAGGTGAGCTCGTATATCCACTAAGCCCAGAAATGGAGATAGGTTAGGTGTCTGAAAATCGCTGCAAACCGCTACAAACCGCTACAAGCAAGATCAAATGTAGTTGGACATAAACTGTTTGCACAAGGGCTGGTAGTAGTTGCTAGTCTTATGCACAAACACAAAATACGGAATACGTCTTGCATTAGACTAGCAAATACTACTTGCACTTGTGCAAACAGTTTATGTGCAACTACCTTTGGTGTTGGTTGTAGCGGTTTCTATGATTTTCAGACTCAAGGCTTGTATGTTAGTCTCTAAAGGTGAGTTCGTATATCCACTAAGCCGGTAGGTAAGGCATATTCGGTATGTGTTTGTGCGTAACACTAGCTAACTACTAGCAACTACCACTTGCACTTGTGCAAACCGTTTATGTGCCACTACCTTTGGACTTGCTATACGTTTCTAGCGATTTGTAGACTCAAGGCTTGTATGTCAGCCGCGAAAGGTGAGCTCGTGTATCCACAAAGCCAAGAAAAGACGATAGGTAAGACGTATTCGGTATTTTGTGTTTCTGCACAAGACTAGCGGGTACTACTTGCACTTGTGCAAACGGTTAATGTGTCATTCCTCTGGTCTTGCTTGTTGTGGTTTGTAGCGATTTTCATACTCGTGGCTTGTATTTCATCCTCAAAAGTTGAGCTCGTGTATCCACTAAGCCCAGAGAACGCGATTGGTAAGACGTATTCGGAATTTTGTGTTTGTGCATAAGACTAGCGACTACTACTTGCACTTGTGCAAATGGTTTATGTGCAATACCTCTGGTCTCTCTTGTAGTGAGTTGTAGCGATTTTCAGACTTGAGGCTTGTATATCATCCTTGAAAGGTGAGTAGTTGCTAGTCTTATGCACAAACACAAAATACTGACTACGCCTTACCTATCTCCTTTTCTGGGCTTAGTGGCTATACGAGCTCACCTTTCGAGGATGACATACAAGCCTTGAGTCTGAAAATCGCTACAAACCGTTAAAAGCAAGACCAAATGTAGTTGGGCATAAACTGTTTGCACAAGTGCAAGTAGTAGTTGCTAGTCTTATGCACAAACACAAAATACTGAATACGCCTTGCATCAGACTAGCAAATATTACTTGCACTTGTGCAAACAGTTTATGTGTAACTACCTTTGGTTTTGGTTGTAGCGGTTTCTAGGATATTCAGACTCAAGGCTTGTATATCATCCTCGAAAGGTGAGTTTGTATATCCACTAAGCCGGTAGGTAAGGCATATTCGGTATGTGTTTGTGCAGAACACTAGCTAACTACTAGAACCTACTACTTACACTTGTGCAAACCGTTTATGTGCAACTACCTTTGGTCTTTGCTTATAGACGTTTCTAGCGATTTGTAGACTCAAGGCTTGTATGTCATCCTCGAAAGGTGAGCTCGTGTATCCACTATGCCCAGAAAAGGCGATATGTAAGACGTATTCGGTATTTTGTGTTTGTGCATAAGACTAGCGACTACTACTTGCACTTGTGCAAATGGTTTATGTGCAATACCTCTTATCTTGCTTGTAGTGGGTTGCTGCGATTTTCAGACTTGAGGCTTGTATGTCATCCTTGAAAGGTGAGTTGTTGCTAGTCTTATGCACAAACACAAAATACTGAATACGCCTTACCTATCTCCTTTTCTGGGCTTAGTGGATATACGACCTCACCTTTCGAGGATGACATACAATTCTTGAGTCTGGAAATCACTAGAAACCTCTATGAGCAAGACCAAAGGTAGTTGGACATAAACGGTTTGCATAAGTGTAAGTAGTAGTTGCTAGTAGTTAGCTAGTGTTATGCACCAACACAAACCGAATATGCCTTACCTACCGGCTTAGTGGATATACGAACTCACCTTTTGAGGATGATATACAAGCCTTGAGTCTCGTCTAAATATCCTAGAAACCACTACAACCAAGATAATAGGTGGTTGCACATAAACTGTTTGCACAAGTGCAAGTAGTATTTGCTAGTCTGACGCAATGCGTATTCAGTATTTTGTGTTTGTGCATAAGATTAGCAACTACTATTTGCACTTATGCAAACAGGTTATGCCCAACTACATTTGGTCTTGCTTGTAACGGTTTGTGGCGATTTTCAGACTCAAGGCTTGTATGTCATCCTCGAAAGGTGAGCTTGTATATCCACTAAGCCCAGAAAAGGAGATAGGTAAGGCGTATTCAAAATTTTGTGTTTGTGCATAAGACTAGCAACCACTCACCTTTCAAGGATGACATACAAGCCTCAAGTCTGAAAATCGCTACAACCCGCTACAAGCAAGACCAAGGGTATTGCACATAAACCATTTGCACAAGTGCGAGTAGTAGTCGCTAGTCTTATGCACAATCACAAAATACCGAATACGTCTTAGCTATCGCCTTTTCTGGGCTTAATGGATACACGAGCTCACCTTTCGAGGATGACATACAAGCCTTGAGTCTACAAATCACTAGAAACGTCTATAAGCAAGACCAAAGGTAGTGGCACATAAACGGTTTACACAAGTGCAAGTAGTAGTTGCTAGTAGTTAACTAGTGTTATGCACAAACACATACTGAATATGTCTTACCTATCGCCTTTTCTGGGCTTAGTGGATATACGAACTCACCTTTCGTGGATGACATACATGCCTTGAGTCTGAGAATCCTTGAAATCGCTACAACCAAGACCAACGGTAGTTGCACATAAACCGTTTGCACCAAAGGTAGTTGCACGTAAACTGTTCGCACAAGTGCAAGTAGTATTTGCTAGTTTAATGCAAGGCGTATTTGGTATTTTGTGTTTGTGCATAAATCTAGAAACTACTACTTGCACTTGTGCAAACAGTTTATGTCCAACTACATTTGGTCTTGCTTGTAACGATTTGTAGCGATTTTCAGACTCAAGGCTTGTATGTCATCCTCGAAAGGTGAGCTCGTATATCCACTAAGCCCAGAAAAGGCGATAGGTAAGGTGTATTCAGTATTTTGTGGTTATGCATAAGACTAGCAACTACTACCTGAACTTGCTAGTCTTATGCACAAACATAAAACACCAAATATGCCTCACCTATCGCCTTTTCTGGGCTTGCTTGATATACGAGCTCACCATTCAAGGATGACATACAAGCCTCAAGTCTGAAAATCGCTACAAACTACTACAAGCAAGACCAGAGGTATTGCACATACACCGTTTGCACAAGTGCAAGTCGTAGTCGCTAGTCTTATGCACAAACACAAAATACCGAATATGTCTTACCTATCGCCTTTTCTGGGCATAGTGCATACACGAGCTCTCCTTTTGAGGATGACATACAAGCCTTGAGTCTAAAAATCACTACAAACCGTTACAAGTAAGACCAAATGTAGTTAGATATAAAATGTTTGCACAAGTGCAAGTCGTAGTTGTTAGTCTTATGCACAAACACAAGATACCAAATACGCCTTGCATTAGACTAGCAAATACTACTTACACTTGTGCAAACAGTTTATGTGCAACTACCTTTGGTCTTGGTTGTAGCGGTTTCTAGGATTTTCAGACTCTAGGCTTGTATGTCATCCTCGAAAGGTGAGTTCGTATATCCACTAAGCCGTGTATGACATCCTTGAAAGGGGAGCAAGGCGTATTTGGTATTTTGTGTTTGTGCATAAGACTAGCAACTACTACTTGCACTTGTGCAAACACTTTATGCCCAACTACATTTGGTCTTGCTTGTAACGGTTTGTAGCGCTTTTCAGACTCAAGGCTTGTATGTCATCCTCGAAAGGTGAGCTCGTATATCCACTAAGCCCAGAAAAGGAGATAGGTAAGGCATATTCAGTATTTTGTGTTTGTGCATAAGACTAGCAACTACTCACCTTTCAAGGATGACATACAAGCCTCAAGTCTGAAAATCGCTACAACCCACTACAAGCAAGACAAGAGGTATTGCACATAAACCGTTTGCTCAAGTGCAAGTAGTAGTCGCTAGTCTTATGCACAAACACAAAATACCGAATACGTCATACCTATCGCCTTTTCTGGGCTTAGTGGATAAATGAGCTCACCTTTCAAGGATGACATACAAGCCTTGATTCTATAAATCGCTAGAAACGACTATAAGCAAGACCAAAGGTAGTGACACATAAACAGTTTCCACAAGTGCAAGTAGTAGTTATGCACAAACACATACCGAATATGCCTTACCTACCGGCTTAGTGGATATATGAACTCACATTTCGAGGATGATATACAAGCCTTGAGTCTGAATATCCTAGAAACCACTACAACCAAGACCAAAGGTAGTTGCACATAATCTGTTTGCACAAGTGCAAGTAGTATTTGCTAGTCTGATGCAAGGCGTATTCAGTATTTTGTGTTTGCGCATAAGACTAGCAACTACTACTTGCACTTATGCAAAAAGTTTATGCCCAAGTACATTTGGTCTTGCTTGTAACGGTTTGTAGCGATTTTCAGACTCAAGGCTTGTATGTCATCCTCGAAAGGTGAGCTCATATATCCACTAAGCCCAGAAAAGGAGATAGGTAAGGCGTATTCAGTATTTTGTGTTTGTGCATAAGACTAGCAACTACTCACCTTTCAAGGATGACATACAAGCCTCAAGTCTGAAAATCGCAACAACCCACTACAAGCAAGACCAGAGGTATTGCACATAAACCATTTGCACAAGTGCAAGTAGTAATCGCTAGTCTTATGCACAAACACAAAATACTGAATACGTCTTACCTATCGCCTTTTCTGGGCTTAGTGGAAACACGAGCTCACCTTTCGAGGATGACATACAAGCCTTGAGTCTACAAATCACTAGAAACGTCTATAAGCAAGACCAAAGGTAGTGGCACACAAATGGTTTGCACAAGTGCAAGTAGTAGTTGCTAGTAGTTAGCTAGTGTTTTGCACAAACACATACTGAATATGCCTTACCTATCGCCTTTTCTGGGCTTAGTGGATATACGAACTCACCTTTCGAGGATGACATACAAGCGATGAGTCTGAGAATCCTTGAAATCGCTACAACCAAGACCAAAGGTTGTTGCACATAAACTGTTTGCACCAAAGGTAGTTGCACATAAACTGTTCGCACTAGTGCAAGTAGTATTTGCTAGTCTAATGCAAGGCGTATTCAGTATTTTGTGTTTGTGCATAAGACTAGAAACTACTACTTGCACTTGTGCTAACAGTTTATGTCCAACTACATTTGGTCTTGCTTGTAAGGTTTGTAGCGATTTTCAGACTCAAGGCTTGTACATCCTTGAAAGGTGAGCTCGTATATCCACTAAGCCCAGAAAAGGCGATAGGTAAGGTGTATTTAGTATTTTGTGGTTGTGCATAAGACTAGCAACTACTACCTGAACTTGCTAGTCTTATGCACAAACATAAAATACCAGAAGCGCCTCACCTATCGCCTTTTCTGGGCTTGGTTGATATACGAGCTCACCATTCAAGGATGACATACAAGCCTCAAGTCTGAAAATCGCTACAAACTACTACAAGCAAGACCAGAGGTGTTGCACATAAACCGTCTGCACAAGTGCAAGTAGTAGTCGCTAGTCTTATGCACATACACAAAATACCGAATACGTCTTACCTATCGCCTTTTCTGGGCTTAGTGGGTACACGAGCTCTCCTTTTAAGGATGACATACAAGCCTTACCTATTGCCTTTTCTTGGCTTAGTGGATATGCGAGCTCACCTTTCGAAGATGACATACAAGCCTTGAGTCTGAAAATCGCTACAAACCGTTACAAGCAAAACCAAATGTAGTTGGACATAAACTGTTTGCACAGGTGCAAGTAGTAGTTTCTAGTCTAGGCTTACAATCCATAAACATCTTGAACGTACAAGCAGATGGATTGTTTTGGTTTTGCACTTGCTGACCTAATGGACAAAAGAAAACACATTACAGGGGTACGAGTCGTGTACGCGGCACAAGATTAATGAGTGTTGGCATATTTCGTACCAGCTTGGTAGGCTGCCAGAGCCTCAGCCACACATGTGTTGATTAAGTTTGTCAGCTCAGCTTGGGTCATCGCGATGTGACCACGTCCGTGACCTCGTCTACTCATGATTCTATATAAGGAAAGGGAACAAATTTAAGAGTCGGGTTGAGGTAAAAGTCAAGTGTCACGTTAAAAGTCTACAATTACGAAATTCACACGCTATAGGGCAGAACCCTTCTCACACTCGTTAAGCCTCACTGGGACTTACATGCACCTCATGTTATTATTATGTGTGCACCCATAATAATAAGGTAATTTGCATGCTTATCTCAGCGCCTCTTAACTTGCGCTAGAAGTTTCCCCCGCATTCAAATAACAAAACAGAAGGTATCACAGGATTACGTATCACAAGAGTCATCAAGTCACCATAGTATCTAGTATGTTTTTTCATGCAAGCTGTGAGTGTGTGACTACTAAACAACTAATGCATAAAGTAAACAGAAGAGGAACCTTGCAATCTGGGGATGAGTGTCATGATCGATTTTCAAAGGTGTTCGGTTGTAGTCTGGTTTTACAAAAACGTTTTAAAACCTAGTTCACTATAACTAGTGGCTCTGATACCAAACTGTCACACCCCCAAAATACCACATGCGGAATCACCGCGGGGCGGGTGACGTACCAGGATCCAAGCCACCAATCACATTGAACCACGTAAAGTATTTAAATGAAATGTTTCATTAATTGTCAAATACAATCCAAATCATAAGTTTGAACCAAAAGAGATGTTCAGCGGAAGCATATAGTAAATTGTTAAACAACTATTTCATGATAAGTGTTCAAAACCAATGTATCAAATGTATCCAAGAGACTCGATCCATGACCACTCCAGCACTCCCAGATAGCAGGTCCATGTCAAGCAATCTAACGACCTGCAAGCATGCAGACAAGTGTGTTAGACGACGCTGGTGAGTTCAAAGTTTTGTTTACGCGTTTAGTTACCAGATGTATGTTTAAAAACAGTTCAATGATTTGTTTTGATGATGTTGTTAACTCGATTACTGTATGTGGCTACTAGATGTGTTTGCCCAAACCCCAATGCCTCTATCAAAGCATTGGTCAAGTGGTCAAGGTAATTAGTTCACGCCCGTCCATTCCGGCCCGGTGTGAGGGTGCCAAACCTCTCGTAAGGGGTCTTATATGATAGAAACTGAGTAATAAACAACATTCCCATTTAACATTTTACCCAGCATTCCTTCCCGGAACGTTTACCAGATGTCCCAAACCACCGGGACGCATGCTTAGAAAAGAGCAGTGAACTCACCTTGGTTTGTTCGTATAATTTGTTACTCGCACACAAACACACTATCTGAGTCAAAGCCTATGATATGCATGTATATGTGATCAGTTTACTTTCACGAGGTTCATGTATATATATATATATATATACAATGTCATGAGGGTATGTATTTCAAACAGTGAATTCCAATTATTACAAGGCAACAACATACATCCATACCCAAAACTCAGTTCAAACGTGTGCATCGAAGCAATATGTAAAGTCAAGCTTAATACTCATGCCACTTGATCATAGTCAACATTATCAACCGTAAACACCATAACATATTCATTCACTAAAACACATGCAATTTATAGGGTTTCATGAACAATATAATCACACCTCGATACTTACTACTCACGTGAAGTTCCTCGACGAAACCTTGCATGTTTCGTCATGTGAAGGTTGGACGAATCCCCCCTTGTTTCGTCGTCAAACATGTGACGAATCCTTATAGAGTTTCATCGACTAACATAACTGTTACATTGTTTCTGTAATGCGCAGAGTCTCAATCATAACCAAATCATTACCCCTAATCATAATATAGCAGTTCCTCATCATCATTCAACATTCTTACATTCAATTCAACAGTTAATCGTTATCATTCCTATATCATAACAACTCTAATCAATTATCGCTTAATATCATGGTCTCAAACAATTAATAGATGTATAAGATCATAATCGCGTGCCACAAAATCATAAATCAAGTAGTGATCATGGCAGACTCAAGACATCAAATCGTTACCACACATGTTCCAATCTACATGTTTGAACAATAAACTGCTCAAACCTTAATTAGCATTGCATGAGAGCCTACTTTCTAATGAATCTCTAATTCCAAATAAATCACAGGCAACACAAACAGACATCGAACCATATATCGATCAGATCCAATTGATTAATTTCACACTAGCCAATATTGAGATGAGACTTCAAAGAGGATGGCAGCACTTCGAACAGTCGCCACCGAGTGCAAGGGAGGAAAGTATGGTCTAGGGTTTCCCTGGTTATGATGTTACGTAATAATACACGAGCACAGGATAAATAGCCGGGTCTGTTGGGCCTCACTTGGGCCAAAGCCCAGCTCGGCCGCGACGAAACATAAGTGGGGCGACGAAAAGGTGGCTGGCGAAACACTAAATGTTTCGTCGAGTGAACATGAAGTTGTAAGAGTTTGTGCTAAAGCTTTAAGAAATTATAATTTCCAATAAATAAACAAACACTAACCAAGTCATTAACCATAAACAATAAATAAATAACCATACAACGTAATGGATTGCTAAGACACATCTATGAAACAAGTAACGTGTCAAGTAAGGACCCTGAAAAGTCGGGACATACAAGCCTTGAGTCTGAAAATTGCTACAAGCAAGACCAAATGTAGTTGGACATAAATTGTTTGCACAAGTGCAAGTAGTAGTTGCTAGTCTTATGCACAAACACAAAATACTGAATACACCTTACCTATCGCCTTTTCTGGGCTTAGTGGATATACGAGCTCACCTTTCAAGGATGACATACAAGCCTTGAGTCTGAAAATTGCTACAAACCACTACAAGCAAGACCAAATGTAGTTGGACATAAATTGTTTGCACAAGTGCAAGTAGTAGTTGCTAGTCTTATGCACAAACACAAAATACCGAATACGTCTTGCATTAGACAAGCAAATACTACTTGCACTTATGCAAACAGTTTATGTGCAACTACCTTTGGTCTTGGTTGTAGCGGTTTCAAGTATTTTCAGACTCAAGGCTTGTATGTCATCCTCGAAAGGTGAGTTCGTATATCCACTAAGCAAGAAACGGCGATAGGTAAGGCATATTCGGTATGTGTTTGTGAATAACACTAGCTAACTACTAGCAACTACTACTTGCACTTGTGCAAAGCGTTTATGTGCCACTTCCTTTGGTCTTGCTTATAGACGTTTCTAGCGATTAGTAGACTCAAGCCTTGTATGTCATCCTCGAAAGGTGAGCTCGTGTATCCACTAAGCCCAGAAAAAAAGATAGGTTAGGCGTATTCGGAATTTTGTGTTTGTGCATAAGACTAGTAACTACTCACTAGTAGTTGCTACTAGCGATTTTGTGTCTTGATGATGTGCAGGTGAGCTCGTATGTCCACTAAGCCCAGAAATGGAGATAGCTAAGGCGTCTGAAAATCGCTACAAACCGCTACAAGCAAGACTAAATGTAGTTGGACAAACTGTTTGCACAAGGGCTAGTAGTAGTTGTTAGTCTTATGCACAAACACAAAATACGGAATACGTCTTGCATTAGACTTGCAAATACTACTTGCACTTGTGCAAACAGTTTATGCGCAACTACCTTTTGTCTTGATTGTAGCGGTTTCTGGGATTTTCAGACTCAAGGCTTGTATGTCATCCTCTAAAGGTGAGTTCGTATATCCACTACGCCGGTAGGTAAGGCATATTCGGTATGTGTTTGTGCATAACACTAGCTAACTACTAGCAACTACTGCTTGCACTTGTGCAAAGCGTTTATGTGCCACTTCCTTTGGTCTTGCTTATAGACGTTTCTAGCGATTAGTAGACTCAAGCCTTGTATGTCATCCTCGAAAGGTGAGCTCGTGTATCCACTAAGCCCAGAAAAAAAAGATAGGTTAGGCGTATTCGGAATTTTGTGTTTGTGCATAAGACTAGCAACTACTCACTAGTAGTTGCTACTAGCGATTTTGTGTCTTGATGATGTGCAGGTGAGCTCGTATATCCACTAAGCCCAGAAATGGAGATAGGTAAGGCGTCTGAAAATCGCTACAAACCGCTACAAGCAAGACCAAATGTAGTTGGACAAACTGTTTGCACAAGGGCTAGTAGTAGTTGTTAGTCTTATGCACAAACACAAAATACGGAATACGTCTTGCATTAGACTAGCAAATACTACTTGCACTTGTGCAAACAGTTTATGCGCAACTACCTTTGGTCTTGGTTGTAGCGGTTTCTGGGATTTTCAGACTCAAGGCTTGTATGTCATCCTCTAAAGGTGAGTTCGTATATCCACTAAGCCGGTAGGTAAGGCATATTCGGTATGTGTTTGTGCATAACACTAGCTAACTACTAGCGACTACCACTGGCACTTGTGCAAACCGTTTATGTGCCACTACCTTTGGTCTTGCTATACGTTTCTAGTGATTTGTAGACTCAAGGCTTCTATGTTAGCCTCGAAAGGTGAGCTCGTGTATCCACAAAGCCAGGAAAAGGCGATAGGTAAGACGTATTCGGTTTTTTGTGGCGATTTTCGGACTCGAGGCTTGTATGTCATCCTCGAAAGGTGAGCTGGTGTATCCACTAAACCCAGAAAAGGCGATAGGTAAGACGTATTCGGTATTTTGTGTTTGTGCATAAGACTAGTGACTACTACTTGCACTTGTGAAAATGGCTTATGTGCAATACCTCTGGTCTTGCTTGTAGTGAGTTGTAGCGATTTTCAGACTTGAGGCTTGTATGTCATCCTTGAAAGGTGAGTAGTTGCTAGTCTTATGCACAAACACAAAATACTGAATACGCCTTACCTATCGCCTTTTCTCGGCTTAGTGGATATACGAGCTCACCTTTCGAGGATGACATACAAGCCTTGAGTCTGGAAATCGCTACAAACCGTTACAAGCAAGACCAAATGTAGCTGGGCATAAACTGTTTGCACAAGTGCAAGTAGTAGTTGCTAGTCTTATGCACAAACACAAAATACTGAATAAGCCTTGCATCAGACTAGCAAATACTACTTGCAGTTGTGCAAACAGTTTATGTGCAACTACCTTTGGTCTTGGTTGTAGCGGTTTGTAGCGATTTTCAGACTCAATGCTTGTAAGTCATCCTTTAAAGGTGAGCTCGTATATCCACTAAGCCCAGAAAAAGCGATAGGTAAGGCGTATTCAGTATTTTGTGTAATTGTATAAACTGTTTGCACAAGTGCAAGTAGTATTTGCTAGTCTAATGCAAGGCGTATTTGGTATTTTGTGTTTGTGCATAAGACTAACAACTACGACTTGCACTTGTGCGAACATTTTATATCCAACTACATTTGGTCTTACTTGTAACGGTTTGTAGTGATTTTCAGACTCAAGGCTTGTATGCATCCTCAAAAGGAGAGCTCGTGTATCCACTAAGCCCAGAAAAGGCGATAGGTAAGACGTATTCGGTATTTTTTGTTTGTGCATAAGACTAGCGACTACTACTTGCACTTGTGCAAACGGTTTATGTGCAATACCTCTGGTCTTGCACATAAACCTTTTGCACACGTGCAAGTAGTAGTCGCTAGTCTTTTGCACAAACACAAAATACCGAATACGTCTTACCTATCGCCTTTTCTGGGCTTAGTGGATACACGAGCTCACCTTTCGAGGATGACATACAAGCCTTGAGTCTGGAAATCGCTAGAAACCTCTATAAGCAAGACCAAAGGTAGTTGCACATTGTCACACCCTGGCTTTGCGGAAGCGTGGGTTGATTTGGTGTGACTTCTTAATACCATAGCTTAATCACAACAAAGCTATATGAAAGTAAAACCATGCAGATCATCCATTAATTTAAGTGTTAAAATAAAAGTAACACAACATTGTCTTAAAGCGTTGACACATGCAATGGAAATTACAACCTAATAACATAAAAACATTGTTCGAAAGACACAACCACAAACTTAAAATAGACGTAGTTTAAGAACTGTGACTCGTCCATGCAAAAGCCACAACCCCTAAACTTGGATGATCCCGTAAGTCATACGCAACGCGAAAACGTAGCATACCGTGCCAGATCCTTAGTTCCCTGAAATATATGTAAGTTGGAAAAATCAACAAAAAATGTTGAGCGAGTTCATGTGTAGTGAGTATGTAAAACCTTTGTATGTATAAAAATCCTGGTATGTAGCAAATAAGGAAATAAAGAGATCACCAATGGTTTGCAAGGCCATTGATATGTGTGAAGTGCAGTAGGAAGACTCAAACCTAGCAGATTTTTGCGTCGGGTACCAAGTCACCCCGAGGTCCGTACTGTTGGGCCTGGGGCTGGGCTCGCTACACCTAGATAGATCTACCACTATTGTCGCTAGGTCCTACACTGAGGATTAATGGCCTTCAGTTCCCGCCTACTCACTCATATGATCTAAGTAGTAACCCTCCTTACGCTAATCATACCATGTGTAAAAGTACTCGTAATCATAGTAACATCCCCGCAGGTTGAAAACTGAAAACAGTTAAGAGAAAAGGGGGACATGAACTCACCGTAGTGCGTCTCTAACTAGAATTCTCCAGTCAACCTGCTGCGTAACGACCTACACGTACTAACTTCTATTAGACGGATGGTCGTGCCTTAGCTTAAGGTTAAATGTCTTTGGGAAATAGTTAGATAACTATTTCGTGTTTACACTTCGTAAATATGTATTAATTATATTCCTTTCCAAGGATGGGGGCTTTAATACATGTGCGTTTTCTTGTAATTCCAAAAAAATATATTATTAAGTCACACTTAAAATATATTTTAATTCTATCTCCAAAATATAAATATTTTTCCCAAAAATATTATATTTTATTCCATATAATTTTACCCAAAATAATACTTTTGTCAAAATATGCGTGTAAGAGTATTTTTCTGAAAATACGTAAGTTACATTTGATGTTCGGGTGGTAATAATAATACCGTTGTAACTTAAATATTTATTGTGAGGGCGTTAGTATTATTTTGGAGTCGTTACTATTTAGTATATTCCAGTAATATTGTTTTTACTCTAAAAATAATATTTGCACAATTCACAAAATAATCATAAAAATCTCACAAGTGTTACTATGAAAAATATATATTCTAAATATATATTTTAGCAAGTTTTATTTATGAAAATCCCACCTCCGACACTTGGGAGTTTTGTAATAAAAATTCATGGCGAAGTTTGTTTGGAAAAATAAGTTAAAAATATATTCATAACACTTGTTACAAAAATATTTTCCAATTGTTATATTTCTGGAAAAATTTCGCCAGAGTTTCCTATGTAACTGGAGGTGGCCACGCTTACTAGCGTATCATTTTCTTTTCAAAATTCCATCAGCAATTTTCTCAATATCAACAAATAATATTCCAACATCAAACTAGTAAAAAATATACATAAATCGCAAACACATGAACTTGTAGGTTGTGTAAAAGTATGTAGTATCCTTCCAATATTTTTTGTAGATCTTTCTATCTTTGTAATAAAATTCGGCTTCTTGAAAGTCTTATTTTCAAAGAAAGTGCAAGTTTACAACTTCTTGGTCAAAAGTTACAAACATATTTCTTTGTTAAAACATTTTGTTACACAAGTGTTTACACACTTGTTTGTTCACAAAAACACCTTTGTTTATGAAAGATCCGGCTTTAAAACATGGTTTCGTCTTACAATTGGTTCTTCGAAAATACCACTTATAGATCCTTAGATCTACTAGTTTAGAACTCCATTTCATAAGAAAAATTGTTTTTACACAAGTTCATGTTTATGTTTGAAAGGGTTCGTTATCTAGTAACTTTACTACTTAACATAAGGCTAGTTCATGTTCCATGAGCATGATCTAGCGTGGTTTTGATGACGATCCATTCCAACACTAGCAATCAACAACATGAAATAGTCATAACAAAACAAGTTTCAAGAGTTTTACACTAATATTTACTCATTAACCACCATATTCATCTTCTTACAAGACTTTTAGTTTTTGATCTCTAGTGTTTACGATTTTTATCCGACAAATCTCTTATTAACCACTTTAGACAAGATCAATAGGGTGTTTAGAGTCACTTACTACTAGCTCATGGCTAGGGAAGAAACTAGACGAAAAATGGGTGGTTAATAGCGTTGTGGTGAGGTCCTTGGCAATCCGTAAGCACCGAGTCTGAGAATCGCTACAAACCACCACAAGCAAGACCAGAGGTATTGTACATAAACCATTTGCGCAAGTGCAAGTAGTAGTCACTAGTCTAATGCACAAACACAAAATACCAAATACGTCTTACCTATCGCCTTTTCTGGGCTTAGTGGATATACGAGCTAACCTTTCGAGGATGACATACAAGCCTTGAGTCTGGAAATTGCAAGAAACCTCTATAAGCGAGACCAAAGGTAGTTACACATAAATGGTTTGCACAAGTGCAGGTAGTAGTTGCTAGTAGTTAGCTAGTGTTATGTACAAATACATACCAAATATGCCTTACCTACCGGCTCAGTGGATATATGAACTCACCTTTCGAGGATGACATACAAGCCTTGAGTCTGAAAATCCTAGAAACCGCTACAACCAAAAACCATTTATGTGCCACTACCTTTGGACTTGCTTATAGACGTTTCTTGCGATTTGTAGACTCAAGGCTTGTATGTCATCCACGAAAGGTGAGCTCGTGTATCCACTAAGCCCAGAAAAGACGATAGGTAAGACATATTCGGTATTTTGTGTTCGTGCATAAGCCTAGCGACTACTACTTGCACTTGTGCAAACAGTTTATGAGTAATACCTCTGGTCTTGCTTGTAGTGGTTTGTAGTGATTTTCAGACGTGAGGCTGGTGAGCTCGTATATCAACCAAGCCCAAAAAAGACGATATGTAAGGCGTATTCGGCATTTTTTGTCCTCGAAAGTTGAGTTCGTATATCCACTAAGCCGTGTATGACATCCTTGAAAGGGGAGCAAGGCATATTTGGTATTTTGTGCACAAGACTAGAAACTACTACTTGCACTTGTGCAAACAGTTTATGTCCAACTACATTTGGTCTTGCTTGTAGTGGTTTGTAGCGATTTTCAGACTCAAGGCTTGTATGTCATCCTCGAAAGGTGAGCTCGTATATCCACTAAGCCCAGAAAAGCCGATAGGTAAGGTGTATTCAGTATTTTGTGTTTGTGCATAAGACTAGCAACTACTACTTGCACTTGTGCAAAGAGTTTATGTCCAACTACATTTGGTCTTGCTTGTAGCGGTTTGTAGCGATTTTCAGACTCAAGGCTTGTATTTCATCCTTGAAAGGTGAGCTCGTATATCCACTAAGACCAGAAAAGGCGATAGGTAAGGCGTATTCAGTATTTTGTGTTAGTGTATATGACTAGCAACTACTACATGCACTTGCTAGTCTTTTGCATAATCACAAAATACCAAATACGCCTTACCTATCGCCGTTTCTGGGCTTGGTGGATATACGAGCTCACCTTTCAAGGATGACATACAAGCCTCAAGTCTAAAAATCGCTACAAACCACTACAAGCAAGACCAGTGGTATTGCACATAAACCGTTTGCACAAGTGCAAGTAGTAGTCGCTAGTCTTTTGCACAAACACAAAATACCGAATACGTCTTACCTATCGCCTTTTCTGGGCTTAGTGGATACACGAGCTCACCTTTCGAGGATGACATACAAGCCTTGAGTCTGGAAATCGCTAGAAACCTCTATAAGCAAGACCAAAGGTAGTTGCACATTGTCACACCCTGGCTTTGCGGAAGCGTGGGTTAATTTGGTGTGACTTCTTAATACCATAGCTTAATCACAACAAAGCTATATGAAAGTAAAACCATGCAGATCATCCATTAATTTAAGTGTTAAAATAAAAGTAACACAACATTGTCTTAAAGCGTTGACACATGCAACGGAAATTACAACCTAATAACATAAAAACATTGTTCGAAAGACACAACCACAAACTTAAAATAGACGTAGTTTAAGAACTGTGACTCGTCCATGCAAAAGCCACAACCCCTAAACTTGGATGATCCCATAAGTCATACGCAGCGCGAAAACGTAGCACACCGTGCCAGATCCTTAGTTCCCTGAAATATATGTAAGTTGGAAAAATCAACAAAAAATATTGAGCGAGTTCATGTGTAGTGAGTATGTAAAACCTTTGTATGTATAAAAATCCTGGTATGTAGCAAATAAGGAAATAAAGAGATCACCAATGGTTTGCAAGGCCATTGATATGTGTGAAGTGAAGTAGAAAGACTCAAACCTAGCAGATTTTTGCGTCGGGTACCAAGTCACCCCGAGGTCCGTACTGTTGGGCCTGGGGCTGGGCTCGCTACACCCAGATAGATCTACCGCTATTGTCGCTCGGTCCTACACTGAGGATTAATGGCCTTCAGTTCCCGCCTACTCACTCATATGATCTTAGTAGTAACCCTCCTTATGCTAATCATACCATGTGTAAAAGTACTCGTAATCATAGTAACATCCCCGCAGGTTGAAAACTGAAAACAGTTAAGAGAAAATGGGGACATGAACTCACCGTAGTGCGTCTCTAACTAGAAATCTACAGTCAACCTGCTGCGTAACGACCTACACGTACTAACTTCTATTAGACGGACGGTCGTGCCTTAGCTTAAGGTTAAATGTCTTTGGGAAATAGTTAGATAACTATTTCGTGTTTACACTTCGTAAATATGTATTAATTATATTCCTTCCCAAGGATGGGGGATTTAATACATGTGCGTTTTCTTGTAATTCCAAAAAAATATATTATTAAGTCACACTTAAAATATATTTTAATTCTATCACCAAAATATAAATATTTTTCCCAAAAATATTATATTTTATTCCATATAATTTTACCCAAAGTAATACTTTTGTCAAAATATGCGTGTAAGAGTATTTTTCTGAAAATACGTAAGTTACATTTGAAGTTCGGGTGGTAATAATAATACCGGTGTAACTTAAACATTTATTGTGAGGGCGTTAGTATTATTTTGGAGTCGTTACTATTCAGTATATTCCAGTAATATTGTTTTTACTCTAAAAATAATACTTGTACAGTTCACAAAATAATCATAAAAATCTCACAAGTGTTACTATGAAAAATATATATTCTAAATATATATTTTAGCAAGTTTTATTTATGAAAATCCCACCTCCGACACTTGGGAGTTTTGTAATAAAAATTCATGGCGAAGTTTGTTTGGAAAAATAAGTTAAAAATATATTCATAACACTTGTTACAAAAATATTTTCCAAGTGTTATATTTCTGGAAAAATTTCGCCAGAGTTTCCTATGTAACTGGAGGTGGCCACGCTTACTAGCGTATCATTTTCTTTTCAAAATTCCATCAGCAATTTTCTCAATATCAACAAATAATATTCCAACATCAAACTAGTCAAAAATATACATAAATCGCATACACATGAACTTGTAGGTTGTGTAAAAGTATGTAGTATCCTTCCAATATTTTTTGTAGATCTTTCTATCTTTGTAATAAAATTCGGCTTCTTGAAAGTCTTATTTTTAAAGAAAGTGCAAGTTTACAACTTCTTGTTCAAAAGTTACAAACATATTTCTTTGTTAAAACATTTTATTACACAAGTGTTTACACACTTGTTTGTTCACAAAAACACCTTTGTTTATGAAAGATCCGGCTTTAAAACATGGTTTCGTCTTACAATTGGTTCTTCGAAAATACCACTTATAGATCCTTAGATCTACTAGTTTAGAACTCCATTTCATAAGAAAAATTGTTTTTACACAAGTTCATGTTTATGTTTGAAAGGGTTCGTTATCTAGTAATTTTACTACTTAACATAAGGCTAGTTCATGTTCCATGAGCATGATCTAGCGTGGTTTTGATGACGATCCATTCCAACACTAGCAATCAACAACATGAAATAGTCATAACAAAACAAGTTTCAAGAGTTTTACACTAATATTTACTCATTAACCACCATATTCATCTTCTTACAAGACTTTTAGTTTTTGATCTCTAGTGTTTACGATTTTTATCCGACAAATCTCTTATTAACCACTTTAGACAAGATCAATAGGGTGTTTAGAGTCACTTACTACTAGCTCATGGCTAGGGAAGAAACTAGACGAAAAATGGGTGGTTAATAGCGTTGTGGTGAGGTCCTTGGCAATCCGTAAGCACCGAGTCTGAGAATCGCTACAAACCACCACAAGCAAGACCAGAGGTATTGTACATAAACCATTTGCGCAAGTGCAAGTAGTAGTCACTAGTCTAATGCACAAACACAAAATACCAAATACGTCTTACCTATCGCCTTTTCTGGGCTTAGTGGATATACGAGCTAACCTTTCGAGGATGACATACAAGCCTTGAGTCTGGAAATTGCAAGAAACCTTTATAAGCGAGACCAAAGGTAGTTACACATAAATGGTTTGCACAAGTGCAGGTAGTAGTTGCTAGTAGTTAGCTAGTGTTATGTACAAATACATACCAAATATGCCTTACCTACCGGCTCAGTGGATATATGAACTCACCTTTCGAGGATGACATACAAGCCTTGAGTCTGAAAATCCTAGAAACCGCTACAACCAAAAACCATTTATGTGCCACTACCTTTGGACTTGCTTATAGACGTTTCTTGCGATTTGTAGACTCAAGGCTTGTATGTCATCCACGAAAGGTGAGCTCGTGTATCCACTAAGCCCAGAAAAGACGATAGGTAAGACATATTCGGTATTTTGTGTTCGTGCATAAGCCTAGCGACTACTACTTGCACTTGTGCAAACAGTTTATGAGTAATACCTCTGGTCTTGCTTGTAGTGGTTTGTAGTGATTTTCAGACGTGAGGCTGGTGAGCTCGTATATCAACCAAGCCCAAAAAAGACGATATGTAAGGCGTATTCGGCATTTTTTGTCCTCGAAAGTTGAGTTCGTATATCCACTAAGCCGTGTATGACATCCTTGAAAGGGGAGCAAGGCGTATTTGGTATTTTGTGCACAAGACTAGAAACTACTACTTGCACTTGTGCAAACAGTTTATGTCCAACTACATTTGGTCTTGCTTGTAGTGGTTTGTAGCGATTTTCAGACTCAAGGCTTGTATGTCATCCTCGAAAGGTGAGCTCGTATATCCACTAAGCCCAGAAAAGCCGATAGGTAAGGTGTATTCAGTATTTTGTGTTTGTGCATAAGACTAGCAACTACTACTTGCACTTGTGCAAAGAGTTTATGTCCAACTACATTTGGTCTTGCTTGTAGCGGTTTGTAGCGATTTTCAGACTCAAGGCTTGTATTTCATCCTTGAAAGGTGAGCTCGTATATCCACTAAGCCCAGAAAAGGCGATAGGTAAGGCGTATTCAGTATTTTGTGTTAGTGTATATGACTAGCAACTACTACATGCACTTGCTAGTCTTTTGCATAATCACAAAATACCAAATACGCCTTACCTATCGCCGTTTCTGGGCTTGGTGGATATACGAGCTCACCTTTCAAGGATGACATACAAGCCTCAAGTCTAAAAATCGCTACAAACCACTACAAGCAAGACCAGTGGTATTGCACATAAACCGTTTGCACAAGTGCAAGTAGTAGTCGCTAGTCTTTTGCACAAACACAAAATACCGAATACGTCTTACCTATCGCCTTTTCTGGGCTTAGTGGATACACGAGCTCACCTTTCGAGGATGACATACAAGCCTTGAGTCTGGAAATCGCTAGAAACCTCTATAAGCAAGACCAAAGGTAGTTGCACATTGTCACACCCTGGCTTTGCGGAAGCGTGGGTTAATTTGGTGTGACTTCTTAATACCATAGCTTAATCACAACAAAGCTATATGAAAGTAAAACCATGCAGATCATCCATTAATTTAAGTGTTAAAATAAAAGTAACACAACATTGTCTTAAAGCGTTGACACATGCAACGGAAATTACAACCTAATAACATAAAAACATTGTTCGAAAGACACAACCACAAACTTAAAATAGACGTAGTTTAAGAACTGTGACTCGTCCATGCAAAAGCCACAACCCCTAAACTTGGATGATCCCATAAGTCATACGCAGCGCGAAAACGTAGCACACCGTGCCAGATCCTTAGTTCCCTGAAATATATGTAAGTTGGAAAAATCAACAAAAAATATTGAGCGAGTTCATGTGTAGTGAGTATGTAAAACCTTTGTATGTATAAAAATCCTGGTATGTAGCAAATAAGGAAATAAAGAGATCACCAATGGTTTGCAAGGCCATTGATATGTGTGAAGTGCAGTAGAAAGACTCAAACCTAGCAGATTTTTGCGTCGGGTACCAAGTCACCCCGAGGTCCGTACTGTTGGGCCTGGGGCTGGGCTCGCTACACCCAGATAGATCTACCGCTATTGTCGCTCGGTCCTACACTGAGGATTAATGGCCTTCAGTTCCCGCCTACTCACTCATATGATCTTAGTAGTAACCCTCCTTATGCTAATCATACCATGTGTAAAAGTACTCGTAATCATAGTAACATCCCCGCAGGTTGAAAACTGAAAACAGTTAAGAGAAAATGGGGACATGAACTCACCGTAGTGCGTCTCTAACTAGAAATCTACAGTCAACCTGCTGCGTAACGACCTACACGTACTAACTTCTATTAGACGGACGGTCGTGCCTTAGCTTAAGGTTAAATGTCTTTGGGAAATAGTTAGATAACTATTTCGTGTTTACACTTCGTAAATATGTATTAATTATATTCCTTCCCAAGGATGGGGGATTTAATACATGTGCGTTTTCTTGTAATTCCAAAAAAATATATTATTAAGTCACACTTAAAATATATTTTAATTCTATCACCAAAATATAAATATTTTTCCCAAAAATATTATATTTTATTCCATATAATTTTACCCAAAGTAATACTTTTGTCAAAATATGCGTGTAAGAGTATTTTTCTGAAAATACGTAAGTTACATTTGAAGTTCGGGTGGTAATAATAATACCGGTGTAACTTAAACATTTATTGTGAGGGCGTTAGTATTATTTTGGAGTCGTTACTATTCAGTATATTCCAGTAATATTGTTTTTACTCTAAAAATAATACTTGTACAGTTCACAAAATAATCATAAAAATCTCACAAGTGTTACTATGAAAAATATATATTCTAAATATATATTTTAGCAAGTTTTATTTATGAAAATCCCACCTCCGACACTTGGGAGTTTTGTAATAAAAATTCATGGCGAAGTTTGTTTGGAAAAATAAGTTAAAAATATATTCATAACACTTGTTACAAAAATATTTTCCAAGTGTTATATTTCTGGAAAAATTTCGCCAGAGTTTCCTATGTAACTGGAGGTGGCCACGCTTACTAGCGTATCATTTTCTTTTCAAAATTCCATCAGCAATTTTCTCAATATCAACAAATAATATTCCAACATCAAACTAGTCAAAAATATACATAAATCGCATACACATGAACTTGTAGGTTGTGTAAAAGTATGTAGTATCCTTCCAATATTTTTTGTAGATCTTTCTATCTTTGTAATAAAATTCGGCTTCTTGAAAGTCTTATTTTTAAAGAAAGTGCAAGTTTACAACTTCTTGTTCAAAAGTTACAAACATATTTCTTTGTTAAAACATTTTGTTACACAAGTGTTTACACACTTGTTTGTTCACAAAAACACCTTTGTTTATGAAAGATCCGGCTTTAAAACATGGTTTCGTCTTACAATTGGTTCTTCGAAAATACCACTTATAGATCCTTAGATCTACTAGTTTAGAACTCCATTTCATAAGAAAAATTGTTTTTACACAAGTTCATGTTTATGTTTGAAAGGGTTCGTTATCTAGTAACTTTACTACTTAACATAAGGCTAGTTCATGTTCCATGAGCATGATCTAGCGTGGTTTTGATGACGATCCATTCCAACACTAGCAATCAACAACATGAAATAGTCATAACAAAACAAGTTTCAAGAGTTTTACACTAATATTTACTCATTAACCACCATATTCATCTTCTTACAAGACTTTTAGTTTTTGATCTCTAGTGTTTACGATTTTTATCCGACAAATCTCTTATTAACCACTTTAGACAAGATCAATAGGGTGTTTAGAGTCACTTACTACTAGCTCATGGCTAGGGAAGAAACTAGACGAAAAATGGGTGGTTAATAGCGTTGTGGTGAGGTCCTTGGCAATCCGTAAGCACCGAGTCTGAGAATCGCTACAAACCACCACAAGCAAGACCAGAGGTATTGTACATAAACCATTTGCGCAAGTGCAAGTAGTAGTCACTAGTCTAATGCACAAACACAAAATACCAAATACGTCTTACCTATCGCCTTTTCTGGGCTTAGTGGATATACGAGCTAACCTTTCGAGGATGACATACAAGCCTTGAGTCTGGAAATTGCAAGAAACCTCTATAAGCGAGACCAAAGGTAGTTACACATAAATGGTTTGCACAAGTGCAGGTAGTAGTTGCTAGTAGTTAGCTAGTGTTATGTACAAATACATACCAAATATGCCTTACCTACCGGCTCAGTGGATATATGAACTCACCTTTCGAGGATGACATACAAGCATTGAGTCTGAAAATCCTAGAAACCGCTACAACCAAAAACCATTTATGTGCCACTACCTTTGGACTTGCTTATAGACGTTTCTTGCGATTTGTAGACTCAAGGCTTGTATGTCATCCTCGAAAGGTGAGCTCGTGTATCCACTAAGCCCAGAAAAGACGATAGGTAAGACATATTCGGTATTTTGTGTTCGTGCATAAGCCTAGCGACTACTACTTGCACTTGTGCAAACAGTTTATGAGTAATACCTCTGGTCTTGCTTGTAGTGGTTTGTAGTGATTTTCAGACGTGAGGCTGGTGAGCTCGTATATCAACCAAGCCCAAAAAAGACGATACGTAAGGCGTATTCGGTATTTTTTGTCCTCGAAAGTTGAGTTCGTATATCCACTAAGCCGTGTATGACATCCTTGAAAGGGGAGCAAGGCGTATTTGGTATTTTGTGCACAAGACTAGAAACTACTACTTGCACTTGTGCAAACAGTTTATGTCCAACTACATTTGGTCTTGCATGTAGTGGTTTGTAGCGATTTTCAGACTCAAGGCTTGTATGTCATCCTCGAAAGGTGAGCTCGTATATCCACTAAGCCCAGAAAAGCCGATAGGTAAGGTGTATTCAGTATTTTGTGTTTGTGCATAAGACTAGCAACTACTACTTGCACTTGTGCAAAGAGTTTATGTCCAACTACATTTGGTCTTGCATGTAGCGGTTTGTAGCGATTTTCAGACTCAAGGCTTGTATTTCATCCTTGAAAGGTGAGCTCGTATATCCACTAAGCCCAGAAAAGGCGATAGGAAAGGCGTATTCAGTATTTTGTGTTAGTGTATATGACTAGCAACTACTACATGCACTTGCTAGTCGTTTGCATAATCACAAAATACCAAATACGCCTTACATATCGCCTTTTCTGGGCTTGGTGGATATACGAGCTCACCTTTCAAGGATGACATACAAGCCTCAAGTCTGAAAATCGCTACAAACCACTACAAGCAAGACCAATGGTATTGCACATAAACCGTTTGCACAAGTGCAAGTAGTAGTCGCTAGTCTTTTGCACAAACACAAAATACCGAATACGTCTTACCTATCGCCTTTTCTGGGCTTAGTGGATACACGAGCTCACCTTTCGAGGATGACATACAAGCCTTGAGTCTGGAAATCGCTAGAAACCTCTATAAGCAAGACCAAAGGTAGTTGCACATTGTCACACCCTGGCTTTGCGGAAGCGTGTGTTAATTTGGTGTGACTTCTTAATACCATAGCTTAATCACAACAAAGCTATATGAAAGTAAAACCATGCAGATCATCCATTAATTTAAGTGTTAAAATAAAAGTAACACAACATTGTCTTAAAGCGTTGACACATGCAACGGAAATTACAACCTAATAACATAAAAACATTCTTCGAAAGACACAACCACAAACTTAAAATAGACGCAGTTTAAGAACTGTGACTCGTCCATGCAAAAGCCACAACCCCTAAACTTGGATGATCCCATAAGTCATACGCAGCGCGAAAACGTAGCACACCGTGCCAGATCCTTAGTTCCCTAAAATATATGTAAGTTGGAAAAATCAACAAAAAATATTGAGCGAGTTCATGTGTAGTGAGTATGTAAAACCTTTGTATGTATAAAAATCCTGGTATGTAGCAAATAAGGAAATAAAGAGATCACCAATGGTTTGCAAGGCCATTGATATGTGTGAAGTGCAGTAGAAAGACTCAAACCTAGCAGATTTTTGCGTCGGGTACCAAGTCACCCCGAGGTCCGTACTGTTGGGCCTGGGGCTGGGCTCGCTACACCCAGATAGATCTACCGCTATTGTCGCTTGGTGCTACACTGAGGATTAATGGCCTTCAGTTCCCGCCTACTCACTCATATGATCTTAGTAGTAACCCTCCTTATGCTAATCATACCATGTGTAAAAGTACTCGTAATCATAGTAACATCCCCGCAGGTTGAAAACTGAAAACAGTTAAGAGAAAATGGGGACATGAACTCACCGTAGTGCGTCTCTAACTAGAAATCTCCAGTCAACCTGCTGCGTAACGACCTACACGTACTAACTTCTATTAGACGGACGGTCGTGCCTTAGCTTAAGGTTAAATGTCTTTGGGAAATAGTTAGATAACTATTTCGTGTTTACACTTCGTAAATATGTATTAATTATATTCCTTCCCAAGGATGGGGAATTTAATACATGTGTGTTTTCTTGTAATTCCAAAAAAATATATTATTAAGTCACACTTAAAATATATTTTAATTCTATCTCCAAAATATAAATATTTTTCCCAAAAATATTATATTTTATTCCATATAATTTTACCCAAAATAATACTTTTGTCAAAATATGCGTGTAAGAGTATTTTTCTGAAAATACGTAAGTTACATTTGAAGTTCGGGTGGTAATAATAATACCGGTGTAACTTAAACATTTATTGTGAGGGCGTTAGTATTATTTTGGAGTCGTTACTATTCAGTATATTCCAATAATATTGTTTTTGCTCTAAAAATAATATTTGTACAGTTCACAAAATAATCATAAAAATCTCACAAGTGTTACTATGAAAAATATATATTCTAAATATATATTTTAGCAAGTTTTATTTATGAAAATCCCACCTCCGACACTTGGGAGTTTTGTAATAAAAATTCATGGCGAAGTTTGTTTGGAAAAATAAGTTAAAAATATATTCATAACACTTGTTACAAAAATATTTTCCAAGTGTTATATTTCTGGAAAAATTTCGCCAGAGTTTCCTATGTAACTGGAGGTGGCCACGCTTACTAGCGTATCATTTTCTTTTCAAAATTCCATCAGCAATTTTCTCAACATCAACAAATAATATTCCAACACCAAACTAGTCAAAAATATACATAAATCGCAAACACATGAACTTGTAGGTTGTGTAAAAGTATGTAGTATCCTTCCAATATTTTTAGTAGATCTTTCTATCTTTGTAATAAAATTCGGCTTCTTGAAAGTCTTATTTTTAAAGAAAGTGCAAGTTTACAACTTCTTGGTCAAAAGTTACAAACATATTTCTTTGTTAAAACATTTCGTTACACAAGTGTTTACACACTTGTTTGTTCACAAAAACACCTTTGTTTACGAAAGATCCGGCTTTAAAACATGGTTTCGTCTTACACAAGTTCATGTTTATGTTTGAAAGGGTTCGTCATCTAGTAACTTTACTACTTAACATAAGGCTAGTTCATGTTCCATGAGCATGATCTAGCGTGGTTTGATGACGATCCATTCCAACACTAGCAATCAACAACATGAAATAGTCATAACAAAACAAGTTTCAAGAGTTTTACACTAATATTTACTCATTAACCACCATATTCATCTTCTTACAACACTTTTAGTTTTTGATCTCTAGTGTTTACGATTTTTATCCGACAAATATCTTATTAACCACTTTAGACAAGATCAATAGGGTGTTTAGAGTCACTTACTACTAGCTCGTGGCTAGGGAAGAAACTAGATGAAAAATGGGTGGTTAATAGCGTTGTGGTGAGGTCCTTGGCAATCTGTAAGCACCGAGCTTCCTTATACGTGATCATTCACACTTGAGTATGCTTGGAATTGCAAGATCAAGATTGAAAAGTGGATGTGGGTGTGGATATGGTTTCGGCCGAATGCAAGAGAAGAAAGGAAAGAGTGGAGTTTTCGTGTGGTGTCTTGTGAGTGTTAAGTGTAGTCTCAAGGGTATATTTATAAACCAATTAACTTGATTATCCAAGAGATATTATGCTTACTAGATACAAGACACAAGCAAATAAAATAATATTCATATGTGTAAGATGGTGTCCCCTACATGGGACCGATCGGTTAGGATGGGGGGGGGGGGGTTTGGTTTGTTTTGAACTAGATGATTAAGGTCTAGTTAGTTTAATTAGAAGGTTAAACCATTTACTAGTGTGTTATGTTGTGTAACGGGTATTAGGGTATTCGGGGACCCTATCTGGCTCAGAAAAAGAAAAACAATGTCAATGACAATATTTTTATGCTCCGGGTAAAGTCCGGTTGTTCGGTTGGATACTGATCCGTTAAAGTGCTTAATAAGCATTTAAAGTGTCGTTAATATTATTTTTAGTGACACAAAGAATTCCCGACACTTTGGAAAGTGTCTAGTATTATTTTCCCATGTTTTTGCACTTTACTAGTTAGCTTAAATGCTGAATTTTATATTAAAGTGCAGAATTTTGTGTTTAAAACATGTTTTAGGCACATCCGGTCACTATAACTATCACCTCGTGACGTAGTTCTACAACCCTCATTTCCCTACACTCTCTACTAGTGTAGTAAACTATTCCCGGCTCTTATTGGCCTTAGAGGCAGTGTCTGCCTGATGCTGGCTATATCAGCATGTTTACTGGGTTATCCGTTCATTGTGCTACTGTGCTTTTGTGCATCAAGTTTGTCACTATAGTTTTGAGTAAATAATGTAGTGACGGTTAATAAAGTATGATGCATGTATAAGTATGTATCAGAATTCACGTAGCAGTTTATCCACAATTGTAAGCAAGCATAGTAATTAAGCAGTAATTAAATATTAATTAATTCGTACGGATACCTGATTTGGTGAGGGTTGTCACATTCTCCCCCCGTTAGAAAATTTTCGTCCCGAAATTTTAAGTTCTGCTTCTATTTGTAGGGGTCTTGGGAAATAAGTGAGGGTATTTCTCTTTCATTCGGTCCTCATGCTCCCAGGTGTATTCTGGACCGTGTCTTGCGTTCCAACGAACCTTGACGAGCTTGACACTGCTCCTGCGGGTTTTGTTCACTTTCCAATCCGTAACCTCAACGGGTTCTTCAACAAAGTGGAGCGTGTCTTCAATATGAATCTCGTCTGCAGGAATAACAACAGTATCTTGCGTTGGACTTTTCTTCAAATTTGATACATGAAATGTATCGTGGACATCGTTCAGTTCGGCAGGTAAGTCCAACTTGTATGCTACTAACCCAATTCTTTCCAGAATCTTGAATGGACCAATATACCACGGATTCAACTTTCCACGCTTCTCGAAGCTTGCCACACCCTTCCAGGGTGATACTTTTAACAATACCATATCGCCTACCTCAAACTCTAGAGGTTTCCTTCTTCGGTCCGCATAACATTTCTGACGATCGCGAGCCACCTTGATGCGATCCCGGATCTGTGCAATCTTATCTGTAGTTTCCTGGACTACATCAGGACCAACCAATTATTTATCACCTACATCAGACCAACAAAGCGGTGATCTGCACTTGCGGCCATATAAAGCTTCAAATGGCGCGGCTCCAATACTGGTGTGGTAGCTGTTGTTGTATGAAAACTCGACCAATGGTAAATGCTTATCCCAGCTACCACCCAAATCCATAACACATGCTCTCAGCATATCTTCCAAATTCTGTATCGTCCGTTCGCTTTGTCCATCGGTCTGTGGGTGAAATGCATGTGACAACCCGAGTTTTCAAGGTCTATCCGATTTAACTTCGTACTTATTTGCTAAGTGTGTTTAATAATTATTTCAAGTGCAATGTAAGTGTTATTTGTGATATGTATGATATGTGGGTATATGTTATACATATTTGAATGGTATAATTTTTTTAAAAACATTGTTTTGTTTAGAAAACACTATCGGCCCAAGTCACTGTTTGATTAGTAAACCATCACCGGCCCAACCTATTATTATGACTAGAAAGTGTAACCGGCCCAAACCTCTTATTCATATAATAACATGTTGCGTAAGTTGAAACAAAAACCATACAAACCCTAAAACCCCTAGGTGTGCGACGGTAGTGGAGTCTCCTCATCGAAACCCTGTGATCTCTCCAATCTACACTCTTGCATTCGGTTAGTGAGTTAATTGTTAATCCATTGATTACTCTTGATAATTGATATGAACCATGCTTGTATGTACTAACTGTTAACCTACTTGTTATTTCTAATGAAAATGTCATGGATCACCAAACTGCCATACATATGAATTATTACATAGATCTTTAGTTGAATGTAATTGCATGATTAATATTGGATGATATGCATGTACTCTACTGACAAATTGTATGATTATGTGGATTCTTTAATATTGAGTGAATGGATTTGGCAGCCCACTATACATAAATCGACCCAATCATGTACGAGTTAGCAATAGTTTTGGGCGGCCATCCATGTGCATTGTCAGGTATATAGTGTATATATGACTATCACTGGTGTGCATAAATGATGAATGAGGATTCTGATGATTCGGTCCAATGGTATTAGGTCTAAAAGTATGGTTGGTGGCTACTATGTAAATCCTTTTGACTATTAGTGATGTTATACATGTGCAAACCAAATAAATAAAAGAAATCATAGGTTTAGGCTAGGGTCAGACTTGCATGTGAAGTGATTAAGTGAATTGCATGAAAAAAAAATCTTGTCATAGGGTATTGGTCCAATCACATCTTGAGGTGGTTAAAAATTTGTGCACTTGTGTCGGTTCATTATAAATTTATGGTGGGTGGAATGGTAACCACTAAAAGTGGCGGCTAGTATATATATATATATATATCTAGATGTGCACAAGTTACAAGAACAGAATCATTAGCATATATGAGGACATGTAGTGAGAATAAGAAATTCATTTTGTCAAAGAAAGTTCCATGAGTTTATTTGATTGGTGGTGATGGGCGGTCAAATGAAGAGCATTGGCTGTTTGTAACGGCCCACTAATACTTGAATGCCAACCGGTTATTTTATTAAGAATTAGTATTGTTGCTGTTGTCTTGGGACGAAACAAAAATATCGGCGAATCACCGGATGACGAAACCGACTTGGCGAAACAAAGGTGTTTCGCCAAGACCCATTACGACGAAACAACCTTGACGAAACAGAAGTGTTTCGTCGGAGAGGGGTCACGGCGAAACAGGGGGCGTTTCGCCGTTTGGGTAATCTGCACAGTAACCTGGTTTAATTCTGTTAAGTTAACTGGATTTATTAACTACTATTAGCTGATATGCATGACTTGTATGAACTTGAATATGTGTCTTATGTTGTTCGTGATTGCTGGTCCAACACTACTGTGATTGTATATGCTTACATGGACTTAGTGAATATAAACTGATTATGTATACGTGCGTACTCTAGGACTTGATTGATTAACTGTGAGCACATAACTTAGCATACCGAGCAAACCAAGGTGAGTTCACACTCTTACCAAGGCATGGGATTCCCGGGGTAGGGAATGGGATTGGATGATTATCTATACTTACGTTGTCATTGGGAATTATGAAATACTGACCTCGGTTGGGAAAGGTCACTTATGGATACTACTAGACTAGTAATACCTGGGGAAACCCCCCACTACTCTTCGCACACATGCCTGTAATGGCTACGATACTGATACGGTTCTTCGCACACATGCCTGGAGGGCCGCGATACAAATAAAAAGTAGTCTACAATACATGGGAAACCCCCACCAATCTTCGCAAACATGCCTGTAGGGCCGCGATGTAATTATAAACGATATACGGGTTACTAAACAAACAAACGTTTTACAAAATGAACTCTATTACTAAACAACCCACTGTGAACTCGCTCAACTAGTTGTTGACTCTCTGTTACATGCCTTACAGGTCGTTAGGTACACTTGGGGCTTGCACTGGGAGGCGCGGTCGTTGTGGACAAGGATCGTGAATGCTATGTTAAACATTTATGACATTTCAAACTTATACTTATGTTGGGTTTACTTTTATGCTTTCGCTAAACATGGATATTATATTTATGTTTTGAACACCTTTCATATTGGTTTGGTTGATTTACATTTACTTTTATTCATTACTTACATGTTCAATATGATTGGTGGCTTGATCCTGGTCAGTCACGCCTCCAAGCGGTGATACTCCGCGTGTGGATTTTGGGGGTGTGACAATGCAGTGCTTAGATTCAATTGCGAGCCAAAAGCTTCTTGGAAGGACTGCCAAATCCTTGACACAAACCTTCCGTCTCTATCAGAGATGATCAAGAGAGGCACTCCATGGCGTGCAACGATTTCTCTCATGTAAATTTCAGCCAACTTGCTCGTGTTATCCTTCTCTATGATAGGTAAGAAGTGCGCAGATTTCGTTAGCCGGTCCACTATTACCCAAATAGTGCCATGACCCTTTGGCGTTCTTGGCAACTTCGTATTAAAATCCATGGAAATTTGTTCCCATTTCCACTTGGGAATCTCAGGTTGTTGCATAAGTCCCGAAGGCTTCTGATATTCCGCTTTCACTTTAGCACACGTTAAACACTTGCTCACATAAACAACAACGTCGCCTTTCATCCTAGGCCACCAATAGTAATATTTAAGATCTTGGTACATCTTATCCGCTCCTGGATGGATAGAGTACCGCGATTTGTGAGCTTCATCAAAGATAACTTTTCTCAAATCACCGAACAAAGGAACCCAAATCCTTTTCATGAAACATAATGTTCCTTCCTCGTTTGGCACTAGTTGCTTCTCCATCCCACGGAGATATTCCTTTATAATGTTCCTTTCCTTTAGAGCCTCTTTCTGCGCAGCACGAATGCGCAGTGAAAGATCTGTCTGAATAATCATCTCCAAAGCCCTAACCCTTATGGGCTTGATTCTTTCCTTTCGACTTAGGGCATCGGCGACCACATTCGCCTTCCCTGGGTGGTACTTGATCTCGCAGTCGTAGTCATTCAATAATTCGACCCAGCGTCTTTGTCTCATATTCAGCTCTTTCTAGTCGAATATGTGTTGTAGGCTCTTATGATCTGTGAAGATTGTACATTTCGTACCATATAGATAATGTCTCCAAATCTTTAATGCAAATATCACTGCGCCTAGTTCCAAATCATGTGTGGTATAGTTCTTTTCATGTACTTTCAACTGGCGCGAAGCGTAAGCTATAACTTTCTGGCGCTGCATCAACAAGCAACCCAATCCTTGACGCGAGGCATCACAATATACCACAAAATCCTCTGTACCCTCTGGTAGTGCTAAGATTGGCGCATTGCAAAGCTTTTCTTTCAACAGCTGAAACGCTTCTTCCTGTTTGATTCCCCAATCAAACTTCTTATCTTTCTGCGTGAGGAATGTCAGTGGTTGAGCGATTTTTGAAAAATCCTTGATGAACCTTCGATAGTAGCCAGCCAAACCTAAGAATTGACGAATCTCAGTTGGCGTCATTGGCGTTTCCTAATTCTTTATCGCCTCAATCTTGGTGGGGTCCACATGAATCCCATCTCCATTTACCACATGTCCAAGAAATTGGACTTCACGTAGCCAAAACTCGCACTTTGAAAATTTGGCATACAACTTCTCCTTTTTCAGCAACTCCAAAATGGCTCTTAAATGCTGTTCGTGTTCAGCCTTCGTCTTTGAATAAATCAAAATATCATCGATAAACACAATCACGAATTTGTCGAGATACGATTTGCAAACTTTATTCATTAGATCCATAAAAATAGCTGGTGCGTTTGTCAACCCAAACGGCATAACTAGGAACTCGTAATGTCCATAACGAGTCCTAAAGGCTGTCTTCGGGATACTCTCCTCTTGTATTCTTAGCTAATGGTAGCCTGATCGCAAATCGATCTTCGAGTAAAAGCTTGAGCCTTGCAGCTGGTCAAATAGATCATCGATCCTTGGCAACGGATACCTATTCTTGATCGTCAAGTTATTCAACTCCCGGTAATCAATGCACATACGAAAACTACCGTCCTTCTTCTTGACAAACAGGACCGGAGCTCCCCAAGGTGAGAAGCTTGGTTGGATAAATCCTTTGTCTAACAACTCCTGAAGTTATGTCGACAGTTCTTGCATCTCAGACGGGGCAAGTTGATAAGGTGCCTTAGCCACAGGCGCGGCGCCTGGAACTAAGTCGATGCGGAACTCCACTTGCCTCTGGGGTGGCAATCCTGGCAAGTCTTCTGGAAAGACTTCCGGATATTCCTTCACGACAGGGATGTCTTCGATCTTCGGCTCAGCAGCTTTCTTATCCACGATGTGTGCCAGGAAGGCAGCACGTCTCTTCTGTAAACACTTATGGGCTTTTAGGCAGCTGATGATTCTTAAAGTCGTATCACACTTTTCTCCATGAACTACTATCGTCTCTCCCTCTTCGGTTGGGATGCGAACGACCTTTTCGTGACAAACAATTTCTGCCTTGTTGCTTGATAACCAATCCATACCTACTACCACGTCGAAGCTCCCAACTGGACTGGTAGTAGATCCAAAGTAAATTCACGTTCTCCCAACTCGATTACGCAACCTCTGACAACTTCATTGGCTTCTACCAATTTTCCATTAGCCAATTCCATTGAGTAAGGAATATCTAATTTACTAGCGGCTAACCCAAGCATATTCTTAAATTCTAATGACACGAAGCTATAATCGGCACCAGAATCAAATAAAACGGATGCATAGCGTTGGTTTATAGGGAACGTACCAGTAACAACATTGGGATCCTGGCGCGCTTCACTCGCTTCGATATTAAAGACTCTTCCTCGTGCTTGGTTTAATTCCGGGCAGTTTCTCTTATAATGCTCAATGTCGCCACAGTTAAAACAACCCATTCTTTGACCATTTCCTGCTCCGTTCCCAGCTTGATTCGCGTCGTTGCCTCGGTTTCCATTTCCTCCATTATTTCCTTATGCACGATTTCCATTACCGCCACGATTAATGTTTCTATTTCCAAAACCTCCTTGGCCTCCCCGGCCAGCATTAACCCAGCAGTTATCCTTCAAGTGTCCAGTCTTTCCACAAGCTTCGCATACTCTTGGCCCACACCGGCCAGAATGGTGACGCTGGCAAGTGTTACACTTGGGGTGTGTTCCCATATAACCTTTTCCTTTCTTCCCAGCACCGGTTGTAGCTTGAACCGGCGTGCTTGACTCTCCTCTCTTAACAACCCCGCTTATTCCTTGTTTGAAATTCGAGAACTTCCTTTTATTACCCCCGGACGACTCTATGTGAGTCTCCTTTTTCTTTGGCTCAACATCTGAAAACTTGTTTAAACGAACGGCTTCCTCAGTAAGAGCTACGCTCCGATCGATCGCCTCAGTGATTGTCGCAGGCTTGGATGAGGTCACCATACTCATGATTTTAGGAGCTAAACCCCAAATGAAGCGCTCGATTCGCTTGAATTCTGGTGTAACCATATAAGGTACCACATGAGACAAGTCGTGGAATCTTTGAACATATTCCGCAATTTTCGGACCTTCCATCTTCAAGTTCCAGAATTCAGTTTCCAACTTTTGGATTTCTGTGCGAGAGCAATACTTTCTTCGCATAAGCTCTTTCAATTTGTTCCATGTCATTGCGTATGCAGCGGCTTCGCCAAGAGTCTGTACTTGTAAGTTCCACCAGGACAGGGCTCCATCCAAGAATAGCCCAGAAATGTAAGTAACCTGTTGGTCTGGAGCGCATTTGCTCATTCTGAGAACTGATTCTGTCTTCTCAGCCCATCGGACAAAAGCAACAGCACCTCCGGTGCCGTCAAAGTTTACAGGTTTGCAGTCTAGGAACTGCTTGTAGGTGCACCCTGCAGATACGTTAGGATATACAAATGGCATTATCAAACATGCTAAAGATATCCAAATGTATCGTGGTATGTCTCAATGACTTAACGTTACCATGTGGCGGATTGTTATTACCGTTGTTTTGGGAATTGCTTCCACTAGTTCCTCCTTGTGAGGCTGCAAACTACGCTATGGAGGCAACAATGATTTTTTGGAGTTCTGCCTCGTTGGTAGGCATGTGCGTCTGGCGTCTTGGTGGCATCTTCTAAAAGATGTGTTTACGTTGGTCAGGTCGTAATAAATAGAAGGATCATACGTATATAGCAACAATATTAACACATAACATCTCATGTTATAAATAAATCAACCACACAATATCTCATGTTATAAAGCATAAACAATAAGTCAAACATCACATATGATGAGAATACTGCGATTGCATTGTCATAAATCGAGACCATAATGTGAGGTCTACAAGTACACAACTGTATCATACAACATCCATGACTAAGGGCCACATCGCCCTAGTCCAAAATATCAAATCAGTGTCAACAATATCCAATATACATAACAACAAAAGTCAGGATCAATATGCGGTCTCCCAAAAGCTGTGCAATCTGTGCAATCGCCGTCTTCTCAACAAAAGTCTACCCGTGTCATACAAAATAGCCCTACGCTGATGGCGGTGGAGGAGGGGGAAAATGAGAAAAGAGCAAACGTCGCATGTGAAGCCAATCCTCCTCCATAGCGCGATGAGATCGCAACAGGTATGCTATCTGCTGCTCCGGAGTCCAAAAACGAGCAGCAGAATCGGGCGATAACGGACGATGGGGATGTGATATCGCAGGGTGGGTCTGGCACTGGCACTGGCATGGTGGTCGCTGAGCTCTCTCAAGCTCCTGCACGCGACGGGTCAGCGCCTCCTGCTGTATCATGAATGATCTGAGAACATCCTCTGTAGAATAACCCATGTGATAAGGATGATAAGGATCAGATGGTGGCTTGATGGGTGGTGAAGTCCAGAGAAAAGGCTCACTAGATGGAGCAAAGGATGGAACAACAAACGGTGCAATAGGGGGAACAAAAGCATGATGAGAAATCGGAGGTACAAACTGATCTCCTCCTGACATGAAAGGTGTATGACCAAAAGGCTGACGAGATGAACCCTCCCCAGGACATGGTGGGGGTATGTCCTGGAGAAATGTGACAGGCAAGTCGGTGCGGAGAGCATCAACGGTAAGTGTGGGTAACAATGGTGCATCAATAGGAACTGAAGCAGGTGTTGAAGCAGGTGTAACGGGTACCACAAAAGGCGGGTAGTCATCATCATCGTCTATCCACCCATTTCGGGTGTGCGCATATCGAGGGTCAACATGGGTCGCAAAAGGTACATGATCGGGCTGCATAGGCACAGGATCAAGAAGAGGGGCGACAACAGGATCAGCGGGAATAACAGCAACATGCTCATCCATTATCAGTGGAGCAGCAACAGGACCCTCTAACAATGGTGGTGCATCAATATGAGCATCAGCAACAACATGATCATCCTCCAGCAGTGGTGCAACAATAGGATGATCGTCAACAGGTAAATCATCAACCAAAGGAGCAACAGCGGGTACATCAGCATGAATAGGGTCATGCTCGAATGCGGGGTCTGGAGCAACTACTGGCTCGGGGGCTACAACAGGCTCCGGATCATCAAACTCCATTCGAAATCAGCGAGATTAGCAAACACAGGATCAACAGGGGCCACGGGATCCTCCATGGGCTGATCTAGATGTACAAACTCAATGTCATGATCGGGATCAATGCCAGGAGGGAAAACAGGATCAGAATCATCGTCAATATCATGATCGAACGCAAAACTAGGGGCAGGTGCAGGTGCAGCGGATGACGCTCTATCCGAGTCTGTATCATGCGAATAGTGCTGCACTCCTTGCGCATGTGATGGTGCAGATGCCACAGACTCAAAGGAGTCTGGGACGGGTGAATGAACGGGTGCCTCCTCAGCAGGTGCATCAGCAAGAAGTAGGAGATCACCAGCAGCAATGTGGGCCTCGCCCTCAAAATCATCCCCGAGTGGGTCCTCATCGAACAAATTGACGTCGTCGTCAGCGACTACATCAAGAGGCATATCAATAATAGGGTAAGCGACAAGAGGGATGGGGGCAGGGATCACCACGAGCGGCAAATCCCCAGCGATAGGGCCATCAGCGGGCTCAGCAACGACCTCGGGCAGCGCAAATGGCTGGAAATCATCATCGTCCGTGCTGGTGGTGTCCGAAGTATACTCCTCGTGCTCTGATGACACCATGTCGTCCGATACTATGGGCATGGGATCTGTGGTGTCCGACTCTCCGGTGCCGGATGAAGGCATGTCGTCTGTAACACAAACATACATATGCACAAATAATCAATCATATAGTCATATAAGCACGTTAATCAACAATAAGCAATCAAATAGTCATCCTAGTCCCACTAGCCTCCCAGCCTCCCAGACTGACTCCCTAGTCCCACTAGTCAACTCTCCCATCCTCCCAGACTGACTCCCTAGTCACACTAGACAATTCTCCCAACCTCCCAGACTGACTCCCTAGTCCCACTAGACAACTCCCTCAGCCTCCCAGACTGAGCCTCCTAGTCCCACTAGACCACTCCCTCAGCCTCCCAGACTGAGCCATAACTAACAAATAAAATGTGCTCAACTTTTGTTTGTAAAAACGTTTTGTGACCTGGATTTGGACTTAAGTGGTATGCAATGTAAAAATGTTTTCGTGAGAGCACTAGTGATCATAGTCTAGACTCGAGAAGGAATCCTAGTTCGCTATGATCAGAGCACTGATACCAAGCTGTCACACCCTGGTTTGCGGAAGCGTGGGTTAATTTGGTGTGACTTCTTAATACCATAGCTTAATCACAACAAAGCTATATGAAAGTAAAACCATGCAGATCATCCATTGATTTAAGTTTTAAATAAAAGTAACACAACATTGTCTTAAAGCGTTGACACATGCAACGGAAATTACAACCTAATAACATAAAAACATTGTTCGAAAGACACAACCACAAACTTAAAATAGACGTAGTTTAAGAACTGTGACTCGTCCAGGCAAAAGCCACAACCCCTAAACTTGGGTGATCCTATAACTCATACGCAGCGCGAAAACGTAGCATACCGTGCCAGATCCTTAGTTCCCTGAAATACATGTAAGTTGGAAAAATCAACAAAAAATGTTGAGCGAGTTCATGTGTAGTGAGTATGTAAAACCTTTGTATGTATAAAAATCCTGTTATGTAGCAAATAAGGAAATAAAGAGATCACCAATGGTTTGCAAGGCCATTGATATGTGTGAAGTGCAGTAGGAAGACTCAAACCTAGCAGATTTTTGCGTCGGGTACCAAGTTACCCCGAGGTCCGTACTGTTGGGCCTGGGGCTGGGCTCGCTACACCCAGATAGATCTACCGCTATTGTCCCTCGGTCCTACACTGAGGATTAATGGCCTTCAGTTCCCGCCTACTCACTCACATGATCTAAGTAGTAACCCTCCTTACGCTAATCATACCATGTGTAAAAGTACTCGTAATCATAGTAACATGTATTTCACCCCCGCAGGTTGAAAACTGAAAACAGTTAAGAGAAAAGAGGGACATGAACTCACCATAGTGCGTCTCTAACTAGAAATCTCCAGTCAACCTGCTGCGTAACGACCTACACGTACTAACTTCTATTAGACGTACGGTCGTACCTTAGCTTAAGGTTAAATGTCTTTGGGAAATAGTTAGATAACTATTTCGTGTTTACACTTCGTAAATATGTATTAATTATATTCCTTCCCAAGGATGGGGGCTTTAATACATGTGCGTTTTCTTGTAATTCCAAAAAAAAATATATTATTAAGTCACACTTAAAATATATTTTAATTCTATCTCCAAAATATAAATATTTTTCCCAAAAATATTATATTTTATTTCATATAATTTTACCCAAAATAATACTTTTGTCAAAATATGCGTGTAAGAGTATTTTTCTGAAAATACGTAAGTTACATTTGAAGTTCGGGTGGTAATAATAATACCAGTGTAACTTAAATATTTATTGTGAGGGCGTTAGTATTATTTTGGAGTCGTTACTATTCAGTATATTCCAGTAATATTGTTTTTACTCTAAAAATAATATTTGTACAGTTCACAAAATAATCATAAAAAACTCACAAGTGTTACTATGAAAAATATATATTCTAAATATATATTTTAGCAAGTTTTATTTATGAAAATCCCACATCCGACATTTGGGAGTTTTGTAATAAAAATTCATGGCGAAGTTTGTTTGGAAAAATAAGTTAAAAATATATTCATAACACTTGTTACAAAAATATTTTCCAAGTGTTATATTTTTGGAAAAATTTCGCCAGAGTTTCCTATGTAACTGGAGGTGGCCACGCTTACTAGCGTATCATTTTCTTTTCAAAATTCCATCAGCAATTTTCTCAACATCAACAAATAATATTCCAACATCAAACTAGTCAAAAATATACATAAATCGCAAACACATGAACTTGTAGGTTGTGTAAAAGTATGTAGGATCCTTCCAATATTTTTAGTAGATCTTTCTATCTTTGTAACAAAATTCGGCTTCTTGAAAGTCTTATTTTTAAAGAAAGTGCAAGTTTACAACTTCTTGGTCCAAAGTTAAAAACATATTTCTTTGTTAAAACCTTTCGTTACACAAGTGTTTACACACTTGTTTGTTCACAAAAACACCTTTGTTTATGAAAGATCCGGCTTTAAAACATGGTTTCGTCTTACAATTGGTTCTTCAAAAATACCACTTGTAGATCCTTAGATCTACTAGTTTAGAACTCCATTTCATAAGAAAAAATGTTTTTACACAAGTTCATGTTTATGTTTGAGAGGGTTCGTCATCTAGTAACTTTACTACTTAACATAAGGCTAGTTCATGTTCCATAAGCATGATCTAGCGTGGTTTGATGACGATCCATTCCAACACTAGCAATCAACAACATGAAATAGTCATAACAAAACAAGTTTCAAGAGTTTTACACTAATATTTACTCATTAACCACCATATTCATCTTCTTACAAGACTTTTAGTTTTTGATCTCTAGTGTTTACGATTTTTATCCGACAAATCTCTTATTAACCACTTTAGACAAGATCAATAGGGTGTTTAGAGTCACTTACTACTAGCTCGTGGCTAGGGAAGAAACTAGACGAAAAATGGGTGGTTAATAGCGTTGTGGTGAGGTCCTTGGCAATCCGTAATCACCGAGCTTCCTTATACGTGATCCTTCACACTTGAGTATGCTTGGAATTGCAAGATCAAGATTGAAAAGTGGATGTAGGTGTGGCTATGGTTTCGGCCGAATGCAAGAGAAGAAAGGAAAGAGTGGAGTTTTTGTGTGGTGTCTTGTGAATGTTAAGTGTAGTCTCAAGGGTATATTTATAAACCAATTAACTTGATTATCCAAGAGATATTATGCTTACTAGATACAAGACACAAGCAAATAAAATATTCATATGTGTAAGAGGGTTTCCCCAACATGGGACCGATCGGTTAGGATGGGGGGGTTGGGGTTTGGTTTGTTTTAAACTAGATGATTAAGGTCTAGTTAGTTTAATTAGAAGGTTAAACCATTTACTAGTGTGTTATGTTGTGTAACGGGTATTTGGGTATTCGGGGATCCTAACTAGCTCAGAAAAAGAAAAACAGTGTCAATGACAATATTTTTATGCTCCGGGTAAAGTCTGGTTGTTCGGTTGGATACTGATCCGTTAAAGTGCTTAATAAGCATTTAAAGTGTCGTTAATATTATTTTTAGTGACATAAAGAATTCCCGACACTTTGGAAAGTGTCTAGTATTATTTTCCCATGTTTTTGCACTTTATTAGTTAGCTTAAATGCTGAATTTTATATTAAAGTGCAGAATTTTGTGTTTAAAACATGTTTTAGGCACATCTGGTCACTATACCTATCACCAAGTGACGCAGTTCTACAACCCTCATTTCCCTACACTCTCTACTAGTGTAGTAAACTATTCCCGGCTCTTACTGGCCTTAGAGGCAGTGTCTGCCTGATGCTGGCTATATCAGCATGTTCACTGGGTTATCCGTTCATTGTGCTACTGTGCTTTTGTGCATCAAGTTTGTCACTATAGTTTTGTGTAAATAATGTAGTGACGGTAAATAAAGTATGATGCATGTATAAGTATGTATCAGAATTCACGTAGCAGTTTATCCATAATTGTAAGCAAGCACAGTAATTAAGCAGTAATTAAATATTAATTAATTCGTACGGATACCTGATTTGGTGAGGGTTGTCATATACATAAACGGTTTGCACAAGTGTAAGTAGTAGTTGCTAGTAGTTAGCTAGTGTTATGCACAAACACATACCTTTGGTCTTGATTATAGACGTTTCTAGCGATTTGTAGACTCAAGGCTTGTATGCCATCCTCGAAAGGTGAGCTCGTGTATCCACTAAGCCCAGAAAACGCGATAGGTAAGACGTATTCGGTATTTTGTGTTTGTGCATAAGACTAGCGACTACTACTTGCACTTGTGCAAATGGTTTATGTGCAATACCTCTGGTCTTGCTTGTAGTGGGTTGTAGCGATTTTCAGACTTGAGGCTTTTATGTTATCCTTGAAAGGTGAGTAGTTGCTAGTCTTATGCACAAACATAAAATACTGAATACGCCTTACCTACCTCCTTTTCTGGGTTTAGTGGATATACGAGCTCACCTTTCGAGGATGACATACAAGCCTTGAGTCTGAAAATCGCTAAAAACCGTTACAAGCAAGACCAAATGTAGTTGGGCATAAATTGTTTGCACAAGTGCAAGTAGTAGTTGCTAGTCTTGTGCACAAACACAAAATACTGATTACGCCTTGCATTAGACTAGCAAATACTACTTGCACTTGTGCAAACAGTTTATGTGTAACTACCTTTGGTCTTGGTTGTAGCGGTTTCTAGGATTTTCAGACGCAAGGCTTGTATGTCATCCTCGAAAGGTGTGTTCATATATCCATTAAGCCGGTAGGTAATGCATATTCGGTATGTGTTTGTGCATAACACTAGCTAACTACTAGCAACTACTACTTGCACTTGTGCAAACCGTTTAGATGAATTATGAAAGGAAAAGAGTGAACTGATAACACTTATAAACTATTATTTTGCAAGAAAGAAGGAAAATGTATTCAGTCAAGAATGTTAAAAAGTTTTATGTTTGACAAATGTTAATGAAGTTTAATTTTTTGATAAAATTTAGTTAAAGATTCATATTCCGCTGCTAACTTTCAATTTTAAATGTGTTATGAAAATATGGGTGTTACACCTCAAGTCTGAAAATCGCTACAAACCACTACAAGCAAGAACAGAGGTATTGCACATAAACCGTTTGCACAAGTGCAAGTAGTAGTCACTAGTGTTATGCACAAACACAAAATACGTATCTCCTTTTCTGGGCTTAGTGGATATACGAGCTCACCATTCGAGGATGACATACAAGCCTTGAGTCTGAAAATCGCTACAAACCGTTACAAGCAAGACCACATGTAGTTGGGCATAAACTGTTTGCACAAGTGCAAGTAGTAGTTGCTAGTCTTATGCACAAACACAAAATACCGAATATGCATTGCAAAAGATTAGCAAATACTACTTCCACTTGTGCAAACAGTTTATGTGCAACTATCTTTGGTCTTGGTTGTAGCGGTTTCTAGGATTTTCAGACTCAAGGCTTGTATGTCATCCTCGAAAGGTGAGTTTGTATATCCACTAAGCCGGTAGGTAAGGCATATTCGGTACGTGTTTGTGCATAACACTAGCTAACTACTAGCAACTACTACCTGCACTTGTGCAAACCATTTATGTGTAACTACCTTTGGTCTCGCTTATAGAGGTTTCTAGCGATTTCCAGACTCAAGGCTTTTATGTCATCCTCAAAAGGTGAGCTTGTGTATCCACTAAGCCCAGAAAAGGTGATAGGTAAGACGTATTCGGTATTTTGTATTTGTGCATAAGACTAGCGACTACTACTTGCACTTGTGCAAATGGTTTATGTGCAATACCTCTGTTCTTGCTTGTAGTGGTTTGTAGCGATTTTCAGACTTGAGGATTGTATGACATCCTTGAAAGGTGAGCTCATATATCCATAACCCAGAAAAGGCTAGCAAGTGCAGGTAGTAGTTGCTAGTATTATGCAATAACACAAAATACTGAATACGCCTTACCTATCGCCTTTTATGGGCTTAGTGGATATACGAGCTCACCTTTCGAGGATGACATACAAGCCTTGAGTCTGAAAATCGCTACAAACCGCTTGGTCTTGGTTGTAGTGGTTTCTAGGATTTTCAGACTCAAGGTTTGTATGTCATCCTCGAAAGGTGAGTTCGTATATCCACTAACCCCAGAAAAGGACGATAGGTAAGGCATATTTGTACGTGTTTGTGCATAACACTAGCTAACGGTTTATGTGCTACTACCTTTGGTCTTGCGTATAGACATTTCTAGCAATTTGTAGACTCAAGGCTTGTATGTCATCCTCGAAAGGAGATATCGTGTATCCACTAAGCCAAGAAAAGGAGATAGGTAAGATGTATTCGGTATATTATGTTTGTGCATAAGACTAGCAACTACTACAAGCAAGACCAGAGGTATTGCACATAAACCGTTTGCACAAGTGCAAGTAGTATGAACTTGCTAGTCTTATGCACAAACATAAAATACCAAATACGCCTAACCTATCACCACATCTGGGCGTGGTTGATATACGAGCTCACCATTCAAGGATGACATATAAGCCTCAAGTCTGAAAATCGCTACAAACTGCTACAAGCAAGACCAGAGGTATTGCACATAAACCGTTTGCACAAGTGCAAGTAGTAGTCGCTAGTCTTATGCACAAACACAAAATATCGAATACGTCTTACCTATCGCCTTTTCTGGGCTTAGTGGATACACGAGCTCTCCTTTCGAGGATGATCTACAAGCCTTGAGTCTACAAATAGCTTGAAATGTCTATAAGCAATACCAAAGGTAGTGGCACATAAACCGTTTGCACAAGTGCAAGTAGTAGTTGCTAGTAGTTTGCTAGTGTTATGCACAAACAAATACGAATATGCATTACCTATCGCCTTTTCTGGGGTTAGTGGATATACGAACTCACCTTTCGAGGATGACATACAAGCCTTGAGTCTGAAAATCGCTACAAACCGCTACAAGCAAGACCAAATGTAGTTGCACATAAACTGTTTGCATAAGTGCAATTAGTATTTTCTATTCGGTATTTTGTGTTTAGCAACTACTACTTGCACTTGTGCAAACAGTTTATGCCGAACTACATTTGGTCTTGGTTGTAGCAGTTTCTAGGATTTTCAGACTCAAGGCTTGTATGTCATCCACGAAAGGTGAGTTCGTATATCCACTTTTAGGTTTGAAAAGTGAACCAAAAAGTGGGAACCCATTTTTTAAGCCAAAGAATCCCTTCTAAGGTTTTGACTAGGAACCAAAAAGGGGAACCATAAATTCAGTCGAATATTTAAACATACTGTTCATGAGTATCGTGTTAAATTTTTGTTACTTTTTGCACCATTATGCCTTTATTCAATTGTTTACCAAAAAGGAGAACCATAAATTCAGTCGAATATTTAATCATACGATTAAACGTACTATTGTTGAATGAAGTTAGATCATTGTTTCCGTGTGTACACGGGACTATAACCTACTATATTATATATATATATATGTATATATATATATATATATATATATATATATATATATATATATATATGCCCACCTAACTCCCTCACTTCACTTAAAACCTTCTCTTCTTTTCGGATAATCAGATTATCCAATATCCGATTTGAAATTTAGCTTTGATGTTCGGATATCCGAATTTTGGATATCCGAACTTTCGGATTCGGATTCGGATGCTGAAAATCCATTATCCGAAATTTCGGATATCCGAATTTCAGATGTCCAAACTTCGGATTATCCGATCTTGAACACCCCTAGTGGTTGCCTGGTAGATGAACATTGTATATGGTTGCCTATGATGGTACTGAGATAGGAGCAGATTTTGATATTTGAACATGTTGTGCTGGTTGCCTGCAAGGATGACATATACAATGGTCTAGATGATTCCAAATCAGCACATGTCTCAGCACCATCATAGGCAACCATATACAATGTTCATCCATCCTTGTAGGCAACCAGCACAACATGATTGGGTTCATGCTTTGGGGGGGAGGGACGAATCTGAGCGACGCAGGGCTGAATCTCAGTGGATCGTGGCAGCAAGGCCACTCTGCCACTTACAATATGCCGTCACATATTTAAGTCGTCTGCAAAGGATTCTACCCGTCGCTTGATGGGAATTGTACTACAAGGCGGCCCGCACGGCTCGTCCGCCACACGGGCTTAGCCCACGACACGTGCCTTTGGGGGCCGAGGCCCCTACTGCTGGTCGGCAATGTCACACCCCCAAAATCCACCTGCGGAGTGTCACCGCTTGGGAGCGTGACTGACCAGGATCAAGCCACCAATCATATCGAACACAGCATTTAATAATAAAAGTAAATAATGTAATTCAATACGATATGATTGATGTTCCAAAACCAAACATTGTTTAAGTAGCGGAAGCATGTAAGTAAACCCAACTTAAATAATAATGTATGAAAAGTCATAAGTGTTTAACTAGGTATTCATAATCCATACTCCACAACGACCTGCTCCTCCCTGTGCAAGCTCCATGTATCTAACGACCTGCAAGGCATGTAACAGAGGATCAACAACTAGTTGAGCGAGTTCACAGTTTATAGTTCGGTATTTGTAATAGTATAGTAAGCATTGTATTCGTTCATTAAGTCATGTATCGTATTAGCTCGTATCGCGGCCCTTCAGGCATGTATGCGAAGAATAGGGAAAGTTCTCAAGTATTCTAGACTAGGTATATTTGTATCGCGGCCACCCGACACCTGTGCGAAGTTTAGCGTATAGTTCGCAGCCTTTCTAGGCATGTGTGCGAAGATCAGTCATAATATCGCAGCCAACCCTGGCGTGTATGCGAAGATCAGTTCAATTAGTATCACTAGTCTAGCAGTATCTTAACCAATAACCTTCCTCAACCGAGGATCATATCACTACGTTCCATTATAGATAAGTACCAGTAAATAATCAAATCCCATTCCCACCCTGGGAACCCCATGCCTTGGCTGTGTGAACTCACCTTGGTTTGCTCGGTATGTTATTGCTTCTAGGGTTAATTTGTGTTTAAGTCCGTTGCACACGATCTAAGGTACATTGCACATAAATCCACTGTGAGTATTTTACTTTCAATTGTGTTTACAACTCTTTGGTGTTCAATTAGTATCATACGGTAATGTATCGCACAAAAACATGCAGTATCGTTCATTAACACTTAGCATCACATCAGACAGTATCGCATAAGCGTATACAGTAGTAACAGTAGCATGCAGTAGTATATTGTAAAGTACAGCATATACAGTAGGCTCCAATCACTGGTGTTTACAAGTAAGCTCTTATACACTTATCCACTTATTCATTCATGTTTCATCAATAACTCAGGTCATGTTTATAAACATAGAACACAGATCATATATGTATGCATTACAGAATTCGGACAAACAACATAATCACAAATTTGAACCTTTCCTTTACAATAAGGTCGGACATGAATATACAAACAAAAGTCGGACATGTTAGCATTGTAATAAAGATCGGACAAGGAAGTGGGGACCAAAACTCGGACCATACACACTAATAAAGGTCGGATATGTGGGTTGGGGTAAAAAAACTCGGACCAAGGGAGTCTAGGGATTGAAAGTCGGACCTTGGAGGGCTTCTTCTACAAAATTCGGACAACCCTTGTCCTTTAAAACTCGGACTAGCAAGATGCCAAAAGAACTCGGACCATGAAAGGGTTAAAGGTCGGACATGTTTTGTTATGTCAAAACTCGGACTCCCATGTTACCTTTACAAACTCGGACACACCATGCATTGACAAAGGTCGGACTAATCAACACATTTCAAAAGTCGGATCTTATTCCACTTATAAAAACTCAGGCCATCATTTATCCACAAAGATCAGACCACTTGTTTACACAACCTAAAAGTCAGACAAGCATACCTGTTAAAAGTTCGGACCATCTAGTGTCTACAAAAGTCGGACTAGTAACATATCATAAAACTCAGACAAGCATAAATCCAAAACTCAGAGAGCTACATTAGGGTTACGAAACTCAGACATACATATTCATTCACAAAACTCTGAGAACAATTCACTCATTCGTTCTTTGAGATTAAAGCAGTTACGTTTCTATTGTTCAAGCAACCCTAATTTCCTTTACATGCGATGCAGTAATTCCAATCAAGATCAGTATTCTAACAAAATAGTCACTTAACGATTAGCAAATGATTACGCAACAAAACATTAACCATTTCACAATAATCAAACATCAATCAATTCACATAATATTATATGAAGAACTAGGGTTTTATCATGAATCCATTAATCAATCAACAATTAACAACCAGCAAATGATTAAACAATTACCTTGATTGATTCTAAATGGATTGGAAGATTAGACTTGTTGCAAGAGACTTGTGAATCCAATAATGATGAGAAGATGGTTGTAGAGAGGATTAGAGAATGTGAGGGTACGTGTTTTGATTCTTGTGATGATTAGTGAATGATTAGGGAAAGAGATTAGGGTTAAGTATGATTTAGATTTCACTAATTGCTCTCTACACCCTGAATTACTATATCTTACAATAGTACACCATCTCAAACAGTTTCACAGTTTCACCACCAAGTTTATGCATTTGACAAGTCTATCACAGTTAACACAAAACCATGCATAATCACACAATACACTTCATTGTTTTAAAACGTTACAGTTCCATAGCAATCAATTGTGCAAATAAACAACTAATCAATACATGAACGTGCAATAATTTCGAAATAGAAAATCTTGGAAATTCAAGTTGTCACATTATCCCCAACTTAAAAGAAATTTCGTCCCAAAATTTGGTACGCACTTACTGAGGAAGCTAGGTAAGCTGTATTGTTCACTGGTTTTCCTGGGGTGTCACATCATCCCCCCATTGATTTGGAATTTCGTCCTGAAATTCCGCAGTAGTAGCTTCAGTCTCAGTAGTGGATGCATTGGTTCCGAAAAACTGGGGGTACTTTTCTTTCATTTGGTCTTCGCGTTCCCAGGTGTACTCTGGGCCACGTCGGGAGTTCCAACGAACTCGAACAAGAGGGATTCTCTTGCTTTTGAGGACCTTAACATCTCGGTCCGTGATTTCAACTGGCTCCTCGACGAACTGCAACCGCTCGTCGATATTGAGTTCCTTAAAAGGAACTATGAGGGTCTCATCTGACAGGCACTTCTTCTGATTCGACACGTGAAATACATTGTGAACTGCACCGAGTTCAGCTGGTAGGTTTAGCTTGTAGGCCACTTTGCCTATTTTCTCAATGATCTCGAATGGTCCGACATACCGCGGATTTAGTTTGCCCCGTTTGCCAAAATGAACCACACCCTTCCAGGGTGAGACTTTTAGTAAAACCCGGTCCCCGACCTGAAATTCCAACGGTTTCCTACGCTTATCCGCGTATGCTTTCTGACGGTCGTGTGCTGCCGCCATGCGTTGTCGTATCTATGCAATCTTTTCCGTGGCGTCCACTACAATCTCTGGACCTGTGATCTGACTATCCCCCACCTCTTCCCAACAGAGAGGTGACCGGCATTTACGCCCGTACAATGCCTCGAATGGAGCGGCTTGTATGCTGGTGTGATAACTGTTATTATACGAAAACTCCACCAAAGGTAGATGCTTTTCCCAGCCGTTGCCGAAATCAATAACACATGCCCGAAGCATGTCTTCAAGAGTCTGGATCGTTCGCTCAGACTGCCCATCCGTCTAAGGGTGATACGCTGTGCTCATGTCTAACCGTGAGCCGAAAGATTTATGCATCGCTTGCCATAGCTCTGACGTGAATCGTGCATCCCGATCCGAAATGATAGAGGTGGGCACCCCGTGCCTCGAAACAACTTCTTTAAGATAAACGTCTGCGAGAGTGGAGAACTTATCCGTTTCCTTAATAGCCAGGAAGTGTGCAGACTTGGTGAGTCGATCCACGATCACCCATATAGTATCATTCCCACGCTGGGATCTGGGTAGGCCTGTAACAAAATCCATGGAAATTTCTTCCCATTTCCATTGCGGTATCTTGGGTTGCTGAAGTAGGCCCGCTGGTTTTTGATACTCCACTTTGACTTTTGCACATGTCAAACACTTGCCAACGTAAGTCGCTATGTGGCCTTTCATGCTAGGCCACCAATAGGTAGTTCTGATGTCGTGATACATTTTATCTGAACCTGGATGTATCGAGTAGCGAGACTTATGAGCTTCATCCATCACAAGCTCTCGTAAACCGCCATAAAGTGGGACCCAAATACGCCCCGTTACATAGTATGCGCCGTCTTCCTTTTGTTCCATTCGTTGCCTTGAGCCGCGTAAGGCTTCAGCTTTGACGTTTTCTGGTTTCAATGCTTCCACCTGAGCATCTCGTATTTGTGCAGGAAGACTGGACTGAATAGTGAGCTGCAAAGCTCGTACGCGTCTAGGTAGAGTGTCCTTTCGACTGAGAGCGTCAGCCACAACATTGGCTTTGCTTGGATGGTACTTGATAGCGCATTCATAATCATTAAGTAACTCGACCCATCGTCGTTGACGCATGTTCAATTCCTTCTGCTTGAAGATATGCTCGAGACTCCTGTGATCGGTGTAAATAGTGCACTTGGTACCGTACAGGTAGTGTCGCCATATCTTAAGCGCAAAAACAACAGCTCCCAGCTCTAAATCGTGCGTCGTGTAGTTCCGTTCGTGAACTTTGAGTTAACGAGAAGCGTAGGCAATAACTTTATCCCGCTGCATCAATACACAACCAAGCCCCTGTATCGACGCGTCACAATAGACTACAAAATCGTCCGTGCCCTCTGGCAATGAGAGAATAGGTGCGCTGCAAAGCCTATCCTTTAAGTACTGAAAAGCCATTTCCTGGGAATCTCCCCAACGGTAGGTGACACCTTTCTGTGTCAACATTGTGAGCGGCTGCACGATCTTGGAGAAGTCTTTAATAAATCGTCTATAATACCCCGCCAAACCCAAGAATTGGCGTATTTCCGTTGGTGTACGCGGCGCAGGCCAGTTTCGTATCGAATCTACCTTGGATGGATAGACATGAATCCCATCCCTGTTCACCACATGGCCTAAGAAGTGGACTTCACGAAGCCAGAAGTCGCATTTAGAGAACTTGGTGTACAATTGCTCCTTTTGAAGAAGTTCCAAAATAAGACGTAAGTGCTGCTCGTGCTCCTCCTAACTCTTGGAGTAGATCAGAATGTCGTCGATGAAAACAATGACGAACTTGTCAAGATAAGGTTTGCACACCCTGTTCATAAGGTCCATGAAAACTGCAGGTGCGTTCGTCAGCCCAAATGGCATGACCAGAAACTTGTAGTGACCGTAGCGAGTTCTGAGTGCTGTCTTGGAGACGTCCTCATCCCAGACTCTCAGCTGATGATACCCTGACCTTAGATCAATCTTGGAATAGTAACTCGGCCCTTGCAACTGGTCGAATAAGTCGTCAATGCGTGGAAGAGGATAGCGGTTCTTCACTGTAACCTTTGTTCAGTCCGCGATAGTCTATGCACATTCTGAAAGTGCCATCCTTCTTTTTCACGAATAGTACTGGAGCTCCCCAAGGCGAAGAGCTTGGACGAATAAAGCCCTTATCCAAGAGCTCTTGTAGTTGCTTAGACAGTTCTTCCAGTTCTGTTGGAGCTAAACGATACGGTGTGCGAGCTATAGGTGCTGCTCCTGGAGCTAACTCAGCTTGAAACTCGACCTGGCGATGAGGCGGTAGACCAGGTAAATCTTCAGGAAAAACTTGAGGAAATTCGCGTACAACTGGAATATCCTCTATTCTTTTCTCTTTCGTCGATGCATCAGTAACCAGTGCCAAAATGGCAGTGTGACCTTTTCGTAAGCATTTCTGAGCCTTCAAGAAAGAGATGATGCCAACCACTGCACCACTCTTGTCGCCTTGAACTTCGAGAGGTTCTTTACCAGTGCGTGGAAGACGAATGATCTTTTCCTTGCATAGGATCTCCGCCTGCTGCTTGGATAACCAATCCATGCCGATGACGATGTCGAAACTACCCAAAACTATCGGAATAAGATCAATCGAGAAGGCCTGACCCGCTAGAACGATGTTACAACCCTTGACTACATGCGCGGCTTCTACACTCTTACCATTTGCTAGTTCTACGACATGTTTGGTGTTTAGGGGTGTTGGTGTACGTTTTAACAATTTACTCATTTTCAAAGACATATAACTCGTATCCGCACCCGAATCAAACAAAACAGTAACATAAATATCGTCGAGAAGAAACTTACCCATCACGACGTTGGGATCGTTTCTGGCATCACCCTGCCCCAATACAAACGCACGACCCCTTGCTTCGTTGCCGTTGTTGTTCCCACCATTGTTGTTGTTGTTGCCATTTCCTTGATTGTTGTTATTGTTGTTGTTGCGGTTCTAGTTTAACTGGGGACAATCGCGCTTGAAATGACCTTCAGCCCCACACTGAAAACATCCCCTGTTGCCCCGCTGATGCTGCAGCTGATGCTGATACTGGTTCTGTGGAGCTGGTGGTGGGTGTTGCTGATTCTGATTTGCAGGTCGCGAACTCCTGCAGTCTTTAGCTTCATGCCCTAACTTGAGACATCTCTGACAACGCTCCTTACGACACCACCCGCTGTGGTGTCTGTTGCACTTATTACACAGTGGGTGAATTCCCCGATATCCACCCTGCCCCTGACTGCCAGATGATTGCTGACTCGGATTCTGGTAGTCATTTGTCTTGCGCTGCTGAGACTGAACAGAAACCGATCCCTTGCTGGAATCCCCCTCCCATTTTCTCTTGTTGTCACTGGGAGTAGCAGAAGTAGTGACAGCAGTAGTGGTAGCATTGATACGTTTTGGCAGCCTGTTCTGATCCACTGCCTGATCTGTAATACGATGAGCAAGGCGCTGAATAGCCTGGATATTATCAAGATTAGCCGATGTCACATGGCTCTAGATCTCTGGCTCTAACCCCTTGAGATACAACTCAATGCGCTTGACGGGAGGGTCCACCATAGTTGGACACAGAACAGCCAACTCGTTCGACCTCTTAGTGTAAGCTTCAATCTCTGACCCCGTCATTTTCAAATGATAAAACTCATCCTCCAGCTTGTGGATGTCTTCTCGAGTGCAGTATTCCCTTTTTATCAGCTCCTTGAAATCATTCCAAGGGGTGGCATTAGCAGCTGCCAACCCTAGGATCTGTACTTACGCGTTCCACCAAGTTAACGCGATTCCCTCTAAAGTACCAGTGGCGTACTTGACCCTGCGAGCCTCAGGGCATTCACACATTTCGAACACAGATTCTAGCTTCTCAAACCAATGGAGGAGTCCCACTGCCCCCTCGGTGCCACTGAATGAGCTTGGACGACAGTCCATGAAGTTCTTGAAAGTGCAGACAGGCTGCTGAGCGTGTTGACCTATTGTGTACGAATAGGACAAGGTTAAACACAAGAGTTAATGTAGGATCTAAAGATCCTAGTGTGAGTCTAAACTGCAGGGTATACTACCTGCTTGAGCAGCTGCAAGTGCCGCAGCAACTTGTTCATTAACGAAAGCCGTCAACTGGGCTTGAGTCATGTTAATTCGTCCGGCCATTGATCTTCACATTAAAGGCAACATAAGTGAGAAAGGTTCGCGAATAGTGCGATGACAGAAGAGTGTAAGCACATAGGTGTTCTCAAGCAATAACAAGTAGTGAGCAAAGTAATGTAAGCATACTACGAGCAAAGTTCTATGCAATTCTAGCATGTAGGCAATAAACATAAACCTTATTACCTAGGGGGTTGAGTCTTGCACGTGGAGCGAAGCGTCGTTGTGGATCGTTGAGAGCACTGTTCTGGTTATAGTCTGGTTTTAATAAAAACGTTTTCCCATATTAAAACCAAGTTCTCTATAACTAATGGCTCTGATACCAATCTGTCACACCCCCAAAATCCACCTGCGGAGTGTCACCGCTTGGGAGCGTGACTGACCAGGATCAAGCCACCAATCATATCGAACACAGCATTTAATAATAAAAGTAAATAATGTAATTCAACACGACATGATTGATGTTCCAAAACCAAACATTGTTTAAGTAGCGGAAGCATGTAAGTAAACCCAACTTAAATAATAATGTATGAAAAGTCATAAGTGTTTAACTAGGTATTCATAATCCATACTCCACAACGACCTGCTCCTCCCTGTGCAAGCTCCATGTATCTAACGACCTGCAAGGCATGTAACAGAAGATCAACAACTAGTTGAGCGAGTTCATAGTTTATAGTTCGGCATTTGTAATAGTATAGTAAGCATTGTATTCGTTCATTAAGTCTTGTATCGTAATAACTCGTATCGCGGCCCTTCAGGCATGTATGCGAAGAATAGGGAAAGTTCTCAAGTATTCTAGACTAGGTATATTTGTATCGCGGCCACCCGGCACCTGTGCGAAGTTTAGCGTATAGTTCGCAGCCTTTCTAGGCATGTGTGCGAAGATCAGTCATAATATCGCGGCCAACCCTGGCGTGTATGCGAAGATCAGTTCAATTAGTATCACTAGTCTAGCAGTATCTTAACCAATAACCTTCCTCACCCGAGGATCATATCACTACGTTCCATTATAGATAAGTACCAGTAAATAATCAAATCCCATTCCCACCCTGGGAACCCCATGCCTTGGCTGTGTGAACTCACCTTGGTTTGCTCGGTATGTTATTGCTTCTAGGGTTAATTTGTGTTTAAGTCCGTTGCACACGATCTAAGGTACATTGCACATAAATCCACTGTGAGTATTTTACTTTCAATTGTGTTTACAACTCTTTGGTGTTCAATTAGTATCATACGGTAATGTATCGCACAAAAACATGCAGTATCGTTCATTAACACTTAGCATCACATCAGACAGTATCGCATAAGCGTATACCGTAATAACAGTAGCATGCAGTAGTATATTGTAAAGTACAACATATACAGTAGGCTCCAATCACTGGTGTTTACAAGTAAGCTCTTATACACTTATCCACTTATTCATTAATGTTTCATCAATAACTCAGGTCATGTTTATCAACACAGAACACAGATCATATATGTATGCATTACAGAATTCGGACAAACAACATAATCACAAATTTGAACCTTTCCTTTACAATAAGGTCGGACATGAATATACAAACAAAAGTCGGACATGTTAGCAATGTAATAAAGATCGGACAAGGAAGTGGGGACCAAAACTCGGACCATACACACTAATAAAGGTCGGATATGTGGGTTGGGGTAAAAAAACTTGGACCAAGGGAGTCTAGGGATTGAAAGTCGGACCTTGGAGGGCTTCTTCTACAAAATTCGGACAACCCTTGTCCTTTAAAACTCGGACCAGCAAGATGCCAAAAGAACTCGGACCATGAAAGGGTTAAAGGTCGGACATGTTTTGTTATGTCAAAACTCGGACTCCCATGTTACCTTTACAAACTCGGACACACCATGCATTGTACAAAGGTCGGACTAATCAACACATTTCAAAAGTCGGATCTTATTCCACTTATAAAAACTCGGGCCATCATTTATCAACAAAGATCGGACCTCTTGTTTACACAACCTAAAAGTCGGACAAGCATACCTGTTAAAAGTTCGGACCATCTAGTGTCTACAAAAGTCGGACTAGTAACATATCATAAAACTCAGACAAGCATAAATCCAAAACTCAGAGAGCTACATTAGGGTTACGAAACTCAGACATACATATTCATTCACAAAACTCTGAGAACAATTCACTCATTCGTTCTTTGAGATTAAAGCAGTTACGTTTCTATTGTTCAAGCAACCCTAATTTCCTTTACATGCGATGCAGTAATTCCAATCAAGATCAGTATTCTAACAAAATAGTCACTTAACGATTAGCAAATGATTACGCAACAAAACATTAACCATTTCACAATAATCAAACATCAATCAATTCACAGAATATTATATGAAGAACTAGGGTTTTATCATGAATCCATTAATCAATCAACAATTAACAACCAGCAAATGATTAAACAATTACCTTGATTGATTCTAAATGGATTGGAAGATTAGACTTGTTGCAAGAGACTTGTGAATCCAATAATGATGAGAAGATGGTTGTAGAGAGGATTAGAGAATGTGAGGGTACGTGTTTTGATTCTTGTGATGATTAGTGAATGATTAGGGAAAGAGATTAGGGTTAAGTATGATTTAGATTTCACTAATTGCTCTCTACACCCTGAATTACTATATCTTACAATAGTACACCATCTCAAACAGTTTCACAGTTTCACCACCAAGTTTATGCATTTGACAAGTCTATCACAATTAACACATAACCATGCATAATCACACAATACACTTCATTGTTTTAAAACGTTACAGTTCCATAGCAATCAATTGTGCAAATAAACAACTAATCAATATATGAACGTGCAATAATTTCGAAATAGAAAATCTTGGAAATTCGAGTTGTCACAGGCAAACAGGCGACGGGCACACGCGCTGCTTCTAGCCCGGATTCTGACTTAGAGGCGTTCAGTCATAATCCAGCGCACGGTAGCTTCGCGCCACTGGCTTTTCAACCAAGCGCGATAACCAATTGTGCAAATCAACGGTTCCTCTCGTACTAGGTTGAATTACTATTGCAACACTGTCATCAGTAGGGTAAAACTAACCTATCTCACGACGGTCTAAACTCAGCTCACGTTCCCTATTGGTGGGTGAATAATCCAACACTTGGTGAATTCTGCTTCACAATTATAGGAAGAGCCGACATCGAAGGATCAAAAAGCAACGTCGCTATGAACGCTTGGCTGCCACAAGCCAGTTATCCTTGTGGTAACTTTTCTGACACCTCTAGCTTCAAATTCTGAAGGTCTAAAGGATCGTTAGGCCACGTTTTCACAGTTCGTATTCGTACTGCAAATCAGAATCAAACGAGCTTTTACCCTTCTGTTCTACACAAGATTTCTGTTCTCGTTGAGCTCATCTTAGGACACCTGCGTTATCTTTAAACAGAAGAGACCAGACTCCAGCGGTTTGTGCAAAATACTAGCGACTATTACTTGCACTTGTGCAAACGGTTTATGTGCAATACCTCTGGTCTTGCTTGTAGTGGTTTGTAGCGATTTTCAGACTTGAGGCATGTATGTCATCCTTGAAAGGTGAGCTCGTATATCCACCAAGCCCAAAAAAGGTGATAGGTAAGGCGTATTTGGTATTTTGTGTATATGCAAAAGACTAGCAAGTGCAGGTAGTAGTTGCTAGTCATATACAATAACACAAAATACTGAATACGCCTTACCTATCGCCTTTTCTGGGCTTGGTTGATATACGAGCTCACCTTTCAAGGATGACATACAAGCCTTGAGTCTGAAAATCGCTACAAACCGCTACAAGCAAGACCAAATGTAGTTGGACATAAACTGTTTGCACAAGTGCAAGTAGTAGTTGCTAGTCTTATGCACAAACACAAAATACCGAATCTGCCTTACATTAGACTAGCAAATACTACTTGCACTTGTGCAAACAGTTTATGTGCAACTACCTTTGGTCTTGGTTGTAGCGGTTTCTTGGATTTTCAGACTCAAGGCTTGTATGTCATCCTCGAAAGGTGAATTCGTATATCCACTAAGCCGGTAGGTAAGGCATATTCGGTATGTGTTTGTGCATAACACTAGCTAACTACTAGCAACTACTACCTGCACTTGTGCAAACCATTTATGTGTAACTACCTTTGGTCTCGCTTATAGAGGTTTCTAGCAATTTCCAGATTCAAGGCTTGTATGTCATCCTCGAAAGGTGAGCTCGTGTATCCACTAAGCCCAGAAAAGGTGATAGGTAAGACGTATTCGGTACTTTGTATTTGTGCATAAGACTAGCGACTACTACTTGCACTTGTGCAAATGGTTTATGTGCAATACCTCTTTTCTTGCTTGTAGTGGTTTGTAGCGATTTTCAGACTTGAGGATTGTATGATGAAAGATGAGCTCGTATATCCAAAAACCCAGAAAAGGCTAGCATGTGCATGTAGTAGTTGCTAGTATTATGCAATAACACAAAATACTGAATACACATTACCTATCGCCTTTTCTGGGCTTAGTGGATATACGAGCTCACCTTTCGAGGATGAAATACAAGCCTTGAGTCTGAAAATCGCTACAAACCGCTACAAGCAAGACCAAATGTAGTTGGACATAAACTGTTTACACAAGGGCAAGTAGTAGTTGCTAGTCTTATGCACAAACACAAAATACCGAATACGTCTTGCATAAGACTAGCAAAATACTACTTGCACTTATGCAAACAGTTTATGTGCAACTACCTTTGGTCTTGGTTGTAGCGGTTTCTAGGATTTTCAGACTCAAGGCTTGTATGTCATCCTCGAAAGGTGAGCTCATATATCCACTAACCCCAGAAAAGGCGATAGGTAAGGTGTATTCGGTATTTTGTGGTTGTGCATAAGACTAGCAACTACTACCTACTACCTGAACTTGCTAGTCTTATGCACAAACATAAATACCAAATACGCCTCACCTATCGCCTTTTCTGGGCTTGGTTGATATACGAGCTCACCATTCAAGGATGACATACAAGCCTCAAGTCTGAAAATCGCTACAAACTACTACAAGCAAAACCAGAGGTATTGCACATAAACCGTTTGCACAAGTGCAAGTAGTAGTCGCTAGTCTTATGCACAAACACAAAATACCGAATATGTCTTACCTATCGCCTTTTCTGGGCATAGGGGATACACGAGCTCTCCTTTCGAGGATGATATACAAGCCTTGAGTCTACAAATTGCTAGAAATGTCTATAAGCAAGACCAAAGTTAGTGGCACATAAACCATTTGCACAAGTGCAAGTAGTAGTTGCTAGTAGTTAGCTAGTGTTATGCACAAACACATACGAATATGCCTTACCTACAAGCAACTACTACCTGAACTTGCTAGTCTTATGCACAAACAGAAAATACCAAATACGCCTCACCTATCACCTTTTCTAGGCTTGTTTGATATACGAGCTCACCATTCAAGGATGACATAGAAGACTTACGTCTGAAAATCACTACAAACTACTACAAGCAAAACCAGAGGTATTGCACATAAACCGTTTACACAAGTGCAAGTAGTAGTCGCTAGTCTTATGCACAAACACAAACTACCGAATATGTCTTACCTATCGCCTTTTCTGGGCTTAGGGGATACACGAACTCTCCTTTCGAGGATGATATACATGCGTTGAGTCTACAAATCGCTAGAAATGTCTATAAGCAAGACCAAAGGTAGTGGCACATAAACCGTTTGCACAAGTGCAAGTAGTAGTTGCTAGTAGTTAGCTAGTGTTATGCACAAACACATACGAATATGCCTTACCTATCGCCTTTTCTGGGGTTAGTGGATATACAAGCTCACCTTTTGAGGATGACTTACAAGCCTTGAGTCTGAAAATCCTAGAAACCGCTACAACCAAGGCCAAAGGTAGTTGCAGATAGACTGTTTGCATAAGTGCAAGTAGTATTTGCTAGTCTTATGCAAGACGTATTCGGTATTTTGTGTTTGTGCATAAGACTAGCAACTACTACTTGCCCTTGTGCAAACAGTTTATGTTCAACTACATTTGGTCTTGCTTGTAGCGGTTTGTAGCGATTTTCAGACTCAAGGCTTGTATGTCATCCTCGAAAGGTGAGCTCGTATATCCACTAAGCCCAGAAAAGGCGATAGGTAAGGCGTATTCACTATTTTGTGTTATTGCATAATACTAGCAACCACTACCTGCACTTGCTAGCCTTTTCTTGGTTGTGGATATACGAGCTCACCTTTCAAGGATGTCATACAATCCTCAAGTCTGAAAATCGCTACAAACCACTACAAGCAAGACTAGAGGTATTGCACATAAACCATTTGCACAAGTGCAAGTAGTAGTCGCTAGTCTTATGCACAAACACAAAATACCGAATACGTCTTACCTATCGCCTTTTCTGGGCTTAGTGGATACACGAGCTCACCTGTCGAGGATGAAAGGTGAGCTCGTATGTCATCCTTTGCTTTTTGCCTGAACAAGTGCAAGTAGTAGTTGCTAGTAGTTAGCTAGTGTCTTGACTCCTACCCACAATTAAGTTTGCTGACTCGTATATGAAGCAAATCATGCATCAGGTATTTGCATAAGACTAGCAACTACTACTTGCCCTTGTGCAAACAGTTTATCTCCACCTACATTTGGTCTTACTTGTAGTGGTTTGTAGCGATTTTCAGACGCCTTACCTATCTCCATTTATGGGCTTAGTGGATATACGAGCTCACATGCACATCATCAAGACACAAAATCGCTAGTAGCAACTACTAGTGACTAGTTGCTAGTCTTATGCACAAACACCAAATACTGAATACGCCATACCTATCTTTTTTTCTGGGCTTAGTGGATACACGAGCTCACCTTTCGAGGATGACTAAACGCTTTGCACAAGTGCAAGTAGTAGTTGCTAGTAGTTAGCTAGTGTTATGCACAAACACATACCGAATGTGCCTTACCTATCGCCTTTTCTGGGCTTAGTAGATATACAAACTCACCTTTCGAGGATGACATACAAGCCTTGAGTCTGAAAATCCTAGAAACCGCTACAACCAAGACCAAAGGTAGTTGCACATAAACTGTTTGCATAAGTGCAAGTAGTATTTGCTTGCACTTGTGCAAACAGTTTATGTGCAACTACCTTTGGTCTTGGTTGTAGCGATTTCAAGGATTCTCGGACTCAAGGCTTGTATGTCATCCTCGAAAGGTGAGTTCGTATATCCACTAAGCCCAGAAAAGGCGATAGGTAAGGCATATTCAGTATGCGTTTGTGCATAACACTAGCTAACTACTAGCAACTACTACTTGCACTTGTGCAAACCGTTTATGTGCCACTACCTTTGGTCTTGCTTATAGACGTTTTTGCGATTTGTAGACTCAAGGCTTGTATGTCATCCTCGAAAGGTGAGCTCGTGTATCCACTAAGCCCAGAAAAGGCGATAGGTAAGACGTATTCGGTATTTTGTGTTTGTGCGTAAGACTAGCGACTACTATTTGGTATTTTATGTTTGTGCATAAGACTAGCAAGTTCAGGTAGTAGTTGCTAGCCTTATGCATAACCACAAAATACTGAATACACCTTACCTATCGCCTTTTCTGGGCTTAGTGGATATACGAGCTCAACTTTCGAGGATAACATACAAGCCTTGAGTCTGAAAATCGCTACAAACCGTTACAAGCAAGACCAAATGTAGTTGGACATAAACTGTTTGCACAAGTGCAAGTAGTAGTTTCTAGTCTTATGCACAAACATAAAATACCGAATACGCCTTGCATTAGACTAGCAAATACTACTTGCACTTGTGCGAACAATTTATGTGCAACTACAGTTACGAGAGGGGTGATGTTAGGGCAAACCCAACTCCAATTTATAGCTGTAATGGCTTTCTTGCTGTGAAACTTTGGGTGTTTCTTGTAACTGGGTTTATGGTTACATGATTTGATGTACCTAGGTTTTTCTTTTTATTTTGATTAGAGAAACAGAGGGTTTGAAGAATATTGCAATAGTGGAAGAATTGCCCATATTAATAACATATCCCCTTTTTGTCTCGTGTGTGCAGTTGCTTTTTTTTCAATGATAATGGATGATCTTGAGTTAATTAATTTGGTATTGCAAATAGCAATATTATATCGAGATTTGGGTTTAAAAACAGGTGTTACAATACGTATCAAACATGAAATCCTTGACCTTTTGCCGACATAAACCTCGTACACATGGTGGGATTCAGTGGTGGTGACCGTCACGGTGGTGGATTTGGTGGTGGTGAGGGTTGGTTGGAGAGAGGGAGTCAGAGCTAAAGGAGGTAATAGATTTTTATATGTTTTAAAAAAATAATCTTTTTTGTTTTATTGTATTAGAATGGGAAAAGACAATAATACCCTTATGTGCAAGGCACATGACAAACTTAACTGAAAGTTTTAACCAAGTTAGTGTTAAAGGTCGTTGAGTGTAATGAGTTTTACAAATAAAAGACTGTGACTGTAATTATTGAAGTTAAAGGGCATCCATTGCAATCTGTTACAAACATAAAGGACGAAAAGTGTAATTTACCCTATAAAAAGAATCATGAGAAAATCACCATGCGTATTTGTCTTTACCTCCCCCCTGCTGCAGTCCCAAACCCTATGCGTAGACGAGCTACCAGAAAATATCTTTCCCCATGAATTAAATCTTGACTACTATTTCAATCCCTCTGCCCAATGTATTTGTGCGATAATTAAGCCACGCACCTACCCTTTTCATCTGTCAATCCCATCAATAAGGATTTGCGATTTTTGTAAATTTTGAAAATGAGAACTAGGAAAAGGTTATACAGCGCCGCTGAAGAAAGCTCAGCTTGTTCATCAAATGTAAGTACAAATTGTTTGTTGGTTTGGGCATTTGTAAGATTAGACTCGTAATAATTATGTTTGTGGTTGATTTATTATGCATGTAGGACCGGTTTTGACACCGTTCAAATGCGTAACGAACGTTCGACGTGCGGAATCCGTGAACGTGCGTGACCGAACACACAATAACGTACTAGAAACGTGATTTTAATGAAGAATATGACGTGTCCGATACAAAAATCACATGGAGAGAGCTTTCTCTCTCTAGACTTTCTCACTCTAGACTTGAATCTCCAAAATCACAAATGAGCCAAAAAGTCTTACACTTTAAACCTAAAGCTCCTATTTATTAGCCTTGGAATTAATGAGATTTCTCGTTAATTACCAAATTGGCACCTTGCTAATACTATCTAAATATTACAATAAGAGCTTAATTTCTTCGGTTTCTCGCTACGGCTCGAATTGACGAAGGCGATAGACATTAATGCACTAACAATCCCCCCCTTGGATATTGCCGGAGTCAATCTCGTAGCGTCTTGTCTTTCTCTTTCTCGAACAGAATCCCTGTGGATCTGTCTTCGAGCTTCCGTTGCTCTTCCTATTGGTAGTCTCTTTCTTCAGGCTCCCCCTTTCGTCAAGCTTCCGTGCTTTTGGGATCGACGCCTGGCTTTTCGTAGCAACAGAATCAGAGACCTACACATCTCAAACACACAATTATAACAAATAGTATTGTGATTCAACTAAATGAATCAACTAAACATTTGAGGATTGTCTTTCACATTTAAAATTTAACAAAATTTGAAACATTCCAAATTCTGATTCAACATTTCAAACCAATTAACTAATCCAACTGTTTATCTTGTTTAGCCTTTTAGATTTTGAATATCAGCTTTTCAACATCAGTTGTCGAAAATCTTTTTGGATTTTTCAAAATATGAAACATAAATGCAATAACAGAAATTAAATGCAGAAATGAAATATATACAAACATATTTTTGTGAGTTTGTGCAAGAGGATCATATCAGTTTTTGAGACATATCACCAACACCGTTAAGCTTTTAAACATTTCAAGTTTTAAACAATTTACCTAGATTATCAGTATATTGGTCCACTTTAAATTTTCACACAAATTTCAATTGATTTGAGATACGATATTAATGTTTTAGAAACTTGAACTTAAATGCGTATCACTCCACTTGAATATACTCCCGTATCCAGATCCCAATGTTCAGTCTTACAGGTGAGTATACCACAGATGATATCTGTTAAGGGGTAAATTGCGAGGGCCGTGAGAGCTCAGGTCGATACTTCCGTATACGCAGAGAGATGACGGCTTCGACTTTCGGTGGGTCCCCTTTAGAGGATCTTTTGTTACAACAACAGTGACTATCAATTTTATTGTTTTATCAACTTGCTGAGGGTTGCGCTTATATTTCGAAGCATTTTGCAGAAAGTATTATTCGGGGACTAGGTCAGTATTTCCATACAGCAGAAGTCCCGGAATAATACCCTAGATATCACTGAGTATAAAGACCTAGTATCTCAGAAAGAGGGATCTTTCAAACAAGATTTCGGGGGGTTACCCATATATCCAAGAATAGTTACCCACGAATTAAGCAAGTTTGATTTTAGGTTTATATCTCGTTTCAATTTACTAAGTGTGTAAAAATCTACTGACACATCCGCAGTAAGATTGTTTATCACTTTTAAACATTACATATCTTTAGCGTGTTGTGATAGACCACTGATGTACTATCATTTCCTCTTTTATGCAACAAAAACTCATTTTTTATTTTTCAATGTTTTTGACATTTTCAAATTTTCTAATTTTTTAAAATTTTTCTCCCCCTAAAATCAAAATATATTTCAATTTTGATTTTCTGGGAAAATTTGAAAACAATAAACTGTACAAAGTAAAATGACAACTTGACGAGAATTGCTTCAATTCTCCATCCACTTGGCGCAAACAATCAGAACTCCCCCTGACAACAAACTATTTTCCCATTATGATTTCAAAACACTTAAGTTTGTTTTAATCAAAATGGTTTTTCCGGAAAATTAGTTTTGTGTGTCATTTCATAAACTCGGGGTTTCATCACATTGTTCTTCTTTAATCACTTGTAGGAAAGATGAATCAAGTACAACTTAATGTCCTTGATTAGTCTTTTGAAAGTCGAAATATCACCGAAGTGAATTTCTCAAGAAAGATGCCGATTCCTACTCCCTAATTACCAACCTGGGAGTTCCGGCAAGTCAGGTTTTTCTATTTGAATAGTTTCACCCAAGCCTGACTGTCCTTGGGTGATTTTGAATTCTTGTTCAACAATGGTGGAAAATTTGCATCATCCATTATTAAACCTGAATTCTTAGATTTTACCTCAACAAATGGCTCTTCTGGTTTTGACACACCAGAATCATTGCCTGAGTGTGGCTTGTCTGACTTTGATGAGCCAGATTCATCGCCTGAAGGTGGCTTATCTGACTTCGACACGTCAGATTCATCGCCGACAACTTTCTTTTTCTTCTTTCTTTCTTTTGTCCTCAGATTTGTATCTGATGAATTCATCTTGCTTGACTTTGCCATCGCGGGAGTCGATTCATCAGAACTCTTATTCTTACCAACAGATGAACCCGAGGACAAAATCTTCTCGAGATACTCTCTCGCTTTCTTTCTTTTTTTTCCTCAGTCTGTCTTTCTGCCCTTGAGAAAGTTTCACTTTCTTTTCTTGAACTTTAGGTTCTTTGACTTTCTGTTCTGAAACTTTCAGTTCCTTAGGCTTTTCTTTGACTTTGACTGACTTCATCACCCTTTTCTGAGATACAGCCCTCGATCTTTTAATTGATCTCATTGGGCAATCTCTGGCAATGTAACCTCTGATTTGACAGTTAAAGCATCTTCTCGTCTCAAAATTCCTTCTCTGGCAGTTAACAGCAATGTGTCCTTGATAACCACATCGGTAAGACACTCTGTTATCGTACCAATCACCATTTTCAGTCCAAATGCTCAAATCAAAGCACTGTTTGGCTTGGTGATATTCCTTCCTCCTCTTGATTGCTGGATTTGACTTTTGAGCACTGTGGTCCGACCTGCACCACTTATTTCCAACTTTTTGTGAGTTTTGATTTTCCAATTTTTGTGGTTTTTTATCACGATTGGATGATCGAACTGATGAGCTTTTATTTTTGTTTTGAACATTTTTCGGCTTTTTAACAATTTGTTTTTGTTCTACAATCTTCTTAACAGGTTTTTGCTTTGAGCATTCACCTATTTCAGTAGATTGCAAAACAGTATTTTTGAATTTTTCTTTTAATTCCAAAAATATTTTTCTTTTTTCTTCTTTTTCTTTCTCATCATCAGATTTATCATCGCAATCTTCAATTTTGACTTTGTCAAAATTTGTGACATCGTCACTTATTGGAACTTCATTGATCGGTTCTGGACACACACTGTACACGCTTTGGATGATGCGGCTTCCATTTACGAAATTCTTTCAATGACTCATACTTGATGTAACCCCACATAGCCACATCATTCTTTCGAACAGGATAATCCAAACATCTCACCTTCGGTAACTCATCTACATCCCACCAAGGTAATGACATGATGTCATATAAACGTTCAAAGTACTGAACTCCGCACTCTCTCTTAATTGCATACGCATTCACTTGAGGTAAGAAACCCCAACTGATAATGTCACCAAGAGATACGCTTCGATCACGATCATAATACTTCAAAGGTCTTTTAAACTTTCTCTCATGACTCTTTCTGAACCACTTTGATCTATCTTCCTTTTCCATTTCCGTTTGAGTACTGTCAAAGTTTTTATCTTTCAACGCCTCAGCAACTTTTTGTCTTAATTCTTCTCTATTTTCCTCAGCAAAGAACTCCATAAGTGTAGGAAACTTAGAAGTATCTTCAACCACATCTTCATCATCCGTCCAGTCTTCAATCTCAACTCCGTCATACTTATCAGCCTCTTCAACATACTTATACGTGTATTCAGGCTGTTGATTGATATCAGAAGACTCCAACTCTTCTTCAGAATCAATCTTGAATTCAGGATTCACATCATGCAACATTTCTTTGTAAACATCTAAACCCAAGATTAACTTCTCAGAATGTTCAATGATCTGAGAATTACTAGACTCCCCCTTTCCACTAGCTTCCCCTGATTCTTCATTTACAGTGCCGTTCATCAAATCATCAACATTCTGTTCAGAAGAAGCTTCAGTAACTCTCAATCCAGTACCACCTTGAGCATCATCGTCATCATCATCAGAACTGTGACTGCTCGCAGAAAATACTTTATCATCTTTATCATCTATCTTTTCTTCCTCCTCTTCTTCATCATCTTCATCACTATCAGATCCCTCTAAGTCAGCAAGAGGTGTTTCATCTTCAAAGAGACCAGATATTGCAGAGATAGGCTCAGGATTTTCAACAACCATTGAAGGAACAATCGATCTTTCTGTCACAGCAGAACTACCTTCAACTCCCTTACCTTTATCTTTCATTTGTCTTTCAATCTCTGCTTGACGTTCAGCTCTGATCTCCTCAACTTGCAATTCTTCAAATTTTTGTTCTACTGATGTTCCAAGCATGCTTTCAATGACTTTTCTCAACATATAGAACTCATGATCTCTTGATTTTTTAGCCGCCTCTAACTCTTTGTTCTTTAACTTGAAGTATTCATTTTGTTCATCACGTCTTGTCTTCTCTTCTTCAAGTTCCGCAACTCTAACCTTCAAGATATCAATTTCAGATTGATCAGCGTCGATCTTTTTCACCAACTCTTTATTATCAATCTCCAACTTCTTCACACGCATTTCTAAAACTTTCTCCCTATCAGACACTTTCTTGTTTTCAACTGCTAGCCTCTTGTTTTCAGCAACAACTTCTTCAACTTTCTTTTTAACATTTCTGACTTGTGAAGTGTTGGCAAAATCAAAATCTCCAACGTCTAAAAGATTATCCTGTGGAGTATAAAGACCTTTGCTAGACAAACCAGGTTGCATTTGGGTGAGTGGAGGTGTTTGAAATATTTCTTGTGTGGTAACAAAAGGTTGTTGTGGTGGTGGTGAATGATAAATAGGTGATGGTTGTCTTGGAGGTGTTGGTTGTTTAGGTGGTGAAGATTGATGTGGTGGAGTAGGTTGTCTGGGTGGTGATTGGATTGGTGATTGTGGTGGTGTTGGTTCATGTGGTGGTGTGGGAGGCTTCTTGCTTTCTTTTGTTTGTTTCTTCTTTAACACAATCTTCGGAATCTTGATCTTTGGAGTGACTTTGCGAGCTTTGGGAGAAACAACTTTCTTACGAGCTCCAGCTTTCTTTCTCCCACCAGGAGGAGATTGCGATTCAGAGACATGTTCTGGTGATGGAACATAAGCAGCATCATCATCCTTTTCTTGTCTTTTTCTTTTCCTTAGTTCTTTCTCTTTTTCTATCTCCTCTTGAATTCTTTTTCGACTTTCAGTTTCATCTACAAACTCTTCATCTGAAGAACTTGAGGAACTTGTTGTATCTTTATCCACATCGTCACCCTCAATATCATCAACAATCTTCTCTTTCTCTTTCTGACTTTCAACATTTACAACTTGCTCAACATTAGCAACAATTTCTGGCCCTGTTTCCAAGACATCAGTATCAAATAATACATTAAATGGATCATCTTCAGTAGCTGCCACTTGTTCCTTTTCAGCAGTTACCACCGGATTATCTTCTTCCGGTTCATCAATCAAAGACATTGTTGCTGCTTTCTTTTGCTTCTTTCTAGGTTTTGATTCGATCCTTCACCTTGTTTAACAATAGGAGTGGCTTTCCTGCGTCTTCTCCCAGTTTCTTTCACATACCACTCATTCTTTGTGTTTTTGAACTCTTCAAGAACTTTCAACTCTTCAGCATATGTCGCTTCTTTCATCTCATCTTCATTCCTCCAGTTCTGATGTTCAACTGGATCGACATAATTTGCATCTTTAATGAAACCAAAGAATGCAACATCAAATTTCGGTTCTGGATGGTTCGGATGATATCTCACAAGCTGTTTGATAGTAACTTCATTCATGAGTGATTGCACCAATAAATCATCTTTTATATTTCTGTCGATCTCAGGATACGCGTGATCTATCAGCATCTGTACGAACCTCGGATACGTCCAAGACCTGATCTTTGATGTAATGTTCTCTGCCATGTAATGAAATATGATATGCGAAAAGTTGTATTTCCTGTTTAGCACCAACGCAGTCACCATATTCATTTGGTAGTCACGCATTGCATCATAACCTCCTTTGGTGTGACTTAATGACATTAATACACAATGAATCAAGAACTTGTACGGCTTCGTAAACTTTGACTTCAAATAATTTCCGGCATTCAACGCTCCCTGATATCCCATTCTCAACATACACCCTTTCACCATTCTTTCTGGAAATCTCATTGGAGAATCTGCTTCATCAAGAAAGTTAATCACTTGACGTATAAGGGCTTCAGTAACAAGAATCTTTTCCAACTTGCCATGTACTTCTACAACTGAAGAACTAACTTTATTCTGCTCATCGTAGTTGGCATTCTTCCAGAAACGTTCAATATGAGATCTATACAGTGGTCTTTGATCAGTCAACGCCTTCTGAATGGGAATACGTCCCATGAACTCCAATATACCACTGAAATTGACCAGTTCCGGATATTTTTAAACATCCAAATCACAACAGCTGTTGTGAAGAGGATCAAATACAACATTAGACACCTGCAAATCACAAAACACACTGAATCAGACACTTAGAAATTTTTCAAACGTTAAACTTTTACAAGTGACAATACAATGCACAATAAGCAAAACATATGAAGAACATATAAATGGACCATGTGAATGTACATTCAAGCGGAACATGAATAAGTGGAACTGAGATGAACATACAAGCGAAACATGAAATGACCATACAAGCGGAACATATACAAGCGGAACTGTGAATATGATCAATTAAGCGGAACCACATACTTCCCTATAAACAAAACCATCAATTGAACACATAAGCGGAACCATTTATGCACTTAAAAGCGGAACCTTACACTATACAGATAAGCGGAACATGTAAAGTGATCGTTTAAGAGAAACCTCTGCAAACTCATCAAATCCTCAAATTTAGTTCACTAATCTGACAACATGAGAAATCCGACACTTGGGGTTGTTTCTGATTGTGTTTTTGACTTAACAAATATCCTAGATCTACAACCGTAACATCCAGACATCAACAAACATCATCAGACAACAAATTTGAAGCAATTAACACACATCATCATGATCTATACACTAAATCGACTGCACATGTTCGTTTTCAAGCTTCAATTTCACATATAAAAGCCTAAATCTATGTTCAGTTCTACAAACATGACCGACAGTTCAAAACAAGCATGAAATTGAACATTTTGAACAAAAACTTACCTTGCCCATGATTGATCTACTAATAACGTAACAGAAACTGGTGAAAATCGGGCAGCACAACACTTGAAAATGGTCGTAATATGGTTCCGCTTCAAATCGCCGGAGAAAGTTTGACGAATAAGCGAAAGGGTGAAAGTGACAGAAAAGCGGAACCTTTGGCTTTATATAGGTGATGAGGTTTCGCTTTTGTGACCATTGACACATAAGCGGAATCTCATATGAAGCTATAAGCGAAACGTTTGAAACAGCCATATAAGTGAAACTTTTCAGATTAACCACCGTCACACCCAGTTGACCAAGTCCAAGTCAATGACCTTGGTCAACTGCTTAGCCCACCAAGTCCAAGTTAATGACCTTGGTTGACCGAATTATCAAATACGCAGTTATTACATTCTGAAAATAGTTCAACTGAATGAACTTTTGACCAATTTGAACTTCCAAACACATTTTAACTTTCAAACAATATACCAATCACTGTATAGCAATCTCCAGCTTACCCATCCCTCATCAAACACTGACATGTTCTGCACTTAGGCTTTGACCTTCCAATTCCCAACATCGGTTGTCGAAAAATAAGATGAGAAAAGAAAATCTTTTTGAATTTTAACAGGATAAACTGAAACTATGTACACACAATATTTTTGCGAGTGTGTTAGGGGATCATATCAGCTGCCGACGAGACACAAGCACCGTTAAGCTGTTATTTCATTTTAAGCATTAAACAATTCGTGTAGATTGCCAATATACTGATCCTCTTAAATTCTCACAAAACGTTCAAACTGTTCAGGATACAGAATTAGTGTTTTAGAACTTAAACATCTATATGTGTCCCACCTCAGTATATACTCCCGTATCCGAATCCCAGTATTCAGTCTTACAGGTGATTATACTTCAATGATATCTGTACATAAATTAGGGGCATGCGAGGGCTGAGGGATCTCAGGTCGATACTTCCGTATGCGCATAGAGATATCAGCTTCGACTTTTCGGCATGTCCCCTTTAGAGGATCTTTTAGCTACAACAGATGATTATCAATTTTATTATCTAATCAACTGAGGGCTAATGCTATGTTTCAAGCATTTTGCGGAAAGTATTATCCAAGGACTAGGTCAGAACTTCCGTTCAGCAGAAGTCCCGGAATAATACCCCAGACATCATTGAGTCTAAAAACCTAGTATATCAGAATACGAGACCCTTCAAACAAGATTTCAGGGGTTACCTATATATCCTGGAGGTGTTCCCCACGTAGATGCAAGTGAAATTTATGTTTATATCCCAAACTGATCTACTGATTTTGTGAAAACCTACCGGCACATCTTTAACGAGACTGCTTAATTGCTTTTTATACGTTACAATTCTCTAGTGTACTGTGTCCAGTCTAGCTGATGTACTATTATTTCCCCTATTCTACACAACTCTTTTTGTATTTTCTAATGTTTTTGGATTTTATGGTTTTCTATTGTTTTTGGATTTTTTTTAATTTTATCATGTTTTTGTATTTTTATGCAAATTTCTCCCCCAAAAACTAAAACATATTTTTGTGTTTTTGTTTTTATCGAAAAGCAGAAAATAAAACTATACAAAGAAAATTGACAACACGACACAGGTTCATGTCAGATCGCCGCCCAACTCGGCTTCACATTCGATTACCCTCCCAGATTGCAGATTCTTCATCCCGTTTAATTTCAAAAGATAATAAAATCTCTTTTTGTTGAATGGTTTAGTGTAAAAATCCGCTTTCTGGTCATCGGTGTTAACATGTTCAATCCGAATTAACTTTTTCTCGTGACAATCACGGATAAAGTGATGATGGATTTCAATGTGTTTAGTTTTCGAATGGTGAACCGGATTTTTAGTAATATTAATATCTGCTTCATTATCCACGAAAATCGGTGTATCCAAGAATTGCAAACCGAAGTCGCGCATCTGCTGTTGGATCCAAAGGATCTGCGAGCAACAGCTAGAAGCTGAGACATACTCAGCCTCACATGTGGAGAGCGCTACTGCAGTTTGTTTCTTGCACTGCCAGGTGACAAGTCGAGTTCCGAAGAACTGGCACCCAGCAGTGGTGGACTTAGCATTCTGTTTACAGCTACCAAAATCAGAATCAGCGAAACCAGACAAAGTAAAGTCACCCGAACGAGGATACCACAAGCCGATGCTTGGGCAACCTTTCAAATACCATAAGATGCGTTTCACTATGGTCAGGTGTGACTGATTCGGATTCGACTGATATCTGGCGCAAAGACATGTAGGATACATGATATCCGGACGAGAAGCTGTGAGATACATCAAAGAACCAATAATAGATCGGTATAATGTCTCGTCCATCTTCACACCTTGCTCGTCTGGACAAATTCCATGATTCTGCGCTAGGGGGGTGGATGCAGGACTGCAATCTGTCATATCGAACTTGTCAAGCACGTCCTTTACATACTTTGATTGGTGTATGAAGATTCCGTCGGGCAATTGTTCCACCTGCAGCCCGAGGAAGAACTTCATTTCGGGTGACTTTACTTTGTCTGGTTTCGTTGATTCTGATTTTGGTAGCTGTAAACAGAATGCTAAGTCCACCACTGTTGGGTGCCAGTTCTTCGGAACTCGACTTGTCACCTGGCAGTGCAAGAAACAAACTGCAGTAGCGCTCTCCACATGTGAGGCTGAGTATATCTCAGCTTCTAGCTGTTGCTCGCAGATCCTTTGGATCCAACAGCAGATGCGCGACTTCGGTTTGCAATTCTTGGATACACCGATTTTCGTGGATAATGAAGCAGCTATTAATATTACTAAAAATCCGGTTCACCATTCGAAAACTAAACACATTGAAATCCGTCATCACTTTATCCGTGATTGTCACGAGAAAAAGTTAATTCGGATTGAACACGTTAACACCGATGATCAAAAAGCGGATTTTTACACTAAACCATTCGACAAAAAGAGATTTTATTATCTTTTGAAATTAAAGGGGATGAAGAATCTGCAATCTGGGAGGGTAATCGAATGTGAAGCTGAGTTGGGCGGCGATCTGACATGAACCTGTGTCGTGTTGTCAATTTTCTTTGTATAGTTTTATTTTCTGCTTTTCGATAAAAACAAAAACACAAAAATATGTTTTAGTTTTAGGGGGAGAAATTTGCAGAAAAATACAAAAACATGATAAAATTAAAAAAATCCAAAAACAATAGAAAACCATAAAATCCAAAAACATTAGAAAATACAAAAAGAGTTGTGTACTGGACAAATTCCATGATTCTGTGCTAGGGGGTGGATGCAGGACTGCAATCTGTCATATCGAACTTGTCGAGCACGTCCTTTAAATACTTTGATTGGTGTATGAAGATTCCGTCTGGCAATTGTTCCACCTGCAGCCCGAGGAAAAACTTCATTTCGTGTGACTTGACTTTGTCTGGTTTCGCTGATTCTGATTTTGGTAGCTGTAAACAGAATGCTAAGTCCACCACTGCTGGGTGCCAATTCTTCGGAACTCGACTTGTCACCTGGCAGTGCAAGAAACAAACTGCAGTAGCGCTCTCCACATGTGAGGCTGAGTATGTCTCAGCTTCTAGCTGTTGCTCGCAGATCCTTTGGATCCAACAGCAGATGTGCGACTTCGGTTTGTAATTCTTGGATACACCGATTTTCGTGGATAATGAAGCAGCTATTAATATTACTAAAAATCCGGTTCACCATTCGAAAACTAAACACATTGAAATCCGTCATCACTTTATCCGTGATTGTCACGAGAAAAAGTTAATTCGGATTGAACACGTTAACACCGATGATCAGAAAGCGGATTTTTACACTAAACCATTCGACAAAAAGAGATTTTATTATCTTTTGAAATTAAAAGGGATGAAGAATCTGCAATCTGGGAGGGTAATCGAATGTGAAGCCGAGTTGGGCGGCGATCTGACATGAACCTGTGTCGTGTTGTCAATTTTCTTTGTATTGTTTTATTTTCTGCTTTTCGATAAAAATAAAAACACAAAAATATGTTTTTAGTTTTAGGGGGAGAAATTTGCAGAAAAATACAAAAACATGATAAAATTAAAAAATCCAAAAACAATAGAAAACCATAAAATCCAAAAACATTAGAAAATACAAAAAGAGTTGTGTAGAATAGGGGAAATGATAGTACATCAGCTAAACTGGACACAGTACGCTAAAGAATTGTAATGTATAAAAAGCAATTAAGCAGTCTCGTTAAAGATGTGCCGGTAGGTTTTCACAAAATCAGTAGATCAGTTTGGGATATAAACATAAATTTCACTTGCATCTACGTGGGGAACACCTCCAGGATATATAGGTAACCCCTGAAATCCTGTTTGAAGGGTCTCGTATTCTGATATACTAGGTTTTTAGACTCAATGATGTCTGGGGTATTATTCCGGGACTTCTACTGAACGGAAGTTCTGACCTAGTCCTTGGATAATACTTTCCGCAAAATGCTTGAAACATAGCATTAGCCCTCAGTTGATTAGATAATAAAATTGATAATCATCTGTTGTAGCTAAAAGATCCTCTAAAGGGGACATGCCGAAAAGTCAAAGCTGATATCTCTCTGCGCATACGGAAGTATCGACCTGAGATCCCTCAGCCCTCGCATACCCCTAATTTATGTACAGATATCATTGAAGTATAATCACCTGTAAGACTGAATACTGGGATTCGGATACGGGAGTATATACTGAGGTGGGACACATATAGATGTTTAAGTTCTAAAACACTAATTCTGTATCCTGAACAGTTTGAACGTTTTGTGAGAATTTAAGAGGATCAATATATTGGCAATCTACACGAATTGTTTAATGCTTAAAATGAAATAACAGCTTAACGGTGCTTGTGTCTCGTCGGCAGCTGATATGATCCCCTAACACACTCGCAAAAATATTGTGTGTACATAGTTTCAGTTTATCATGTTAAAATTCAAAAAGATTTTCTTTTCTCATCTTATTTTTCGACAACCGATGTTGGGAATTGGAAGGTCAAAGCCTAAGTGCAGAACCTGTCAGTGTTTGATGAGGGATGGGTAAGCTGGAGATTGCTATACAGTGATTGGTATATTGTTTGAAAGTTAAAATGTGTTTGGAAGTTCAAATTGGTCAAAAGTTCATTCAGTTCAACTATTTTCAGAATGTAATAACTGCGTATTTCATAATTCGGTCAACCAAGGTCATTAACTTGGACTTGGTGGGCTAAGCAGTTGACCAAGGTCATTGACTTGGACTTGGTCAACTGGGTGTGACGGTGGTTAATCTGAAAAGTGATAAAAAGTTAATTTTTTTTAAAAAAAATAACCAAGGTTTCGCTTATTTGTCACTCAAAACAAAGGTTTCGCTTATATGGCTGTTTCAAGCGTTTCTCTTATAGCTTCATATGAGATTCCGCTTATGTGTCAATGGTCACAAAAGCGAAACCTCATCACCTATATAAGGCCAAAGGTTCCGCTTTTCTGTCACTTTCACCCTTTCGCTTATTCGTCAAACTTTCTACGGCGATTTGAAGCGGAACCATATTACGACCATTTTCAAGTGTTGTGCTGCCTGATTTTCACCAGTTTCTGTTACGTTATTAGTAGATCAATCATGGGCAAGGTAAGTTTTTGTTCAATTTGTTCAATTTCATGCTTGTTTTGAACTGTCGGTCATGTTTGTAGAACTGAACATAGATTTAGGCTTTTATATGTGAAATTGAAGCTTAAAAACGAACATGTGCAGTCGATTTAGTGTATAGATCATGATGATGTGTGTTAATTGCTTCAAATTTGTTGTCTGATGATGTTTGTTGATGTCTGGATGTTACGGTTGTAGATCTAGGATATTTGTTAAGTCAAAAACACAATCAGAAACAACCCCAAGTGTCGGATTTCTCATGTTGTCAGATTAGTGAACAAAATTTGAGGATTTGATGAGTTTGCAGAGGTTATCACAGAGGTTTCGCTTAAACGATCACTTTACATGTGTCACACCCCGAAATTATCAGAGCATTGGCGTGACTGGACTGGTATCTTCATTGCACAGCGGAAGCAAATAAGCTAAGTCTTTCTAGAAACTGGACGCCCACTAAGTACTCGAGTCTCCCATGGTCCTCCTATTCCAACCATGCCTTGACTTAGAAATGCAACCTGAGAAAGAAACATGCGAAAAAGTCAACATAAAGTTGAGCGAGTTCATAGTTTGTTTGTAAAAGATTTGAAATAAATCCTTTGAGATGTGAAAGATTTGAAATAAATCTTTGGATTAACCGGTTTTTGAAATAGAATTCAGAAAAACGAATCAAAAATCATTTTCTTGCCCAGTTATATGAAGACTGTGCATTTGTAACGATCTATGATCGTAAAACCATGTATTTGTAAAGTATGTATAACCGTCAATGCCCACCCTGACTTTGACTCGATGCCCGTATAATCCTATACTTTGAATTTGTATAAAACATGGTTTTCATTTTGTATAAATCAAGCGTTTTGTTAGTATGTATGATAAAAATCCCTGGTATGTAGCAAATAAGGAAAAAGAGATCACCAATGGTTTGCAAGGCCATTGATATGTGTGAAGTGCAAGTAGGGAGACTCAAACCTAGCGGATTTATGCGTTGGGCACAAAGTCACCCCGAGGTCCGTTTCTAGTTTGGCCTGGGGCTGGGCTCGCTACACCCAGATAGATCTACCGCTCCTGTCCCTCGGTCCTACCATGAGGATTAATGACCTCATGTTGCTCCTACCCACTCGCATGATCTAAGTAGTAAACCTCCTTACGCTAACCATACCATGTAAAAAGTATTCGTAATTACTGTAACATATATTCCACCCCAGCCACCCTGGCTAAACCTCCCCAGCCACCCTGACTGAACCTCCCCAGCCACCCTGGCTGAACCTCCCCAGCTACCCTCCAGCCACCCTGACTGAACCTCCCCAGCCACCCTGGCTGAACCTTCCAGCCACCCTGACTGACTCCCTAGTTATGAAAAATCATTCACATTTCAAAAATACGCATTTGTTTTGTAAAAACCGGCATGTTTAGTATAAACCTTTCGTAAATCATTTGAGTTCCTCGAAATCCATTCGTGATATGATTAAGAAATACGAGTTTTGCGTTTGTTCAAAGCTTTGTATGTTTCTGAAAATCGTGCATGTCTTTCCACCCCGAAAACATTTACAAAAATCTAAAACAGTAAAAAGTGGGGGTTTATGAATGTGACAACTCGAGTTTCCGACGTTCACTTTCGCATTTAATGCACGTTTGACCTTGACTGTTTGGTTGTTTGACCTGTTTGACTTGTAATTGTACACTTCATGTTATAATAAAACGTATTGTGTTTGCATGATTATGTGTTTGATTGTATAACATGAAACCTGTTGAAAAACCTTAAATGTTTAACACATGAATAACCCGATGAAATAGAAGTTGATTCGCCAAGAACATCACGACGAAACAGAAGTTGTTTCGTCAACTCAATCTCGACGAAACAGAGTGTTTCGCCGAGCCCAGATTAACCGAAAGCCCAGTTTGGGCCCAACTTGTCACGCGACCTTATATACCTGGTATTCTTTTTCATTCGTCACTTTTGGCAATCTGAAAACCCTAGAGCACCCTCTTCTCTGTTGACGGCAAACTTGTGTTCCCGAAGCCTTGAACCGATCAAATTACTATTCCGACCACCGTGGTTAGTGTTTAATCTTTGTATGAATGATGGTCTTGCCATCGTTAACTGTTTTTGATTCTAGTTTATTAGGATCAATGTTGAATATTGTCGTGTTCATGGTTGATTTATGAATTCGTTATATGGAATCTATTATTTGGTTACGGTTTTCGTATGTTGGATTAGTTATGATCGGGAACTGTCTTGTGTATATGTTACTAGCGTAATCTGAATGCATACTAGCATGTTTATAGAACACGTTGGGCTGATGTGTTGGGTAACCGGGTTGAGGTATTCGTAGAACTAGGGTATATGCTAGACTTAAGAACCGTGATGATTATGTATTGATTTGATAATTTTTGTTGAATGATTTCTCTATGATCCTTGCATAATGATCTGTGATTGTTGATGATCGATGATAGCATGACGGCTGCTAGAATGATTAGGGTTTCTGTGATATTGTAACTGATTAATTGACGTAACTGACTTGTCCACGAAACGAAACTCACGACGAAACAGGATTGTGTTTCGCCCAGGGATAAACGACGAAATAGGATTGTGTTTCGTCAAGGAAAATCGACGAAACAGTTGGGTGTTTTGCCAAGGGTAATCGACGAAACAGTTGGGTGTTTCGCCGACTTAGATAAATTGCACAGTAACTAGTTCTGTTAAAACTTAACTGAGTTAGTTAACTGCCGTTATGTATAAATCAATGCTTGTATGATTATGAATACGTGCAATGTGCTACTCGATGTTTATTGATGAGTTGTCCACTATGATTATACTTGCGTGTCAACTTCGTGAATACGAACTAATTATGCATACGTGCGAACCCTAGGACGTGATTGACTTACTTTGAGCACATACTTAGCATACCGAGCAAACCAAGGTGAGTTCACACAGCCAAGGCATGGGGTTCCCAGGGTGGGAATGGGTTTGGATTATTACTTGTACTTACTTAGCTTTTGGAACTTAGTATGGTCCTCGGGAGAGGAGGAGTTATTGATACGATACGACTAGACTAGTGATGCTCATAGAACTGATCTTCGCGCACACGCCAGGGGTTGGCCGCGATATTATGACTAATCATTCGCACACATGCCTAGGAAGGCCGCGAACTATACTCTAAACTTCGCATACATGCCGGGTGGCCGCGATACAAACATACCTAGTCTAGAATACTTGGGAATTTTCCCCAATCTTCGCATACATGCCTAGAGGGCCGCGATACGAACTAATACGATACATGACTTAATGAACGAACACAAGGCTTACTATACTATTACGATTACTGAACTGTTAACTGTGAACTCGCCTAACTAGTTGTTGACTCTCTGCTGCATGCCTTGCAGGATCTTAGGTACTTATGGAGCTTGCACAAGGAGGAGCAGGTCGTTGTGGGCACGGATCGTGAATGTTTCGTTAAACACTTTATGACATTTTATACTTTATCATGTTGGGTTTTTATTTATACGCTTCCGCTAAACAGTGATAACTATTTTGGACACCTTTCATATTGGTGGTTGAATGGCATTTATTTTTACTTATTAATTACATGTTCAGTATGATTGGTGGCTTGATCCTGGTCATGTCACGCCTCCAAGCGGTGGTACTCCGCGGGTGGATTTTTGGGGGTGTGACAGATTGGTATCAGAGCCAGGTTATAGAGAACTTGGTTTTAATATGGGAAAAATGTTTTTATTAAAACCAGACTATAACCAGAACAGTGCTCTCAACGATCCACAACGACGCTTCGCTCCACGTGCAAGACTCAACATCCTAGGTAATAAGGTTTATGTTTATTACCTGCTTGCTAGAAGTACATAGAACTTTGCTCGTAGTATGCTTAGATTACATTACTTACTATTCGTTATTACTTGGGAATACCTATGTGCTTACACTCTTCTGTCATCGCACTACTCGCGAACCATTCTCACTTATCCTACTTTTACTATGAAGATCATGTCTGGACGGGTGAACATGACTCAAGCCCAGTTGACGGCTCTTATCAACGAACAAGTAGCTGCGGCACTTGCAGCTGCACAAGCAGGTAGAATACCCTGCGGATGGGATACACATTAGGATCTTTGAATCCTACATTCCTAAATCAACCTTTGTATTTAATATTGTCCTATTCTATGCACAATAGGTCAAAACGCTCCACAACCTGTCTGCACATTCAAGAACTTCATGGACTGTCGTCCAAGCACGTTCAGTGGCACGGAAGGAGCAGTGGGACTACTCCATTGGTTTGAGAAGCTCGAGTCAGTATTCGAAATGTATGAATGCCCTGAGGCTCGCAGGGTCAAGTACGCCACTGGCACGTTGGAAGGGATTGCGCTAACCTGGTGGAACGCGCAAGTTCAGATTCTAGGGCTGGCAGCTGCTAACGCCACCCCTTGGAACGAATTCAAAGAACTGATCAAAAGGGAATACTGCACACGCGATGACATCCACAAGTTGGAAGTGGAGCTTTACCATTTGAAAATGACGGGGTCGGAGATCGAAGCTTACACGAAACGGTCGAACGAGCTGGCCATCTTGTGTCCAACCATGGTGGACCCTCCAATCAAACGCATCAAGCTGTACCTCAAGGGTCTAGCATCAGAGATTCAGAGCCATGTTACATCGGCAAACCTCGACACTATCCAAGACATCCAGCGTCTTGCTCATCGCCTCATGGATCAGGCGGTGGAACAGAACAAGCTGCCCAAACGCATCAGTGCGACCACTCCAGCTGCTACTTCTGCTACACCCAGCGATAACAAAAGAAAGTGAGATGGGGATTCCAGTAAGGGATCAGTTTCAGTTCAGTCTCAAGCACAACAGCGCAAGACAAATGACTACCAGAATCCGAGTCAGCAATCATCAGGCAGTCAAGGGCAGGGTGGATATCGGGGATTTCACCCACTATGTAATAGGTGCAACAGACACCACAGTGGACGGTGTCGCAAGGAACGTTGTCAGAGATGTCTCAAGTTAGGGCATGAAGCTAAAGACTGCAGGAGTGCGCGACCTGCGAACCAGAATCAGCAACACCCACCACCAGCTCCACAGAACCAGCAGCAGCAGCCATAGCGAGGAAACCGGGGATGTTTCCAGTGTGGGGCTGAAGGTCATTTCAAACGTGATTGCCCTCAATTGAACCAGAACTAGAATCGCAACAACAATCACCAGGGCAACGAGAACAACAACAACGGGGGAAACAACAACAACAACAATGGCAACGAAGCTCGGGGTCGTGCTTTCGTGCTGGGTCAGGGCGACGCAAGGAATGATCCCAATGTGGTTATGGGTAAGTTTCTTCTCGACGATATTTATGTTACTGTTTTGTTTGATTCGGGTGCGGATACAAGTTATATATCTTTGAAAGTGAGTAAATTGTTAAAACGTGCACCAACACTCTTAACCACCATACATGTCGTAGAATTAGCTAATGGTAAGAGTCTAGAAGCCACGCATGTAGTCAGGGGTTGTAATATTATTTTAGCCGGTCAAGCGTTCTCCATCGACCTTATTCCCATAGTCTTGGGAAGCTTCGACATCGTTATTGGGATGGATTGGCTGTCCCGACAGCAGGCAGAGATCTTATGCAAGGAAAAGATAGTTCGCATCCCTCGTTCGGGCAAGGAACCTCTCGAAATTCAAGGCGACAAGAGTGGTGCTGTGGTTGGCATCATCTCTATCTTGAAGGCTCAGAAATGTTTACAAAAGGGGCACACTGCCATCTTGGCACTTGTCACTGATGCATCAGCAAAAGAAAAGAAATTGGAGGATATTCCAGTTGTACGTGACTTTCCTCGGGTGTTTCCTGAAGATTTACCCGGTTTACCTCCTCATCGCCAAGTCGAATTTCAGATCGAGCTCGCTCCGGGAGCAGCACCCATAGCTCGAGCACCGTATCGTTTAGCTCCAACTGAACTGGAAGAACTGTCAAAGCAGCTACAAGAGCTCTTGGAAAAGGGCTTTATTCGTCCAAGCTCTTCGCCTTGGGGAGCTCCAGTGTTATTCGTGAAAAAGAAGGACGGTACCTTCAGGGTGTGCATAGACTACCGGGAACTCAACAAGGTAACGGTGAAGAACCGTTATCCTCTTCCGCGCATAGACGACTTATTCGACCAGTTACAAGGGTCGAGTTACTACTCCAAGATAGACTTGAGGTCTGGGTATCATCAACTGAGAGTCCGGGATGAGGACGTCTCCAAAACCGCATTCAGAACTCGCTACGGTCACTACGAGTTTCTTGTTATGCCATCGGGTTAACGAACGCGCCTGCCGTATTTATGGATTTGATGAACAGGGTGTGCAAGCCGTATCTAGACAAGTTCGTTATTGTCTTCATCGACGACATTCTGATCTACTCCAAGAGTCAGGAGGAACACGAGCAGCATTTACGATTGATCTTGGAACTGCTACGAAAGGAACAGTTGTACGCCAAGTTTTCAAAATGTGACTTCTGGCTTCGTGAAGTCCACTTTCTAGGCCATGTGGTAAACAAGGATGGGATTCATTGATCCATCCAAGGTAGATTCGATCAGAAATTGGCCTGCGCCTCACACTCCAACGGAAATACGCCAATTCTTGGGTTTGGCGGGTTACTACAGGCGATTTATCAAAGACTTCTTGAAGATCGCACATCCGCTTACACTACTGACACAGAAGGGTGTCACCTACCGTTGGGGAGATTCCCAGGAAACCGCTTTCCAGTACTTAAAGGATAGGCTTTGCAGCGCACCTATTCTCTCATTGCCAGAGGGCACGGACGATTTTGTGGTTTATTGTGACGCGTCGATACAGGGTCTTGGTTGTGTATTGATGCAACGGGATAAAGTTATTGCCTACGCTTCTCGTCAACTCAAGATTCATGAACGGAACTACACGACACACGATTTAGAGCTGTGAGCTATTGTTTTCGCGCTTAAGATATGGCGACACTACCTGTACGGTACCAAGTGCACAATTTACACCGATCACAGGAGTCTCGAGCATATCCTTAAGCAAAAGGATTTGAACATGCGTCAACGAAGATGGGTCGAACTTTTGAACGATTACGAATGCGCTATCAAGTACCATCCAGGCAAAGCCAATGTTGTGGCTGACGCCCTCAGTCGGAAAGACACTACACCTAAGCGCGTACGAGCATTGCAACTCACCATTCAGTCTAGTCTTCCAGCACAGATACGAGATGCTCAGGTAGAAGCATTAAAACCAGAAAACGTTAGGGCTGAAGCGCTACGCAGCTCAAGGCAACGATTAGAACAGAAGGAAGATGGCACCTACTATGTAGCGGGGCGTATTTGGGTCCCACTTTTTGGAGACTTACGCGAGCTGGTAATGGATGAAGCTCACAAATCTCGCTACTCGGTACATCCAGGGTCGGATAAGATGTACCACGACATCAGAACTACTTATTGGTGGCCTAGCATGAAGGCCCACATCGCTACCTATGTCAGCAAGTGCTTGACCTGTGCAAGAGTCAAGGCAGAATATCAGAAACCAGCAGGCTTACTTCAGCAACCAAAGATACCACAGTGGAAATGGGAGGAAATTTCCATGGATTTTGTTACAAGGCTACCTAGATCCCAGCGTGGGAACGATACTATTTGGGTGATCGTGGATCGACTCACTAAGTCTGCTCATTTCCTGGCAATCAAAGAAACAGACAAGTTTTCCACACTAGCAGACCTATACTTGAAAGAAGTAGTCTCAAGGCACGGGGTGCCCACCTCTATCATTTCAGATCGCGATGCACGATTCACATTAGAACTATGGCAAGCAATGCATAAGGCTTTTGGCTCTCGGTTAGATATGAGCACGGCTTATCACCCTCAGACGGATGGGCAGTCTGAGCGCACGATTCAAACCTTAGAAGACATGCTTCGGGCATGTGTTATCGATTTTGGCAACAGCTGGGAAAAGCATCTCCCTTTAGTGGAGTTTTCGTACAATAACAGTTATCACACCAGCATTCAAGCCGCTCCATTCGAGGCATTGTACGGGCGTAAATGTCGGTCACCTCTCTGTTGGGCAGAGGTGGGGGATAGTCAGATCACGGGTCCAGAACTTATAGTGGACACCACGGAAAAGATTGCACAGATAAGGCAACGCATGGCGGCAGCTCGCGACCGTCGAAAAAGCTACGCGGATAAGCATAGGAAGCCATTGGAATTTCAGGTCGGGGACCAGGTTTTACTTAAAGTCTCACCCTGGAAGGGTGTGGTTCGCTTTGGCAAGCGAGGTAAGCTTAATCCGCGGTATGTCGGACCATTCGAAATTGCAGAAAGAATAGGCAAAGTGGCCTACAGACTAAACTTACCAGCTGAACTCGGTGCAGTTCACAATGTTTTCCACGTGTCGAATCTGAAGAAGTGCCTGTCAGATGAGACCCTCATAGTTCCCTTGAAGGAGCTCACTATCGACGAGCGGTTGCAGTTCGTTGAGGAACCTGTTTAAATCACGGACCAAGATGTTAAGGTCCGCAAGAACACGAGAATCCCTCTTGTTTGAGTTCGTTGGAACTCCCGTCGCGGCCCAGAGTTCACCTGGGAACGCAAAGATCAAATGAAACTCAAGTATCCCCAGTTATTCGGAACCAATGCAACCACTACTGAGGCTGAAGCTACTACTGCAGAATTTCGGGACGAAATTTCTTTCAAGTTGGGAATAATGTGACAACTCGAGTTTCCGACGTTCACTTTCGCATTTAATGCACGTTTGACTTTGACTGTTTGGTTGTTTGACCTGTTTGACTTGTAATTGTACACTTCATGTTATAATAAAACGTATTGTGTTTGCATGATTATGTGTTTGATTGTATAACATGAAACCTGTTGAAAAACCTTAAAGAGTAAATTACAAGTTTTGTCCTTTATGTTTACACCAAATTGCAGGCGGTGTCCTTTACCTTTAAAATTGACGGGTTTTGTCCTTAATGTTTCAAAATCTTGCATGGTATGTCCTTTGAGCCTAACCCAGTTTATTTTTTTGGTTAAATCTTGTCACCGCAAGGATATTATTGTCTTTTCCTATTCTAATTTATTTATTATAAATATTTTTTTAGAAAACAAATAGAAGCAGGCTACCCTACAATTTCTCTCTCTAGACACAGACACCCTCTCTCTCTTTCCAACCACCACCTACCGCCACTACCTCCCACCCCCACTTGCCGACCACCACCTCCACCTCCACCCCGCATAATCCACCTCCACCGCTACAACAGTGCAACCCCACATAAACACCATCCACATCCACCCACATTAATTAAAAAAAAAGTTAAAGAGGTTTAAACGTGAGATTATTTGGTACACCCACATCATCGCAAATCTGGACACAACAAACCCATGTATCCCTGTTTCTTTCATATTTTTTTCATCTTCCTTTCGTGTTTTCATTCCTCTCATTCATATTTCTCCAAGAATGTTTACCTGGCTATTTCTTACTCTGGCACTTGTCTACCCCTCTTTTCATATATAATGTAGAAATAACAATAATAATAACGATTTCCCCACAAAATGCATCCATCTGACCCCTAATTTTGCAAAACCCACTCTATCTCACTTTCAATTCTTTTTCTTTTGAAGGAAATAAAAGTGCGTGTGATAGAGATGGATAGAAGAGAGAGAAGGAGGAAGAGAGAGAGAGACTCACTTTTCATAGGTTGAAGTGTTAGAAGTTTTGATTTTGAATCTGATCATTGAAGTTTTGATTTTGAATCTGATCAGCATGAACAGGATTCACTGATTATGGGCTAATCTGGTGGTTTGACTGACCGGAATGAAGGAAGAAGAGAGGATGAATCTGAGCCACAAATAATTTTGGGTTGAGTTATTTTTTTATTTCTATATATTTTATTTTGTACAAAATAGTCCTTGAATAAATGTTTTTTACACAATAGCCCCTAGGAAGGTGAAATGACAAGAATGCCCTCATGTGCAATACACATGATCAGATTTAACCAAAAAAATAAACTGGGTTAGGCTCAAAGGACATACCATGCAAGATTTTGAAACATTAAGGACAAAACCCGTCAATTTTAAAGGTAAAGGACACCGCCTGCAATTTGGTGTAAACATAAAGGACAAAACTTGTAATTTACTCAACCTTAAATGGTTAACACATGAATAACCCGATGAAATAGAAGTTGATTCGCCAAGAACATCACGACGAAACAGAAGTTGTTTCGTCAACTCAATCTCGACGAAACAGGGTGTTTCGCCGAGCCCAGATTAACCGAAAGCCCAGTTTGGGCCCAACTTGTCACGCGACCTTATATACCTGGTATTCTGTTTCATTCGTCACTTTTGGCAATCTGAAAACCCTAGAGCACCCTCTTCTCTGTTGACGGCAAACTTGTGTTCCCGAAGCCTTGAACCGATCAAATTACTATTCCGATCACCGTGGTTAGTGTTTAATCTTTGTATCAATGATGGTCTTGCCATCGTTAACTGTTTTTTATTCTAGTTTATTAGGATCAATGTTGAATATTGTCGTGTTCATGGTTGATTTATGAATTCGTTATATGGAATCTATTATTTGGTTACGGTTTTCGTATGTTGGATTAGTTATGATCGGGAACTGTCTTGTGTATATGTTACTAGCGTAATCTGAATGCATACTAGCATGTTTATAGAACACGTTGGGCTGATGTGTTGGGTAACCGGGTTGAGGTATTCGTAGAACTAGGGTACATGCTAGACTTAAGAACCGTGATGATTATGTATTGATTTGATAATTTTTGTTGAATGATTTCTCTATGATCCTTGCATAATGATCTGTGATTGTTGATGATCGATGATAGCATGACGGCTGCTAGAATGATTAGGGTTTCTGTGATATTGTAACTGATTAATTGACGTAACTGACTTGTCCACGAAACGAAACTCACGACGAAACAGGATTGTGTTTCGCCCAGGGATAAACGACGAAACAGGATTGTGTTTCGTCAAGGACAATCGACGAAACAGTTGGGTGTTTCGCCAAGGGTAATCGACGAAACAGTTGGGTGTTTCGCCGACTTAGATAAATTGCACAGTAACTAGTTCTGTTAAAACTTAACTGAGTTAGTTAACTGCCGTTATGTATAAATCAATGCTTGTATGATTATGAATACGTGCAATGTGCTACTCGATGTTTATTGATGAGTTGTCCACTATGATTATACTTGCGTGTCAACTTCGTGAATACGAACTAATTATGCATACGTGCGAACCCTGGGACGTGATTGACTTACTTTGAGCACATACTTAGCATACCGAGCAAACCAAGGTGAGTTCACACAGCCAAGGCATGGGGTTCCCAGGGTGGGAATGGGTTTGGATTATTACTTGTACTTACTTAGCTTTTGGAACTTAGTATGGTCCTCGGGAGAGGAGGGGTTATTGATAGGATACGACTAGACTAGTGATGCTCATAGAACTGATCTTCGCACACACGCCAGGGGTTGGCCGCGATATTATGACTAATCATTCGCACACATGCCTAGGAAGGCCGCGAACTATACTCTAAACTTCGCATACATGCCGGGTGGCCGCGATACAAACATACCTAGTCTAGAATACTTGGGAATTTTCCCCAATCTTCGCATACATGCCTAGAGGGCCGCGATACGAACTAATACGATACATGACTTAATGAAAGAACACAAGGCTTACTATACTATTACGATTACTGAACTGTTAACTGTGAACTCGCTCAACTAGTTGTTGACTCTCTGCTGCATGCCTTGCAGAATCTTAGGTACTTATGGAGCTTGCACAAGGAGGAGCAGGTCGTTGTGGGCACGGATCATGAATGTTTCGTTAAACACTTTATGACATTTTATACTTTATCATGTTGGGTTTTTATTTATACGCTTCCGCTAAACAGTGATAACATACTTATATTTTGGACACCTTTCATATTGGTGGTTGAATGGCATTTATTTTTACTTATTAATTACATGTTCAATATGATTGGTGGCTTGATCCTGGTCATGTCACGCCTACAAGCGGTGGTACTCCGCGGGTGGATTTTTGGGGGTGTGACAATGAACTCGCCTGAATATTCCTGTGCAAAGCTAGCTAATTACGACTTCGTGATGTCGCTTCCAAGATGAGACTCGCTAGCGTGCATCTACAATATTCCTAACACGGAATATCTAATAAGTTTCTAAGTAAATGCGGTAACTACACTACGTGTCACCGAGCTCTACCGAATCGTTAATCGAACGATTCAACGATAAGTTGTTAACTTAATAGAAAAGATTATGTTATACGTGTTAAGCCTCGTTTAATGTCAGTAGCAATTTAATAAGTCTTGAAAAAGACTTAGTTTCCGAGAGACTTAAAATGAATAAATATTTATATAAAAATATAATATATCGTTGTAAGTGTGTTAGCCGTCTCGAGTAGTCATACGTGTACAAAAGAATATTCGTATGAAAATAATATATAATAACTTGTATTATATATGTTGCGTCTTGTATATATTTGCCAAAATATATGTATATGCCGTTTCGGCGTTTGAAATAAATATAAAAGTTATATTTATAAAAATTTCATCGAGTCGTTGTATGTTTAAAATAAATATATACTATATTTATTTTTTTTACGAAAGCGAATCCGTGTTGCTCGATATCCGAAATAAATATATAACACTATATTTATTTATAAAAGGATTTGTTTTGTTTGCTGTCGAAAATAAATACATAACTATATTTATTTTTATAAAAGGATTCGTCGAATTTCCGAAGTTCAAAACAACTATGTTTGTTGTTGTAAATAGTTTCCGAATCGTTGTTTTTCGTTATACAATAAAACGCGTGTTGTTTTTACGGATTTTCTCGAAAAACAGGCAGAGTTTCCTCTGTTTTTGGACGACCCCGACAACGCAAGTTGTCGTTATTTTGTCAACATTCAATCAAGATTCAAACAATATATCAGATTTGCCAAATATCTCATAATAGGTAAACTATAATCATGTCGGTTCGAGCTCGTTATCACGTAATATTAAAATTATATAAAAAATAACGTAATAAATCGCGCCGTTTACCAAATCCTCATGTTGATTCATTGAAACGCTTGACTGAGTTGACCGAGTTGAGCTGACCAAGTCAGCCGAGTTGACCGGCTGAGTTGACTCGCTGCGCTAACTGAGTTGACTCGGTTGACCGAGTCACGAATCCGAACCTAGTCGTTGACCGTCCCGAAACCAAAGCTGACCGAAACAAACCCTGACCTGATGATTTGAACCAAATAAACTGCACTAAGACATAACCCAAATCGCCTTAAATCTGGCCCGAACATAACACTCAGATCTGAACCGAAACAAAATCATCATCTTCAATCTTCAGGAAATAAAAGAAACGGGGTGGTGGGTGTTTACCGGAAAATAAAGGGACTTGTCGGAGAACCAAAACGAGATCGCCGCTGCCGGTTATCGTTGTGACCTCCATCGCCGCTGTCAGATTGGTCGCCGGCTCGTCACCACCACTATCTGTTATCTTGACCCGAACACACTGACAACCTGAGACTTCCAAACAGAAAACCCGCCGAATAGTGACAAAGACCATCGGATAATAGAACCGAAACCGGTGTACTTCGCCGGATAAAGAAAATATCCGGCGGTCAATGGTTCCGACCGCCGGTTCCTTCACTCATCTCGGCTCTCTCTCTCTTCTCGACTGCTCAAACCACCATCCGGTTCTCTCTCTCTCTCGCTGAAACTTTGGTAGCCACCGTTCACCACAGTCAAGCCAACCACCACAACCGCCGCCTGTGGTGGTGCTGTTGTCATTCACCGCCACTGAATACCATCACCGGAAAGCATCGACGCCGGCTCCGCCGGTCGTCGGATCTGAGTCAGAGAGGGAGTGAGAACTGGGGGGTGGGTGTGAGGGTGTGATTTGTTTGGAGAGATGAGGTTCATATGAGTGTAGATGATATTGTGTGTCTAGGTAATGTCGATGTGTGTGAAAATTATGTAGACAAAGAGAGGATAAGTTTGTGTGTGTATGAGTGTTGATGAGAGATGGAATTATGTCTATGTGTGTGTATTTGGGGAAGGGATGAGTTTATGTCTATGTTGTCTGTGTATAAATAGAGTGAAGAGAAGATAGAGGGTTTTTCATTGTCTTTTGTGTATTCAATTTACATTCAGGTTACTTGTTTATCAACTCTTGTGTGTTTCAAATTGTGAGACATAATCTTTTGTGTAGATTTTTATAGATCTTGAAGAGATCTTGGCAAGATTTACAAGAAAGTCTTGTAGTACGGATCTATATTATATGCAGGTTTAGGCTTGTGGGTTTTGGGCTTGAGCCAGGGGCCCACAAGTCTATCTTATGTGTAAGTGGCCCGTAATTCCTACGAGACCCGTTGTCAAAGCCCGACGTCATAAAAATGTCGAAATTTGTTGTTTTAAATTAAAAAGACGCAACGTAGTGTCGGTAGTGCGTGTGACGTGCTTGATCGTCGCTTATGGTACAAATTCGCGAAAATTCCGTAGAAGACGCCGTTCACTGTTTAAATCCGTTTTTCGATCCGGTTTCACTGTAATCACTAAAATTTAATTTAGAAGCTGAAATTTATCGTAAAAATTTAATATTTGACGGCGTTGTAAGTATTCTGTTCGGTTTCAATCCGTTGCCGTTTAACGTCTCGCAGGTTTCTCTGTAAACCACTGTTCACGCACTGTAAGGTCGTATGGACGTCCCTGGCACTCCAAAGGCCTAATTAAGTTAATTTGCGTCTTAAACACTATTCATTATAGCGTTAATCACCTGTTAATCGCGTAATTAAGAGACGTAAATCACCGGTTGTCACAACATGTTCCGCTTATCTGTATAGTGTAAGGTTCCGCTTTTAAGTGCATAAATGGTTCCGCTTATGTGTTCAATTGATGGTTTTGTTTATAGGGAAGTATGTGGTTCCGCTTAATTGATCATATTCACAGTTCCACTTGTATATGTTCCGCTTGTATGGTCATTTCATGTTTCGCTTGTATGTTCGTCACAGTTCCGCTTATACATGTTCCGCTTGTATGTACATTCACATGGTCCATTTATATGTTCTTCATATGTTTTGCTTATTGTGCATTGTATTGTCACTTGTAAAAGTTTAACGTTTGAAAAATTTCTAAGTGTCTGATTCAGTGTGTTTTGTGATGTGCAGGTGTCTAATGTTGTATTTGATCCTCTTCACAACAGCTGTTGTGATTTGGATGTTCAAAAATATCCGGAACTGGTCAATTTCAGTGGTATATTGGAGTTCATGGGACGTATTCCCATTCAGAAGGCGTTGACTGATCAAAGACCACTGTATAGATCTCATATTGAACGTTTCTGGAAGAATGCCAACTACGATGAGGAGAATAAAGTTATTTCTTCAGTTGTAGAAGTACATGGCAAGTTGGAAAAGATTCTTGTTACTGAAGCTCTTATACGTGAAGTGATTAACTTTCCTGATGAAGTAGATTCTCCAATGAGATTTCCAGAAAGAATGGTGAAAGGGTGTATGTTGAGAATGGGATATCAGGGAGCGTTGAATGCCGTAAATTATTTGAAGTCAAAGTTTACGAAGCCGTACAAGTTCTTGATTCATTGTGTATTAATGTCATTAAGTCACACCAAAGGAGGTTATGATGCAATGCGTGACTACCAAATGAATATGGTGACTGCGTTGGTGCTAAACAAGAAATACACATTTCCGCATATCATATTTCATTACATGGCAGAGAACATTACATCAAAGATCAGGTCTTGGACGTATCCGAGGTTCGTTCAGATGCTGACAGATCACGTGTATCCTGAGATCGACAGAAATATAAAAGATGATTTATTGGTGCAATCACACATGAATGAAGTTACTATCAAACAGCTTGTGAGATATCATCCGAACCATCCAGAACCGAAAGTAGATGTTGCATTCTTTGGTTTCATTAAAGATGCAAATTATGTCGATCCAGATCCAGTTGAACATCAGAACTGGAGGAATGAAGATGAGATGAAAGAAGCGACATATGCTGAAGAGTTGAAAGTTCTTGCAAAGTTCAAAAACACAAAGAATGAGTGGTATGTGAAAGAAACTGGGAGAAGACGCAGGAAAGCCACTCCTATTGTTAAACAAGGTGAAGGATCGTCATCAAAACCTAGAAAGAAGCAAAAGAAAGCAGCAACAATGTCTTTGATTGATGAACCGGAAGAAGATAATCCGGTGGTAACTGCTGAAAAGGAACAAGTGGCAGCTACTGAAGATGATCCATTTTATGTATTATTTGATACTGATGTCTTGGAAACAGGGCCAGAAATTGTTGCTAATGTTGAGCAAGTTGTAAATGTTGAAAGTCAGAAAGAGAAATAGAAAATTGTTGATGATATTGAGGGTGACGATGTGGATAAAGATACAACAAGTTCCTCAAGTTCTTCAGATGAATAGTTTGTAGATGAAACTGAAAGTCGAAAAAGAATTCAAGAGGAGACAGAAAAAGAAAAAGAACTAAGGAAAAGAAAAAGACAAGAAAAGGATGATGATGCTGCTTATGTTCCAACACCAGAACATGTCTCTGAATCGCAATCTCCTCCTGGTGGGAGAAAGAAAGCTGGAGCTCGTAAGAAAGTTGTTTCTCCAAAAGCTCGCAAAGTCACTCCAAAGATCAAGATTCCGAAGATTGTGTTAAAGAAGAAACAAACAAAAGAAAGCAAGAAGCCTCCCACACCACCACATGAACCAACACCACCACAATCACCAATCCAATCACCACCCAGACAACCTACTCCACCACATCAATCTTCACCACCTAAACAACCAACACCTCCAAGACAACCATCACCTATTTATCATTCACCACCACCACAACAACCTTTTGTTACCACACAAGAAATATTTCAAACACCTCCACTCACCCAAATGCAACCTGGTTTGTCTAGCAAAGGTCTTTATACTCCACAGGATAATCTTTTAGACGTTGGAGATTTTGATTTTGCCAACACTTCACAAGTCAGAAATGTTAAAAAGAAAGTTGAAGAAGTTGTTGCTGAAAACAAGAGGCTAGCAGTTGAAAACAAGAAAGTGTCTGATAGGGAGAAAGTTTTAGAAATGCGTGTGAAGAAGTTGGAGATTGATAATAAAGAGTTGGTGAAAAAGATCGACGCTGATCAATCTGAAATTGATATCTTGAAGGTTAGAGTTGCGGAACTTGAAGAAGAGAAGACAAGACGTGATGAACAAAATGAATACTTTAAGTTAAAGAACAAAGAGCTAGAGGCGGCTAAAAAATCAAGAGATCATGAGTTCTATATGTTGAGCAAAGTCGTTGAAAGCATGCTTGGAACATCAGTAGAACAAAAATTTGAAGAATTGCAAGTTGAGGAGATCAGAGTTGAACGCCAAGCAGAGATTGAAAGACAAATGAAAGATAAAGGTAAGGGAGTTGAAGGTAGTTCTGCTGTGACAGAAAGATCGATTGTTCCTTCAATGGTTGTTGAAAATCCTAAGCCTATCTCTGCAATATCTGGTCTCTTTGAGGATGAAACACCTCTTGCTGAGTTAGAGGGATCTGATAGTGATGAAGATGATGAAGAAGAGGAGGAAGAAAAGATAGATGATAAAGATGATAAAGTATTTTCTGCAAGCAGTCACAGTTCTGATGATGATGACGATGATGCTCAAGGTGGTACTGGATTGAGAGTTACTAAAGCTTCTTCTGAACAGAATGTTGATGATTTGATGAACGACATTGTAAATGAAGAATCAGGGGATGCTAGTGGAAAAGGGGAGTCTAGTAATTCTCAGATCATTGAATATTCTGAGAAGTTAATCTTGGGTTTAGATGTTTACAAAGAAATGTTGCATGATGTGAATCCTGAATTCAAGATTGATTCTGAAGAAGAGTTGGAGTCTTTTGATATCAGTCAACAGCCTGAATACACGTATAAGTATGTTGAAGAGGCTGATAAGTATGACAGAGTTGAGATTGAAGACTGGACGGATGATGTAGATGTGGTTGAAGATACTTCTAAGTTTTCTACACTTATGGAGTTCTTTGCTGAGGAAAATAGAGAAGAATTAAGACAAAAAGTTGATGAGGCGGTGAAAGATAAAAACTTTGACAGTACTCAAACGGAAATGGAAAAGGAAGATAGATCAAAGTGGTTCAGAAAGAGTCATGAGAGAAAGTTTAAAAGACCTTTGAAGTATTATGATCATGATCGAAGCGTATCTCTTGGTGACATTATCAGTTGGGGTTTCTTGCCTCAAGTGAATGCGTATGCAATTAGAAGAGAGTGCGGAGTTCAGTACTTTGAACGTTTATATGACATCATGTCATTACCTTGGTGGGATGTAGATGAGTTACCGAAGGTGAGATGTTTGGATTACCCTGTTCGAAAGAATGATGTGGTTATGTGGGGTTACATCAAGTATGAGTCATTGAAAGAATTTTGTAAATAGAAGCCGCATCATCCAAAGCGTGTACAGAGGGTAGATCCAGATACCGGTGTTACAGAGACTATCCTTAATGTCAAACCTCCGAGAACAATGAAGACAATTCCAATGCCTCAGATGGAACAAGACTTTTATAAAGGTTTCATTGGTTGGGTGTATAGTTGTATTTCAACCGAAGCCATAATTACTTACAGAGCAGGAGGGGAGATTCGAGAGATACATGTTTATGATCCAATGTGGCTTGTAAATTGCTCTGCGAAGGATATAGAATGTCTTTTCATCAACAAGATTCACTATCAACCAGCAGATAGAGTACAAGCGCAGCAGTTTCAACGTGTTGTTTCCCTTTGCTTTCAGAAAGGTATCAATTCTGAGAGTAAATGGAAATCATCTTGGTGGTCGCTTGATGAGAAATTGAATAGGAAAGCTAAACGTGAACGTCAAAAGCTTGAAGAAAAGAAAGGTACATTTTTGAAGATTCAAGCTGAAGAAGAAAAGGCGAGGAAGAAAGAGAATGAAAGAATAAGGATTGCGCTGAGCAGGAAGCCGAAGTCAAGGGAAGAGACGTTTAGAGCTGTTTGAAGACCCGAAGACTAGACAAAGACTGCGCTGTATCCAAGGGGGAGTTTGTTGGTGCATAATATCTAAAGCCTGCGTCTTAGTCATAGTTGATTAATGTATAGGGTCTAGTTTGATTAATTATGTATTGTATAGGGGTGAAAGGTGTAATTGTATAATTTTCATGTTAAGGTTTCGCTTATATGGACATATGCCATATAAGCGGAACTACTTGTTAAGGTTTCGCTTATATGATCATGTCCATATAAGCGGAACTACCTCAACTACAAATACCCCAAGTGTTTTCTCATTTTGAACGTTGATGTCACAAGTGTAGCCGACCTGCTGACCTTGTATTTCATGAAAGTTGAATGAGAAAACAGTGTTAAAGTGTATTACGTCTGATTCTACTCATTTCTTCTACAGTTTTGCTTTGATTCATGCCAAATATGTATTTCCGCTACATGTTCGGCAGTTGCTAGCTCCGATTGTCTCAAACGAAGGACAAACTCGATCCTACAATGCATTGAGTAGTTGGTAAATGGTAAGGCTATCTGTAGATTTAGTGTTTCAAATTGAACTGCTTTTAAAAATATTGAATATTTTAGGCATCTTAAGGTTACAGATGGTGATTTGCAGATTTGAATATTGTAAACATTCAGAGAAAAAGAGTCCGGTTGCTGCAAAATCCACAGTTATTGTGTCTGTGTGCAGTGTTGTAGAAGCGACTAGGGATTGATCGGACTGTATACACATACACACAAAATTTTATATATATCATTTTTCAAACTTATTAATCGGATTGGATTAGTACATTTGGTCTTGCTTGTAGCAGTTTCTAGACCTTTCAGACTCAAGGCTTGTATGTCATCCTCGAAAGGTGAGTTCGTATATCCACTAAGCCGGTAGGTAACCTACATATTCGGAATGTGTTTGTGCATAACACTAGCTAACTACTAGCTACTACTACTTGCACTTGTGCAAACCGTTTATGTGCACCTACCTTTGGTCTTGCTTATAGAGGTTTCTAGCGATTTCCAGATTCAAGGCTTGTATGTCATCCTCGAAAGATGAGCTCGTGTATCCACTAAGCCCAGAAAAGGCGATAGCTAAGACGTATTCCGAATATGTAGGTTACCTACCGGCTTAGTGGATATACGAACTCACCTTTCGAGGATGACATACAAGCCTTGAGTCTAAAAGGTCTAGAAACCGCTACAAGCAAGACCAAATGTACTAATCCAATCCGATTAATAAGTTTGAAAAATTATATATATAAAATTTTGTGTGTATGTGTATACAGTCCGATCAATCCCTAGTCGCTTCTACAACACTGCACACAGACACAATAACTGTGGATTTTGCAGCAACCGGACTCTTTTTCTCTGAATGTTTACAATATTCAAATCTGCAAATCACCATCTGTAACCTTAAGATGCCTAAAATATTCAATATTTTTAAAAGCAGTTCAATTTGAAACACTAAATCTACAGATAACCTTACCATTTACTAACTACTCAATGCATAATAAATCAACCACAAACAGAATTATTACGAGTCTAATCTTACAAATGCCCAAACCAACAAACAATTTGTACTTACATTTGATGAACAAGCTGAGCTTTCTTCAGTGGCGCTGTATAACCTTTTCCTAGTTCTCATTTACAAAATTTACAAAAATCGCAAATCCTTATTGATGGGATTGACAGATGAAAAGGGTAGGTGCGTGGCTTAATTATCGCACAAATACATTGGGCAGAGGGATTGAAATAGTAGTCAAGATTTAATTCATAGGGAAAGAGATTTTCCGGTAGCTCGTCTACGCATAGGGTTTGGGACTGAAGCAGGGGGAGGTAAAGACAAATACGCATGGTGATTTTCTCATGATTCTTTTTATAGGGTAAATTACACTTTTCGTCCTTTATGTTTGTAACAGATTGCAATGGATGCCCTTTAACTTCAATAATTACAGTCACAGTCCTTTATTTGTAAAACTCATTACACTCAACGACCTTTAACACTAACTTGGTTAAAACTTTCAGTTAAGTTTGTCATGTGCCTTGCACATAAGGGTATTATTGTCTTTTCCCATTCTAATACAATAAAACAAAAAAGATTATTTTTTTAAAACATATAACAATCTATTACCTCCTTTAGCTCTGACTCCCTCTCTCCAACCAACCCTCACCACCACCAAATGCACCACCGTGATAGTCACCACCACCGAATCCCACCATGTGTACGAGGTTTATATCGGCAAAAGGTCAAGGATTTCATGTTTGATACGTATTGTAACACCTGTTTTTAAACCCAAATCTCGATATAATATTGCTATTTGCAATACCAAATTAATTAACTCAAGATCATCCATTATCATTGAAAAAAAAAGCAACTGCACACACGAGACAAAAAGGGGATATGTTATTAATATGGGCAATTCTTCCACTATTGCAATCTTCTTCAAACCCTCTGTTTCTCTAATCAAAATAAAAAGAAAAACCTAGATACATCAAATCATGTAACCATAAACCCGGTTACAAGAAACACCCAAAGCTTCACAGCAAGAAAGCCATTACAGCTATAAATTGGAGTTAGGTTTGCCCTAACATCACCCCTCTCGTAACTGTAGTTGCAAATAAACTGTTCGCACAAGTGCAAGTAGTATTTGCTAGTCTAATGCAAGGCGTATTCGGTATTTTCTGTTTGTGCATAAGACTAGAAACTACTACTTACACTTGTGCAAACAGTTTATGTCCAACTACATTTGGTCTTGCTTGTAACGGTTTGTAGCGATTTTCAGACTCAAGGCTTGTATGTTATCCTCGAAAGGTGAGCTCGTATATCCACTAAGCCCAGAAAAGGCGATAGGTAAGGTGTATTCAATATTTTGTGGTTGTGCATAAGATTAGCAACTACTACCTGAACTTGCTAGTCTTATGCACAAACATAAAATACCAGAGAGTTAGTCTTAGAGACTAGGAGGTTTGGTCTTAGAGACCAGAGAGTTAGACTAAGAGACTGGGAGGGATAGTCTGGGGAAGACTAGGATGATTACTTGTTTACATTGTTGTGACTTACATGCTTATTTGATTACATGTTGATATATGTGCGTATGTGTGGTTGTGTTACAGACACCATGCCATCTTCTTCTGATAGTGGAGTGTCCGACAAGATAGACCCTTTGGTTATTACCTCGGATGATGAGATGGCCACAGACCAGGAGGTTTATACATTAGATACCACGAGTACCGACGAGGATGATTTCCAGCCCTTCGCCCTGCCAGACGTTGGAGACGATCTGCCTTTAGCTGATGGTCTTCTCGACGGGGATCTACCTCTTGTCCAGATCCCCACTCCTCTTCCTCTCGCTGCAGTTCCTGTTGAGGATCTGCCACTTGACGACATCGATCTATTCATTGAGGGTCCCCGCAGGGTGACCAGGATGGCGGGGCCCCGATGGATGACGATATTCCACCTGCTGATATTCCGGTTGATGACCCTGTTGTTGAGGTTCCTGATATGGAGGTTCCTTCTGATTCTTCTGGTCCAGATTCTTTTGAGTCAGTGTCATCTTCTACTTTCCATGCGCTGGGGTTACAGCGATACCCCACCGACACCGATACCGATACTGTTATGTTTGAGGCGCCCGTTCCGCAGCTGGGTTTGGGGTTCATCCCTGACTTCCCACACGATTTCGATTCAGACCAGGAGGTTGAGTTTATTCCTGAGGAGCAGCCTGCTGAGGCCCCTATTCTTCCTGATGATCGGCTTCTTGACATACCTGCTGATTATGAGCTTGCTCACGTTGATCCAGAGCCTGTGTTAGCACCAGGGCCTGTTCTGGCTCACGACCATTTACCTGTGCATGACCCTATTCTTGTTGATGCTACAGTCGTTGCACCACCAGTTGTCGATGTACCAGTTATTGCACCATCAGTTGCTGATGTTCCTGTTGTCATTTCACCACTGCCCGACCCGGCCCCTGTGTTTGTTGACCGTGCACCTTTTGCCACACAGGTGGATCCTAGATATGCTGACCTGTTTTTGCACCTGTTGATGTTCCACAGTTTCACCTGCACGTATCTGACATCCATCACATGGATTTACCCATTACTTTTCTACAGGACATTCCTCCTCCCCGTCCAGGGGAAGGGCCTTCTACACAGCAGCACGATCACATGCCACCTATGACAGCAGCCTTTTCATTTATGCCCCCTTTTGCACCTGCTGCACACACTGCTTTTCCTTCTTCAGCACCCATGGGTGAGCCATTTATGTGGTTTTCGCCCAACGTCATGCCTTTGTCAAATCCATACCATCCTTATCATGTTGAGTATAACGACGGATGATATACTTTTATCCTTACAAATACACCAGGATGCGTTAAGCCGACGAGTCCAGGAGCTAGAGAGGATCCCGCGTCCTCCCCTTGTGTTATCCCGCGTCCTCCCCCTTGTGTTATCCCGCGTCCAGCTTCCGGACTCGTCGGTGTGGGCTCGCTACACCCAAATAGATCTATCACTCATGTCCCTCGGTCCTACTACGAGGATTGATGGCCTTAAGTGTTGTACCCACCCTTCACATGATCTAATAGTAAACCCTCCTTAAGCTAATCATACCATGTAATAAACTTTTGTAATAATCGTAACATGTATTTCACCTCCGAAGTATAAAACTGAAAACAGTTAAAAGAAAAGGAGGATATAAACTCACAGTAGTGCGTCTCCTGCTTGTAACTCAAGCTCTGTCGGTTACACGACAACCTACAACGTACTAATGTCTGTTAGACGAATGGGTCGTGCCTTTACTTAGTATGAAGGTTTTCGAGTTACATTTTCTTGTGTCTCCGAATATTATTCCAAGTTATAATTATTTGGAAAAATTGTGTAAACAGTATTTCGCATTAATACTTCTCATGTATTTTAATTTCCGCATTACCTTCCCAATGATGTGGGTATTTATACATGTATATTGTAGTTCGAAATACTATATTTTTAAGTCTCACTTAAAATATATATAATTTGTTTGTCCAAAAATAAGGTATTCCCAAAATATATATATTTTTCCCAAAAATAATATATTTTCACTTCTTTTGTTTCCCAAAATAATATTTACAAAAAAATATAATTGTACAAGTATTTTCCGGAATATTACATAAGTTACGTTTTAGCGTTCAGTTTCACGATAAAAAGTGTGTAACTTAAATATGCATCCCTTGTGATTTTTGGTATTATTTTGGAGTTGTAATTTCATGGTATTGTTAGGTCATATTATTTTACCCTAAAATAATATAACTATTCCACAAAATAAACAAAGATTCACACAAGCGTCTTGATATAAAATATATATTCTAAATATATATTTATCCATTTTACTTGTAAAAATCAACCTCCGATACTTTGTATTTTTGTAACAAAACCTATGGCGAATTTATTTTGAAAAACAAAGTTAAAGCATATTTGTAAACACTTGTTAGAAAAATATTTTCTAAGTGTTGGGATTTTTAGAAAATTTCCCCATAGTCTCCTTTGTAATCATATCATTTTCTTTTCGAATTTATTCAAATCAATCAACAACCATACTCTAACCATTATTACACTTACCAAGTGCAAAACTATGCTATTTATAACTCAACAACCATATTCTAAGTGTTTAGTGGGTTTAGTTACCCTCCAAAGTGTGTTTACTTTTGTTAAAATCTCATTCTCGAGATTTTTAGATGTTCACAACTTGTGAACTTACTTCATAAATCCTTATACTTATTTTATTTCCAAAAATAATATAAGTGCAAGAAAAGTTATGATCTTTCAAAATCCGTCTTTTTAACTTGGTTTATTTTAGAAAAGCCATTTGTAAACCTTGGATCTATACGATCATCAACTCACTTTGTTTACTAATATTTCAAGAAATTACCTTGTTATCAAGTTCATGCCTAAATATGAAGGTGATCTTTTTATGCAAACCCCTAATCACCTTCTAACTTGTTAAGTCATGTTTTCAATCATAACTTAACAAGTTTCATATGATGACTAACATCACACTACTAGTAATCATCAAGAAAACATCAACATATTTAAAACAACCACATTTTATCATTATTTCATCTTGTTACATCTTTTGTAATATTATGTTTCATGATTTATGTTCATGTTCTTTTAGTGTTCACATGTTTTCATCACAATATAATCTTTTAACCACCATAAATATGAAGTAATAAGGGTTAACAAGAAGCTTACAACTAGCTTAAAGCTATGGAAGATCAATGGAGAAAAATGAGTGGATAAAAGCTTGTGGTAGAGGTCCTTCAAGATCCGAGTGCTCCACACTTCATAAATCACTTTTGTGCACCTTGAAACAACCTTGGATGGATGAATAAAAAAAATCAAAATAGTGGTGTATAGGAGGGGATGTTCGGCCATGGCTTGTTGTGGGAGGAAGAGAAGAAATTTTGTGGTGTTGTGTTTGGTGGATAAGTGCCTTTATAATCTTTTTAAACTCTTTGTCCATTAGTCTAAATTTCCCACAAAGTACATGCATGATCAAAACAAATCCCTAGGGGATCATTTGATTTTAGGAAGATTTAGAATATCTAGGGGGCGGGGCCATGCTCTTGACCGATTACATATTGGGGGAGGGGGTTAAGTGAAAGTTTGCAAGGTAAGTAGGTGATTTAGTGGGGTGTTGAGTGTTAAGTCTTGTGTCTAGTATGTTTCATGCTTTATGTATTATGTTAGTGTGCTCGGGGACCATGACTAGCTCAGAAAAAGTGAGACAATGTTTTTAACAATATTTTGGTGTCCCCGGTATTGTCCAGTTGTTCGGTTAGATACCGTTCCGTTAAAGTGCTATGTTATTTCGTATAGTGTCTTTTATGTAACCTTTTGTGACACTTTTAAATCCCGGCATTTAGGAAAGAATACAGGACCATTTTGCCATATTTTTGCACATTACTAGCATGTTAAAATGTTGAATTTTGTTAATTAATGCAGAATTCTGCATTTTGAATGGGTTTTAGGCACTTTCCAGCACTTAAACTATAACCTAGTGATGCAGTTTTATGGTCCTTACTTCCCTACACTCCATACTAGTGTAGTACCTTGTCCCTGGCTCATACTGGGCCTTCAAAAATTGTCTGTCTATGTACTGGCACTGTCAGTATATTTCTGAGTTATCCGTTCACTGTGCTAACTGTGCTTTGTGCATCAAGTTTGTCACTAAAGTTTGTGTGTAATAAGTGGAGTGACAGTATGAAATATGATGCATATGTATGTATGTAACAGAAATCAGAAAGCAGTTTAATCAGCAGTTGTAATCAAGCACAGTCATCAAGCACAAATTTAATATTAATTAATTGTACGGATACCTGTAATTATGAGGGTTGTCACATGCGTTCCAAGACTTGTTCTTATAAATACTTCGTCTCTTGCAAACCAAGGGATTTTACTGGTGAAAAAGGCGCCATAAGTGGGTGTGCTGAGCAGGATGTTGTGAAGTTTGTATCCTAGTTATTTAAAGGAGAGTCATTAGCTTGGTGGAAGACATTAATTCAAGCCACGGGGAAAATTCCACTCTATAACTTGTCGTGGGCGGAGTTTCAACACGAGGTAGAGAAGATCGAAATTGACTTCTTGACTCTGGTCATGAAGAATCTAGATTGCCAAGCATATGTTACGAGTTTCAACACTATGTCCAGGCTTGTCCCCTATTTGGTTACACCAGAACCTAAGCGCATAGCGCGATTCATTGGAGGCCTGGCCCCTGAAATTAAAGGAAACGTCAAAGCTTCCAGGCCTACCACCTATAGGTCAGTGGTAGATCTGTCTTTATCACTCACGCTTGATGCAGTTAGGAATAAGTCTGGCAAGGCTTCAGATGAGGGAAAGAGAAAGAGAGAAGATTCTCACATCGCTCCGGTATGAAAAAGAAAGGTAATTCTGAGTTTAAGAAAAGTTCTGAGTTTAAGAAAAGCTCAAATCAGTCGGGTGACAGACTCGTATGTAAGAACTGCAAGAAACGCCACCTCGGTAAATGAACTATTGATCCACGAGAGACACTCAAAAATGCAACCTGTTATGGTTGCAATGAGAAGGGGCACATTAAACCTAATTGCCTGAAAAACACGAAGAAGCCCGAAGAGGTTAAAAAGACAAACGCTCGAGTATTCCAAATGAATGCCAAAGAGGCAGTGCAGAACGATAACGTTATAACAGGTACTTTCCTCATAAATGATGTTTATGCTAGAGTTTTATTTGATTCTAGTGTAGATAAGTTCTTAGAAACCGCTTCGACAATTCTAGATGGATGTTCCATATCCATTAGGAATCACTCTTTTCCGTTGTCCTTGTTACCGATGAAATTGGCAGGGTTTGATATAATTATAGGCATGGATTGGTTATCTCTTAACCAAGCTCAAATTGCTTGTGATAAGAAGCAAGTTACTATCAAAACCCCTTATGGTGAATCAATTAACTATTCAATAGACCTGGCAACGTATTGACAACTTTACCCTAAACAATAAATTATTTTACTTTTATTTTTGATACTACTACAAACTAATTCTTTTTAACATCAAAAATAAAGATCTAAGATATTATTAAACTGTCAATACGTTGAAAGATCAAAATTTAGAAGTTAGGTTGGTTACTAGTAGTGATATAAGTTAGGTAAAAAAAATTTAAATAAGTAGCATTAATTATTTGTCATTTGAGCTTGGTAATGTTATGAACAATGGATGTAATTTTATATTTTGTCCCAAATTTAGTAGTTATATCTCTCGGTATGTGTGTATATATATATAATAAAAAATATGTTTAAGCTCAATTCGAATTTGGAATTGAATCGAATTGAATTAAAAATCATAAATTTGTATTTGATTTGAATTTGATTAAGGGGCTCGAATTCAAATTTTGATAATCGAATCGAGTCGAATTTCGAATTTCTCAAATGTGAATCGAATACCGAACACCCTAGTTGAGGCTTTATATTTGAAGCATATATCTTACGTACACTATATAATTTAGAAGGGCAATATACCGTATGTACCTTCTTTAATTATCGATAATAAATGTGAATACATTTCAAGTCGATGTGTGTTATATTTTTTTTTGTAATAAACATGTAACATTAAAATTTATATATGTTACTGTAAGATTTTTTTATGCTAATAAATAAATGATGGGTCACTACTAGAAAATAGCCCTAATGTAACCTTTTAAAAGCAACTTTTCTAAATGAGTTGCATTTGACTCTAATGCAACTTCGTTAAACATAAAGGTTGCATTAGAATATCTAATGCAACTTTTTTTACAAAAAGTTGCAAAATTATATTGAAATTGCAACCTTTTTATCTAAAAGTTGCAAATTTTACTATAACCGGCAACCGTTTTATTTAAAGGTTGCAAATTCTATTGAAATTTACAAATGTTGTTAGAAAAGTTTCATTGCAAAAATTGAAATGCAAGTCTTATTTTTAAAGATAACATTGTTAAAAGTTAAATGTAATTATTATTATAAAAGAATGCATTCAAATATACACGAGACCTTATCATAATGTAATTCCTTATTGGCCCACAAATTTTCTATCACCAAAATGTTATAGGTTGAAAAATCCACATATAAACAAAAATGAGAATTTAAAGAAATCTAATATAAAAAGAAATTAATAATAAACATTTAAAAGTAAATAAAGATATTAATTGTTAATATCATTTAAAATTTAGATCTTTAAGATTATCGTAATAGGTTTCAACTAGGGTATAAACGAGTCGAGCTACTCATAAGTTACTTGAAATTGGCTGGGAAAAAGCTTGAAACGAGCAAAGTTTAAACGATCTCGAGTTTAAAAATAATCTTACTTTGTTATTTTGAAGTTGGAAGTATATGTCAAAGTACAACATAAGATATTTATTACATTTATGTTATTGTGCTGGTGTAATTGAGATATTATTCCATATTAATAAAAATTTTAGTACATCAAACAATGATGTTGTAGAGTTGCCTTTGACTATAATCAAGGTTGCATTTGTTTTACTCTATATATAATAATATAATAATGGTTGCATTTAAGTGTATTAAAGGTTGCATTTTGGTGTAGAAAAGGTTGCGTTTGAGGTGGCAAAAGTTGCATTTGAGATAGCAAAGGTTACGTTTGAGTGCTACAAAAGTTGCACTAAAAGTAAAAAAAAAAGTTGCATTAGGATATAAAAATGGTTGCATCATGAAAAGGTTGCATTTGAATAGTAGATGCAAATCTTTACAAAAAGGTTGTATTATCTAACAAAAAGGTTGCATTAGGTCTAATGCAACTTCACCTAATGCAGCCCTTGATAAAAAGTTGCATTAGGCCTAATGCAACCTCTTTAACCCCTAATGTAACATTTTATCAGGGTTGCATTAGCTTCATTTTCTTGTAGTGGTGGTCATGGTTGATTTTATTTTTAGTTTTTTGACACGAAAAATATTATATAATCATCTAACTTTAGTTTAGTTTGCTCGGTGCCTTAGAAAAAGGAATAAAAAACACTCGTAATCAATTCTTCTTCTAACTTGTTGGGTGATTTGGAAGCTCGCAATAACCGACTTTTAAATCATAAGAAGGCGGTGGGGATAGGAGTTGTGGGGGGAAGCTAAGGCCCTTGGTTTGCTTTGGCTCAAGACTCATGTTAAGATTGTTGGCTTCAATAACTCTCGATTTGGAAGTTTTGATTTCTTGTAATCGTTTTTCTTTTCTTTTTAAGTTGCTTTCTTTGCTTTGTTTCGTTGTAGTGTTTACTCCTCTAGCGTCTTGCTAGTGGTTTCGGTTCTATTTAAACGTTGCCTTTGAATAAAAATGATTTTTTTTGTTCAACCCCACCAAAGGGATTAATACACTTTTAAATGATCAATAGTTGATAGCATGTTTGTGTCTTTGGTAATAAAGTTTGCTTAAGAACATAGTAGTATTAAAGCAGGTGAGTTTGCTTGAAGTCCGGAACATGAAGGGGTATAACTGTGGAAAGATAAATTACAAGGATTAATACTTAAAATAGTTGTCACATGTTTTTTTTTTTTTTTTTGAACGGCGAAAATTCTATGATTATAGAACAAGGGCCAGCAAGCTGTAAAACCCAAAGTACAAGATCACAAACAAAGACAAGTACAAACAGAAAAACAAAACAAAACTACTTACAACTTTATTTGATTATATCCCTTATGTTGAAGTCCTTCCATCTCTCCCAATCTAGATTTTTTAACTTCGATCTTTCTTTTATCCACAAAAACGACAACTCTTTTATTTCATCAACCGTTCTTGTTACTGACCCATTCAGTCCTTTAAAAATCAATTCATTTCTGGATTTCCATATTTGCCACATTGTTATCATGATAATCGCCGTAATCAGTTGTTTCCAATCCTTCGAACAGTTTTGTTCCTGTATATGTTGCATCATCTCCTCACATGAATTGTGTTCCTCATGATTCGGTAATTTCAACCAAGCCATGATGTTCCACCATGTTGCCCGAGCCAACACACATTTTAGCAATAAATGTTCCGTCCATTCTTCGTCTCTTTCACACCTTGAGCACAGCAGATCTTCGATGTTTATACCCCTGCAATTCAGCTCCACTTTATCCGGAATCCTTTTTTTGTAGCTCTCCATACGAACAAGTTCACTTTTGGCGGTATCCATCTATTCCAAAATTTCCACTCCATGTCATTTGTATCTAGAGAGGCCCTCAATATTTCATCTCTTAATACAGCCACTGTCATTTCTTCATTTGGTCTTGTTTTCCATTTCCAAGTATCTTCACTTTCTTTTAGTCTTTGGTCTTTTAAAACTTCTATCAGTTCCAAGTGTTGATCCCGTTCCTCATCGTTCCTTATCCCTCGGTGCCAGACCCAATCCCACATTTCTATTTCACCTATTCTTCTCCAAAATTCACTTACTTTGCAGTTGTTGTTTCTCGCCAAAGCGTATAGAGCTGGGAACCGTTCCTTTAATGGACCATTCCCTACCCACGTGTCTAAACAAAACTTTGCTTTGCAACCGTTCCCTATGTTTGCTATCAAATACTTGTTAAGAGATAAATTCGTCATCTCAAAATCTTTTTCAATTCCCATAATGTCTTTCCAAGTTCCGCTTAGTTTGTTTTTCATTAGTATGAAAGATGTTGAATTCCGTTTAGAATGAATACTAGGGGTGTGTATGGGTCGGTTTGGGTCGGTTTTGACCAAAAACCATAACCATAACCGCGATGTCGGTTATTGGATAACCATAACCATAATCGATCGGTTATGGCGGTTATGGTTATTCGGTTTTGATGGTTTTAGCAGGTCGGTTATGGGTGGTTAACCGTGTATTTAGCTAAGCTAAAAATAGCTTAATTTTTTTTAACATGGAATAAATTGTTATTGCATATTTGTATATATTAGTATATTACATAGTATTAAAAAATAATATTAAAGCTAACTATTATCGAATATTCAAATAAGTGATATGATACATTCTATAAATTCAAATAAACATTCAACCAAAACCACAAAATGATATGAAAAACCCATAAGTACTAAAAATCTTCAGTCAAAAACATCAAATATTAAAAATATGGTGAAAAGTCCTAAATCCTACAAAGATTTATTACATGTCGGTTCGGTTCGGTTATGGTGGGTATGGAAAAAATGATAACCATAATCGACCCACTACTTTCGGTTTTCAAAAAAACCATTAACCGACCCACCGGTTTTTTATGTGGTTTGGTTTTTTCGGTTCGGTTTTGTCGGTTAATTCGGTTATGGTTCGGTTAATTCGGTTTTTTGCACACCCCTAATGAATACTTTCAATCACTCTTGCCCATAAAGCCCGAGGATTTTCCTTATATTTCCACCACCATTTTGCTAAAAGTGCTAAGTTAGCACTACGGATGTCCCCAACCCCTAACCCACCATACCCTTTTGCCTTGACCACATTTTTCCATGCAACCCATCTCATTTTACATTTGCCATTCTTTTTTCCCCATACGAAATCTCTTCTAATAGATTCCAACTCTTTTATCACTTTTTTAGGTGCAACAAACATTGAGAAAAAATAGTTTGGGAGTGCTCCCAAAACTGCTTTTACTAAAACAATTCTCCCCGCCATTGATAATACCTTAACCTTCCAAGACGAAAGCTTGGAATTAAATTTATCAACAATTGGCTTCCAATTTTTTACCCTTTTCATATTTGCTCCAATCGGGATTCCCAAAAAATTAAATGGCAAACTCCCGACTTTACAAATTAGGTTCTTTGCCATACTTTCAACTTCCTCTTTTTTTACCCCTACCCCCAAAAAGATTACACTTACCCAAATTTATCTTGAGACCCGAACATAGATAAAAGCATCTAAGGATTCTATTCAAATTCTTTATGTTATCTTCCGACCATTCTCCTAAAAATATTGCATAATCCGCATAACATAAATGTGATATCATAGGTCCATTTCTTGGTAACTCTACACCTTTAAATAGTCCCTCCTTAACCGCTCTTTTCATTATAACATCTAAAGCTTCAAGTGCTATAATGAATAAAAACGGTGATAACGGGTCCCCCTGTCTAAGCCCACGAGACATACTAAATTCCATTGTTGGCGATCCATTTACCGTTAAGCTTGCCCCAACCCATTTTCTCCACAATAGTGGGAAATTCATCGCTTTTAAATTGGATAAGAGAAATTTCCAATTTACTGAATCATACGCCTTTTCAAAATCTATTTTTAATATAAAAATCTGTTTTTTGTTGCCTTTCGCCCAAGAAATAAATTTACAATTAACGGCCCTTCCAAAATATACCTTCCCTCTATAAATCTCGTCTGAGTATTACTCACCAAATCAGGAATTACTGGTTTTATTCTTTGAGCAAGTATTTTAGCAATGATCTTATATATTATTCCGATTAAAGATATGGGCCGAAAAAGCTTTACTAGAGTTGGATCACGTACCTTTGGAATTAATGCAATGAAAGATGCATTACATCCCACCAGAATGCTTGGATTTGCATGGAGTTGCTTTAACATCTTCATTACACTTAGTTCAAACTGTGTCCAATACTTCTTCATAATAATTTTGAACGTCATCCCATCCGGTCCCCGGAGCCTTGTCATCTCCACATGCCCAAATTGCTTGTTTTACTTCTTTGTTTGTGAATTTCTCCACCATTAATTTTGCTTGTTCCTCTGTTAACTTATTAAAACCTCTCCTATCCATCCCCGGCCTCTTTTTCATAGGCTCCTCAAACATCTTCGTAAAAACGTTCATAATTCCTGTCTTAACTTCTTTCGGTTCGCTCATCTCCTTTCCATCTATTACAATTTTATTTATCTGATTTCTTGCTTTCCGACAATTCACGATTATATGGAAGAATCCCGAATTTTCATCCCCCAGTTTTGCCCATTTGAATTTTGCCTTTTGCTTTAAGTCTGCTAACTTTCTTCTTTCATGACTTCGGATAATTAACCTTCTATTCTTTCCTTTTTTTCTTCATCTTTCAGTTCTCTTTGTTCGGCCTTTGTTCTATTCTTTTCACCGTTTGTTTTGCTTCCGTAACCTCCTTTTCCTCCTTTTCTTCTTCCTTTTTTCTCCATTCCTTGATTTTATTTTTAATTTCTTTAGTAGAGCTCCCATATTCTTTATGCAATCTTCGCCATTAACATGTGATTCTATAGTACCAATTATGAATTCATCTATCCCAGCTGTAGACAACCATGAATTATACAATTTGAAAGGAACCGGCCCATAATACCTTGATAAGCATGTTAAAAGTAACGGGTTATGATCCGATAATAATCTTGGCAAAGCCTCCAATTTCGCACAAGGCCATTTATTCATAAACCCATCACACACTAACACACGATCAATTTTACTCATACTTGACCCGTTTTCTGTCATGAAAGTGAATCTTGATCCCATCATTTGGTATTCCAATAACCCCGCTTCAACTATGAATTTATTGAAAGCCGTTGCACTATTTGCATCAAATTTTGACAGCATTCTATCTTCTTCCATTCTGACTTCATTATAATCTCCTGCCATTAGCCAAATCCCTTCCCCATAATTTCTAATTCTTAATAGATCTGTCCAAACATTTCTTTTCTTTGTCGTGTCATTTGGTACATAGACATTTACCAAATTTATTTTTTCTCCCATCCCTTCTATAAACCCTGATATAACCATAAAATATTCAGCTTTTATAGATTCAACTCTCTTGAAAATCTGAGGATCCCAGATTGTGACTACTCCCCCTGACCTCCCTTGTGCATCTACTACTTCGGACTCCATTTCTCTATTTGGCCAAAACTTTCTAATTACTTCATCCTTTATACGATTATCTGAGTTTCTTGTAAAAATAAACAGTTTACCTCATGCTTCCTAACCAATTTCTTAATCCACCCAGCCTTTTCCTCACCCCCTGCGCCCCTTATGTTTACAGAGATAAAATTCATGATTTCAATTCCGTCTCCCTTTCTTCCTCCACTATCTTTCTAATCTGATTTTGAAAATCACGTACCTTTATTTTCAAGATTTCCCTCACTGTAGTAGTTTCTTCTATTTCCTTTTCGATCTCTTTTTCCCTGTCTACTCCTCCTGCGTCTTCCTGTTCTTGACTGTTGTGAATCTCTTCGTTTATTATATTTGTGGCCCCTCGTTCTTCCGGGTTATGTGCTTCATCATTAGTCTCCTGTTCCTTATCTGCTTCTTTATTAATGTCCGGTATGTGCTCTTTCACAATCTTCTGTCTTTTAGCTTCGGTATTCGTCGTACCCCCTTTCTTTCTCTTTTTTGCTTTTGACTAAGTGGTTGTCGACCATATTAGGTCATCAAGACAAAAGGGATCCGCCGGATCTGGTATGCCCACGTTTAAATCGGGTATTTTTATGTTTTTCTCTTTAAATACTTGGCCCAAAATATCATACTCCTTACTAACAGGCTTCCCTTTTTTTCTAGGCCCAACATTATCTTTCTTGTTTTTATTTTGGGCTTTGAACACACCTTTGCTTATTGGCCCCTCTACCCACTTCTTCTTATTTTCTCTATCCGTATATGAAGATTCCTTGGCATCATTAATACCATTGACTTTATTTAGGTCTTCTTTATTTCCAAATATCTTTTCCCAAGTATCACCAAAAGGGGTATCTTCTCTCACCTGTTCATTTTCCAATTTCTCTTGATCCGCGTTAACCTTTTGACTACCCGACCCTTCATCTTCCTCGTTTCCGGTACCTTCCTCTTCACCGTTCCCGGTAACATCCACCGCCGGATTCTGCTCAATCATCGGAGTGTCTTGATTTTCCGGTGTATTTTCTTCCACTAGGTTAATCAACAGGTACTTTCCCAGAATAAATTCCGGTGCCCACATTCCTGACAACTCCGAAATCCAGGTTATGAACTCTTGTTCTCTGTATTTTAGTTTTACTTCTTCTCTAATCTCTTTTCCATTGTTTACTATAATCCCCATCCTTGTTTCATTTAGATTCCCACTATTCATATTGTTCCTTTCCATATACACTATTTTTACCAATTGTCTTTCCAATTTTTTCCACTACTTCCTTATTCCATAGCATAATTGGGATCCCAATTATTTTTACCCAAGCTAATCTCTCGAACTTTTCTGGTCCACCTTTCCATTCTTTCTCATCACTGAATAATTCCTCCCAACTTTCCTTAAAACTAACTCTGAAATCTTCCGCTTCAACTTGTGATCCAAACGTAATAAGAAATTTCAATCCTCCCAAATATCTTAGTTCCATCGTGTTAGGGAATATAACTGGCAAGACTTCACCCACTATCTTTAATTTCTCCAAGTTTATACTTTCTGCTATGACTGATCTTTTTTTCCAAGTTTTTGTGTTTTCTATTTCCTCACCGTCAATATGAATCACCTTCTTAATCTCTTCATTTTTCCTCCTCCCGGTCAAGATATCCCTATACGATCTCTATTCATTCGTGTTTCCAGTTTCTTCATAATTGTTCACATTTGTTGCACTAGTTTCTTCATAATTGTTCACATTTGTTGCATCGTTACCTTTGTTCTGCTTTATAATCTTTTCCTGTCTCTTATATCTGTGTCCCCCCTGTTCTTCTTTTTTGTATTCCCCTGGACCTTCTCGTCGTTCTCCCTTTTGTTCCGATTTTGTTTCCTTTACAAACTTCGACACATTAACTTTGATCCTTTTGTTCCCTATCCATACATTATTTAAAGCCTGCAACAATTTTTCTTGATCCCTGATCCTTTTGAAACGAACAAAGCCGAATACCCTGCCTGCATAATCCCTTCTTTTTGGTACTACCGCATCACATATACATCCGCATGGTTGGCATTCAATCCACAAGTCTCTCCCAGTGGTCCATTCTGGCAAGTTTGCTACATAGAAAGTTGTTGCTTTTTCGCCGTAATACTGCTTTGTTTTCTTCCCTGGAATGTCTATCCATGGCCCTTCATTTTCATCATCTTCCCTCGTTCCTTCTTTTACCCTCCATACTTTCCTCGCCATATTATTCTTTCTTTCTAGTACCATTTCTTCGTTTTCTGTCACGGCCCCCGTCCCGGTGTTACCCGGTCCAGAAGCCGCGGGACAGAAACCCGTGGTATTTAATATATGATTTGACAGCGGAAGTTTAACAAGATCTTTTTAAAACTTGAAAATACCCAATTATTTTATTTCACAATTTGGGTCAAACCCCGTAATTTACAATGAAGGAAATTTCACGAGGAAATCCCTTATTTTTCAAAACACGTTTATTTATTTTACTGAGCCACCACTTCAAGCTTTTGAGTTCTCCGTAGCACTTTTTCCTTGATTCACAGTAAGTCACCTGAAACATGTTTAAAAATATTTTATCAGCGGGGAAATACTGGCGAGTCACTCAGGTTATATAAAACGACACATTTGTTATAAATTACAGCATAAGAGCGATTACATGGCTTCTATCTTATTTTTATCTGGCGCCGTGTCACACCCTGGTGACGATGGTCATATCACTATTGGGTCCTTTCACCCAAGTAGTGATGATTATCACTATTAGGTTGGTGAACCTAACCGTGAGAAATTTGTAATGTGCACAATACCCCACTTGCCAGTGATTCAAGATAACCATGACTTAATCCCTGTAATTATAACTTTGAAAATAATTTGAGTATTGTAAAACATTGGTAAATAAAGAGAGAATGACTCACATTGCAGGTTTAATTGGGGCAGAGTTTAGCCTACTGATTTAGCCTTGTAACCTAGTTTAAACAACAATGCACACGAAACTAGGTCAGTAACTTAATACAACATTTACGATAAACTCACGAAATCAAAACCCTCATGACGAATGACAAAGTATAGCCCAAATACGGGCAGCACTTAAACATCCATCGGATTGGTTTCAATTGTTCGGACATTGTATCGTAGCAGTGATCGAGTTAATACCTCGTAATCGTAGCAGCGTCTTGACACCTTAAAACTCGATTTAAGCAGAATATGGATGTTTTGAGACAGAAATTTCGAACACAGATGCAAGTCCCATGCACAGGCGATTTATAGCAAGTTTTTAGGTTTTACGCGGCCCCTGTAAACCTTAACAATAACCTTACGCAGCCCGCAAGGGCCACCTAGTCTACAACTAGGGCTACCGTGTCACGTGTAGGCCCGCCACGTGGCTGACACGTGGCCTGTAATGCATCCCCGGTCAACAGGTGTCCTGTCGCGGCCCGCATAACCTTATCTTATGGCTTACGCGGCCCGCGTGGAAACCAAAATTCAATTTTCTTGATTTTTCATGAACATTAGGGTTTCAGGGGTCCGGGTTTTCACTTACGGTTTGTTTATGGACATTTTTACTGGTCCTTACATCCTCCCCACCTTATTTAAAATCTCATCCTCGAGATTTACTGAAATAAGTGAGGATACTTTCGCTTCATTTCCGATTCTAGCTCCCAGGTATATTCCGATCCTCTTTTCGACTCCCATTTGACTTTGACAAGTACCAGTCTTTTATGCTTGAGAAACTTGATTTTTCTGTCTTCTATTTGGAGTGGTTTCTCAACAAATTTTATCTTTTCATTTACCTCTATATCTTGAAGAGGTACTACCAGGGGTTCGTCAGATAAACATTTCTTGAGGTTGGATACATGAAATACGTCATGTACCCCAGCTAACTCTTCTGGTAGTTGTAAGCGATAGGCAACTGGTCCTATTCGCTGAATCACTGGGAATGGTCCTATGTACCTTGGACTTAGCTTTCCTTTCTTACCGAACCGAACTACTCCTTTCCAAGGAGAAACTTTGAAGAGTACCTTGTCTCCAATTTGAAATTCTAGCGGCTTGCGTTGATTATCTGCGTAACTTTTCTGACGATCTCGAGCCGTCTTCAGTAATTCCTTGATTTGAGTTATCTTGTCGGTGGTTTCTTGCACAATTTCGGGACCTGATAGTTGGCTTTCTCCTATTTCTGCCCAGCAAACTGGAGTTCTACAGTTTCCTCCATATAGTGCTTCGAATGGAGCAGCTTCGATGCTTGCATGATAACTATTATTACAGGAGAATTCGATTAAAGGTAGGTGGTCATCCCAATTTCCACCAAAATCTATCACACATGCTCTGAGCATGTCTTCTAGGGTTTGGATCGTCCTTTCATTCTGTCCATCCGTTTGGGGATGGTATGCAGTACTTAAATTGAGTCGGGTCCCCATTGCTTCCTGGAAACTGGTCCAGAAATGTGAAGTGAAACGACTATCCCTATCCGATACAATGGAGAGTGGGACTCCATGTAAGGATACTACCTCGTCTACGTATAACTTGGCTAATCTTTCCATGCTAAAGGTTTCTTTCATGGGTAGAAAATGAGCTGATTTGGTTAATCGATCCACGATTACCCAAATTGCGTCGTTACCTTTCCTGGTTTTGGGCAACTTAGTAACAAAGTCCATTGTTATGAGTTCCCATTTCCATACAGGCATTTCTAATTGTTGGAGTAACCCTGAAGGTTTCTGGTGTTCTACTTTAGCTTGCGAACAAGTCAGACACTTAGATACATATCTAGCTATGTCCTTTTTCATTCCTATCTACCAGAAGTTATTTCTTAAATCTTGGTACATCTTATTATTTCCAGGGTGCATAGTATACCTAGATTTATGGGCTTCCTCTAAAATCTTATTTCTTAAATTTCCTTGTTTAGGTACCCAAATCTTTTTCTTGTGGAATTTCCAAATTCCATCAGTTCCCTGCTCTAATTCCTTTATCCTTCCTTTCATTCCTTCAGCATCATCCTTGATTGCTGTTTCCTGAATATTCTTTAATTGTTCCATTAAATCTAATTGTAAATTTAATCTAAGGGCACGAACTCGCTTTTGCTTTTCATGATACTTACGACTTAGAGCATCTGCGACTACATTTGCTTTTCCTTAGTGATATTGAATATCACAGTCGTAGTCACTTAGAATTTCCATCCATCTCCTTTGCCTCATGTTCAATTCTTTTTGCCCAAATATGTACTTTAAGCTTTTATGATCTGTATAAACGGTAAATTTACTTCTATACAGATAGTGTCTCCAAATCTTAAGGGCAAAAATTATCGATCCTAACTCTAAGTCATGTGTCGTATAATTTTCCTCGTGCTTCTTCAATTGCCTTTAGGCGTACGCAATTACCTTCTTGCGTTGCATTAGCACACATCCTAATCCTAGCTTAGAAGCATCACAGTAAACTTCAAAATCTTCTGTCCCTTCTGGTAAGGCAAGAATTAGGGCGTTTGTTAATATTTGCTTTAAAATCTTAAAAGCCTCTTCTTGCCTAGGTTCCCATTCAAACTTCACTGCTTTACAGGTTAGCTTAGTCAATGGCACAGCTATCTTAGAAAAATCCTTAATGAATCGCCTATAGTATCCGGCTAACCCTAGAAAACTTCTAACTTCCATAGCTGATTGCGGGACCTTCCATTTGGTGATTGCTTCTATTTTGGAGGGATCTACGTGAATACCTTCGTGATTCACCATATGTCCTAAAAATTGCACCTCCTGTAGCCAAAATTCACACTTCTAGAATTTGGCGTAAAGCTTTTCTTTTCTTAACAAAGTTAAGAGTGCATGTAAATGTTCACAATGCTCGTCCTGGCTTTTGGAATAAATAAGTATATCTTCGATGAAGGCAATTACGAATTTATCCAAATACGGTTTACAGATCCTATTCATCATATCCATAAATGCTGCAGGAGCGTTCGTTAGTCCAAATGGCATAACTGTAAACTCGTAGTGACCATACCTAGTTCTGAAAGCGGTTTTAGGTATGTCTTATTCTTGTACTTTCAACTGATGGTATCCGGAGCATAAATCTATCTTAGAAAAATATCTAGCTCCCTGAAGTTGATCAAAAAGATCATCAATCCTAGGTAATGGGTATCGATTCTTAATTGTAACTTTATTCAATTCCCTATAATCGATACACATTCACATCGAACCATCTTTCTTTTTCACAAACAACACTGGTGCCCCCAAGGGGGATGAACTAGGTTGTATAAATCCTTTTCTTAATAATTCATCTAACTGCTTTTTCAATTCTAACATTTCGGTGGGTGCTAACCGATAAGGTGCCTTGGCTATCGGTGTAGTTCCAGGAATTAGATGAATTCTAAATTCTACTTCCCTATCAGGTGGTAATCCAGGTAGTTCTTCTGGGAATATATCTGGGTATTCTGATACTACTGGAATGTCCTTGAGTTCTTTACTTTTGGTATTAACTACCGAAACCATATACACTATTCCTTGTTTTCTTGAATAACTGGCCACTTTCATTACTGAAATGAATTTCATTGGCTTTTGTGGCTTATCTCCTGTAACCATAATTATTTCTCTTTTGGGTGTATGAATTTCTATGGCGTTCTTATCACAGAGGATTCGAGCATTGTTGGCTACTAACCAATCCATTCCTAGTACGACATCGAATCCGGCTAAATTCATAGGTAACAGGTTGGCAGAAAATTTATGTCCTAAGAGTTCTATCTTTCCTTTTTGCAAAACCTTATCTATGTGAACAGAATTACCATCTGTAGTTTCTACCGTAAAAATCTGCCTAAGTTTGGTTAAAGGTAAATTAAGAGCTTGGCAGAACGAAGTATTTATAAAACTTTGGTTTGTACCAAAGTCAAATAATACTTTCGCATAAACGTTGTGAACTAAGAACGTACCCACTATCACATCTGGAATCAGATCTGCTTCCTGTGTAGTCAACTGGAAGGCTCTTGCATTCTTTTTGGTAGTTCCCTCCGTAGGTTTAGTCTTGTTGTCAGCTGGTTTAACCAGTTTAGGGCAATCTGGCCTAACATGTCCAGCTTCTCCACAATTGAAGCAAATTGTTGATTTCTTTTTTCTGCAATGTTCTTCTTGGTGCCCTGGGATTTTGCAGAAGTTACAGTACCCCTTACATTTTCCAAAGTGCTTTCTTTTATAGGTACAGCAAAATGGAACAGTGGAGGATTGCCTAGTTCCTCTTTTCTTGAAGTTGTTACTAGCATTACCCGCTCGAAATCCTTGGGTAATCTTCTGAGCCAATTCCTTCTTTCTGTTTTCTTCTCGCGTGCGTACCAGTCCGTCGGTCAAGGTGTTGGCTAACTCCACCGCATCGTCAATCGTGCGGGTCTTGCAGCTTTGAAGATATCACGAATCTCTCTAATCAAACCCCAAATGTAGCGAGAAATAAGTACCGGTTCTGGCAAAGCCAGAGTTGGCACAATTCTGGCATATTCGAAGAATTTCGAAGTATACCCTCGACAGTCAACATCCACCATCCGGTGGCTCAGGAATCTATTCGCCATTTGTTCCTTCTCATATTCGGGACAAAATTTTCTTTCCATCAATTGCTTAAATTCTTCCCAGCTCATGGCATAAGCCATGTCGCTTCCTTTGGCTTGTAACACCGTATTCCACCATTCTAATGCCTCTTCCTTGAAAAGGTGAGAAGCATACATAACTTCGTCTTCCTCTGCGCATTTACTTATTTTAATCACTGCTTCGGTCTTTTCCAACCAACGTAGTGCAGCAGTCGCCCCCTTATTGCCTGCAAATTCGACTGGCTTACAGGCAAGAAATTCCTTATAAGTGCAACCAGGTTTGCAACTTTCATTTTCTTAAGTATTGGGGCATGAATCACATTGTTGTCATTGTTTCCGCCCCCGTTAACACTGTTACTAAAGTTGTCGTCGCGGGTACACTTGTTGTGGTTGGCCTGCGAAGGTTCAACGAGGTTTTTAACAGCAGCGACAATTGTCGGGATAGCATTGGCTATTCCCTGAGCGACGATGTTTTCTATATCTTGTCTATTAGAAAATGATCCTCATTATTTTGTTCCGATTGATTAACTTCATTGACTGGCTCGTTGACGGCGTGTTCCATCTGATAATTATAAATATATAAATATATAAAGCATTGGCGCAAAATAAAATAAATGATAATCTAGTCACGGCAAACAATCACATATAATCATGTCAATACGTATAGCCAAAATTGTCGACTTTGCGACGTTCATATTCTATATAATAGTATGCCTCCGTACACACCAGTTATATTACAAAAGTTTTATTTTAAGTTATTTTACATGATTATATTTTTATTACTATTTATTATTATTATTATTATTATTTTATTATTATTAAACACATAACCACACAACTCCCACATACGATCCTCGTCAGCTGGCACTTCAGAAACGACGCTCCCTGTCGTCGTATTTCCATGAGATTTTCTCCCCTACTTCCCGGATTTTATTTCCTGCGTCCACTAGCTCCTCGCCATAGTGGCGGAGTTCAGCCAAGTTCTCAGTACTCATTGGTGGGTTTGGTGCAGGCTCGGGGTCAAATTGGGGAAAATAGACATTGGGGTTATTCATGAAGTTCTGAAACTGCCAATCACTTGTCCACCATTCCTCTTGCTCTCCGGGTAGAAATTGGTGGTTGACAATGGGATCTGGGATAGCAGGTGCCAAGTTAACTGGAAGTTGGGATTCAGCGGGGTAATTGAAGATGTCTTCATTGGCAGGTCCAGTGAGGTCACAATTTGCCAGTTTACGATCAAGCTCCTCCCAGGGTGGCATTTCCTGGGCTTGCCCTGAACTTTCCCCGATCTCTTTTCCCTTGCCTTTATCCTTGGGATCCTCAGTCTTTTTAATCTTCTAAGCGGCTGGTTTCTTCCTACGTCCACGTTTCCAGTCCAAGAGTCTCCTCCTCTTTTTTGGCTTTGGTTTCTCCTGGGCTTGGGCCTGGAATGTCATGGGTTCTTCAGTGTCGGCTTGATAACCTGAAAAGCCCCCGGAAACTTCCATGTCAGTAGAATAGATAGTGAGATTCTGAAGAGCTTCAGACAACTCATTCATGCTGTTAGGAGATGAAGAAACACACACACCAATTTAAGTTAATATTTTATTTATCAATGAAATTTTCACAGAATCACAAAATGGAAATCAAATAAATTAAGTATTTCTTGTGACATCCCACATCGGTTGTGAAGGGGAACAAAGGCTTCCTTATAAGGGGCTGGATACCTTCACCATCATGACGCGTTTTGAAAACCGTGAGGGGCGGACGCCGGGGGCGTGCTGGCCGCCAAAGCGGACAATATCATGGTGCGGTTACGCTGGCCTATTACAGATGGTATCAGAGCCAGGGCCGGACCGGTGGTGCCAGGTCCTGCGAGGACGCTGGACCCCTTAAGGGGGGTGGATTGTGACATCCCACATCGGTTGTGAAGGGGAACAAAGGCTTCCTTATAAGGGGCTGGATACCTTCACCATCATGACGCGTTTTGAAAACCGTGAGGGGCGGACGCCGGGGGCGTGCTGGCCGCCAAAGCGGACAATATCATGGTGCGGTTACGCTGGCCTATTACATTTCTAAATACTTAATTGGCTTAAATCAGTGGCTGTGATACCACCCTTTTTTGTCACGCCCCCGTCCCGATGTTACCCGGTCCATAAGCCGCGGGACAGAAACCCGTGGTATTTAATATATGATTTGACAGCGGAAGTTTAATAGAATCTTTTTAAAACTTGAAAATACCCAATTATTTTATTTCACAATTTGGGTCTGTAACACCCCAAGAAAAACCAGGAAACCATGCAACTTAACTAGCTCCCTCAGTAACTACGTGCTAAATTTCGGGACGAAATTTCTTTCAAGGTGGGGATGATGTGATAACCCGAACTTTCAAGGTTAGTGACGTGTAATCTTGTGATTTTAACTCCATTAAACTTAAACGTGTAATCTTGTGATTTTAACTCCATTAAACTTAAACGTGTAATCTTGTGATTTTAACTCCATTAAACTTAAACGTTTGACAACCCGATTAGATATCTTATCGGAAACTGTTGGGCCGCTTATATTTGGGCTTTATAATTATACTTGCAAACACTCACCATATCGGCCCAAGGCCCAACTAATCTTTGTGTGCTTTGATTGTCCTTGTGCGTCTTGATAACCCGGCCCAAGGATTGTAGCCTGAATAAACTTATTAATCAGCCCACTTTAGTTTAGTTGTTACTGCTTTTATAAATCCATGAACGTCAACATCTTGATTTATTTATATACCACATATAACAAACCCTAAACACCCCTTGATTGGCGACGGTGGACCCCCACACCCACACCCTTCGTCTCTCTCTCTTTGATTTGGTTTACCGACGAGCCAACAACACCATCCGCACCCACCTGCCTTCTCTCTCTCTTTCTCCGATAACCGGAGTGATTCCGACCGTTAACCAGTGGGATCCTTCTCCCCCGACGGCTGCCGTTGATGACGATGATGTTCACGACTGATTCAGAAGAGAAAGGTTTCTAGTGACGGTGGCGATTGTGATTTCTGGCGATCGTGGTTCGAGATAAAACCTTCGGATGGTGATGAGGATGTCAGGGATGATGATAACCGGAGAAGATGATGATGTGATGACGACGGCGGGACTGTGACGGCGAGAAGCCCGAGCAGCAGGTACGTATCCGTGTGATTTGTGCGTTACAAAGCTTCGAATATGAGCTATCTTCAGTTTTCCTACATGGGTTTGTGACTTCTGGGTTTTGAACTATGAATGTTAGACGTTCTTTGATGTAAATATATGCTACTGAACTTGGTGTTATGGAATCCTGTTAATATTGTTGTTTGAAGCATTAGGATATAGGAAATAACAAACTGTTTGGTGATTTTGGTCGATACGTAAACATGAACATGCAAGGCAACTGGGTTTTTCATTTGAATGTACAACTACACCTGCCTATGGTACAACTTGGTTATGCGCATGTTGAATGTTTAAAGAAACTAAGGATGAGGATGATAACTGTTAGCAATAAAACTAATAGTTTACGCTTGCTCAAATATTTGATGATTTCTCCTATTGGCCGATTGCTTGTTATAGATTATATGAGGTTTTAAATTATGAGATATAAAAGTGTGCTTTGGAATGTGATGATGGAAACTGACAATAGGGTATTAGATATGTGACAAATTTGTTGGTTAGATCTAAATATATGCTTATTGATTTTTGTTTTATTAGATTTGGGGTTTTGATGTAAGTTGTAGTTGTGATAATAAACTTGATGATGTGAATGCTGAAATGGGGATGACATGTGATCTAAGATAGTTAAGGTTGAAATTGGTGATGTGATGCCAGAATGATAGGATTTTATAATTATCGATGCTATTAAAAAACAAAGATATGTTTATGTATGAAAATTAGAATCGACAAGGTGATAGTCGTTGATGACGTATGATATAATACTCACATATTATTGAATAGAAAGTTGTGTTTTTTTGACTTAGTAATTGCTGTGGTACACATTTAATATATGTCGCACTCGCGTATGACCGCACACTTGTCAATGGACCGCACACTTGACAAGTGGGCCTCACATTAGACATACATTGGGCCTTATTCTAGTGGGCCGCACACTAGAAAAGCCTAAACCTTTTATAGGCCACACACAGCTTACTGTTCCGTGCCATTTCGTGTTAATTGTTTCATAAATGGATTATTTATGATTAAGTTGTTAGGCCATAACTGTTACTAGTACACGACTTGACAATACGTGTTAGATACATGTACCTTATACGTGATTACTTGTTTACCGTCCTAACAAGTGGTAACCATAATAGGATGTGGTTGACCAACTTAGGACAAACGATTTATCTACCGAGCAAAGCAAAGGTGAGTTCACACTCTTACCAAGGCATGGGATTCCCGGGGTTGGGAATGGGATGGAATGATTACTCGCACATTCATTGTTACTGGAACATGTACCACTGTCCTCGTTAGGGAAATAATACCTATAGATACAACTAGACTAGTAACCCATGGGAAGCCCCCACTAATCTTCGCAAACATGCCTGGGAGGCCACGATACCAACACTAATCTTCGCAAACATGTCTGGAAGACCGCGATACAAATACAAATTCTACTAGTCTAGGATACATGGGAAGCCCCCACTAATCTTCGCACACATGTCTGGGAGACCGCGATACGAATTAATACGATACATGGTTTACAAAACGAACATTTGATTTACGAAACGAATACTATAAATAAACAACCAACTGTGAACTCGCTCAACTTTGTTGTTGACTCTCTGTTACATGCCTTGCAGGTCGTTAGGTACTCATGGAGCTTGCACAGGGAGGCGCGGTCGTTGTGGGACATGACAATGTGTGCCATGCTAAAAACATTACTTTATTTCATACTTAATACTTACATTGGGTTTTATAATTATGCTTCCGCTAAACACTTAACTACGTTTTTGATTTGGAACACCTTTCATATTGTGTGGTTGAATTTTACTTATTACTTGTTATGTTCAATATGATTGGTGGCTTGATCCTGGTCAGTCACGCCTCCAGGCGGCGATACTCCGCGTGTGGATTTTGGGGGTGTGACAGATTGGTATCAGAGCCATTGGTTATAGTGAACTTGGTTTTAATAAGGGGAAAAAGTTTTTGTTAAAACCAGACTATCACCTGTACAGTGCTCAACGATCCACAACGACACTTCGCTCCACGTGCAAGACTCAACATCTTAGGTAATATGGTTTGTGTTTGTAGTACCTACCTGTTAGTTCAAGTAGTGCATTTGATCATGGTATGCTTAGTTAGCATAACAACTGTTTACTTGAAACTTGACATGTAGTGATCAAATTTTTTTCCTGTTTTCTCCTCACCCCACTACGACAACTGTTTTATGCGTTATATTTATCCATACGATTGTCTCGACATGACGTCGCCGCTACAATTAGAATTCAGATCTGACCCTCCATGCATTCGGTTTGCACATCGGCATGCACGTAGACCAGAACTGGCCTAAACGAACTCGGGTTTAGGAGAACTATGCCTACACATCCCTGTTGACGAACCTTACCATCTCAACCGGTCGTTGTGACCAGAAACGAAGCAGTCACAATCACACGCATTCGCCGTTTTGCAACTCGAAACCCTACTAACCAAATTTTGTTTTGAAAAAGTGATATACTTCCGCGACCGTGATGCAACGAACTTCCCTTTTTGTGCCATGCCGCCACACATCACTACTAGAATTGCTTCTAGACAACAGATTACTTGGTTGAATTCTTCGGTTATTGTTAGACCCCTATTTCACTCGATTCTTCGTATGAACCTCACTAATTTACTGTTTCTTCGATCGACAACTGATATAATGAAACGCTAACAACCATACCTCGATTTGCACCGAACACAAGATTTCTTTCTCCATCACCCTGTTGGGTGGATAATTCTTATCCCACTTCGATCTACACCTTCATATACCTAACTTGGCAAATGGATGCTTTTTGATGACGGGGTAGCCTTCGGGACACTCGTGAACGGAGATACGGATCACTCATGTCACACCCCAACCGATGGCGGAATCATCGGGGCGCGGCACTAGGCGAATCAGATTGCTCAAGAGAATCCATAACAACTACATTGCGATAATATTTATTACATTTGTCATCCCATACTAACAAACAATACAATCACGTAAGTCATCACAGATTTCTTGTCCTCTCGAACAATTCAAATCCGACAACCTAGATTTTAGATGAGTTTCTAGACTTCCTAGCTTGATTTGATGTAAACTTCGGCTAAACCTGCAACATACGTTAAAACTTTGTCAATACAAAAGTATTGGCGAGTATACAGGTTTGATATGTGTAGTATGATAGATTAAAAGTGCTGCGAATTTCCACATGCATAAACGTAATACACGACATATATACTCACAAAACTGATACTACCAGCTAAGTCCTCGATGCTCGACTCTTTGATGGCATAACTAGACCCCGTCGGGCGAAATAGTACTATACTAGTCTTGGTGGGACGTCACGAGTATAAGTCCTAGCATACATGTACTAGCATCACGTATATTTATGCAAACAGTTATTCGCAAGTGATAAATAGTCCAATTAGATCATTCGTTTGATAAGTTTGGTTTTTATGGAACGTATGTTACACCCAAAATTCGATAAAAGGGGTCAAGTATACTCACAGCGCGTATTCGATTAGGTTAGCGGAACCGGTGCCGGAGAATATCCTGATTTCAGATAATTTACGTGAGTGATAGATTACTATGCGTTAAACGGTATCGATTTGCGTGAAATCGGGCGAAATTGGGTTAAAATCGGACAAAATAGTGAAATTGGGCTGGCCCGGTCGAACAGGCCACTCAATCGAGTGGGCCTGGTCGGTCGGACGGATGGGCCTGATCGATCGGACGGATGGGCCTGATCGATCGGACGGCTTGATCGATCGAATGGGCCGTTCGATCGAATGGGCCACTCGATCGATTGGCCTGTTCGATCGAATGGGCCACTCGATCGACTGGTCTGTTCGATCGATTGGGCCACTCGATCGACTGGTCTGTTCGATCGATTGGGCCACTCGATCGACTGGTCTGTTCGATCGATTGGGCCACTCGATTGGCCATCCTGTTCGGCTGTTTTCGATGATTTTTCGAGCGTTTTTCGGCGTTTTGGGTCGAGTCGTTACGATGAGGTGTTAAGCAACTGAAATCCCGTCAATTCCAACCTGTTTCATCGGCCGGGAATCACCCCGTTCGTCGGAACTGGTCGTTTTTGTCGGTTTTTCCGTGTTTAACTCGAAATCGATCATTTTATCACTAGATCTGATGTAAAAACCTTGATTTTACTTAGGAAATGCCCTGGATCTGAGTTGTTCTTGATGATATGAGGTCAACACTTGAAGTTCATAAGAACTTTGTGATGAAATCTATCCGAACATCCCAAATCCGTGGCCTTTTGATTAGAAAAACATTGATTTGGTTGAGATTCATGAAGAATCGTATGTAAATCATCCGAATCTGAGTTGTTCTTCATGGGATGACATCACCTTTGAAGAACTTTATGGTGACATCACCTTAGAACAGCCCAAATCCGTTGATTTCACGGTTGAAAATTGAGATTCGAAAGATAGAAAGGTGAAGGATTGCATTTGGATCAAGAAAGTACAAGATTTGAGCCGAAAACTTACAAGAATCGGAAGAAATCGAGAGATTTGAGGGCTGGAGCGTCTTGGTCGGTTAGGAGCAGCAACACAAGTGTTAAGGAGTGAATGGAGGGGTATTTATAGGCAAGGAAGGGGAAAGGAAGGCAAAACAGCAGTTGGATCGGCTGGCCCAGTCGATCGGCTGGCCCAGTCGATCGGCTGGCCCATTCGATCGGCTGGCCCAGTCGATCGGCTGGCCCAGTCGATCGGCTGGCCCAGTCGATCGGCTGGCCCATCCGATCGGCTGGTCCATCCAATCGGCTGGTCCATCCGATCGGACTGGCCTATCTGATTGGGCCGGTCTGACCAATTGGACTAGTCTGATCGAATTGATCCGTTCGGAAGCCTTTTGATCCCGTTTTTGGTGCGATTTCGACGGTTTAAGCCATATTTTTATATATTTATATAATTATTAATTTATTTATTATAATTAATCACAAAAAGGGCCGTATATACGTATTTATGTATCCAATTCTCAGTGCGGTGATCGAGTTACGCGTGCCTTCGAGTGCGTTCTTCGATGTGATGTGCCACAATGATTATCGGGGCACCACTTACTCATATTGCCATCATCGTCATGACGGTTAGAGTCATAGTACTCACCCGATAACCCTTGTTAGCGTTGATTACTCACATTTTGACACCTCACGCTCATCGAGAAGGGTAGTTTAGGCCCATATTCGACATCATCGTGAGTGTTATGCAAAATAGGTTTGTAATAGCGATAGAATATGCGTAATTATTCGATTGTACTTCGATTTAGCGATATAATTGATATAGTTACATTATGATCCAAATCTCCGGTGCTAGGCGTAACGAGTGTGTCGAGTAGTAACAACGCACGAAGGTGCGGGTTGTTACAGTATCCCCTCCTTTAGGAAATTTCGTCCCGAAATTAATCCAATAGTAGGGTCGTAAGGGTTGATGCGATTGATGGAAGGGATTAATAGCGTCTAGACAACGAGCGATTGATTACGATTCAACAAGCGAAGACAGAGGGAAATATACGATTCGGTTGCTTAGGAGTGATAACACACATATAAAAGCAATCCCATAGCGTTTTAAACTTACCAATACTCGATTAATCTCCGAAGTAAACTAAGAAAAATCTCCTCACGGCGCGGTGTTGACCGTTTTCGATGTCCACGCCAGCGCTATGGGGAGGGTTTTGTTAATTGATAATAGGTTTTGAGTTTTACATTTTAAAAGAATTAGGTGGCAAAATAAGTTTTAAGAAAACTTTCCTGCAACGTGGGTTCGAGCTGAACTCGACTGTCGAACCCTCGTTCCCGGGAAGATTCCTGTCGGTCATTGCAAAGGTTTTTTTTTTTTTTTTAAGAAAAGAATTGGACTTATGAAATTTTCGTTGGGCACGGAGCCAAACTGATTCAATGTTTTCTCCAGGTTGTAAGGAATTTCATTTGTCCAACGGTTTTAGTAAAAATTTTATAAAAATAGGTTTTCCTTAATACTATGGAAAAATAACTTACATCGGGCCCCACGTGGCACCTTCCCACAAAAGTTCGTTAATATGGTTAAAACACTTATATATAGGAAGTACCAGCGGCGTATCCACCATGCTTTACCCATATTAACTCTGTTTCATGAGGCAGTGTCATGCGTGCCGATAAGACACAGATAGAATTTCGATTCCCTTGATCCTAGCGATGAGGTGCTAGACCGAGTTTTGAATAGAAATAAGTTGGATGCAAACCAAGCGTAGGCAGCGGGTGCGAGTAGTCCGGTCGCACAACGCTGATATGGTATGCTTGGTTGGGCAACGAATGACACGATTTTGATTCGGGTAAATGAGATTTCGATTTGATTCCACACGAAGTTCGCATGGCACGTTTCCACAAGGCTTGCTAATATGACAAACACCATGTTTCCATATTAGTTTTATCTTGTGAAGCAATGTCATGCACCCTAACATTACACCACCTGCGATGACTTCCAAGTAACATTCGAACATCGATAGACAATAGATTTCAACAGATTGACAAGCGACGATTGTTGCGTTGCGAGTGATAGGCGACTGATTGAACTGATTACATCACAATTAGTACTAAGGCTAGCCCACACGGCCTTTTTCCACAAAAGTCAGCTAATATGGTCAAAACATCACCATGTTTCAACCTTATTAATTTTATCTCGTGAAGCGAGGTCGTGCGCGCTAATCATGTCAAGTAGAATGCATACATCGATAAGTAATAGCGAACCACGATAAGAGTATCGAGTGGATGGATTAGGTGCGAGGCGCGTTAATAGTGGAAGGCGGCGAGTGATCCTCGATACTCGTCTAGCGAATCCACAATAGGCGATCCACACCAGCTGATAGAGATTCACACAATTGACAATAACTAGCGTTAGAGATTTCTAGACAACACGTGATGCGATTGCGATTTCGAGCCACATATCGAATGATTTGATTGCGGGATAGATCCGGCAAAACTGCGATTGATTTGCGTTCTAGACTTTACGACCAGTCTCGCGTTGCTCCAATTGCTCTCCGGGGTGAACTTACCTAAGTCCATCGATGTGGCAATTGCGTTGCGCACGCGGACTTACGAGAAGCCCCGCAGTGATGCGATTTGGTTTTGTTACGCCTTGTGATTGATGGTAGAGTGTCAAATTAACCATAGTAGTATAATAGGTCTAATAACGTCCAACTCCACATGGCACTTTCTTCACGAAGTTTCGGTAGTATGGTAAAGCGTACCCCCGCGTCACCCCTACTACTTATGCCCCGTGCTTTGGTGTCACACTTTGTTGACACGGCCTTGACCGTGCTTTTAAACGTTATGGCACCATTAGAACTTCACTACGATCTCCGTGCACTGACCAAGATAATCCCGTGTGCACCCGTGATTAGTTGTCCCTTGCACGTATACCGTACCTCGTTCTAAGAGTGTTATAGGGATAAAATACATAATATAGTACATAGTGCTAGCGTCTAGATAGTGCTCGATTGTAAGAGAAATAGAATCCACACACGATGATATATGAAATAAGTTCCAGAAATGATAGCGATAAGTCGGATTATTACAACAACATTAGGATCAAAATAACGTTGTTGTGGATACTTGCGGAGACGGCGGTTGCTGATGACTTCCTTCCAGGTTACGGTCTTGTACGGCACTGCGACGTATAATGCCCATACCAGTTGCAATTTGCGCAATAGCGACATTTTGCTTCTAGCGGGTGATGATACGTGCATGTGAAACACAGGGGATGAGATCCATTGTAAGCACGCTTAGACTGAACTGGAACTGATCGGAGAGGTTCGGGTTGCGGCAGTCCAGTTGTTGAAGAGTCTGGGCTCACGGTTCTTCGTTTGCGGCTCGGTTGGGCTTCTTGAGTTGATGCAGTGTCGTCCTCGGATTTGCCTGATGATTTGACGGAAACATTGTCGGAGCAATCCTTGGAAGAATCCTCCGAGGAGCTGTCAGATGAACCATTGACCGATTCTCCAAGGGAATCGTCGGATGAGTTGATGAAGATTGCTTGATGAGCTCGTGTGACAGGCTTCTTGAAGGAGAATCCGTCCACGACTCGTTTGCTGTTGATCTCTGCGGCTAGTCGGTAGGCTTCTTCGATGGTAGTAGGTTTTGCAGCTTCGACGAAATCGCCCACACACTCTGGTAAGCCACGAATGTACTTCGTGATAGCTTTCTTTGGAGTGTCGACTTGACTTGGGCAGATTATGCTAAGCTGTTTGAACCTTGCTGTATAGCTCGCATTGTCACCTTCGGCTTGCTTGATTTCCCAAAATTCGTTTTCTAGCTTCTGGACTTCGTGAGGAGGACAATATTCTTCCTTCATGAGTTCCTTCAGCTCACCCCATGAGAGGGCGTAAGCTGCGGAGATACCACGTTTGTTGCGTTCGGCGGTCCACCAGTCGAGTGCTCGCGATTGAAATACTCCGGTGGCGCAGGTAGTTTGGAGGTCCTCGGGGCACCCACTCTGACGTAGGGTAACCTCGATGGCATCAAACCACTGGAGTAATTGAGAAACATCTCCTTCACCCGTGAAAGGCATCGGATCACAGGCTTTGAAGTGTTTGTAGAGGAACGCAGATTCCGTCTTGACGTCTTCCGGGGCTCGAGAGTGGCTTTGAGAGTGCACTTGCGCGACAATTTGAGGAATGAGCTTGACCACTTCCTTGGTCACAATTGAGGCAATCCTCTTATCGGCGCGTCGTTGGGCTCTTCTCCTAGCTACTCGTCTCGAGATCGAGTTGTTGGAAGGCATCTAGACAGAAGGATTTGGAATGAGATTCGATCATAATGATTTCTGAACTTTTGATGCGATTTGATTCGATCAAAACTTGGTATAGAATTTAATTAAACACATAGGAGCCACATAGGAAAATTCTAGATTCCTAAACTCTCACATAATTGATTCGTTTTGTATTTAATACATATATAGATATAGTTGTAGGTTATACATAGATATTGATTCAGAATTTGTGAGGACGCGATAAGAGAAATAGCGTGAGCGAATTCGAGTACTTGGGCGTCTGTTTTGTGGCGATCATTCGGTCTTTGTTTTAGATTGCGATGGCTGTGCAAGTTGTGCGCTTGGTAAATCTAGGATCGTAAATCCGATAAGTCGAGAAATCGATAAATCGTAAAGTTTAAATTCGAAAACACCTAAACGTAATCGATACCATAAACGTAACAGCTTAGATAGAATGCCTTGGGTGTTTAGGCGTTGACTACCCAAGTAACCCGACTATAACCAACAGGTTCGGGCATACGCGTTGACCTAGAGGACTCACGCTTCCACTGGGATGCAGCTCCTGACATTCGTCTCTCTAGTCTTCGCGTAGCCTGAGTCGTTGTTATGGTCGTGACCTTGGTGAGAGCTTTTGTAAACCATTTTATGGAGTGGAACAGTTGATTAAGGTATGGGTTTCACCCCTGGCTTAACAACTTCGTTCCCATTTGTGGTTGTGCTCATCGAATAAATCCGAGAGTTCCACCAGAATTTCGAAATGGAGACCTTTTGTCGAGATGTGGATGTCACTCCTAGCTCAACAAAGAGTTCTCGTGCTAGAAAAATACGCTGAGTGAGTGATCCTATCGAGAGTTATTGGTTTTCACACCTGGTCTCGACTAGATCACTCGGTTTTGTTATGCGAGTAGTTTTTGAAAACATGTGTATTGTGTCAGCCTTAGGAAAGGCTAAGTAACCTTCTAGCCTTAGGAAAGGCTCTTTGTGTGAAGCTGTAGTATGCGGTGTTCACACAATAGTTGTAACTTTTCAACAAATTCGATCGAGAGTAGCAAGTTGGCCCAAACAAACCCTAACGAGTTCGTAAGAGTCGGCCTGTTGGTACTTAGACTATAGACTAGGTCACTTTCATAAGACATCGACCCGGACTAGGTCGAGTCTCAAACTTTGCCTAATTCCCTATAGTTATGGCTCTGATACCAATCTGTCACACCCCAACCGATGGCGGAATCATCGGGGCGCGGCACTAGGCGAATCAGATTGCTCAAGAGAATCCATAACAACTACATTGCGATAATATTTATTACATTTGTCATCCCATACTAACAAACAATACAATCACGTAAGTCATCACAGATTTCTTGTCCTCTCGAACAATTCAAATCCGACAACCTAGATTTTAGATGAGTTTCTAGACTTCCTAGCTTGATTTGATGTAAACTTCGGCTAAACCTGCAACATACGTTAAAACTTTGTCAATACAAAAGTATTGGCGAGTATACAGGTTTGATATGTGTAGTATGATAGATTAAAAGTGCTGCGAATTTCCACATGCATAAACGTAATACACGACATATATACTCACAAAACTGATACTACCAGCTAAGTCCTCGATGCTCGACTCTTTGATGGCATAACTAGACCCCGTCGGGCGAAATAGTACTATACTAGTCTTGGTGGGACGTCACGAGTATAAGTCCTAGCATACATGTACTAGCATCACGTATATTTATGCAAACAGTTATTCGCAAGTGATAAATAGTCCAATTAGATCATTCGTTTGATAAGTTTGGTTTTTATGGAACGTATGTTACACCCAAAATTCGATAAAAGGGGTCAAGTATACTCACAGCGCGTATTCGATTAGGTTAGCGGAACCGGTGCCGGAGAATATCCTGATTTCAGATAATTTACGTGAGTGATAGATTACTATGCGTTAAACGGTATCGATTTGCGTGAAATCGGGCGAAATTGGGTTAAAATCGGACAAAATAGTGAAATTGGGCTGGCCCGGTCGAACAGGCCACTCAATCGAGTGGGCCTGGTCGGTCGGACGGATGGGCCTGATCGATCGGACGGATGGGCCTGATCGATCGGACGGCTTGATCGATCGAATGGGCCGTTCGATCGAATGGGCCACTCGATCGATTGGCCTGTTCGATCGAATGGGCCACTCGATCGACTGGTCTGTTCGATCGATTGGGCCACTCGATCGACTGGTCTGTTCGATCGATTGGGCCACTCGATCGACTGGTCTGTTCGATCGATTGGGCCACTCGATTGGCCATCCTGTTCGGCTGTTTTCGATGATTTTTCGAGCGTTTTTCGGCGTTTTGGGTCGAGTCGTTACGATGAGGTGTTAAGCAACTGAAATCCCGTCAATTCCAACCTGTTTCATCGGCCGGGAATCACCCCGTTCGTCGGAACTGGTCGTTTTTGTCGGTTTTTCCGTGTTTAACTCGAAATCGATCATTTTATCACTAGATCTGATGTAAAAACCTTGATTTTACTTAGGAAATGCCCTGGATCTGAGTTGTTCTTGATGATATGAGGTCAACACTTGAAGTTCATAAGAACTTTGTGATGAAATCTATCCGAACATCCCAAATCCGTGGCCTTTTGATTAGAAAAACATTGATTTGGTTGAGATTCATGAAGAATCGTATGTAAATCATCCGAATCTGAGTTGTTCTTCATGGGATGACATCACCTTTGAAGAACTTTATGGTGACATCACCTTAGAACAGCCCAAATCCGTTGATTTCACGGTTGAAAATTGAGATTCGAAAGATAGAAAGGTGAAGGATTGCATTTGGATCAAGAAAGTACAAGATTTGAGCCGAAAACTTACAAGAATCGGAAGAAATCGAGAGATTTGAGGGCTGGAGCGTCTTGGTCGGTTAGGAGCAGCAACACAAGTGTTAAGGAGTGAATGGAGGGGTATTTATAGGCAAGGAAGGGGAAAGGAAGGCAAAACAGCAGTTGGATCGGCTGGCCCAGTCGATCGGCTGGCCCAGTCGATCGGCTGGCCCATTCGATCGGCTGGCCCAGTCGATCGGCTGGCCCAGTCGATCGGCTGGCCCAGTCGATCGGCTGGCCCATCCGATCGGCTGGTCCATCCGATCGGACTGGCCTATCTGATTGGGCCGGTCTGACCAATTGGACTAGTCTGATCGAATTGATCCGTTCGGAAGCCTTTTGATCCCGTTTTTGGTGCGATTTCGACGGTTTAAGCCATATTTTTATATATTTATATAATTATTAATTTATTTATTATAATTAATCACAAAAAGGGCCGTATATACGTATTTATGTATCCAATTCTCAGTGCGGTGATCGAGTTACGCGTGCCTTCGAGTGCGTTCTTCGATGTGATGTGCCACAATGATTATCGGGGCACCACTTACTCATATTGCCATCATCGTCATGACGGTTAGAGTCATAGTACTCACCCGATAACCCTTGTTAGCGTTGATTACTCACATTTTGACACCTCACGCTCATCGAGAAGGGTAGTTTAGGCCCATATTCGACATCATCGTGAGTGTTATGCAAAATAGGTTTGTAATAGCGATAGAATATGCGTAATTATTCGATTGTACTTCGATTTAGCGATATAATTGATATAGTTACATTATGATCCAAATCTCCGGTGCTAGGCGTAACGAGTGTGTCGAGTAGTAACAACGCACGAAGGTGCGGGTTGTTACAACTCAACCTGCAAACGAACACGATAATCTATACGTTTACCTGACCCACCTTACACTATAAGAGACGTACTTTAATTTCATGATAGTTTTTCTTAAATATGCGAAAATCTTTGCACTAGCTCTTGCACCGACACATGATTATTGATTAATGGTATGTCCAATTTCTACCATTAGCTTAGACCAAACCATCACTCTCTTACCACAGTGACATTACGTTCTCGTTACTCCATGCTGAGAGACTGTAGCGAACACGCTCTAGCTTAGAGAATTTGGAAGGCTCGACATTCGATCCTTGGTGATCACTCCTTTAAACTTAAACGTGTAATCTTGTGATTTTAACTCCATTAAACTTAAACGTGTAATCTTGTGATTTTAACTCCATTAAACTTAAACGTTTGACAACCCGATTAGATATCTTATCGGAAACTGTTGGGCCGCGTATATTTTGGGCTTTATAGTTATACCTTGCAAACACTCACCATATCGGCCCAAGGCCCAACTAATCTTTGTGTGCTTTAATTGTCGTTGTGTGTCTTGATAACCCGTCCCAAGTATTGTAGCCTGAATAAACTTATTAATCGGCCCACTTTAGTTTAGTTGTTACTGCTTTTATAAATCCATGTACGTCAACATCTTGATTTATTTATATACCACATATAACAAACCCTAAACACCCCTTGATTGGCGACGGTGGACCCCCCCTACACCCACACCCTTCGTCTCTCTCTCTCTTTGATTTGGTTTACCGACGAGCCAACAACACCAGCCGCACCCACCTGCCTTCTCTCTCTCTTTCTCTGATAACCGGAGTGATTCCGACCGTTAACCAGTGGGATCCTTCTCCTCCGACGGCTGCCGTTGATGATGATGATGTTCACGACTGATTCAGAAGAGAAAGGTTTCTAGTGACGGTGGCGATTGTGATTTCCGGCGATCGTGGTTCGAGATAAAACCTTCGGATGGTGATGAGGATGTCGGGGATGATGATAACCGGAGAATATGATGATGTGATGACGACGACGGGACTGTGACGGCGAGAAGCCCGAGCAGCAGGTACGTATCCGTGTGATTTGTGCGTTACAAAGCTTCGAATATGAGCTATCTTCAGTTTTCCTACATGGGTTTGTGACTTCTGGGTTTTGAACTATGATTGTTAGACGTTCTTTGATGTAAATATATGCTACTGAAATTGGTGTTATGGAATCCTGTTAATATTGTTGTTTGAAGCATTAGGATATAGGAAATAACAAACTGTTTGGTGATTTTGGTCGATACGTAAACATGAACATGCAAGGCAACTGGGTTTTTCATTTGAATGTACAACTACACCTGCCTATGGTACAACTTGGTTATGCGCATGTTGAATGTTTAAAGAAACTAAGGATGAGGATGATAACTGTTAGTAATAAAACTATTAGTTTACGCTTGCTCAAATATTTGATGATTTCTCCTATTGGCCGATTGCTTGTTATAGATTATATGAGGTTTTAAATTATGAGATATAAAAGTGTGCTTTGGAATGTGATGATGGAAACTGACAATAGGGTATTTGATATGTGACAAATTTGTTGGTTAGATCTAAATATATGCTTATTGATTTTTGTTTTATTAGATTTGGGGTTTTGATGTAAGTTGTAGTTGTGATAATAAACTTGATGATGTGAATGCTGAAATGGGGATGACATGTGATCTAAGATAGTTAAGGTTGAAATTGGTGATGTGATGCCAGAATGATAGAATTTTATAATTATCGATGCTATTAAAAAACAAAGATATGTTTATGTACGAAAATTAGAATCGACAAGGTGATAGTCGTTGATGACGTATGATATAATACTCACATATTATTGAATAGAAAGTTGTGTTTTGTTTGACTTAGTAATTGCTGCCGTACATATCTATACTATATAATAAAAGAAACCACTTTAGGGACACTTGTCATCATATTAGGCCATCTCTTATAGATAATTATAATTTTAGCTTAATCTCTTCTAGTTAATTATAGATAAACTCTTAACTCATATAATGATTTTTTTTAATAGGCAAATATTTATCAACTATATGTTTACACATGTAAATGTGGCTAAATCGTATATACACCCACCTTTAATCCAAGAATCTATTTAGTTAAACAAATTTATTATTAATATACCAAATTTAATAAATCAATTATCACTAATAAATATTGGGTATTATGATTAAAATTTCGGATATTATATCCTAATTTTACAATAGTAGGTAATTTTGATTTAATGTTAGATTGAATTGGACCAATGATAATGGTTCAACTTAATTAAGAATAAAAAAAATAATTCCCTGATTTAGTTGTTGATTTAGAAGAAAATAAATAGAATCACACTTTTTTTTTATTTCACTCTTTCTTATTACATAATAATAATTTAAATTATTATATGCATCCTCACCTTCTTGTATTCTTTTGCCCTTTTGTTTTTTATTTATAATTTCTCATGCCTTTGCTTTATTACACAATACTAAAACTAATACTATGTTGCAAGAACCGTATTTAAGTAACCACAAAATAAGCATAAATAACCTTATTTTTTAAATTAAAATTATAATTGAACATATTTAAGTAATAACAAAATAAGCATAAATAATCTTTTTCTTAATTAAAACTGTAAATGAAAATACAAGTAACAATAAAATACATAAATAATCACATATAACAAAATAATATACATAATATAAAACTAGAGTTAGACGTTCTTAATTAACTTGACATTTCGTATCAAACATATATAAAACTAGAGTTAGACGTTCATAATTAACTTGACGTTTAATGATAATTCATTTGGCATTCAAATTTATTTAACAATTTAACCTTAGAATAAATAAAAAATAAAATAAAATGTTATAATAAGCAAATAGTATATCAAAGTCTAATTTTTATGTTTATATTATGATGACTACATGTTTTAACCAATTACATTATATTTATTTATCCATGTAATATACGGGTAAATTCAACTCTGTAATACATATGTTTTTTTAAGATATAACCTTTTTTATTACTTAGTATATAAATTACTTTTATTCAACCCGTGTAATACACGGGACTCTAACCTAGTTTAATATATGTCGCACTCGCGTATGACAGTACACTTGTCAATGGACCGCACACTCTCATGTGGGTCGCACACTTGACAAGTGGGCCTCACATTAGACATACATTGGGCCTTATTCTAGTGGGCCGCACACTAGAAAAGCCCAAACCTTATATAGGCCACACACAGCTTACTGTTCCGTGCCATTTCGTGTTAATTGTTTTATAAATGGATTATTTATGATTAAGTTGTTAGGCCATAACTGTTACTAGTACACGACTTGACAATACGTGTTAGATACATGTACCTTATACGTGATTAAGTTGTTAGACCATCCCATTTCGAACACAGAAGCAAGTCCCATGCACAGGCGATTTATAGCAAGTTTTTAGATTTTACGCGGCCCGTGTAAACCTTAACAATAACCTTACGCGGCCCGCGAGGGCCACCTAGTCAACAACTAGGGCTACCGTGTCACGTGTAGGCCCGCCACGTGGCTGACACGTGGCCTGTAACGTATCCTCGGTCAACAGGTGTCCTGTCGCGACCCGCGTAACCTTATCTTATGGCTTACGCAGCCCGCGTGGAAACCAAAATTCAATTTTCTTGATTTTTCATGAACATTAGGGTTTCAGGGGTCCGGGTTTTCACTTACGGTTCGTTTATGGACATTTTTACAGGTCCTTATGTGACACCCCAGGAAAACCAGTGAACGATTGAACTTACCTAGCTTCCTCAGTGAGTGCATACCAAATTTCGGGACGAAATTTCCAATTAGTTGGGGATAATGTGACAACTCGAACTTTAGACTTACTGTGATGTAACGTTACGTGCTTACGAGAAACGAATTATATGTTGGATTTAATGAATGCTATGTTATGAATGTGCATTATGTGTGTATATATGTTAGGAACGGCCCAAAACGCACAACACCCACTTGATTTCACAAACCCACTCGGTCCATATGGTTGGACTCGAGACCTTGAGGTAGCCCATGTGGGGTTTCGGCCCACTTCCCTTCATACGTATACATACCCACATGTCATTAGGGTTTTAGTTTTCACAAATCTTACAATCAAGAACACACACACTCTCTTTCTCTCGACCGGAACCAAGGGCAGCCTCACCTTCACCACTTTCCTCTACTTGTAACCGGTTAGTGTTTGATGTATTATTGTTTGGTGTGTGATATAATAGCCTCGCATGATAATATAGGGTTTTGCCACATGTTGATTGTGTTCTTGTTAATCGACTTCTGTGAATGGTGATCATGATTACATACGAAATAGGTTGCATGAGTGATTTGTTATTTGGTCCGAATTGATGTTTGTAACCGGCTGTGATGATTCTGTTTGCACATGTGTTTTAAGTGGCATGTTAGTATGATGATATGGTTCATAAGTTAATGATGTTTATAGACTGATTACTGATTGAATTGCCGAGATGATGTTCTGAATGATGGGGATGAACACGTATGAATATGTTTTGAACGGGATATTGAATTGATGATTTCTATGATTGATCTATTTCCGAAACTGTTTGATCTGTTTGCTAATTTTGCGGAATAAACGTTGCTGATAATTAAGGAAATTATGGAAAACTGCTACACATCTGGTTGCGACTCGGATTGCGAGTCGGTACACCACTCGAGACCACAACAGCATGAACCGAAACCATGGTTGCGAGTCCAGTTGCGACTCGTAACCAGGCCATGACAAGCCGAGACCGGGGTTGCGAGTCCCGTTACGACTCGTAACCGGACCTTGCCAACTCGAAACCCTCAGTTGCGACTCGTAATCTCTGTTGCGACTCGAGACCATTTACATGCACACTGTTTTGGGCCTACATTGTCACGGGCCCAATCAATTGGGCCAAATAACTGGATTTATGCGATTGACTGCTAATTGGACTTATGACTGATTGTTATTGGACTGCTTATATTATTTGGGTCGAGACCTTTATGATTGGACTTGTATAATTCTGGGCCGGGTATAGTTTGGGATTAGACATTCAAATCACAAGTGATGTTTATGACATGTTGACCGTTTACGTGCATACGTGTTGCTATGATATATATATACGTGAATTACTTGAACCGAACCTGACTTGTGTGGTAACCCTATTAGGACGTGGTTGACCACTGTTAGTTCAAGAACCCTCTTTCCTTTGTGTATCTACCAAGCAACCCAAGGTGAGTTCACACAGCCAAGGCATGGGATTCCCGGGTTGGGAATTGGGTTGGATATGTTGATATTGAAAGAGTTACCCGTACTTACGCATTCTCTAGACTATAGACCATCGTCCTCAGGTTAGTCAGGACACGTTACGTAAAGCCTACGTAACCCAGTATTTGCCATTTGTCTCCCGGGTCGGGAGGACACGTTACGTAAAGCCTACGTAACCCAATACCATCCACTGGCTTCCAGGTCGGAAGGCCACGCTGCGTAAAGCCTACGTAGCCCCCACGCGTACCACTGTCCTCGGGGAAGGGCACGTCACGTAAAGCCTACGTGACCCTGTACGTTTTCCTGTTCTCGGTAAAGAAGAACACATGGTCGGAAGTTAGTCTAGTAAGTACCGTTAATGAGAAGCCCTCATTAGCCAGGATAAACATGGGAAGCCCCCACCAGTAATATGAACACAAGGTTTGGGAAGCCCCCACCTTTAGTACACACTAGTATGGGAAGCCCCCACTAGTTATACTTATGCACTATGTCATGAACTTACTTTCTGTGAACTCGCTCAACTAGTTTGTTGATTATTTGCTGCATGCCTTGCAGGACCTTAGGTACATTATGGAGCTTGCACAGGGAGGAGCAGGTCGTTGTGGGATCTGGATCATGAACTTTATCTGAACCTATAACTATTTTGAGATTACATACTATGCTTCCGCTATTTAAACGATGTTGGTTTTGAAACATCAATCATGTCATGATGATTTACATTGATTACTTTTATTATTAAATGCTATGTTTGATATGATTGATGGCTTGATCCTGGTCAGTCACGCTCCCAAGCGGTGGTACTCCGCGGGTGGATTTTGGGGGTGTGACAGATTGGTATCAGAGCCATTGGTTATAGAGAACTTGGTTTTAATATGGGAAAACGTTTTTATTAAAACCGGACTATAACCAGAACAGTGCTCTCAACGATCCACAACGACGCTTCGCTCCACGTGCAAGACTCGACATCCTAGGTAATAAGGTTATGATTATTGCCTGTTTGCTAGAACTGCTTAGAACTTTGCTCGCATTACGTTTAGATACACATGATACTATAGCATGAGAATCCCTACGTGCTTACTCTTTTCTGTGATCGCCCTATTCGTGAACCATTCTTACCTATGCTACTTGTTACAATGAAGATCATGTCTGGACGAATCAACATGACACAAGCCCAGCTAGAGGCTCTCGTTCAAGCTCAAGTTGCTGCGGCAGTTGCAGCAGCTTAAGCAGGTAGTATATCCTGCAGTATAGGCACACACTAGGATCTTTGGATCCTACATTAACTCTCGTATTTAACTTCGTCCTATTCGTACACAATAGGTCAACACGCGCAGCAGCCTGTCTGCACTTTCAAGAACTTCATGGACTGTCGTCCAAACTCTTTCAGCGGCACAGAGGGGGCAGTGGGACTCCTCCACTGGTTTGAAAAGCTAGAATCAGTATTCGAAATGTGCGAGTGCCCTGAGGCTCGCAAGGTCAAGTTTGCCACTGGTACTTTGGAAGGAATAGCACTAACTTGGTGGAACGCCCAAGTTCAGATCTTAGGGTTGGCAGCTGCTAACGCCACCCCATGGAACGATTTTAAGGAACTCATCAAGCGTGAGTATTGTACTCGTGAAGATATTCACAAGCTGGAAGACGAGTTGTATAATCTGAAAATGGTTGGATCAGAGATCGAAGCGTATACTAAACGGTCGAATGAGCTGGCCGTACTGTGCCCAACTATGGTGGACCCTCCATACAAGCGCATTGAGATGTATCTCAAGGGGCTGGCACCAGAAATACAGAGCCATGTTACTTCGGCTAATCTCGACAACATCCAGGAAATCCAGCGTCTCGCTCATCGCATCACCGACCAGGCAGTGGAACAGAATAAACTGCCTAAGCGTGTCAACGCTACTACTACAGTCACTCCTTCAGCTACTCCTGCTACTACTAGCGAAAGCAAAAGAAAATGGGATGGAGATTCCAGCAGGGGTTCAGCGACTGTTCAGCCACAAGCTCAGCAGCAGAAGACTGACCACTACCAGAGCCCCAGTCAGCAATCCTCTGGTGGTCATAGACAGAGGAGATATCAGGGAAGTCAGCCTAAGTGTTACAATTGCCACAGACATCACAATGGCCCGTGTAACAAGGGTCGTTGTCAAAGGTGTCTTAAGATGGGCCACGAGGCCAAAGACTATAGGAGTCCACGGCCTGCGAATCAGAATCAGCAGCCTCAGCAACCCGCTCCACAGAACCAGCAGCAGCAGCAGCAGCCACAGCGTGGAAACCGGGGATGTTTCCAGTGTGGGGCTGAAGGTCACTTCAAACGCGATTGCCCTCAGTTGAACCAGAACCAGAACCGCAACAATAACAATCAGGGCAACGGGAATAACAACAACGGGGGAAACAACAACAACGGCAATGAAGCTCGTGGTCGTGCATTCGTACTAGGCCGAGGCGACGCAGTGAACGATCCCAACGTTGTGATGGGTAAGTTTCTCCTCGACAATATTTATGTTACTGTTTTATTTGATTCGGGTGCGGATATAAGCTATATGTCTGTGAAAATGTGTCAACTGCTAAAACGTGCACCAACACTTTTACCCACCAAACACGTAGTAGAGTTAGCTAACGGTAAAAGTCTAGAAGCCACGCACGTAGTTCAGGGTTGTAATCTTATCCTAGCTGGTCAAGCTTTCTCCATCGATCTCATTCCCATAGTTTTGGGTAGCTTCGACGTCGTGATTGGGATGGATTGGTTATCCCAACACCAGGCAGAAATCTTATGCAGTGAGAAGATCATTCGTATTCCACGTTCTGGTCAAGAACCTCTCGAAGTTCAAGGCGACAAGAGTGGTGCAGTGGTCGGCATCATCTCATTCTTGAAGGCTCAGAAATGCTTACGTAAGGGTCACACTGCCATTCTGGCACTAGTTACAGACGCATCAGTAAAGGAAAAGAAATTGGAGGATATTCCAATCGTACGTGATTACCCTCAGGTGTTTCCTGAAGACTTACCTAGCTTACCGCCTCATCGTCAGGTTGAATTTCAAATCGAGCTCGCTCCAGGAGCAGCACCCATAGCTCGCGCACCGTATCGTCTAGCTCCATCAGAATTGGAGGAACTGTCAAAACAGCTACAAGAGCTCTTGGAAAAAGGCTTCATTCGTCCAAGCTCTTCGCCTTGGGGAGCTCCAGTACTCTTCGTGAAAAAGAAAGACGGTACGTTCAGGATGTGCATCGACTACCGTGAACTCAACAAGGTGACGGTGAAGAACCGTTATCCTCTTCCGCGCATTGACGACTTATTCGACCAGTTGCAAGGGTCGTGCTACTATTCGAAGATAGATTTGAGGTCGGGGTACCATCAGCTGAGAGTCCGGGATGAGGACGTCTCCAAAACCGCATTCAGAACTCGTTATGGTCACTACGAGTTTCTTGTCATGCCGTTCGGATTAACGAACGCGCCTGCCGTATTTATGGATCTTATGAATAGGGTGTGCAAACCCTATCTTGACAAGTTCGTCATTGTTTTCATCGACGACATTCTGATTTACTCCAAGAGTCAGGAGGAACACGAGCAGCATCTTCGCCTGATATTGGAACTCCTTCGAAAGGAACAGTTGTACGCCAAGCTTTCTAAATGCGACTTCTGGCTACGTGAAGTCCACTTCTTAGGCCATGTGGTGAACAGGGATGGGATCCATGTCGATCCATCAAAGGTAGATTCGATCAGAAACCGGCCTGCACCGCGTACGCCGACAGAAATACGCCAATTCTTGGGTTTGGCGGGTTACTACAGACGGTTTATCAAGGATTTCTCAAAGATTGCTCAGCCGCTTACGCTACTGACACAGAAGGGTGTTACCTATCGCTGGGGAGAGCCCCAGGAGACTGCTTTTCAGCACCTAAAGGATAGACTTTGCAGTGCACCTATCCTCTCATTGCCAGAGGGCACCGATGACTTCGTGGTATATTGTGATGCATCCATTCGGGGACTGGGAGGTGTGTTAATGCAGCGCGACAAGGTTATCGCTTACGCCTCTCGTCAACTCAAGGTTCATGAACGCAACTACACGACGCACGATTTGGAGCTGGGAGCTGTTGTTTTCGCGCTTAAGATATGGCGACACTACCTGTACGGTACCAGGTGCACGATTTACACCGATCACAGGAGTCTCGAGCATATCCTTAAACAGAAGGATTTGAACATGCGTCAACGAAGATGGGTTGAGTTACTGAACGATTACGAATGCGCTATCAAGTATCATCCAGGCAAAGCCAACGTTGTGGCCGACGCCCTCAGTCGGAAAGACACCTTACCTCGGCGCGTGCGAGCGCTACAGCTTACGATTCAGTCTAGCCTTCCTGCTCAGATACGAGCTGCTCAGACAGAAGCACTGAAGCCCGAAAACGTCAAGGCTGAAGCCTTACGTGGCTCACGACAACAGATGGAACAGAAGGCAGACGGCGCCTACTATGTAACGGGGCGTATTTGGGTCCCACTTTATGGCGGTTTACGCGAACTTGTGATGGACGAAGCACACAAGTCTCGCTATTCGGTACATCCAGGGTCGGATAAAATGTACCACGACATCAGCACTACTTATTGGTGGCCTAGTATGAAGGCCCACATCGCTATGTACGTTGGAAAATGCTTGACCTGTGCGAGAGTCAAGGTCGAATATCAGAAACCAGCTGGCCTACTTCAACAGCCTAAGATACCGCAATGGAAATGGGAAGAAATTTCCATGGATTTTGTTACAGGCCTACCTAGATCCCAGCGTGGGAACGATACGATATGGGTGATCGTGGATCGACTCACTAAGTCTGCACACTTCCTACCTATAAAGGAAACGGATAAGTTCTCCACTCTCGCAGACGTATACCTCAAAGAAGTTGTTTCGAGGCACGGGGTGCCCACGTCTATCATTTCGGATCGCGATGCACGATTCACGTCAGAGCTTTGGCAAGCAATGCACAAATCTTTCGGCTCACGGTTAGACATGAGCACAGCTTATCACCCTCAGACGGATGGGCAGTCTGAGCGAACGATCCAAACGCTTGAAGACATGCTTCGGGCATGCGTTATAGACTTTGGCAACGGCTGGGAAAAGCACCTCCCTTTGGTGGAGTTCTCGTATAATAATAGTTATCACACCAGCATTCAAGCCGCTCCATTCGAGGCATTGTACGGGCGTAAATGCCGGTCACCCCTCTGCTGGGCAGAGGTGGGGGATAGTCAGATCACGGGTCCAGAGATTGTAGTGGACGCCACAGAAAAGATTGCACAGATACGACAACGCATGGCGGCAGCACGCGACCGTCAGAAAGCCTACGCGGACAAGCGTAGAAAGCCATTGGAATTTGAGGTCGGGGACCGGGTTTTATTGAAAGTTTCACCCTGGAAGGGCGTGGTTCGTTTTGGCAAACGGGGCAAACCGAATCCGCGGTACGTCGGACCATTCGAAATTATAGAAAAGATTGGCAAGGTAGCCTACAAGTTGAATTTACCAGCTGAACTCGGGGCAGTTCACAACGTCTTTCATGTATCGAACTTAAAGAAGTGCCTATCAGATGAAAACCTCATCATTCCTTTTAAGGAACTCACTATCGACGAGCGGTTGCAGTTCGTTGAGGAACCAGTTGAAATCACGGACCGGGATGTGAAGGTCCTCAAACACAAGAGAATCCCTCTTGTTCGAGTTCGTTGGAACTCCAAACGTGGCCCAGAGTACACCTGGGAACGCGAAGACAGGATGACAGAAAAGTACCCCCAGTTATTCGAAACCAATGCAACCACTACTGAGACTGAAGCTACTACTTCGGAATTTCGGGACGAAATTCCAGATCAACGGGGGGAGGATGTGACACCCCAGGAAAACCAGTGAACGATTGAACTTACCTAGCTTCCTCAGTGAGTGCATACCAAATTTCGGGACGAAATTTCCAATTAGTTGGGGATAATGTGACAACTCGAACTTTAGACTTACTGTGATGTAACGTTACGTGCTTACGAGAAACGAATTATATGTTGGATTTAATGAATGCTATGTTATGAATGTGCATTATGTGTGTATATATGTTAGGAACGGCCCAAAACGCACAACACCCACTTGATTTCACAAACCCACTCGGTCCATATGGTTGGACTCGAGACCTTGAGGTAGCCCATGTGGGGTTTCGGCCCACTTCCCTTCATACGTATACATACCCACATGTCATTAGGGTTTTAGTTTTCACAAATCTTACAATCAAGAACACACACACTCTCTTTCTCTCGACCGGAACCAAGGGCAGCCTCACCTTCACCACTTTCCTCTACTTGTAACCGGTTAGTGTTTGATGTATTATTGTTTGGTGTGTGATATAATAGCCTCGCATGATAATATAGGGTTTTGCCACATGTTGATTGTGTTCTTGTTAATCGACTTCTGTGAATGGTGATCATGATTACATACGAAATAGGTTGCATGAGTGATTTGTTATTTGGTCCGAATTGATGTTTGTAACCGGCTGTGATGATTCTGTTTGCACATGTGTTTTAAGTGGCATGTTAGTATGATGATATGGTTCATAAGTTAATGATGTTTATAGACTGATTACTGATTGAATTGCCGAGATGATGTTCTGAATGATGGGGATGAACACGTATGAATATGTTTTGAACGGGATATTGAATTGATGATTTCTATGATTGATCTATTTCCGAAACTGTTTGATCTGTTTGCTAATTTTGCGGAATAAACGTTGCTGATAATTAAGGAAATTATGGAAAACTGCTACACATCTGGTTGCGACTCGGATTGCGAGTCGGTACACCACTCGAGACCACAACAGCATGAACCGAAACCATGGTTGCGAGTCCAGTTGCGACTCGTAACCAGGCCATGACAAGCCGAGACCGGGGTTGCGAGTCCCGTTACGACTCGTAACCGGACCTTGCCAACTCGAAACCCTCAGTTGCGACTCGTAATCTCTGTTGCGACTCGAGACCATTTACATGCACACTGTTTTGGGTCTACATTGTCACGGGCCCAATCAATTGGGCCAAATAACTGGATTTATGCGATTGACTGCTAATTGGACTTATGACTGATTGTTATTGGACTGCTTATATTATTTGGGTCGAGACCTTTATGATTGGACTTGTATAATTCTGGGCCGGGTATAGTTTGGGATTAGACATTCAAATCACAAGTGATGTTTATGACATGTTGACCGTTTACGTGCATACGTGTTGCTATGATATATATATACGTGAATTACTTGAACCGAACCTGACTTGTGTGGTAACCCTATTAGGACGTGGTTGACCACTGTTAGTTCAAGAACCCTCTTTCCTTTGTGTATCTACCGAGCAACCCAAGGTGAGTTCACACAGCCAAGGCATGGGATTCCCGGGTTGGGAATTGGGTTGGATATGTTGATATTGAAAGAGTTACCCGTACTTACGCATTCTCTAGACTATAGACCATCGTCCTCAGGTTAGTCAGGACACGTTACGTAAAGCCTACGTAACCCAGTATTTGCCATTTGTCTCCCGGGTCGGGAGGACACGTTACGTAAAGCCTACGTAACCCAATACCATCCACTGGCTTCCAGGTCGGAAGGCCACGCTGCGTAAAGCCTACGTAGCCCCCACGCGTACCACTGTCCTCGGGGAAGGGCACGTCACGTAAAGCCTACGTGACCCTGTACGTTTTCCTGTTCTCGGTAAAGAAGAACACATGGTCGGAAGTTAGTCTAGTAAGTACCGTTAATGAGAAGCCCTCATTAGCCAGGATAAACATGGGAAGCCCCAACCAGTAATATGAACACAAGGTTTGGGAAGCCCCCACCTTTAGTACACACTAGTATGGGAAGCCCCCACTAGTTATACTTATGCACTATGTCATGAACTTACTTTCTGTGAACTCGCTCAACTAGTTTGTTGATTATTTGCTGCATGCCTTGCAGGACCTTAGGTACATTATGGAGCTTGCACAGGGAGGAGCAGGTCGTTGTGGGATCTGGATCATGAACTTTATCTGAACCTATAACTATTTTGAGATTACATACTATGCTTCCGCTATTTAAACGATGTTGGTTTTGAAACATCAATCATGTCATGATGATTTACATTGATTACTTTTATTATTAAATGCTATGTTTGATATGATTGATGGCTTGATCCTGGTCAGTCACGCTCCCAAGCGGTGGTACTCCGCGGGTGGATTTTGGGGGTGTGACACCTTACATATTCCGATTAGGAATGACAGATGTCGGTGAACCCCCTTCAGTGAATGGAAGTATTGAGAGTCGAGTTAGAGAAAAAGGTCAAGCCCAAGACTTCGGTGACCTCACTTGCTAATCCAACCGTCTCCACTTTGTCGACAAAAACCAAATCTGACCACATTGATTAGATCTATATTTTATTAAGCATTGTATTTGTCTCAACATTGTTATTAAACTCACCAAAAATTAATTATGTACATAGTGTATCTAAAAATCATTAATTTCATAGGTTAAAGTACAGACATGTACGAAATCATATATATAAAAAGAATCAAACAAAAACAATAAAAGAAAAAGATATATAATGAAATAATGAGAACTTATTGCTGCTTTAACTTAGATGTTTCATTTGTGTCTATCGTCAATTCTAATGCTAACCCACCTTGATAAGTTCCTTGTAAATATTCATCTGTACAGTTGATATATGTTATTTGTAACACTAGAAATTTTAGAATAAAATGGGAAATTGAAAATATTAGAAGAGTTCTTGATGATCTGATATGAAAATAAGATCCAGAGTTATATGCTAAGGGAAGGGAGGGTGCCAAAATACAAGAATGGTGATGGGCCATTTGTTTTGCAAGTTAATCTAGGTTCCATTGGGCCCAACCCAGAAGATGAAGCCGACATTAGGCCTACTGGACAACATTATCAGACTGTATAAGTATAAAATTTGGTGGGCAGGGTAATGGGTCACAACTTGTTAATTTAGGTTAAAACTAGTTCTATACCCCGTGCGCGTTTCGGCGCCCCAAAACAATTCATTCTTGGTTTGACAACATAACATGATCTAGCGAAAAAAATACATCAAGTCGTAGATCAAAACATCTAAAAAATTGAAACGTCTAAAGAACATTGTTACACCTTCAATGCAAACTTACCATCACAATAAACAACAATCTGCATGCTTGTATACTAAAGGATGCATCTGCTGATTCCAATTGGTTATCTTTGTTTTCATTTTTCTACACTTAAAAGGGTGAGAACATTCAAAAATATCAAGAATGCATCTGCTATGCATTCTTGTATATCATAAATCTGTCAATATGGCATCAGTTTCAACCGTACATTCATACTCTATAAGTATAAATAATCAGGCCAACCAGAATGATTATCCGTGTTACAAAACCCCACGCAAACCTTGATATTTTTGGAATACATGGCCTAGATATAATCATATAATAAACATCTAACCTTTTTCCGTCCTAGGATTTATGCATTCCTGTTTTTCCACTTCAAACCTCCTTCGAGCTTCCGTCCTAAGACTTATGCATTCCTGTTTTTCCACTTCAAACCTCCTTCGAGTATCATTTATAGCCTGAAATAGTTCACCGTCAATTTCCAACATCATCTCAAAGGTGTAGAGATACAAACACATAACAACAAACCTTACTTGTTCATTCTTTTAAGAGATTTGTTCAAATGCTTTGACAATTTAGAACTGCATGCTTGTCTTTTAAACCGGCTATTAATACCCAGTTCCGAAACCTGATCATACCCATACCCGAAACAATTTCTCCCGATACCTGATTTCTTAATACTCAATCATACCCAAACCCGGTTCCATACCCAGAACCGGGTATTAAGAAAACCAATATGTGCACCGACCGCCTCTATCAGACCAGACCCGGGTTCTCAAAGGCCTTACAAAAAACCCAACCCGACACATAATGAAGTAACAATACCTTTCATTCACCATCCATCCCCTGCGCACCGGCTACAACCCCTCCCAAAATTTCATATTATTCCAGCTTATGTATCTCCAAATCTTTTAGGTTTTGTTATTGATTATAGCTGCTGAAGTAACACAATATCTTTTACCAATTTAACACACTAATAATTCTTAACAATAACAATAGTTGAATTCGATTGAAAGGGCCAAAAGGATAAAGTTAAAAATGTCAACAGAATACATAACACAAAGCATACTCTAGTGCTAAAAACCTCCTAAATTAATTTATGTAAAAAGGGGATCATTACTTTTAGAAAGTTTGTAACGTCTTAATAATCTACAAAATGAAAAAAATAGACAATAGAAGTATTGGTGGGTCAACGTAACCCAACACATGAACTTGTTACCACCTCACCTAAAGGTCCGACCTGTCAAGTATGCCACCCAAATGGCTCTAGTATAGGTGGAAAAAATGGTGATGGGTCTATTAGGATTGATCCATCAACACTTTTTTTTTTCTAAATAATGTTTTCTTGAAAAACTATACCAATAAATAATAACACATAGGAAATCTTTTGACCCGTTAAGACTCGATATCTTTTTATTTCTACCATTTGAACGGTTCAGGATAAGATAAAACCCAAGTCGACCCAAAATTTCAGGCAGGTAGGTCGAAATAGCCACCTTTATTATTTGAAAAGGAAACAGAAAAGCATTTAAGAAAGGTAATGAATGGTGAATAACATAACGCGTGAGCCAAATAACCAACGTAATTATGATAATGTTAAGTTCACACGTGTTTAACGCATGGCCAAGATGAAATACACCTAATTCAGAAAAATACCATTTGTAGGAATGCGAGTACCAGAATGTCATTATCAATTGTCTTAGGAATCCCAACAACTACAGCCTTAAGCCCACGCCTTCTCATTTCCTGCACAAATACAATGTTATTGTAATACAATATCTTGCCTTTGCAGAGTGATTCCCAATTTAACAAATGCTCGTTAAGTTCCATAAAATTCCTGAGTTTACATAGGAAAGGGAAAAGATTTATCATTTAATTACTTGATAAATAACCGCTGCTCCTGTTTGAGTATCGTCTCCTCCAATTATATAAACCTGAAACATGAAGAGAACAAAAATGCTCATTATCATAACTCTTGTATATTTAAACAACTAAAAGCTAAAAAGAAGCTATAATAGACATAATATATTACTAAAGATTTGATTCTCATATGCTCACATAATCTTTATGTTTGTCTTTACAGTTAGAGAAGTGACTGGGCAAAAGATGGTCTTGGTCAAATGGCAAAAAATAAACAAAAGTACTTATACAACACCTTCTGAACATTCCAAAAAATATCTTCTTCTCAATTTGTAATGAACAACAATCGTGGACATAGCATCAGCTAAAAGGAGACGGTACCCCAAAATCGCCATCAATTCTGCCCCACGTCGTTACAGTCGCTGCGAAACCACCATGTACGTTGCTACTACTCGTCGGAATAAAGCCGCCGGCTGAAGATCAACTCCGACTGCCATTATCTGTGGAAACACAACCAGGTTAGTATTAAAGCCTCTACCACTAAAATTAAGTCAAATAAGGAAGACTACCTCCCCTGATATGAAGCCATCACATTAGACGGAGAAACCACCGTCTCCGGAGCCACCGCCGCACAAACAAATTAATCAAACAAAACAAAACCCTGAGATCCGAAAACCCCTGATACAAATCGCTCGTAACTCGGCATTCCACGACTGCTCGCGGAACCTTACCACCACCTCTGAACCCTCGATTCTTCACAGAACGAAGGACCACTTCACTCAGGCACTTAATTAGTTGACTAAACCGACAATTTCTACATCTTTGATGGGTGGGAGGCGAGCACGTGCTGGTGACAGGAGACACGGCAGCTCCAAATCTCTCTTTTATCTTCTGCATCTCTTTCTACAGCTTCTCCCCATATATCCCATGAGATCGAATCAATAATGAACTGTAAATTTACAAAAAAAAAAAAAAAAAAATTTATCAAAAATCAGAATTTATCATTACTAAAATGTAAGGATTTGGAATCAACCAGGAATCTTTAATCAAAATATATTGAACACAATACTTTTCATCACTACACGTCCATCAAAGGTTTAAAAAAGAATTCTTATTCATGTCCAAACTACTAATACAGACTGATAACAATAGCCAGGTTAGCTGTATGAATTGAACTTGAACGACTGTCTACTCCATTCGACTTGTCACCAGCCATAGTACATAAAACACCAAAAGTTGGTACCGGATTGAGTTTGATAGTCTTTTAGTTCGAGAAATTTGGCATTGCTACCAAGTACCATTTGCTCATCCCTGATCACGGGTACCGTACGAACAACAACGGTATCGTACAACATTTTTTTTAGTTTCAGGGGTAGGGATGAGCTCGGTGCCAACTGACACCCCGATTACGGTATCGGTATATGAAGGTAAAAACCGGTAGCGAACCGGTACCAGGAACGCCAAATGTCAGTACCGAACTGGTACTTAGGATCTTTCGGTTCAGGAAATTAGGTACCGGTACCCATTACTATTTGTTCATCTCTGACTACGGGTTTCTACCGAACAACATCATTACCATACAACTTTTTAGTTGATTTTCTTTCGGTTATTTTTAGTGTTTTTTTCTATATTTTTTTATTCTGGTCAGCGGTTGCGTGTGTAACGCGCTCGTAGTGATTTCAAACACATATAAACACAGACTAAATAACAAAAGAAGTTCGCCGCAACGCGGCGATAGTTTTTATAACTAGTTCTATTAAATAGTTATCGAGATAGAGTTAGAGATTTTAAAATTAACATACATTTATAATGTTTTTAGTTCTTCATGTACCACCGAGACCGAACAGGACCGTACCGACATTTTGATAAAAGATAGATAAATGAAAAAAAAAACCTTGCCGCGTGGCAAGTTTTGGATGGAGAAACCAAAGAACAAATGGTAGGAGGTTGAAGCAAGATAATATATATATATGCGAGAATGTATAAATTTATGTATTGAATTGTGGCTAACCATACAAATATAATAAATTATCAATGAAAGAAATATTGGTCTCGGGTAGAGATCACATGTAGGTATCTCAAGAAAAGTATGAAAGGAATTATTAAGCAAGCGCCATGAAAGAAATTTTGTTCGATATTGGCCCAGGAAGAATGGAATGTATGTAGAGGCAAAATAGTTAGCAACTGACAAAATGATGTATGACTTATGATATTATGTGAATGTCTAGGAATGAACAAGTATGAATATTATGATAATTATTTTCCCTAAGTAAATGATAGAGGTACGCAAGAATGATTAATTTGATAGATAACTTTTTAAGAAATCAGCTTGAACAAATAAATGATGATCATGGAATAATGTAATAGGATAGCATTGAATTATGCAAGGTTGATTTACCATGTGTATTAGACAAGTTTTAAAGTAGTAATGACAGATTCATCATGATGGATGATCGAATGAAAGCACGTTATCGAAGTTCGAAGTATGTAATTACGAATGGATACGGGTAGACCTGTCAGAAGGTATGTATTCAGGTTTCGGGGATGAAACCTTCTTTAATGAGGGTAGTCTTGTAACACCCCAAATTTCGTATGTCATAATATAAAATTTTAGTTGTAATGTTTTGATGATAAGAAATGGTAAATATAGATTTTTTTTTACCATTTTCAAAGTTTTATAAATTTTGGTAAATCAAAATCTTATGTATACATGAAAGTTAAGTAGGTTAGTATGGAAATATGAGGAAGATGGCATGTTCTAAAAGAATGAGGGGTGGAAGTGAAAATGTGATAATTAAACACCTAACAAAAAAATTTGGTCGGTGTTTTTGAGAGTGAGTGTGTGCGATCGAGAAACAGAGCAGGGGAGAAACCCTTCACTCAAAAATGCTACAAATCCATCAAATTGAAGAGGTTTAAGGCTGGATTTCATGTGCATGAGTTAGGAATGTTGATCTCTTAAGTGTTATTGATACCAAGTAAGTTAAATCTTGTGTTTTAGTGTTAGTATATGAAATGGGTTATGAGTATTCTTTGATTTTATATGAAATTGGATATGAATGCTAGATGTATTAGCAAATGGGAGTTGAAATTATGCTTGAAATTGTCTATAATGATGATTTGGGGTAAAACCCATTTGAATGAACATGATGATATGATGATGGAACTTGAAATTTGTCAAGAACTTAGTTTAGGTTAATGTATAGTATCATAAATGGTAGATTTTGATAATTAATCATGATATAGGTGCAATGGTAAAGTGATTTTGTTGGTTATAATGGTTCTTGATATAAACTGGGAAAAAGTATGCTTTAATTGCTTGCACCCATGGCTGGAAATCTTGTACGCACGCGATGTGTTCGATGAAATGTCTAAATAGTGATGAAATAGTTATGCATACATAATGCTTTGCAAGAATGTGTAGTATATGAAATGGATGAATAAGAATGATATAAATTAAGAAATGATCATTTAAGAATGTTGGTTTGGAATTGTAGGAAATAAAGAAGGCGGCTCGAGTCAACCGGGACACAAATAAGACAAGGCAAAGGTAAGTTTAATACTTACTCAACTAGTAGGAAATATAGGTATTAAAGTTTGATTGTGCATTGATGTTGTTTTGTGATATTGATGTATGTTGGAATGTTATGTAGTCGAACCGTATGAAAGAGTCGTACTAATGGAATGTATGTTGGAATGTTATGTAGTCGAACCGTATGAACGAGTCGTACTAATGGAATGTATGTTGGAATGTCATGTAGTCGAACCGTGTGAACGGGTCGAATTGATGGAGAATGTTATAAAGTTAGACGGGTCTTAGATTAAGTCTTAACCGTATGAACGGGTCGTACTAATAGAATGTATGTTGGAATGTCATGTAGTCGAACCGTGTGAACAGGTCGAATTGATGGAGAATGTTATAAAGTTAGACGGGTCTTAGATTAAGTCTTAGTGTGTGAACTTGGTTTGATCATAAAGACCCGTTAGATGGAAAAGTATGTATGATTAAAAGCAAAAGAATGATAATGGTTGAAATAAAAGAATGAATATGTTAGATTATTGTTTTGCATATCTAGTTGACTTGTTACGAATGTTGTAGGTAAATAGTCCTTTGGAGCAAATCTTGGACCGGAGGAACGAACACACATCGCGCCGTTTAATTGCTTCCGCTCGTCAAGTTCTAAAGGGTGATAGTGTCTTTTGATTAATGGATTTTTTTTTTATTATGATGTAATGGTTACAATTTTTATGTCTTTTGGAACGTGTCGTAGAATTTAGTTGGAATGATGATTGTTAAAAGCAGGGAATCACTTATAGTACGAACGGGTCATACCCATTTTTTGTTAAAATTAGTATGTCATTATTTTTATATTCGAATGTATGAATTAAGGGCGTTTCAAGCATTAGACGGGGTTCAACCTTGTTTTTAGACGCGGTAATGCACATAACCCCGTCTAAAAATACACATACAATCTCAACCCATCAGGATCCTAACAAAATACCCTTTAACACTAATAAATTCGCGTCTTTTGATACGAACCCCGACTTAAAATATGCTTACGTAGCTTTAGACGGTGTTTACAAACCCCGATTTAAAATATAATTAAAAACCGTGACTTGACTTAATATATGAGAACCGCGACAAATAATAGCATAACTGTTTTAAGTATTAAGTATGATACGGATGGAGATATTATTTGAGTTTTTGAAGTATGATATGGATAGAGATAAAAAGCCATATTTCAAATTGGTGTAAGTCACTTTTTATTTTAGAGTCCTAGTTGTAGTAAGTTTGTAATTAATTAGGATAGTATCTTAGGTTTATGAATATGCAAGGTTGAGTTTTGAAAAAGAAAAAAGGGTAAATTACACTTTTCGTCCTTTATGTTTGTACCGGATGGCAACGGATAGCCTTTAACTTCAATGATTACAGTCACGATCCTTTATTTGCAAAACCCGTTACACTCTACGTCCTTTAGCACTAACCAGATTAAAATTTTCAGTTAAGTTTCTTTACTTAAGGCTATCCTGGTCAATTCATTTTTTTATTTAAATGTTTAATAAATAAAACAAAAATATAATCATATACACTTCATCTTCCCTAATTGATTAACCCTAAAACCCTAACCACCACATCTTGCCACCACCAACTCATTCTGCTGCCACCACCTCAAATCTCGTCACCACCACCACTCCGGGCACCGTTCACATCAACGTTGAAGCAACGTATGACGCAAGGAAGTGTCGGAACATATCGAACATGATTTAGTAGCTTGTTAAACAGAATTGAAGCTGCAACGCCGGTGGTGCCTTTCTTAATAGCACATGCAGCGCCCATTGTTTTGCGATTATAGTTGTTATAATCTCCGACAACGGTGGTGAGGCTTTCGTGTCGTGTTAACTGTTAACTGAATGGTGATTGGTGAATCTTGTGGACTACGATTGGTTACTCGTTGAGATGATTTGGAGGTTACATTGGTTGATATATGTGGAGAGATGCTTCTGGAACTGTGAACCGATGCTTCTTCATCTCATTTATATAATTTAATTATTTATTAGTTACTTGATTGATTTCTCTATAGAAAAAAATAATCAGAGAGATTTGAGGTGGTGGCGGGTGAATTTGACTAATTTCTTTCAATTCAATTAAAAAATAATCTGATTGGCCGGAGTGGTGGTGGTGACGAGATTTGAGGTGGTGGTGGCAGATTGAGGTGGTGGTGATTAGGGTTTTAGGGTTAGGAAATTGGGGAAGATGAAGTGTATATGATTATTTTCTTGTTTTATTTATTAAACATTTAAATAAAAGAATGAATTGACCAGAATACCCTTATGTAAATAAACTTGACTGAAAATTTTAACCTGGTTAGCTAAAGGACGCAGAATGTAACGGGTTTTGCAAATAAAGAATAGTGACTGTAATTATTGAAGTTAAAGGCTATCCGTTGCAATCTGGTACAAACATAAAGGATGAAAAGTGTAATTTACTTCGTTTCCTTTTGGTGCTATAATGTTTATTTTGTTTGATGAAAGGCTCTAAGCAAGAGTATTAATTGGAGTTGTGTGTTCTTGATTCACTTGTCTAAATGACCTCAGGTTTAACAATCATCTTCATCAAAATTCTACATTCTTTTAACCCACCATTGATAACCTTCAAGAGTTACAAGGTTAGTAATTTTCTCTTACCTTTTTTTTTATTTTAAAATACTTTTCAATTTCAGTTCCAACTTATTTCTACCTTTCTAAACAATATTGGATTATTATTTTTTAATCTTGTTTAACCAAAGACATCCTTGGTAAAAACTACTACATGCGTGAAAAAGCTAATGCTTTGCCCAAGTAATATGAATAATGAATGATTCGAGGTCGTTCTTGAATTAGATAATACGGCTGTAAGCCCAAATTATTATATTGGGCCTAGTATTTGAGACTAACTTTATGGCCAAGTTATGTCTTATGTTATTAGGAAACAATAATTGTATGTCCTATTTAATTGTAGAATCATAGTGATATATTTTTACTTGCTTTTAATTGCTATAATCTAACTTTTTTTTTTTTGTGTTTAACTATGCTTTAACATCAAACTTTGTTTTATATATATGAACAAAGTGTGTTGAAGTTAGGGATGACAAAATTATCGAAGCCCGGTGGGTATACCCGAAACCCGAAACATCCAGGACGGGTATGAAACCGAGTATGGGTTTTAAAACAAATTCACTGAAAGCTTATATAAATTTATATAACTAATCAAGAAACATTTATAGAAAAGTAACTTTTAACTTTTTATATAAATCGAGTAAAAAATAAAATATTTATCTTAATAGATTAATGCAGATAGCCTTTAAATGAAAAGTGGGTTAGAATGGTAAATTTTCAAATTTCATAGACAATTCCTAAAATCAAAAAATATGCAAGTTATTTATTAGTTTTTGGTGGAAACATATATAGACTTTTGTTTCTATTAGTTCTTTATTTGTATATATGTGTTTGTTTTTATATTTTGGACGAACACATGTTTTAAAAAGTAGCTCCAACTGAAATTTTAATTTTCGAACTAAAATCATTTAGTCACTGCTAACTTAATAAAAAATTAAAACTAAAAGTAGTTGAAACAAAAATTGGCTACTCGATTTATTTGTAAATTTTGATTTCAGATGGATCATGACGATTGAATGTACAAACAAAGTCCTGTTAGTGCAAAATATATAATGGGTGTTCAAAGTTTTCTTAAGGCCACTGAAGCTCATCGGGTTCGGGTGAATGCTAAAGATCAGCTCATTTTTTGTCCTTGTGCATCGTGTCAAAATTTCTAGAAACATGATATTAAAGACATAAAGTTTCATTTGTTGAGATGGTTTTATGCCTGGATGTACTTGTTGGTCAAAGCATGAGGAATCGCTTTCAAATTGTGGCACATCATCATTCAATGAAGACAATGATCAAACATATAACAACGAACAAGATACTGATCACGAAAATGACACTTTAAATGAAGACAATGACAACTTCGATGAAATGTATAATGATTTAGAGACTAATAATGGTGATAATGGGCAAGAAAAATTAAGGAAATTACTTAAAGATGAGTTAAAACCATTATATGAGGGTTGCAATAAATATTCAAAACTTCGTGCGCTTTTAAGGTTGTCTATCTTAAAGTCAACACATGGATGGAGTGATAAGAGTTTCACAGATCTATTAGTGCTATTAAATGACATGCTTCCGGAAGGTAACGAGTTACCACTTTCGTCATACCAAGCAAAAAAAAAAAAAAATGATGTGCCCAATGGGATTAGAAGTTGAAAGAATACATACATGTCCAAATGATTGTATGTTATGTTGAAACGAGTTCAAAAATCATCATAAATGTTATAAGTGTAACACATCTAGGTATAAGCGTAAAAGCGAAACAGATGAAGTTGACGATGATGTGATGAAAAATGGACCACCGGCTAAAATGTTATGGTATCTCCCGATTATATCGAGACTAAAACGGTTATTTGCAAACAAAAAGGAAGCAAAATTGTTATGTTGGCATTCAGATGACCGTATAAATAAAGGAAAATTAAGACATGTGGCAGATCACCCCAATGGAGAACTATTAATATTAAGTACCCAGAATTTGGCAATGAGATTAGAAACATATGGTTTGGACTTAGCTCGGACGGGATCAACCCTTTCAGAAACATGAGCAGTCGCCACAGTACACGGTCGGTTCTTCTTTGGATCTACAACCTTCCACCGTGGTTATGCATGAAAAAAATACATAAGGATGTCGTTGTTGATTCAGGGTCCGAAACAACCTGGTAATGATATTGATGTTTATTTGGATCCATTTTGACACCTGTGCCTCCACGGCCATCAAACAATTACCAAATCAATGAAATATTTTATTTCATACTTAGGATTTGTATAAATATGTGTATCATTTGCACATATCAATTCTTGTTCGATTTCGAGCTGTAAATCGCTTTCTGGGAAGTTATACGCGAACTGGTGCGTAAACGCAGTTAGTTTAATGCAACAAACACTCTGGAATAGTGACATGGGCTTACATACCTTAAATAACCTTTACATACCTTAGAAATAAGTTTTGGAGGGTTTGGTATGCCGAAATCAAGTTTATTCGCTTACAGGGACTAATTTTGACAAACTGCGAAAGTATGCCGAATTATACTGTAACGAACAATCCGGAACATGATCATAAGTTAAACATACTGTTGGTGCATCTAGTGTCTGTTAACTACGTCTTAATCGAGTCTTATGTCTAGATAGGATAGATTAGGGTTTAGAATTGAAAAAGTGGTTTTTAGTGTTATTTCCGCTTGAAATGACATCATTTCAAGCGAAATCAGTTAGTATGTTATTCCGCTTAACCGCCACTTGGTGATTCCGCTTGAAGTGTTTGGAGCGAAATCATGTTATTTCGCTTGAACCTGTTTCAAGCGAAATCAGTCTGTCTATATATATGTGTGTGCTGTGTTCAGTTGGAGCGGAATCTGGTGAGTGTTTCTGAGCCGAGGTGCTGTCCGTGTGTTATTTGACTGTATAAAAGCTCATGATTAATCTGTAAAGTAAAAGATTGAAAGGAAACAAGCTGTTTGACATTGTTTGCATTGATTCCGCCTTTGTAAATGATGATGAACTACTCAACTTGACTGTTTAGTGTCACGAAACCGGTCCAACAAGTGGTATCAGAGCTCAGGACGAGGAGTTCATACCAATTCAGCTTGATTCTACCGGATTCTCTCACTTCTACACCTTCTTTTCTGATTTGAACATGTTTTAACGGTTGAAATGGCCTAATTTTTACATATGTCACGTAAAACATAGTTTTAACAAACCCTACAAAGAATCAGAACAAAATTCGAATTAAAACTGGTAAAAATGGCCCAAAAACCACATTCCGCTTGAACGAGTAAACAAGGTATTTCGCTCGAAACAACATATTCCGCTTGAAAAACAATGGTCATTTCAAGCGAAATAACAGATTCCGTTTGAAAATTCATATTTCGCTTGAAAGATATAATCTGATTCCGCTTGAATCAGATTTCGCTTGAAACTTGTGTCTTATTTCGCTTGAATAGCTATTCCGCTTGAATAGCTGATTTCACTTGAAGTTGTACTTAGCTTGAAAAGCTGATTTCGCTTCAGCTTATTCCGCTTGAAAATTGTTGTTTTTCAAAACCAAAATTTTCTAAGTGTTTGTTGATCGTTTCAGGTACTTGAAAATGGATGATCTGTTCATGAATCCATTTTGTGATGTGTTTGCTTATTCCAGTGGTTCGGGAGACGGCACTACGAACAACACGAATGAAACTACACCAACCCCGAATGCGAAGAAGATTCTTTCTGATGCAATGAGCGTGGAAAGTGCCTATGGTACATACAACAAGCCTCCTAAACTGATGGCGATCGAAGATTATAATTGGTGGGCTACAAGATTTGAGGAGTGGCTTAAAGCATTTGCATTTCCAAGCTGGAAAAGTTTAAAGAATGGTTATACTTTAGGAGAACATGTTGGTGAAAGTTTGACAGATACTGATGATGTTGAAAGATATGTAGCTGAACAAAAATGCATAGCGTTGATTCATCAGTCAGTCAGAGATGGTATAATTTCATTGATTGAATATGAGAATTCAAAAGATCTTTGGGAAAAGTTGAAAGTTAAGTGTGTAGGTAGTGCTGAGATTGTGAAAAACAAAAAGAAATTGTTGCGTAAAGAGTTTGATTTATTTGGTTGTATGAAGAATGAATCTGTTTGTAAAATGATCGAGAGATTTGGGCATCTGAAGATGGAGCTGGCTAGGCATGGAATCACTTATACTCAGGAGGAGTTGGTCGACAAATTGTTTGATTCGTTGCCGAATGATCAAGACTGGCAATACTTTGCCTTAATGTTGAAAAACACCATCAAGCCACCACAAGTGTTGATTGTGGATCTGCTTATCAAGAGACTAGAAAGCCATGAGTTGGAGATAAAGAAATCTAAGGTAAACAACACAGCTCATCAGCAAAACGTGGAGCTGTACTACAGAGGAAATCTACCAAAGACAGGATCTCCAACAACAGCGTTTTCTGCAGAAAGTTCAAATACTGTGAATCATGAAACACCTCATAGTGGTTTCCACAGTGGATCTTCTTCAACACCTTCAAGCCAATCTGCATCAAAGAACCTATTTCAATGCAACATCGCTGTAGATTTGAAGAATGGTCAAAATTTCAGCGAAGAATCTGCAAAGCAGCAGATGGTTTTCTTAGCATCTGTGCTTGAATCGTATGAGAGCCTTGTGGCTGGCAAGATAGGCAACACCAACCTAACAAAGGAAGACTACGATCAAATAGATCCTGAGGAGATGGAATTGATCGACATAAGGTGGTTTATGGCCAGTGCAGTTCGAAGGGCACAGCGTTTCATGGAGATTACAGGAAGGAAGTCTATTGGTGGACCTTTTACCAAGTTAGGCTTTGACAAATCAAAAGTGACCTGTTTCAAGTGTAAACAGAAAGGTCATTTTAAAAGAGAGTGCCGAAATGCTTATGCTGATGATTCTGAAAATCCGTTCAGAGAAGATTACTATGAGAAGGCAATTTATCATCAGAACAAGGCTGAACCCCCCAGGATGAAGCAGATTGAAGACAAAGAAAAATCCAGAGCTCTTGCCATCATTCATGACGATGAAGGTTTTGACTGGAGCGAGCTGCTACCTGAGGAAGACGCAGTAGGTTATGCGTTTGTTGCAAAAGAAGAAGTCAAACTGTTCAGAGACACCAGAACAGAAGCAAATAAAGCAAATGATAGACGACAAAGAGCTGAATGGAAAATGATAAGACTTTCTCGTGTACACACTGAAGCAAAGAGAGCAAAAAGATGGGATGCAGATAGAGAATGTTACCTTGATCTTGAAGGAAACATTGCTATTGATCCAAAGACTCTTAGTCTTGAAGCTATGATTGCGGAATTTGCTTAACTTGAAGAGTCTCAACAGAGAAAATGGTGGGGAGGTGGTGAAGAGAAAGAGAAAGAGAAAGAAAAAGAGCAGGAGCAAAAGCAAAAGAAGATAGATGAAGGAGTCATTGATACTTCACTGGAGTTGAACGCTGAAAACCTTGGAAAGATGGCTGACAAGGTGCTGGCTGCTAAAGCACTTGAGGTAGACTCTAAGTCTGTATTTGAGTCTAGAAGCCATGTCAGTTCAAATGCGTCATCAAGTGAGACAGGTAAAAAGGTCAAAGGTGACAGTGATTGCAAACATTGCATGAAAAACTGCAAAGTTTGTAGTACATAAGATTACCTCAAAGATACGAAGGTGAATGATCTGACAAAAAGAGTCAGAAAGGTTGAAGATCAGATTCTTGATCGTGACAAAATGCTCAAATTTTCAAATGATCAAGTTAAAAAGTTGACTGAGAAAATTGACAATGATAAAATTGAAGTAGAAAGAATTAGGAAAGAAAATGAGAAACTAATTCATGAAAATTGTCAACTCTCAAAAAATTTTAACAAGTTAAAATAAACAATTCAAGATTATGATGAACGAAATGGTAAAACAAGAAAAGAAAATGAGCATTTAACTGTGATTCTTAGACACAAAGAAGAACAAATCAACAAGCAATTGGATGGGATTGCTAAGTTGAAGCTTCAATTTGAAGAAGCTAAAATTGAAAATGAACGCATCAATCTGAAATTAACCAGTTACAACTCCGCAAGCTTTGTTTTGCAACACATTGTTCCCAAACCTATCGGGAAAAACAAAGCAGGCGAAGATGTATTCTCTGATGGAACAGGGGTGGGGTATCATCAAGTTCCATCACCAGTTTTGAACAATTATTCAAAGAAAAAATCAGGGTTGGTTAATGATGATGATGAAAATGAGGTGAAACTTCCTGACACGATAGATGTCACGTTCACTTCATCTTCCGATGAAGATAGTGTCCAAACTGATGTTGTAAAAAGTGTTGTTGAGAATGTTCTAAAATCTGAAAGTGACACTACCGAGGAAGATGAATGTTTCTTGGACAAGTACATTCCAAAACAAAAGTCCAAGAACAACTTAAGTGAAGGACCAAATCTTGTCATGTGCAAGATGTTGGGTTCGGATAAGTTGTTTTCGGATTCTGAGTTTCCACTTGAGAATGTAAATGTTGCTAAACTGACAAATGTGTTCAAATTGATTGAAGTTGATCTGTCATAAGTGAACAGTTTAAATCAAACAAAAAGACAAATTAATTTTGAAAAAGATAAAGCTTACTACAAGAAACCAGTTGTTCCACCACATTTTTATAACAACAATCGAAACAAATGGTAGGGTGGTTATCAGGGTGGTAAGACTTATCAGAAAAAGAATGTTCAAAGCAAAAGGTTTGTTGAGAAGAAAGTGTTTGTGAACAGTTCAAGTTCACTTTCTGATGAAGAATCCAAGATTTTCTCAAAATCAAACAAAAAGTTCTTTGAGAAGAAGGCCTCACAGCCTCAGTCCGAAGGCACAAGTCGAGTAGTTGACACTCGAACATGCTTTAAATGCAATCAAGTTGGGCATATTGCATGAAAGTGTATCAACTTGAAGCCTAAGACTGAAGTTGTGAAGACTCAGAGAAGGAAAGATGATGCGAAAGGAAAATCTCCATTGGTTGTAGAGAAAAAGGTTTTGAAAAATGAAAACCTTAAAATCAAAACTGAACCTGTAAAAAATGTGGTAACTAAAAATGATAAGTTTTACAAACGGGTTGCGTCGTCTCAACAAATTTGGAAGCCTAAAACAGAGAAACAAACTTCTACTTCACAAGTGAAAAAGGTGGTGAATTCAGTTCCAGTTGTGGATGATGCAAATTTTCCACCACTTCAGGCTAAAAATTCTAAGAAACAAAATGGGAAAGTTGAAGATAACACGGTATCACCCAAGGCTGGTCAGGCTTGGGTGGATATTTTCTTCATTTGAAAAACCTGACTTGCCAGAGCTTCCTTGTTGATAATCGTGAAGCATGAATCGGCATCTTTATTGAAATATATTTTTAAATCAATTTGTGATATGTGCAGGAACTTCCAAGATCCGTTTAGCGATGGATTGTGGATAGTGGAGCTTCTCGACACATGACAGGGAAGACTGCATTGCTGTATGATGTTAGGAATTTCAATAGAGGTTATGTAGGATTCGCAGGAAATCAAGGTGGTAGGATTATTGGTGAAGGAATGTTATCCAATGGGATTGTGACGTTTGAAAGAGTTAATTACATTGCTGAGCTGGAGAATAATCTGCTGAGCATTTCGCAGATTTGTGACAGGATGTATACCACTCACTTCACTAACAAAGAATGTTTGATCTTGAAGCCAGGATTTGTTATTCCTGAAGAATGGATTATCATGAGGGCACCAAGAGTCAATGATCTGTACGTGTTGGACATGAGCGTAGCTACTACAACCACGGGTCAGGCTCATTGTTTTGTGTCCTGAGCAACGAAAAAAGAATCAAAATTGTGGCACCGGAAAATGGGTCACATTCACCTACGAAAAATGACTCACCTGGTGCATAACGATTTAGTTTTGGGTGTTCATGTGAATGGTTTTCATCTGGAAGGGGAGTGCATTAGCTGTATCAAAGGCAAACAGAAGAAAAAGTCACACCCTAAGAAGCAAGTCAATTCAGTTACAAGACCTCTGGAGAGACTTCACATGGATTTGTTTGGTCCAGTGAATGTCAAAAGTATTACAGGAGATTACTACTGTCTTGTGGTTACTAATGATTATTCCAGATTTTCGTGGGTATCATTCTTGAAGTCGAAAGATGAAACGTTTGATAGTTTGATGGCGTTGTTCAGGAAAATTGAAAATTTGTACCAAAGGCGTATAAGAAGAATTAGAAGTGATAATGGTACTGAATTCAAGAACAGCAAGATGGAAGAATTTTGTGATGAAAGAGGTATATTGCATGAGTTTAGTGCTCTGTATACTCCGCAGCAGAATGGAGTCGCAGAACGCAAAAACAGGACACTAATCGAAACGGCTAGAACAATGCTTGCTCATTCAAAGCTTCCGATAAATTTTTGGGCAGAAGCCGTTGCAGCCGCTTGCTATACGCTCAACAGAGTTCTCACTGTCAAAAAATTCAACAAAACGTGCTTTGAGTTGATCAATAACCGCAAACCTAATCTGAAGTATCTTGAACCGTTCGGGTCACCCTGTACTGTTTTAGAACCTTTTGGAATGTTTGGTCCGAAGAGTGTTGAGGGAATATTCATTGGTTATGCAAGTCCTTTACGACGTGTTTTCGTTCCAAGTGAAAAGCGGATTATTGAAGCTCCAAATGTTGAATGTCAAGGTAATACAATGCCGCCGCAGAATCCTGGAGATTCATGGCGTTATCATTACGACACTTTGTGGGATTCGTTTGATGTGATGGAAGAACCAGAAGAAGAAGAAGATTTCTTTGATGAGTTGGATATTCTGAGAGAGTATGAGTCTTCTCAAGAACGGTTCCCAGCTGAGTATTCTACAAGACCACGACAAACTTCGAATGATAATGAAGCAGGTCCAAGCAATTCTGGTGAACATGATGATGTCCAACAAAATGAAGTTGCTCATGATAATCAGACGGAACAGAATGATAATCAAGAATCTGAGAATATGCCGATTTTTTATCGTGGTGATTCAGATTCTGAGGGGGAGCGTATTCAGAGTTCAAGTCAAACAGATCCTATCAGTGAACAAGGTGCAAATTAGAATGTTACTAATCTGGAAGGCGATGTAGATGTTCCAAGCGAAGTGATGCCAAGAACTCTTTCATACCATCCAGAGGAGCTAATCATTGGAGAATTGCAATCAGGCGTTCGCACTAGACGTCACATTGACCAAGGGCTTACTTGTTTTTATTCTACAGTAGCACCTTTACAAACTGAATTTTCATTAAGTTGTTTTATTTTGCAGATCGAACCGCGAACTTACAAAGAGGCGCTTACTGAAGATTCTTGGGTCAATGCGATGCAAGAAGAGTTGAGTCAGTTTGAAAAGTTGGGAGTGTGGAAGTTAGTGGATTTGCCTGATGGTCACAGGAAGATCAACACAAAATGGGTGTTTAAGTGTAAAAGAGATGACAGAGGAGTTGTTGTGCGAAACAAAGCTCGACTCGTTGTCCAGGGCTTTAGTCAACAGGAGGGAATTGATTTTACTGAAGTGTATGCTCCTGTGGCTCGACTAGAAGCAATTAGAATCTTCCTAGCATTTGCATTGTGACAACCCTCAAAATCCTATGTATTCCGTACAATTTATTATTGATAATTTAAGTGTTTAACGACTGTGTGGAATTACTTAACTGCTTTCTGATATCTGTGTCATGCTTACACGCATTTGTTAATATACTAATAGTGTACAGAAAGGTCACTAAATAGTCCGTTATATTTTCCCAAGTGTTAGAAAGTAAAAAACGTTACAAAATATATAAATAGGACGCCTTACGAATTAATTAAGCACTTTAACAGAACAGTATCTAATCGAATAACCGGACATTACCCGGGACACCAAATATTTGTCAAATACATCGTTTTATTATTTTTGACTAGTCATGATCCCCGTATACCATAACACCCCCCTAAATATCAACATACTAATATATGTAAGTATATACTTGACAACCTAACTAACCTTTACCAATTAGTTACAAAATTTGCAACCAACCCCCCCCCCCCCCCCTCTAACCGAATCGGTCACAAGAGGACCCACAAGATCCACACCATGACCATACTTCCTAGATCTCTTAGTATATTTTATTAGATATTATTTGATGTCTTGCTTAAGAATATGAACAAAATATATGGTGTAAGATTATAAGTACCTTTGCAAGATCACCATGATTCTATTAGATCTCCTCATATATTTAGTATAGATTTTATTTGATTGTTGCTTGATCTAGTGGGCAAGATATTAGATATGAAGATCTTTAAGTATGGTGTGTATCTCATTCCATCATCTCATATCTTTCAACTAGATCACACCATCTCCTTCAACTCTCCCTCTCTCCTCTCGGCCACCCACAACCGGCCACCATACACCACCCACACACCACCCATTTTCTTGCAACTTCAATCCAATCCAAGGTGATAGCAAGGTGCTAGGAGGTGAAGTAGGAAGCCCGGTGTGCTTGGAACTCGAAGGACCTCTCTTGTGTGCTATTATCCTCCACATTTCCGACTTGTTTCTTCCCTAGCCTTGTGCTAGTAGTAAGACACTCTAACACTCTTGATCTACATATTTATGATGGTTAATAGATGGTTAATGGTTAAAAACTTATGAAACTCTAAAAGAACTTACATTAGTCTTGGATAAAAGATGAATAAGATGAATAAAGGGAAGATAGGTGTGTAACTCATGTAGATCTTGTGTGATTATGATTATTGGTGGATTATTTGATGTTTTGCTGATTATAATTGATGTGTGATGTTGTTGTGGTCACTAAACATAATTAACGGGATCAACCGAACACAAACTAGTAAGCTAGAGACCAAAAACAGCAATCTGTCCATACTTTACAGCCAAATTCAGTTGGCTGTAAACAGGTCATAAACTTAGTGAAAAACCGATATTTTGAATCTAAAATATGTTATTATGAAATACGGTTCTAATGGCACCGGAATCGTAATTTTTGGACTCCGTTTGCTATTTTTAAAGTGTTAATTTGTAACAGCAACTTAAGCTGAATTTTGACAGCAATAAATGGGTGGCATACTTTCAGTCATAACCTGAGTTTTGTGATGAACTGGACCATGAAATTTGTACAGTAGATGACAACCGATGCATTTGTAATTACCCCACTGGAATTTCGTAAATCGGACACTCGATGAATTTTTAATAAATTGTTCCATGGACTGTGGTCAGAAATACACAAATCTGAGTTCAGTCCGGAACATGAATTTTTATAAAATATTGGTAATTAACCGGACCCCGATATTTTTACGCAATAAAATATGGAACGTTTAAGACCTCCTGTAAAAATTTGGGAATTTTTGGAATAAGTTAACTATTTTATTGAAATGTTCGAAAACAGCCTGGTTTTGAATATTAATGCTGAATTGATATAAGCTGTCACTTGCGTGTCTAAATGTCGAGTATGCTATCTGTGAATGATCTAACATGTTACATGTGTTACGTGCACTATCGTATGTATGCTTATGAGTGGGGAATGGATGGGAAATATATATATATACGGGCATAAACAGTTAAAGTAATGCATGCTATGTGATAGATACGTGTAGGAACTTTGTGCTCTATTTGTAAGACACTAAATGACTAACTGTAAATCATACTAGGATGTGATTGACCGACCTTGACTGTTAGTGATATTTGAGAATCTAACCGAGCAAACCGAGGTGAGTTCACACTTTTCTACAAAGCATGGTAATTTCCCGATGGGAATGGGAATGGGTACAGGAATAGGGATTCCTCGTCCTTTAGGACGCGTTCAGGAATGTGAATTCCTCGTCCTTGAGACGTGTTCAGGAATGTAAATTCCTCGTCCTGTTGGGACGTATTAGACTTACTGGACTAGAACTCTATCAGCGAAGTCCCTCCCTCTTTGTATCGACTTAATCGCTGAGGCTATGGCGAGCGGGTCATTAGTTAATAGCGCTATTAGGTTTAACAAACCTCACACCGTGCCAGTCGGACGGGCGTGTACTAATGGACTATGGCACGTCGGTGGTGATAGAACACCGACGTTAGGGCACAATTGATTTTTGTTAGTAGTCGATATGATAAACGAGACTGGTAGTTTAAAATACTGGGGTAGCTCCCCACGGCCAAAGAGCCGGGCTGGATAGCCAGGGAAGGTGGACATGGGATGGTTAACAAATAAACGTTTTCGAACTATGGGGTAACCCCCACGGCTGGATAGCCGAATGAGATTAAACTATGTTTTTGGAAACAACTCTAAAATGGACAACCAACCGTGAACTCACTCAACTTTGTTGTTGACTCGTTATTACATGCTTTGCAGGTCATTAGATGCTATGGAGCTTGCATATGGAGGTGGTCGTTGTGGGATGCGAACTGATATGTCCCGTATTTAATAAATAAACTTTATGAACTTATTAAACCTACGTTTTGGACTTTTAAACTTATGAACTGCGAACTTATGTTTTGAAATTTATGTTTTACGCTTCCGCTGTTAAACTAAAATCGGATTACTTCCTATTGGTCACCAATCGTATTGTGTTTGGTTTTATTTACTTGATTATGTTGTTCAATATGATTGGTGGCTCAATCCTGGTCATGTCACGCCTCCAAGCGGTGATACTCCGCATGGTGGATTTTGGGGGTGTGACAGATTGGTATCAGAGCCATTGGTTATAGTGAACTTGGTTTTTAAAAGGGAAAATTTTTGATAAAAGCCAGACTATAACCAGTACAGTGCTCAACGATCCACAACGACGCTATGCTCCACGTGCAAGACTCGACGCCATAAGTGGTATGATTTATGTTATATTATCGGTTAGATAGTTCTCACTGTGCATTAGATAACGTGATAATTGCTATTTGAACCTCGTGTGCTTACTCTCTCCTGTTATTCCACACTTACGCACTTTCACGACACTTTCCTCACCTACGTTGCTTCTTGATGAAGATCATGAGCGGACGCGGAGGACGTATCAACCTCACTCAAGCCCAGTTGACGGCTTTGATCAACGAACGAGTCGCTGAGGCACTCGCAGCTGTTCCTGCAGGAGGTCAACATGCTCAGCCTCCTGTGTGCACATTCAAAACCTTCATGGATTGCCGACCTAGCACCTTCAGCAGCACAGAAGGAGCTGTAGGCCTTCTTCACTGGTTTGAGAAGCTCGAGTCTGTTTTCGAGATGTGTGAATGCCCTGAAGATCGCAGGGTGAAGTATGCTACTGGAACACTCAAGGGTGTTGCGTTAACCTGGTGGAAAGCATAGGTTCAACTGCTTGGATTGGCGGTTGCTAATGCCATCCTGTGGAACGGTTTCAAAGAACTGATTAGAGAAGAGTACTTCAGTCGTGACGACATCCACAAGCTGGAGGTGGAGTTTTTCAATTTGAAAATGACGGGGTCTGAGATCGAGGCATACACGAAGAGGTCGAACGAGCTAGCCATCCTGTGCCCCACTATGGTGGACCCTCCCTACAAACGCATTGAGCTGTACCTTAAGGGCCTGGTACCAGAGATTCAAAGCCACGTAACCTCAGCTAACCTTGGCACTATACAGCAAGTCATCAAGTTGGCTCATCGCCTCACCGATTAGGCAGTTGAGCAGAACAGGCTGCCAAAGCGTATTAGCGCCACTACTTCTGATGCTCCCAACGACAATAAGCGCAAGTGGGATGGAAATCTGGGCAAGGGTACTGTTTCAGCTCAATCTCAGCAGCGAAAGACGGATGAGTACAGGAGCCCCAGTCAGCAGTCTTCTGGGAATCAAAGTCAGGGTGGATACAAAGGGAAATCACCCCAAATGTAATCACTGTAACTTGCACCACAGTGGGCCATGTGGTAAAGGCAACTGTCATCGATGCAACAAGCCTGGTCACATGGCAAGGGACTGCAGGAGTCAGCATCCAGCGAATCAGAACCGACAGCAACAGCAAGCCCCACCCAATCAACGCTAGCAGCGGCAACAGCAAGGTAACAACAAAGGATGCTTTCAATGTGGCGCTGAAGGCTACTTTAAGAGGAACTGCCCCCAGCTGAACCAAAACCAGAACAATAACCAAAGAAACGGGAACCACAATGGAAACAACAACGGAGGCAACAATGGAGGTAACAATAATGGAAATGGCGCCCAAGGTCGTGTGTTCGTGATTGGTCAGGGAGAAGCAAGGAACGATCCCAACGTCGTGATGGGTAAGTTTCTTCTGGACGACTTCTTTGTTACTGTTTTGTTCGATTCGGGTGCCGATACTAGTTATGTGTCCGTAAAAGTTAGCCAAATGCTTAAGCGCACTCCAACACTTCTGAACACCAAACACACGGTAGAACTAGCTAACGGTAAAAGTCTTGAAGCCACACACGTAGTTAAGGGTTGTAACCTCGTCTTAGCTGGTCAGACTTTCTCTATCGATCTTATTCCTATCACACTGGGTAGTTTCGACGTTGTTATTGGGATGGATTGGCTATCTCATCATCAAGCGGAGATTGTTTGTAAGGAGAAAATCGTCCGCATTCCTCGTTCTGGTGAAAAACCTCTCATGATTCGTGGCGACAAGAGTGGTGCTGTCGAAGGCACCATCTCTTTCCTTAAGGCCCAGAAGTGTTTGCGAAAGGGCAACACTGCCATTCTAGCACTCGTTACTGACACATCAACGGAAGAGAAGAGAATTGAAGACATCCCTATTGTGTGCGATTTTCCAGAGGTATTTCCTGAGGAATTACCTAGTCTTCCGCCTCATCGCTGTGACAACCGTCAATTTTACATGCATCCGTACAATTAATTAATTTTAATTATGAGCTTAATGACTGTGCTTGATTACAACTGACATTTTAAACTGCTTACTGATTTATGTTACACACATACATGTGCATCCTTTACATACAATCACTCCATTCATTTCATACAGACTCTTAGTGACAAACCTGATGCACAAAGCACAGTTAGCACAGTGAGCGGGTAACTCAGACACATGCTGACAATGCCAGCACATAGACAGACACTATTTTTAGGGCAGTATGGGCCAGGGATAAAACACTACACCAGTATGGAGTGTAGGGAAGTGAGGACCATAAGACTATGTCACTAGGTGATAGTTTGAGTGCCGGAAAGTGCCTAAAACGCAATTTAATTACAGAATTCCGCATTTTCAGTAACAATTCAGCTTTTAACACACTCATATTATACAGAGTATTGACTAAATGGTCCTGGACGCTTTCCTAAGTGTTGGAATTAAATTCGTTACAAAAAGATGCACAAAAGACGCTTTACGGGTCAATTAAACGCTTTAACAGAACGATGCGAAACCGAACAACCAGACATTACCCGGGACATGAAAATATTGTTAGAAATATTATTTTATTATTTTAAATTAATCATGGTCACAAAAATCCCCATGCACCATGCAAACATGACATACACCCACTATACTTGTAAATACACTTAACCTTTTAATAATTACCTACTAATTAACAAAAAAAATTTACACTTTACCCCCCCCATAACCGAAAATCTGCCCTAATCATTAAGATATATTTTGTTTAAATCTTTTGTAAAGAGAATCTTGAGTTCATTGGCCAAATTTCATGTCATAATTCTCCTACAAGCTAGATGCACATTTCCAAGAAATATTCATCATTTCCTCAAGATACACACCTCTCTCTCTCCTCCCTCTAAAATCGGCTCATACCCCCCCTCTCTCCACAACTGAATTCCATCACTACCATACATCAAACCTCCATTTCTTCTCCATCAAGCTCACATTCAAGTGGTAAAGATCCTCCATAGAAGTGAGAAGTTGGAGTGCTCTCAAGAAGCCTTGTTCAAGCTTTTCTCACCATCATTCTTTATCATCTCATCCTAAGATTTCAACCCTAGCCTTGTGCTAGTAGTAAGTCCATTCATACTCTTGTTCCACTTTGATTCTTGTTCGATTGTTGAATGTTCATCACACACAAAAGCTTAAACAACTTGCTGAGTTGGATTTCCAGCCAACTTCAACAGGCTGTAACGGGATCATTTTAAAACGAAAAACGGAATTTCTAAAGCCTAAAATGAGTATTTTGGAATAACTAAACAAATGGCGCTGGAATCATAATTTTTCGAGACCGTTTACTATTTTTAAAAGGTTATTTTTGGACAGCAGCTCAAGCTGCATTTTTACTGCAGAAAAAGTGTGTTATTTTCGAAGTCATAACCTGAAACCTGAGTGAAATCAACTCATGAAATTTTTACAGTAGATAGACACCATTGTCAGGACGACCCTCCAACTGGAATTTCGTCAAACGGACTTACGGTTGATTTTTAGTGAATATTTCCGTAAACTGCGATCAGAAGGTAACAAATCTGATTGCAGTCGAGAAAATGATTTTCTATAAAATATGGGTAACGAATTGGACTTTGATATTTTTACACAATAAACTTTGGAACATGTGTGACATTCTGTGAAAATTTGGTAATTTTTAGAAAAGGCTAACTATTTTATAAAAATCCTCGAAAACAGTCTGGTTTTGAGTAATAAAGCTGAAATAAAGTAAGTAACGTTTTGTTTGTCGATATGTCGGTTTGATGATTGAAAATGAACTATTGGATATATATAAAAGAAAATGATATGCTATTTAAGCATGGACACCTCTATTTACAGAGGAGACTCTGCTGAAATTTTCCGAGAATCCGAACACTTAGTAAAACATTCGAGAAAATAAATACGAAATAGTTGTCTAACTATTTTTCTAATAAAGTTAAAATAATTATTATTATTTTAACAACATAATGCCAATGTAACGTAACTCAAAACACTAAACTCTAAGTCAAGGCACGGCCCGTCCGTCTAATAGACGTTAGACCATTGTAGGTAGTCGTGTTTGCTGAGGAGATTTGGGTTACGAGTACCGAAAACGCAATACTGTGAGTTCATGCCCCCCTTTTCTCTTAACCGTTTTCAGTTTTATACTTCGGGGGTGAAATACATGTTACAATTATTACAGACATTTACAGACTTTTACAGACATTTACAGACATTTACAGACTTTTACAGACATTTACAGACATTTTTATACATGGTATGATTAGCTAAGGAACTTACTGTTAGATCACGTGAATGGATAGGCTATTATCGTAAGACCATTAATCCTTGTATAAGGACCGAGAGGCATGAGTGATAGATCTATTGGGTGTTGCGAGCCCCACACATGGGCCAGCGTGTGGCTGCATGTGGTGACTATGTCGTTCCGCCGGAAGGACCGGTATGAAGTACGCGTTACAGGTTTGAGTGCTTCCTAGGCCATGTCACTTATTAATGTATTAGCTACACATTAATTGATATGTTTTTCCTTATTGCTACATACCAAGGACATACAGACACATTTTAACAATTTATGCAGACATATATTAACGATTTGTACAAACTCACATACACATGAACTCGCTCAACTTTTTGTTGACTTTTCAAACTACATGTATTTCAGGAAATTATGTATGGATCTGGCGGGCGTTGGAGTTTCAAGTCATGTTAAGTATAAAGATGTCATCCATGGTTTTTGGGTTTGGCCAGTGTGTCTTAATCCTGGACGAGACACGTCTTCCAAACTTGGATTACAACTATTATCTTTGTCGAGTCCTTAGCAAACTTTTACACAATTCATCTGGTTTGTAAAACTTAAATTTTGAAGTCTACGTTTTAGATAATGTTGTTATGTTTTAAACTTATTTTATGGATGACAAATCTTTGGTATTATCATATAGATTGTTTGATATGGTTGAATGCAATGATAACAAGTAAGTCACCCCATAATCACGCTTCCGCAAAAGTCAGGGTGTGACAGCTTGGTATCAGAGCTTCGATCGTAGCGAACTAGGATTCATTCTCGAGTCTAGACTACGATCAACAGGGCTCTCACGAAAACGCTTTTACAAACATGTTTTCATTGCATATACAAAACGCCCAGATCCAGGGAACAAACATTTTTACAAACAAAAGGCACAAATACACATTCCAAAATATATGTTTATAATTCAGCCTTAGAGGCTGGGGAGGTTCAGTCTTAGAGACTGAGGGATTCAATCTTAGAGATTGAGGGAGGTTCAGCCTTAGAGGCTGGGAAGGTTCAGTCTTAGAGACTGAGGGGTTCAATCTTAGAGATTGAGGAGGTTCAGTCTTAGAGGCTGGGGAAAAATTTAGTCTTAGAGACAGGGAGGTTTGGTCTTAAAGACCAGGGATTTAGTCCTAGAGACTGGGGAAGTTGGTCTTAGAGACCAGGGAGTTGGTCTTAGAGACCAGGGAGTTGGTCTTAGAGACCAGGGAGTTGGTTTTAGAGACCAGAGAGTTAGTCTGAGAGACTAGGGAGTTCAGTCTGAGAGACTGGGTGGGATAGTCTAGGGAAGACTAGGATGATTACTTGCTTACATTGTTATCGCATACATGCTTAATTTTTGATTATTGATAAACGTGCATATGTGGAAACTGTTTTAATACATACTATGACTACCATGCACCGATACACATGTCGCCTTGATAAAAAAAGCGTGTTGTCAAGCATTGACGACCCTACCGCCATCGCCACAGATGATGAGACTGTACCTGCGCCAGAGATATTTACGTCAGACACTGAGAGTGACCCTGACATGTTGACCAAGAACGAGGACGACTGCCAACCATCCGCGCTGCCAAACCCTGGTGATGAATTACTCTTGTAGATGGCTTCCTTGACAAGAATCTTCCTGTCATCCTTGTTTCGGTCCACGATCACCTCATCATTTTGACACTTCAATGACGCGCACATCGTGGCTCCGATTCTCGATGCCGTACCCCATGATTATTTTCCCCAAGAATTTACCCCTTTGACAAATTGTTAGATGAGGACGTTGTTACTAACTCTACGTTTTGAGATCCCTATTATCAAACTATCTAGTATACACTCGATTTCAGACTCCTTTGAGTCTGCGACATTTACGACTTTACTAACAGGCAGGCTACTGCTTTTTGCTCCCGACACGGACGACGACGCCGCTTTGACTACTGCACTAACACTTGCTCAAGATCACATGCCCTCACACTCCCCAGGACTTACCCCTGAGGCAGCTCCAGTTCCTTGTGGGCCAGCTTGATGTTGCACCTGCTGAACCTGTTTAAACGTGATATTATTTCCTTTTGGACTACTATACCTTGCACTCCTCTTACCAGACCCAGTACCTGCGCCTATTGAATCTCCTTTTGTTGAGACATTTCTACCGCACCTGCACCCGCTGAGGTTGCATCTATGAAGACCGACGTCCATTGCACCGACATGCCTACCGCTCTCTTTCAAGACATACCCACACCCCGGGAAGGCGCTCCAGGTCAGCACCCGCATAACGATTCTTCTGCTACGGCAACATTTTTCCTAAACTTAACAAGACGCACCGTTTGCTACATTCACCTCTACAACGCTGGACAAGTCATTTCGATGGATCCCTATGCTACACTATGTTGATTTTAGACCCTTGTCATCCCTCGCATTATGAAGGCTACACACGGGATGAGTACACCTGCCACATGAGCTACAGTTTGAGGATATGATTCGCAGAGTGTTGGAGCTTGAGCTGACACCACATTTGGTAAATTCAAATGCAAAAACATTGCATAATTGAATTCATGATTTAAGTATTTACATCACAAGACAGCATATTGCCTGAAAAGTTTATGTAAGACACCACGCCCTCCACCCTGTCTATTGCCAGTATGCATTGAACCTCCACATATATCAAGGTTCCTTTTGCGCTCTCGACCGTTGCTATCACACCGTTCCCAGGATTCTGATACTCATTTCTTTACTATCAAGCAGCAGAGCTGACAATTACTTCGACGTGTACACAAGCCCGAGGAGGAAGTCCACGCGTGTTAACGGTTTACTTTCTTTTCCCCCTCTTCCTCAGTCACTAGTATAATTGGTTTCTGGATTATGTGGACTGCTTCACATTTGGGTAAAGACACTAATGATAAGTCGAGATTGTGGAGACTTTTAAAAACTACTTTTGACCACGTGATTTGGATACACTGATAGATTTATTGGGCAAGGGTAGGGTGACCCTGTGTCCCATTTGATGTAATACGCTTCATAGACACTGTGATTATGGGTGGTAAATGATGAAAGTTCAGTCGCTATGTTCTTACTAAATACGTGTTGACCTGCATATTTGTGCTATAACTATAATACTACATGCTTACTTGCTACGTTCCTATCTACAAGATGTGCTATAATTGTGACGATATGTGATTGATTGTTATAACAACTACGTATATACATATATGTAATGCACCCCCTGGGTTTCAGTCGTTAAGTAGATGCTTTTGTGCTTATGTTCTTAAAGAAACCTGACCTATCCGATCTTCCTCTTAGAAGATGTCAATTCAAGGAAACACTAATACCAACAACCCTCTGACGACTACAGAGGCGGAATTTCAAGAACGCCTCATACAGGTCATCGCACAATACGAGGCCCTCCGCTCCGAGCGCAACGGAGATACCTCAGGAAGTAACCCACCCAACGGCTGTACCTACAAGCAGTTCTTAGGCTGCCAGCCCCTACATTTCGACGGCACTGGGGGTGCCGTAGCTTTCGTGCGTTGGATTGAGAAAACGGACACTGTTTTGCGTGCGAGCAAATGCGCCCCAGAGCACCAGGTCACGTACATTTCCGGACTGTTCCGAGATGGGGCTTTGTCATGGTGGAAACTCCAGGTTCAGACGATGGGCGAGACTAATGCGTATGCTTTATCATGGGACGAGCTGAAAGAGCTAATGCATAAAAAGTACTGTTCGAGAACAGAAAGCCAGAAGGTGGAAACTGAGTTCTGGAACTTGAAGATGGAAGGTCCAAAAATAGCTGAGTATGTGGAGAAGTTCCAAGTTCTGTCGCGTATCGTTCCTTACATGGTAGACCCAGAGTTTAAGAAGATTGAGCGTTTCATTTGGGGATTGGCACCCCAAATCATGAGCATGGTGACGACATCAAAGCCTGCAACGATCGCTGAGGCCATTAATTTAAGTGTGGCCTTGACTGAAGAGGCAATCAGGATGAACAAATTTTCAACCTCTGAGGAGAAGAAGGAGACTCATGTAGAGTCATCTGGAGACAACAAGAGGAAGATTGCAAACTTCAAGCAGAGTACTCAGACGAATAGCAACAACAAGGTCAAAAAGAGGAAAGAGTACATGGGTAAACTACCTAAATGCGACAGGTGCCGACGTCATCATACCTGGCGATGTAAAAATGGGAAGTGTGACAGCTGTGGCAAAGTGGGACACAACAGGGAAACGTGTTGGAGTGAGACGAAGCGTGGAAAGAAAAGAAAGAGGAAAGATAAGGGATGTTATACCTGCGGGGATATGAGGCACTTTAGGAAAGATTGCCCAAGGGAGATTAAACAAAGTCATGGGAAGAACGACTAACACCGGAGCTAGGGAAGCACGCCAGGATCCAAACATGGTCATCGGTACGCCTCTTAGTAACCAATGTTACGCGCCTGTGCAATTTGATATTGTTGTCAAATTTTAGTTTCAGAATATACTTGTTTTAATAGTAAGTAAGATAGATATCCAATATTCGATCAAACTAGCTTAAGGGAAGCTTCGATGTGATGCTTGGGATGGACTGGTGGTCGAACAACCAAGCGAAGAAGGTTATCCGCATCCAGATGACGAACGGAGAAACGACCGTGATTCATGGAGCAGGATACGCTCCTACGGATTATCAGGCATTGAAGATACGAAAGCTTTCGCATAATGAGGGTGTTGCCCTCTGGGCTCGTGTCGTGGACAAGGGAGCCGAAGAACCAAAACTCGAAGATAACCCTGTGATAAAAGAATATCCTGAAGCCATCCCCGAAAACTTGCTAGAATTATCTACTCAATAACAAGTCGACTTTTTCATCGATTTGATTCCCAGGCGCCGCGCTTGCAGCCAATACACCTTGGCAATTTACACCTTCAGACATGCAAGGATCGACAGTGTAGCTTCAGTAGCTGATAGAGAAGGAAGATAACAGACCAAGTTTCCCATTTTGGGTAACCCCAGCTCTGCTCATCAAGAAGAAGGATGTGACTTTCAAATGAGCATCAATTACTAGGAGCTGAACGAGCTAACCCACGAGAGTCGGTGACTCTCGCTAAGGATTAACGAATTACGTATTTAACTAACTGTGAGGATCCAACCACTATTACATGACTAATTGACGATCGAGTGTCGTTAGCGATGAATTCAGGAAGAAGGTATACCGGGGAAATCGTGGGACGATAACTTGTCTTTAGACGCACACAAGATGGTGTTTCCTACACAATGCACAAAACCGAGTTACACAGAATATGAAACCTTGAGGATCTAGAAAACATATGATTAGGACCCTTGGGAACCCAGGTCCAAACGTGTAAAGGTTGTTACTTAGACACCATATCTGTTAACTCAATCGAACACCATTAACCTGACATATATGCCATTTCAGTTAACAGCACAGAAAGTACTTGAAATTCTTTCGTTTAAATCTTCATTTTTGCTTCTAGCCGAGTAGATGTTTGCATCTCTACTCCCCTTAAAGTAGTTGTATCGCTTTGATTTTCTTCGCTGAGAGCGAACACACATTTGCTTCGATATTTGGTCATTACCTCATACTCATTGTCTCATCACTTGAAAACTCACATGTTACGCGTGCACCATCTGCTATGCATACGGTTTCATTTCGAACGCTTCATTAAAATTCTAATATGATGTTGCTAAATCTAACTACTGGTTCGTGATTCGAATGACCTACATTATTGTAACGGTTGACTCTTTGCTATCAAGTCAACACACTTTCGCGAAATCTTCTTTTGTTTCAAGATACATTCATGGTTTATTTTTTTTTATTTTTTATTTTTTTGTAACCATGCTGAGATTTCCCTTGTTGATACATACGTTTATTGTCGGGTTACGCTGAATAAGTTCAATTGCTTGAACTTCTCCATTTCGCATATTTGGTTTAAGACGTCATATGATGTATTGAGAGCATCATATTCAAACATTTTTGCAAAGACTCTTTCATTACGAGTCGTAGTAGATTCGGTTGATCTATGACTCCACTAAATCGTTTGATTGACTTCGACACCTTGAGGTGATATTTTCACAAAATTGAAGCTTGTGCTAATTGGGTTACTCACTTCATATACGGATTTAAATTATTTATTTGCTCTAAATCCGTCTCGTTTATCACAATTAAAGCAGTCTCAACACAGTTGTGTGTTAAGGCAATGGTACATGGATTCATTTCGTAGCATGATGTACCTCCTAACGATACTTTTACTGTCAATCGAATACCTTGCGGTACTTAATACCTTTCACTTTCGATCAAAAATAGTGGCTCTTTGATATTTCATATTCAACTGGAAACTTTACGACATTGTGTAAATCAAATCTTCAGATTGTCTCGGTCCACTTTCATTTGATTTCAGGCACGGAAAAATTGTTCAGTCACCATTATTATTGAAACCCCGTCATTTCGACACCTTGTGGTGTCATTAGCTTGTGCTAATCATGGTCAACTGTTTTACACAAACCTACATATACTTTTGTCAACTTGTCATATCAACATTTCTGATGCAACTACGAATTAAAACAATGACACACCAGATTCGCTTTTACCTCACTTGGTGTATTTTCACAATTCGAGAATGTCAGCACACAAACTCTTATCATTTACTCATTCAAAAGTTGACAGGTCATTTTCATCTCCAAGTCGTTGATTTTGAGTTCATGTAGCGGATGCTATGGGTTGTAAAAAAAATTCGCATACTATGACCAATCATTTGAGAATCCTATTGGACAAAACTCCTCTTTTGTGGAACCCCTGTAACTGGATCACACTAGACTACACGCCAATACGACTTATGCCTTTGACATTAAATGCTAAAAGCACATACGTTTTAACCATTGGATTCGTGATATTATATATATTCTTGGACTCACTTGATGTGAATAGGGTTTGATTCGATTTGGTGATTATCTACCTCGGTACCGTTCATATGCATACATACATAATGAAACCCTAAGGAGTTAAGGTAGTACAAATTTCGAGGACGAAATTTTCTTAACGGGGGGAGAATGTGACAACCGTCAATTTTGCATGCATCCGTACAATTAATTAATTTTAATTATGAGCTTAATGACTGTGCTTGATTACAACTGACATTTTAAACTGCTTACTGATTTATGTTACACACATACATGTGCATCCTTTACATACAATCACTCCATTCATTTCATACAGACTCTTAGTGACAAACCTGATGCACAAAGCACAGTTAGCACAGTGAGCGAGTAACTCAGACACATGCTGACAATGCCAGCACATAGACAGACACTATTTTTAGGCCAGTATGGGCCAGGGATAAAACACTACACCAGTATGGAGTGTAGGGAAGTGAGGACCATAAGACTATGTCACTAGGTGATAGTTTGAGTGCCGCAAAGTGCCTAAAACGCAATTTAATTACAGAATTCCGCATTTTCAGTAACAATTTAGCTTTTAACACACCCATATTATATAGAGTATTGACTAAATGGTCCTGGACGCTTTCCTAAGTGTTGGAATTAAATTCGTTACAAAAAGATGCACAAAAGACGCTTTACGGGTCAATTAAACGCTTTAACAGAACGATGCGAAACCGAACAACCAGACATTACCCGGGACATGAAAATATTGTTAGAAATATTATTTTATTATTTTAAATTAATCATGGTCACAAAAATCCCCATGCATCATGCAAACATGACATACACCCACTATACTTGTAAATACACTTAACCTTTTAATAATTACCTACTAATTAACAAAAAAAATTTACACTTTACCCCCCCCATAACCGAAAATCTGCCCTAATCATTAAGATATATTTTGTTTAAATCTTTTGTAAATAGAATCCTGAGTTCATTGGCCAAATTTCATGTCATAATTCTCCTACAAGCTAGATGCACATTTCCAAGAAATATTCATCATTTCCTCAAGATACACACCTCTCTCTCTCCTCCCTCTAAAATCGGCTCATACCCCCCCCCTCTCTCTCCACAACTGAATTCCATCACTACCATACATCAAACCTCCATTTCTTCTCCATCAAGCTCACATTCAAGTGGTAAAGATCCTCCATAGAAGTGAGAAGTTGGAGTGCTCTCAAGAAGCCTTGTTCAAGCTTTTCTCACCATCATTCTTTATCATCTCATCCTAAGATTTCAACCCTATCCTTATGCTAGTAGTAAGTCCATTCATACTCTTGTTCCACTTTGATTCTTGTTCGATTGTTGAATGTTCATCACACACAAAAGCTTAAACAACTTGCTGAGTTGGATTTCCAGCCAACTTCAACAGGCTGTAACGGGATCATTTTAAAACGAAAAACGGAATTTCTAAAACCTAAAATGAGTATTTTGGAATAACTAAACAAATGGCGCTAGAATCATAATTTTTCGAGACCGTTTACTATTTTTAAAAGGTTATTTTTGGACAGCAGCTCAAGCTGCATTTTTACTGCAGAAAAAGTGTGTTATTTTCGAAGTCATAACCTGAAACCTGAGTGAAATCAACTCATGAAATTTTTACAGTAGATAGACACCATTGTCAGGACGACCCTCCAACTGGAATTTCGTCAAACGGACTTACGGTTGATTTTTAGTGAATATTTCCGTAAACTGCGATCAGAAGGTAACAAATCTGATTGCAGTCGAGAAAATGATTTTCTATAAAATATGGGTAACGAATTGGACTTTGATATTTTTACACAATAAACTTTGGAACATGTTTGACATTCTGTGAAAATTTGGTAATTTTTAGAAAAGGTTAACTATTTTATAAAAATCCTCGAAAACAGTCTGGTTTTGAGTAATAAAGCTGAAATAAAGTAAGTAACGTTTTGTTTGTCGATATGTCGGTTTGATGATTGAAAATGAACTATTGGATATATATAAAAGAAAATGATATGCTATTTAAGCATGGACACCTCTATTTACAGAGGAGACTCTGCCGAAATTTTCCGAGAATCCGAACACTTAGTAAAACATTCGAGAAAATAAATACGAAATAGTTGTCTAACTATTTTTCTAATAAAGTTAAAATAATTATTATTATTTTAACAACATAATGCCAATGTAACGTAACTCAAAACACTAAACTCTAAGTCAAGGCACGGCCCGTCCGTCTAATAGACGTTAGACCATTGTAGGTAGTCGTGTTTGCTAAGGAGATTTGGGTTACGAGTACCGAAGACGCAATACTGTGAGTTCATGTCCCCCTTTTCTCTTAACCGTTTTCAGTTTTATACGTCGGGGGTGAAATACATGTTACAATTATTACAGACATTTACAGACTTTTACAGACATTTACAGACATTTACAGACTTTTACAGACATTTACAGACATTTTTATACATGGTATGATTAGCTAAGGAACTTACTGTTAGATCACGTGAATGGATAGACTATTATCGTAAGACCATTAATCCTTGTATAAGGACCGAGAGGCATGAGTGATAGATCTATTGGGTGTTGCGAGCCCCACACATGGGCCAGCGTGTGGCTGCATGTGGTGACTATGTCGTTCCGCCGGAAGGACCGGTATGAAGTACGCGTTACAGGTTTGAGTGCTTCCTAGGCCATGTCACTTATTAATGTATTAGCTACACATTAATTGATCTGTTTTTCCTTATTGCTACATACCAAGGACATACAGACACATTTTAACAATTTATGCAGACATATATTAACGATTTGTACAAACTCACATACACATGAACTCGCTCAACTTTTTGTTGACTTTTCAAACTACATGTATTTCAGGAAATTATGTATGGATCTGGCGGGCGTTGGAGTTTCAAGTCATGTTAAGTATAAAGATGTCATCCATGGTTTTTGGGTTTGGCCAGTGTGTCTTAATCCTGGACGAGACACGTCTTCCAAACTTGGATTACAACTATTATCTTTGTCGAGCCCTTAGCAAACTTTTACAAAATTCATCTGGTTTGTAAAACTTAAATTTTGAAGTCTACGTTTTAGACAATGTTGTTATGTTTTAAACTTATTTTATGGATGACAAATCTTTGGTATTATCATATAGATTGTTTGATATGGTTGAATGCAATGATAACAAGTAAGTCACCCCATAATCACGCTTCCGCAAAAGTCAGGGTGTGACAATCGCCAAGTTGAGTTTCAAATCGAGCTAGCTCCTGGAGCAGCGCCAGTAGCTCGAGCACCATATCGTCTAGATCCATCAGAACTTGAAGAACTGTCCACGCAACTACAAGAACTCTTGGAAAAGGGTTTCATACGTCCTAGCTCTTCGCCCTGGGGAGCTCCAGTCTTGTTTGTGAAGAAGAAAGACGGTACTTTCAGGATGTGTATTGACTATCGCGAGCTTAACAAGGTGACTGTGAAGAATCGTTATCCTCTTCCACGTATTGACGACTTGTTCGACCAGTTGCAAGGGTCGAGCTATTACTCCAAGATTGATTTGAGACCGGGATACCATCAGCTAAGGGTCCGAGATGAGGATGTCTCCAAAACAGCATTCAGAACTCGTTACGGCCATTACGAGTTTCTGGTTATGCCATTCGGGCTGACGAATGCACCAGCGGTCTTCATGGATCTCATGAACCGAGTGTGCAAGCCTTACCTGGATAAGTTCGTTATTGTGTTCATCGACGATATCCTGATCTATTCTAAGAGTCAGGAGGAACACGAGCAACATCTACGACTTATGCTGGAACTTCTTCGAAAAGAGCAGTTATATGCCAAGTTTTCGAAATGTGACTTTTGGCTTCGCGAAGTCCACTTTCTAGGCCATGTGGTAAACAAGGATGGAATTCATGTGGATCCATCTAAGGTTGAATCGATCAAGAATTGGCCTGCACCCCGCACACCAACAGAGATCCGCCAATTCTTAGGTTTGGCAGGATATTACAGAAGGTTTATCAAAGATTTCTCCAAGATTGCGCAACCTCTCACTTCACTGACTCAGAAGGGTGTCACCTATCGTTGGGGTGATGCACAAGAGTCCGCATTTTAGCACTTGAAGGATATACTTTGTAGCGCGCCTATCCTCTCATTGCCTGAAGGCACAGAAGATTTTGTGGTTTATTGCGACGCTTCCATCCAAGGACTTGGTTGCGTGTTGATGCAACGTGACAAGGTCATTGCCTACGCATCACGCCAACTTAAGGTTCACGAAAGGAACTACACTACGCACGATCTGGAATTGGGAGCAGCTGTTTTTGCGCTTAAGATATGGAGACATTACCTGTACGGTACCAAGTGCACCATTTACACCGATCACATGAGTCTCGAGCATATCTTCAAGCAAAAGGAATTGAATATGCGACAACGCCAATGGGTCGAGCTCTTGAACGAGTATGAATGCGCAATCAAGTATCATCCGGGCAAAGCCAATGTTGTGGCCGACGCCCTCAGTCGAAAGGATACTATACCTAGGCGGGTACGTGCGTTACAGCTTACCATCCAATCTAACCTTCCCGCTCAGATTCGCGGTGCTCAGGTTGAAGCATTGAAGGCAGAGAACATCAGAGCTGAGTCCTTACGAGGATCGAGGCAACGGCTAGAACAAAAGGGAAACGGCGCCTACTATGTTAACGGACGCATATGGGTTCCATTGTATGGAGACCTACGCGAGCTTGTGATGGATGAAGCGCATAAGTCTCGTTACTCAGTACATCCTGGTTCGGACAAGATGTACCATGATCTCAAGACTACATTCTGGTGGCCTGGTATGAAAACCAGCATAGCAACCTACGTCGGTAAATGCTTGACTTGTGCCAGGGTCAAGGTCGAATACCAGAAACCATCAGGCCCACTCCAACAACCAGAGATACCTAAATGGTGTAGGAACGTTTTCGCGACCTGACGAGTCGATCAGAAGAGCGCTTAGACAGAATCAGAGGCGGAATTCATTGATTCGGTCTTCGTTCAGCTTGATTTCACTATTTAACGTCTCGTTTATTAATTAATCAACTGTTTACAAGCTCTGGAGACAAATTGGCAGGGCTTCGCCTAACCAAACAAGACCAACACCACACCCACTAACTGATTCGCTCATATGCCCTATTTATAGACTGACCAGGTTCGCTGATATGACCTGCATGGTTCGCTGATATGGCCTGTATGGTTCGCTTATATGACCTGGATGGTTCGCTTATATGGACATGTCCATATAAGCGAACCTCATGTGTACACATAAGCGGACCTACACCACTATGTACATATGAGCGAACCTAACACTCTAAACACGTACAATCTCCTGTTTTCTCGTACAATGAGCCCTAAAATATCATTCTAATACTAAGACTTGATCCAAGACGAAATCAACAGATGAAGTGCACCAACAGACTCCCCCTCAGATGTTGATGGAGTCGTTTATCAAGTCTTTGGCTGCTTCCTATCTGTACCTCTTTTAGTCTTGATCAATCTCTAGGCTCTTCAATTTTAGTCTTCCTCAGGAAATTCTCCTGGAATCATTTCAACTTCAGGAACTACTTCCTGGAATCTTGTGCCTGGAATTTTCTCTGGCTATAACTTTCATCAGACTCCCCCTATCATCATGCTGGGATCGCCGTCTGGGATTTGTTACCACCAATGAAACTGTATCCTGGCTTTTCTCTGATCAGCTCAAATACCTACACAAATCTCAAACACCTTGATAAGAACACTTTCAGATTAATCATTAAAAATTATAAAGGTCCAAATGTAGGTTAACATTCAACTTAAACTTCAAGTTTAATGAACCATTTATTCGTTTTAAAATCTTCACGTTTTCACACTCTCTCTCCCAAACCACAAGTTCAACATGTTTAGCACTTGAAATGAAGAAAATCAGCTCTTCACACTCTGTTGTCGAAAATCTTTTTGGAATTTTTCAAATTTCAATCAAAAATACAATATTTTTGGATTTTTGAATTTTTGAATTTAATGAAATACAGAAATGAAACACTATTTTTGAGAGGTTGTGCAAGAGGATCATATCGGTTTTTGAGACACATCACTAACACCGTTGATCTTAATTAATCAACATATGTTCAAACAATTTTACTTCTGATTGTCAGTATTGTTGTCCACTTAAACCTCTACACAAGTTTTCAATTGATTCAAGATACGTATTTAATATTTTAGAACTTAAACTTATTTGCATGTCCCACCACTTGAATATACTCCCGTATCCAGATCCCAATATTCTGATTTACAGGTAAGAATATACTACGAATGATATCTGAATATAAATTAGGGGATATGCGAAAACTGAGGGATCTCAGGTCGATACTTCCGTATGCGCAGAGAGATATCAGTTTCGACTTCAAGGTGTGTCCCCTTTAGGAGATCTTTTAGCTACAACAACTGATTATCAATTTTATTGTCTAATCAGCTGAGGGCTTTATGCTATGTTTCAAGCATTTTGCAGCAAGTATTATCCGGGGACTAGGTCAGAACTTCCATTCAGCAGAAGTCCCGGGATAATACCCCAGACATCATTGAGTAAAACACCTAGTATATCAGAATAAGAAACCTTTCATACGAGATTTCAGGGGTTACCTATATATCCAAGTAGAGTTCCCCACAAAATAAGCAAGTTTGAATTTAGGTTTATATCTCGAATACAATTTACTAACTGTGTGAAGTCTACTGACACATCATTAGTAAGACTTGTTTAAAACCATTTTTGACTTTACAAATCTCTAGCATGCTGTGATAGTCCACCGATGTACTATCATCTCCTCTTTTTGCAACAAAACTCATTTTCATTTTTCAATTTTTTTTTAAATTTTTCAAAATTTTATTACTCCCCCTAAAATCAAAATATGTTTCAATTTTGATTTTCCGAGGAAAAATTGAAAACAAACTATACAAGAAAAATGACAACATTATGTGAATTACCTCAATTCACCAATCTCATGCAAAAACAATCAGAACTCCCCCTCACAACAAACTATTTTCCATTATGATTTCAAAACACTTAAGTTTGTTTCAATCAAAATGGTTTTTCTGGAAAAATTAGTTTGTTTACCAACCATTTGTAGGTTCGGGGTTATCTCATCATCTTATTTTCTTCAAACATTTTTAAAGATTTATCATTTCCAGTTTCAAAACCCAAACAACATTTGTAGAAAATCAAGTACAACTTAATATCCCTGATTTACCACATGTAAGGCAAAAAATCACCAAAGTGAACTTTCTCAAGAAATATGCCGATTCATGTTCCACTTTTACCAACCTGGGAACTCCGGCAAGTCAGGTTTTTTTTTTTTTTTTTTTTACTTAAACAGATTCACCCAAGCCTGACAGTCCTTGGGTGATTTTGAATTCTTATTCAACAATGGTGGAAAATTTTTCTCATCCATAGTTAAACCAGAATTCTTCTTTTTTACCTCAACCAATGGCTCCTCTGGCTTTGACGAACCAGAATCATTGCCTGCAGGTGGCTTGTCTGACTTTGACCTGTCAGATTCATCGCCGACCATTTTCTTCTTCTTCTCTCTCTGTTCTGTCCTCAGATTTGTATCTGATGAATTCGTCTTGCTAGACTTTTCAATCGAAGGAGTCGATTCATCAGAACTCTTATTTTTCCCAACGGACGAACCCGAGGACAAAATCTTCTCAAGATATTCTCTTGCTTTCTTTCTTTTCTTCCTCAGTCTGTCTTTCTGCCCCTGTGAAAGTTTAACTTTCTTTTCTTGAATTGACTGTTCTTGAACTTTAGGTTTCAGAACCTTCTGTTCCTGGGGCTTGACTTTGACTGGAATCTTTGCCACTTTCTGAGAATTAACCCTCAATCTCTCACTTGATTTCCTTGGGCAATCTCTGGCAATATGACCTTTGATGTTGCAGTTAAAGCACCCTCTGATCTCATAACTCCAACACTGGCAGTTAACAACAATGTGTCCGTGATATCCGCAGCTGTAACACACTCTGTTATCGTACCAATCACCATCTTGAGTCCAAACGCTCAGATCAAAGCATTGTTTGGCTTGGTGATATTCCTTTCTCAAATTTGCTGAATTTGGCTTTGAAGCACTGTGGTCCGACCTGCACCACTTATTACCAACAATTTTTGAATTTTCATTTTTTACTTTTTGTAATTTTTTCTTTTGATTGGATGCTTGATCTGATGAACTTTTATTATATTTTTGTTTCTGTTCCCCTTTCTTCTTCAAAGGTTTCTGTCTAGAACATTCACCTTTTTCAGTCGATTGTAGAACAGTTTTCTGAAATTTTTCTTTTAAATTTAAAAACAATTTTGTTTTTTCAATTTTAACATTTTCATCATCAGATTTTACATCACAATCTTCAACTTTGACATTATCAAAGTTTGTGACATCGTCACTTATTGGAACTGAATTGATTGGTTTCGGACAAGGAAAATTCAACCTGTCTGATGCAGTCACAAAACCTATCAATTTCTTTTCAAGTTCATCTATCTTGTTTCTTGCATTCTCAGCTTCATGTTCAAGCTGAGATATTCTTTCAAGATGAGACTTGATTGAATTTTCATTCTTATTTTTCAAGTTTTCAAGAACAGATTTTTCATTTTCAAAGAACTTTTATATGTTCTTGAAATTTCACTTCATTAGCTTTCAGATTTTTGTTCTCCAATTTTATCCAGAAATCTTCATTTTCTGATGATTTCTGTTTGCTTTCAAAAACCTTTACATTTTCTTTCAAAATTTTGTTTTCTGATATCAAACTGTTCAGTCTATCCAACAGTTTGTCATTTTCAATTTTCAATTTCACAATTGTCTTGTAACATAAGAATCTGTTTATCATCAGTTTGCTTCCCATATTCTAACTTCTTGACTTCCGATGTCAAACTTTCCGCATCCTTCAAGAGTTTGTCATTTTCAGTCTTAAAGTTGACACATTTAAAGCACACTGATTCAGAACTTGAAGTTTCATTCTTCACAGATTCTTCAACCTTCGGCACTTGTTCTTTCTCTATCTTATATGTACCTGCACCAAAGATTGTAACAAGATCAAGAGGATTTCTATTATCATCAATATAACAGCCTCTTTTCATATCATATACCGAATTTCTTTTTGTTCCCCAACAAACATTGATTCTTTTGTTTATTTCTTTTATCACATCTAAACTCAAATCTTCCAAATTTATTTTTATCTTATCCAATATTTCTCTCTTCTTTTGATAATTCTCATTATCGTGATTTTTAAGTTCGCTGATGAATTTATTCAGAGTTAATTTTGAAAAATTAGAATTTTCTTTCAAATTTTTCAAAAAATCATCCCATTCAGCTGATAAACCATTAGCGAACTTTGATATCTTATCAGCTTCTGTTATCACTATTTGATTTTCCTTCAAATAGTCAATCAAACGATCAAAACGTCTCTCCAAATCATCCAATTTTTCATCTTTCTTACTCAGAAAACATTTGAAATGTTCATACCAAATTTCTTTTGGTATTTTCTGATAAGAACTATTGAAATATCCTCGATACCAATCATTCAACCTTTTCAGATCATTGTTTTCCTGTTCATCAAACCTCATTGTCATTTTACAAAGAATCCCGACAAGTCTTTATTGAACACAAAAGCGAAACCCCAGTTGTCACTAAAAGCGGATCACCTAATGTCCTTATGAGCGGACCTGCTGATGTGCTTTTGAAGCGGACCTCACTTAATGTGACACAAAAACGGACCAGACTTTGTCACAAAAGCGGACCAGACTTTGTCACAAAAGCGAACCAGACAACAACCTTAAAAGCGGACCAGATGAGCGCTTAAAAGCGGACCAAAAAGTGACTTATCAGCGGACCAGACTTGACACAACAGCGGATCTCCTAATCACGGACCGTAAAAGCAGACCTCAATCGGACATCATTTTGACCCACTTTTAGATTGTATTTTTGCATGAAACTTTCCAGGGTTTGTTGTTAACGTATTGCGCACAATCTGTGAAATTTTGAGCGAATTCCGACCGTAAAATCTCAGTCTGACGAAGAAAGAAGGTGTAGAAGTAAGAATTTTGAGCGAAAATCGAGCTAAACGGTAAGAACTCTTCCTCCTGAGCTCTGATACCACTTGTAGGAATGTTTTCGTGACCTGATGAGTCGATCAGAAGAGCGCTTAGACAGAATCAGAGGCAGAATTCATTGATTCGGTCTTCGTTCAGCTTGATTTCACTATTTAACGTCTCGTTTATTGATTAATCAACTGTTTACAAGCTCTGGAGACAAATTGGCAGGGCTTCGCCTAACCAAACAAGACCAACACCACACCCACTAACTGATTCGCTCATATGCCCTATTTATAGACTGACCAGGTTCGCTGATATGACCTGCATGGTTCGCTGATATGGCCTGTATGGTTTGCTTATATGACCTGGATGGTTCGCTTATATGGACATGTCCATATAAGCGAACCTCATGTGTACACATAAGCGGACCTACACCACTATGTACATATGAGCGAACCTAACACTCTAAACACGTACAATCTCCTGTTTTCTCGTACAATGAGCCCTAAAATATCATTCTAATACTAAGACTTGATCCAAGACGAAATCAACAGATGAAGTGCACCAACAAATGGAAATGGGAGCAAATTTCCATGGATTTCGTTACTGGTCTGCCCAGATCTCAACGCGGAAACGATACCATTTGGGTGATCGTGGATTGACTGACCAAGTCTGCACATTTTCTGCCTATCAAAGAAACGGATAAGTTTTCTACTCTAGCAGACATCTACTTAAAAGAAGTGGTATCAAGGCACGGAGTGCCAACCTCCATTATTTCTGATCGTGACGCTCGTTTTACCTCTGAACTGTGGCAAGCTATGCATAAGTCTTTTGGCTCACGTTTAGATATGAGCACCGCTTATCATCCACAGACAGATGGGCAATCTGAACGCACCATCCAGACTCTTGAAGACATGCTTAGGGCATGCGTAATCGACTTCGGCAATGGCTGGGAAAAGCATCTCCCGTTAGTGGAGTTTTCATATAACAACAGCTACCACACCAGCATCCAAGCTGCTCCGTTCGAGGCATTGTACGGACGTAAATGCCGATCACCTCTCTGTTGGGCAGAAGTTGGTGACATTCAAATCACTGGTCCAGAACTTGTGGTAGATACAACCGAGAAGATTGCTCAGATACAACAACGCATGGCGGCAGCTCGTTACCGTCAGAAAAGCTACGCCGATAAGCGAAGAAAGCCACTCGAGTTCCAGGTTGGGGATCGAGTGCTGCTCAAAGTCTCACCTTGGAAAGGTGTAGTCCGATTTGGCAAATGGGGCAAGCTCAACCCGCGATACATTGGACCCTTCGAAATCACCGAGAGAATTGGCAAGGTCGCCTACAGGTTAAATCTACCCGAAGAACTCAATGGAGTTCACAACGTATTCCATGTGTCGAATCTGAAGAAGTGTTTATCAGATGAGACCCTCATAGTTCCTCTCAAAGAGCTCACAATCGAGGACAAGCTGCGATTCGTTGAGGAACCAGTAGAGATTACGGATCAAGACGTTAAGATTCTCAAGCTCACTAGAATACCTCTGGTCCGAGTTCGTTGGAATGCTCGTCGTGGCCCAGAGTATACCTGGGAACGAGAAGATCAAATGAAACTCAAGTACCCCCAGCTGTTTAAAAAAAAAAACGCAACCACTACTGAGGCTGAAGCTACTGCAGAATTTCAGGACGAAATTCCCAAATCAATGGGGGGATGATGTGACACCCCAGGAAAACAACGCAACTTAACTAGCTTCCTCAGTAACTACGCGCTAAATTTCGGGACGAAATTCTCTTAACAGGGGGAGAATGTGACAACCCTCAAAATCCTATGTATTCCGTACTGTCACACCCCGACCGCGTATAACATGCAACCGCGACGGAAAACGTCGGGGAGTGTTGTGGACAGAATTAATTGTTATACAACCATGGAAATTAAAGTTACATTTTAATTATCAAACACGGGTGTTACATTGTCTTAAAAGGAAGTACAGAATTCAAAACATAGTTATACTAGTTCTATCTTCACTTTTAGTCTCTAAGGCACAGGTCCGCCCTAGTATCGTGATCAACATCTTATGGAACAGCTCCCGAAAACACATGTGAAAGTAGGTACGTCAGCATAAAAATGCCTGTGAGATACATAGGTTTTGTGAAAGTGGGATTCATGACTTGAGTTTTAAAGAAATGTTTAATAACAGTCAGTCATGAACCTTGTAATTTGTCTCGTTTTGTAAACCATTTGAAAAACGATAATATCAGATGATATGTATAGATAAATGTAAGGTTAAATGAATAACCTGATAAAATGAGTTGAATAAGATAAGTTGTTTTGTAAGACAATGTTTTATGAAAAGTATGTTATTTGTATAAAATGTTATATGTCTAAACTGAAATGATTTAGATAACGCCAAGATATGTAATATTATACAAACATTTATATATAGGAAGTACCAGCGGCGTATCCACCATGTTTGCATCATATTACATACTCCACGTTACTCAAACCATTTACCCAAACCATCCACCATGTAAGATTGTTCTTGTATAACTCAATTGTCAAGTGTTATTGTGTAAACCATGTCAAATGTCTATGTTCAATGTAAACCACCAAATGTGTATGTCAATGTCAACGTGTTTATGTCAATGTAAATCATGTAATGTGTATCCCAAAATGTATCATGTACGGTAAGTGAAATGTATCAACTTAAACCATATGTAAAATGCACAAAACAAGTCGTTGAAGTAAAACGTGGTTTAAATCAACGTTATGTTCTGTGGAAAAAAATGCATGCTCTATTGATATTAACATTTATGCGGTATTGTGAAATATGCATGCATCCAAGCCTTGAGACTGTGGCGATAAACCCTTTAAACAAATTAAAGGTTTATCTAAGTTATGTATATCGAATTCGGTCATTCCTTACAATCCTATCAAACCCAGGATTTCAGGAACGGGAGTTGTCATAACAAACCAAATGTCATAACAAAATGAAGGCATGTGATGTAAACAATTGTACTAAGTATGCTAAGTAAACATACGAAGCAGAAATGTTCATGTAAATCAATGTGTCCATATGCTGAGTAAACATATGCAACAGAAATGTTCATGTAAATCAATGTGTCCATATGCTGAGTAAACATATGCAACAGAAATGTTCATGTAAATCAATGTGTCCATATGCTGAGTAAACATATGCAACAGAAATGTTCATGTAAATCAATGTGTCCATATGCTGAGTAAACATATGCAACAGAAATGTTCATGTAAATCAATGTGTCCATATGCTGAGTAAACATATGCAACAGAAATGTAATGTAAATCAATGTACTAAGTACGCACACAATGGGCATACATAGCATGAAATGTAATGAAATCGTGTACTATAATGTACTAACAACATAGCAGGCATATGATGTGAAAACATGGAAAACATGAAAGTAACAGATAGGCACATGTGTTTCACCCCAAAACAGTTTGGAAAACAGTAAAAGATGGGGTTCTATGTACTCACCTGAGATTGCTCTGTATTCCTTGTATAATAACCAGATAATGCTAAAGATCACGGAATATCAAATGGCACCTAATAGGTAGCTATGTTAATATACTGGACCAAAAATCGGAGGAACGGATAGTATGCGGGTTCGTAAACCAAACGAGTATGGAGACTCGTGTAATATGGTTTAACAAAGCCTACATACTAAAATGAAACTTTACCTAAGTGCTTGCGACCCATTACGACCCGTTTAGGTAGCTTATGCTACCCTAACGCGTCGTTCGCGTAGAACGCGTTCGAAACGCCTAACATCGCGACCACAAGGTATAACCTCGGAAGGTTATAGCTACGGTCACCTAATGTGTTTGGTCGGATCCTAATGATCGACCAAATGGGTCGGGTTCGAAAGTATAAGCGATGGTTTAGATCGCTTACCTTACGACCCTATATAAGCACTAAACTAAAAGTGACGAGCTAAGCATGTTAGAACATGCTTAACTAAGTTTAGAAAACAGGTTTGGCATCAAAACAAACGGCTTTGATGCTCACGAGTAGTTTGGTTTCAAAATATTCAAGAATGCACATTTTGGCCGAAACTACGACTCGTCACTGAGCCTAGATAACGTGGTAATTAGTAGGTATAGTCACTACGGACTATAACCATCGTGATCACGCTCACGTTATGAAGTTCCACGAACTTCTTGTTGACCATAGGCTGGTCAATGCAGAAAGTCAACAAAACGTTGACTTTCGGACTCGGAAAGCGAATAAAAGAACGAAAGAATACTTACGGAGGGTCCCCGAATGTTAATCTAGATCAAAGAGCTTAGGTATGAAGCAATGGCATCAACTTAGAGCATTTTGATCAGATTGTGTGAGTTTTTAGCAACAAGGGGGGGGGGGGGGTATTTATAGGAAAAGTAGAGCCGTTAGGATCGTTTCTTGATTTTCATGCCACGATCTTGAGCGTCCACTTGTCAAAATGTTGTGGTTACTGAAAATGGCCCTTGGCTCTTGATTGGGTGAAAGGGCATTGCCCCTAGAACGAACGAAAGGCCAACTGCAAGTGGATTCAACATTGAATCTGGTCTGATAGTCCCACGCGGCCCGCCTCAATATGCAGGCCAAACTCACGCGGGCCGCCTGGCCCCGTCTGATCTGCACATATTTTCAGAATTGGCAGTTTTGGTCCCTGTTGCGTATTTAGCCATTTCCGACACTTCTAAGGCCCGTAAAGCCAACTTTAAGGCCCTAAAATGATGCCTAAACATTGTGGACATGAAACATGCTCAAAAATGTTCCGGATGTTGGTTCGTTTGGCCGTACGATCGCGATGTTCGGTAAATACGACGGAATGCGCATAAGCGCGAAAAACGATCCAAATGACGCGACGAATGGATTTTTCTCATGCCAAGCACTAAGGCATAATATAAGGATGCTTACATAAATTTTTGGATGTCCGGATGTATTCAGAACGTAAGTTATGCGCAAAAGTGCAAACTTGTGCACTTTTTGACACTTTTAGCCCCTGAATGATCCAAAAGTTTGTTTTAGCATACCAAACCCCTTAAAGCCTATTTCTAAGCTATGTAAAGGATATTTATGGTATGTTTAACTTATGGACATGTTCCGCAATGTTCGTTACAGTTCAAATTGGCATACTTTCGCAGTTTGTGAATTTTAGTCCCTGTAAGCGAATTAACTTGTTTTTGCTATACCAAAGCCTTCAAAACTTATTTCTAAGTTATGTAAAGGTTATTTAAGGTATGTTGAGTATATTTTGATGTTCCGGAGTAATTTTCATGTTAAACTGAGTACGTTTAAGCACCAGTTAGCGTATAATTCTCCAGAAAACGATGTAGAGTTTGAAATTAAACAAAAGTCAAAACATGAAAAATGTGAAACACAACCAAACAAACATTGGGATCAAATAACATTGTTTTATTGATAACTGAATTGTTCACAACGATTACAAACACAAATGTTACAGTCTCCCCTACTTGTGGAAATTTCGTCCCGTAATTTATTTAGAGGAAACTCGTGGAAAAAGCTGCGGATATTTTGCCTTCATTTGATCTTCACGTTCCCAAGTAAACTCGGGTCCACGTTTAGATTCCCAGCGAACCTTGACCAAAGGAATGCGCTTGCATTTAAGCCACTTGACTTCACGTTCCATGATTTCCACTGGTTTCTCAACAAATTTCAGAGTTTTATCAACACGAATTTCGTCAAGCGGTATGTGGAGGTTCTCATCAGCTAAACACCTCTTGAGATTGGACACGTGAAAGGTTGGATGAACATTTCCAAGTTCAGGAGGTAACTCAAGTCTGTAGGCTACCTTACCGATTCTTTCGACGATCTTGAATGGTCCAACGTATCTAGGTGCAAGTTTTCCTTTCTTTCCAAATCTGATCACACCTTTCCAAGGTGAGACCTTAAATAATACACGATCACCGACTTGAAAATCCAAGGGCTTGCGTTTTAGGTCCGCGTAACTCTTTTGACGGCTTCTAGCTGTCTGAAGGTTATCACGAACTTTCTTTACCTTATCTGTTGTCTCTAAAATGAGGGCAGGTCCAGTAAGTTGAGCCTCGCCGATCTCATTCCAGCAGACTGGTGAACGACATTTTCGACCATAGAGAGCCTCGAAAGGAGCCATGTTGATGCTGGAGTGATAACTGTTGTTGTAGGAGAATTCAATCAACGGAAGATGTGAATCCCAACTACCACCAAAATCGATCACACAAGCTCTAAGCATATCCTCCAGTGTCTGGATTGTTCTTTCAGATTGACATCCGTTTGCGGATGATAAGCTGTGCTCAGATTATGTTGAGACCCCATAGCAGATTGCATGGTTCTCCAAAAATGAGAAGTGAAACGAGCATCTCTGTCAGAAATGATGTTCAAAGGAACACCATGTCGAGCTACAATTTCATCTACGTAGATTTGAACAAGTTTGTCAGCCGAAAAATCCTCACAGATTGGCAAGAAATGCGCTGACTTGGTAAGACGATCAACGACTACCCAGATGGCATCGTGACCTTTCTTTGTGCGCGGGAGTTTAGTAATGAGATCCATAGTAATGTTTTCCCATTTCCAAACTGGGATCTCTGGTTGCTCCAATAATTCGGAAGGACGCTGATGTTCAGCCTTAACCTTAAGAGAAGTAAGGCATTTTGATACATATAACGCAATGTCTTTCTTCATACCAGGCCACCAATACTGAATACGAAGATCCTTATACATCTTATCTGAGCCAGGATGAATAGAATAACGAGACTTATGGGCTTCATCCATAAGCAAGGTACGAAGATTATCTTGGCTTGGGACCCACAAACGGTCCATGAAGTAATACGATCCATTGTCCTTCAGTTCTAGAGCAGGAGTTATGTGATAAGGAAATTCCTTATCCATCAAGCCTTGTGAAATACAAGCTTGTTGAGCCTGTGAAATACGTGCTTGGATATCGGTTTGAATAACAGATTGGACACGTACACAATGAAGCTTAGTACATTCCTTGCGACTTAAAGCATCGGCTACGACATTCGCCTTACCGGGATGGTAGCGAATCTCGCAGTCGTAGTCGTTTAGAAGTTCAACCCAACGTCGTTGTCTCATGTTGAGCTCTTTCTGATTGAAGATATGTTGAAGACTTTTGTGGTCTGTGAAAACCACACATTTTGTACCTTACAAATAGTGTCTCCAGATTTTAAGAGCGAAGACAACTGCACCCAACTCAAGATCATGAGTGGTGTAGTTCTTCTCATGTATCTTCAACTGCCTTGATGCGTATGCTATAACTTTGTTTCTTTGCATCAGGACGCAGCCAAGGCCCAATTTAGATGCATCGCAATAAATGACGAAATCATCATTGCCCTCGGGCAATGTTAGGACAGGCGCGTCGCAAAGCTTTTGTTTCAAAGTCAGAAACGCTTCCTCTTGTTTGATTCCCCAATCAAATGGCTTGTTCTTCTGAGTTAGAGCAGTTAGAGAAACTGCAATCTTTGAGAAGTTCTCTATGAAGCGGCGGTAATAACCCGCTAGACCAAGAAAAGAACGAACTTCAGTAGGAGTAGTAGGTGTATCCCAATCCTTAATCACACTGATCTTGGAGGGATCCACATGAATACCTTGTTCGTTGACAATGTGTCCTAAGAATTGAACTTCTTTAAGCCAGAATTCACACTTGGAGAATTTGGCGAAAAGCTGCTCTTTCTTTAGGAGTTCCAACGTAAGACGAAGATGTTGTTCATGATCAGCTCGCGTCTTGGAATATATGAAGATGTCATCAATAAAAACGATGATGAGCTTATCCAAGTAGGGTTTGCAGACCCTATTCATTAAGTCTATGAAAACAGCAGGAGCATTAGTCAAACCGAATGGCATGACTGTGAACTCATAATGTCCATAACGAGTACGGAACGCTGTCTTGGGAATGTCTTCTTCATGCACACGAAGCTGATGATATCCAGATCGTAGATCAATCTTTGAAAAATAAGAAGCGCCTTGCAATTGATCGAAGAGATCATCAATGCGAGGTAGGGGATATCGATTCTTGATGGTGAGCTTGTTAAGCTCACGATAATCGATACACATCCTAAAAGATCCATCCTTCTTCTTTACAAAAAGAACGGGAGCACCCCAAGGTGAAAAGCTAGGACATATAAAACCTTTGTCAGAGAGTTCCTGCAGTTGCTTAGACAACTCTTGCATCTCAGACGGTGCAAGACGATATGGAGCCCTGGCAATGGGATTTGCACCAGGTACGAGATCAATACGGAACTCGACTTGGCGTGCTGGAGGTTGACCAGGTAACTCTTCAGGGAAAACTTCAGAATAATCCCGAATGACAGGAATATCTGAAATAGTGTTACCTTTGCCTTTATCTGCTGTAACATGTGCTAAGAAAGCCACATATTTCTTCCGTAGATACTTCCGAGCTTTAAAACAAGACATGAGTTTGAGACCACCGGCAGGCTTCTCACCACGAACCTGTAGGATCTCGCCTGTCGACAGCGGCACACGAACAATCTTCTCAGAACAAACTATCTCTGCGCGATGCTTAGATAACCAATCCATACCCACAATAACGTCGAAGCTTCCAAGTTGCATTGGCGTGAGGTCAATAGGAAAAATATGGTCGTTAAGGTTCAACTGGCAGTTGCGTAGAACAGAATTAAGAACAACGGGTTCACCACTGGCAACCTCTACTGTCAAAGGTTTACCTAGTTTCGTTCTAGACACGCGAAGCATTGTCTCAAAAGACAATGACACAAAACTCTTGTCGGCACCCGAATCAAAAAGAACAGATGCTGGCTGATTATTAATAAAGAACGTACTGTTCACCACTTCATGGTCTGCTTGTGCCTCCTGTGTATTCATGTTGAAGACTCGACCTCTAGCCTGAGCCTGATTTTGGTTTGCATTCTGGTTCTGGTTGGCTAGCCTTGGACACCGATTTCTGTAGTGGGTCAGATCCCCGCAGTTATAACAAGCACCTGGTGGGTAGTTTGGTCGTGCAGCCTGACCCTGTTGTTGAGCAACTTGTTGAGCAGGGTTCTGAATTGCGCGATTCTGAGCAAACCGACAAACATCGGCAAGATGACCCGACTTCCCACAGTTAGTACAGAAACGGCACTGATATTGCGGCTGATGGTGACTGTTGCATCGATTGCACAAAGGTGCACTTCCTGAATAGGGTTTCTTTGCTGGAGGCTGGTTGGGAGCTGCCTGGTTAGCTTGGGCAGTGACAACATAGTTTTGGGAAGCCTTACGCTTCTTTCCCCTTTTTGATGAACCAGAATCCTTTCCATTCTTGTTTTGACCTTTCTTGCTATCTTCCTTGTCAGCCGACTGCTTCTTGCCCTTGTCACCCTTCCTGTGTAATTTATTCTTTCGAATCTGCGACTCAGTCAACGTCGCTGATAACTCGATCGCCTGACGGAGTGTGGTAGGGTTGCTACCAGTAAGGATGTCTTGTACCGAGTCAGGCAGGCCGTCGATGTACCTTTCGATAGCCTTATCGAGTGGGGTAACCATAGTCGGGCAAAGCAGACTCAACTCCTCAAACCTATCAGTATAAGCCCTGTGCTCACCACTATCTTGCTTCAAAACATCAAATTCTTTTTCCAACGCTCGTTGTTCATGACGAGGACAAAACTCCCTCATCATAAGAGCTCTCAGTTCAGCCCATGTCTAAGCTAGAGCAACTTCTGCACCTTGAACTCTCATAACCCCGTTCCACCACGTAAGAGCCCTCTTCTGAAACACACTCGAAGAAAACTCGACCTTGCGATTGTCAGGACACTACACATGACAGAGAGTGTTCTCGATGCTCTCGAACCACTTGGTTGCGTGTTAATGCAACGTGACAAGGTCATTGCCTACGCATCACGCCAACTTAAGGTTCATGAAAGGAACTACACTACGCACGATCTGGAATTGGGAGCAGTTGTTTTTGCGCTTAAGATATGGAGACATTACCTGTACGGTACCAAGTGCACCATTTACACCGATCACAGGAGTCTCGAGCATATCTTCAAGCAAAAGGAATTGAATATGCGACAACGCCGATGGGTCGAGCTCTTGAACGATTATGAATGCGCAATCAAGTATCATCCGGGCAAAGCCAATGTTGTGGCTGACGCCCTCAGTCGAAAGGATACTATACCTAGGCGGGTACGTGCGTTACAGCTTACCATCCAATCTAACCTTCCCGCTCAGATTCGCGGTGCTCAGGTTGATGCATTGAAGGCAGAGAACATCAGAGCTGAGTCCTTACGAGGATCGAGGCAATGGCTAGAACAAAAGGGAAACGGCGCCTACTATGTTAACGGACGCATATGGGTTCCATTGTATGGAGACCTACGCGAGCTTGTGATGGATGAAGCGCATAAGTCTCGTTACTCAGTACATCCTGGTTCGGACAAGATGTACCATGATCTCAAGACTACATACTGGTGGCCTGGTATGAAAGCCAGCATAGCAACCTACGTCGGTAAATGCTTGACTTGTGCCAGGGTCAAGGTCGAATACCAGAAACCATCAGGCCCACTCCAACAACCAGAGATACCTAAATGGAAATGGGAGCAAATTTCCATGGATTTCGTTACTGGTCTGCCCAGATCTCAACGCGGAAACGATACCATTTGGGCGATCGTGGATCGACTGACCAAGTCTGCACATTTTCTGCCTATCAAAGAAATGGATAAGTTTTCTACTCTAGCAGACATCTACTTAAAAGAAGTGGTATCAAGGCACGGAGTGCCAACCTCCATCATTTCTGATCGTGACGCTCGTTTTACCTCTGAACTGTGGCAAGCTATGCATAAATCTTTTGGCTCACGTTTAGATATGAGCACCGCTTATCATCCACAGACAGATGGGCAATCTGAACGCACCATCCAGACTCTTGAAGACATGCTTAGGGCATGCGTAATCGACTTCAGCAATGGCTGGGAAAAGCATCTCCCGTTAGTGGAGTTTTCATATAACAACAGCTACCACACCAGCATCCAAGCTGCTCCGTTCGAGGCATTGTACGGACGTAAATGCCGATCACCTCTATGTTGGGCAGAAGTTGGTGACAGTCAAATCACTGGTCCAGAACTTGTGGTAGATACAACCGAGAAGATTGCTCAGATACGACAACGCATGGCGGCAGCTCGTGACCGTCAGAAAAGCTACGCCGATAAGCGAAGAAAGCCACTCGAGTTCCAGGTTGGGGATCGAGTGCTGCTCAAAGTCTCACCTTGGAAAGGTGTAGTCCGATTTGGCAAACGGGGCAAGCTCAACCCGCGATACGTTGGACCCTTCGAAATCACCAAGAGAATTGGCAAGGTCGCCTACAGGTTAAATCTACCCGAAGAACTCAGTGGAGTTCACAACGTATTCCATGTGTCGAATCTGAAGAAGTGTTTGTCAGATGAGACCCTCATAGTTCCTCTCAAAGAGCTCACAATCGACGACAAGCTACGATTCGTTGAGGAACCAGTAGAGATTATGGATCAAGACGTTAAGATTCTCAAGCTCACTAGAATACCTCTGGTCCGAGTTCGTTGGAATGCTCGTCGTGGCCCAGAGTATACCTAGGAACGAGAAGACCAAATGAAACTCAAGTACCCCCAGCTGTTTAAAAAAAACGCAACCACTACTGAGGCTGAAGCTACTGCAGAATTCGGGACGAAATTCTCAAATCAATGGGGGGATGATGTGACACCCCAGGAAAACCAGGAAAACAACGCAACTTAACTAGCTTCCTTAGTAACTACGCGCTAAATTTCGGGATGAAATTCTCTTAACAGGGGGAGAATGTGACAACCCTCAAAATCCTATGTATTCCGTACAATTTATTATTGATAATTAAAGTGTTTGACGACTGTGTGGAATTACTTAACTGCTTTCTGATATCTGTGTTATGCTTACACGCATTTGTTAATATACTAATAGTGTACAGAAAGGTCACTAAATAGTCCGTTATATTTTCCCAAGTGTTAGAAAGTAAAAAACGTTACAAAATATATAAATAGGACGCCTTACGAATTAATTAAGCACTTTAACGGAACAGTATCTAACCGAACAACCGGACATTACCCGGGACACCAAATATTTGTCAAATACATTGTTTTATTATTTTTGACTAGTCATGATCCCCGTATACCATAACACCCCCCTAAATATCAACATACTAATATATGTAAGTATATACTTGACAACCTAACTAACCTTTACCAATTAGTTACCAAATTTGCAAGCAACCCCCCCCCCCCCACCTAACCAAATCGGTCACAAGAGGACCCACAAGATCCACACCATGACCATACTTCCTAGATCTCTTAGTATATTTTATTAGATATTATTTGATGTCTTGCTTAAGAATATGAACAAAATATATGGTGTAAGATTATAAGTACCTTTGCAAGATCACCATGATTCTATTAGATCTCCTCATATATTTTGTTTAGATTTTATTTGATTGTTGCTTGATCTAGTGGGCAAGATATTAGATATGAAGATCTTTAAGTATGGTGTGTATCTCATTCCATTATCTCATATCTTTCAACTAGATCACACCATCTCCTTCAACTCTCCCTCTCTCCTCTCGGCCACCCACAACCGGCCACCATACACCACCCACACACCACCCATTTTATTGCAACTTCAATCCAATCGAAGGTGATAGCAAGGTGCTAGGAGGTGAAGTAGGAAGCCCGGTGTGCTTGGAACTCGAAGGACCTCTCTTGTGTGCTATTATCCTCCACATTTCCGACTTGTTTCTTCCCTAGCCTTGTGCTAGTAGTAAGACACTCTAACACTCTTGATCTACATATTTATGATGGTTAATAGATGGTTAATGGTTAAAAACTTATGAAACTCTAAAAGAACTTACATTAGTCTTGGATAAAAGATGAATAAAGGGAAGTTAGGTGTGTAACTCATGTAGATCTTGTGTGATTATGATTATTGGTGGATTAATTGATGTTTTGCTGATTATTATTGATGTGTGATGTTGTTGTGGTCACTAAACATAATTAACGGGATCAACCGAACACAAACTAGTAAGCTAGAGACCAAAAACAGCAATCTGTCCATACTTTACAGCCAACTTCAGTTGGCTGTAAACAGGTCATAAACTTAACAAAAAACCGATATTTTGAATCTAAAATATGTTATTATGAAATACGGTTCTAATGGCACCGGAATCATAATTTTTGGACTCCGTTTGCTATTTTTAAAGTGTTAATTTGTAACAGCAACTTAAGCTGAATTTTGACAGCAATAAATAGGTGGCATACTTTCAGTCATAACCTGAGTTTTGTGATGAATCGGACCATGAAATTTGTACAGTAGATGACAACCGATGCATTTGTAAATACCCCACTGGAATTTCGTAAATCGGACACTCGATGAATTTTTAATAAATTGTTCCGTGGACTGTAGTCAGAAATACACAAATCTGAGTTCAGTCTGGAACATGAATTTTTATAAAATATTGGTAATTAACCGGACCCCGATATTTTTACACAATAAAATACGGAACGTTTAAGACCTCCTGTAAAAATTTGGGAATTTTTGGAATAAGTTAACTATTTTATTGAAATGTCCGAAAACAGCCTGGTTTTGAATATTAATGCTGAATTGATATAAGTTGTGACTTGCGTGTCTAAATGTCGAGTATGCTATCTGTGAATGATCTAACATGTTACATGTGTTACGTGCACTATCGTATGTATGCTTATGAGTGGGGAATGGATGGGAAATATATATATACGGGCATAAACAGTTAAAGTAATGCATGCTATGTGATAGATACGTGTAGGAACTTTGTGCTCTATTTGTAAGACACTAAATCACTAACTGTAAATCATACTAGGACGTGATTGACCGACCTTGAATGTTAGCGATATTTGAGAATCTAACGGAGTAAACCGAGGTGAGTTCACACTTTTCTACAAAGCATGGTAATTTCCCGATGGGAATGGGAATGGGTACAGGAATAGGGATTCCTCGTCCTTTGGGACGCGTTCAGGAATGTGAATTCCTTGTCCTTGAGACGTGTTCAGGAATGTAAATTCCTCGTCCTGTTGGGACGTATTAGACTTACTGGACTAGAACTCTATCAGCGAAGTCCCTCCCTCTTTGTATCGACTTAATCGCCGAGGCTATGGTGAGCGGGTCATTAGTTAATAGCGCTATTAGGTTTAACAAACCTCACACCGTGCCAGTCGGACGGGCGTGTACTAATGGAATATGGCACGTCGGTGGTGATAGAACACCGACGCTAGGGCACAATTGATTTTTGTTAAAGTAGTCGATATGATAAACGAGTCTGGTATTTTAAAATACTGGGGTAGCTCCCCACGGCCAAAGAGCCGGGCTGGATAGCCAGGGAAGGTGGACATGGGATGGTTAACAAATAAACATTTTCGAACTATGGGGTAACCCCCACGGCTGGATAGCCGAATGAGATTAAACTATGTTTTTGGAAACAACTCTAAAATGGACAACCAACCGTGAACTCACTCAACTTTGTTGTTGACTCGTTATTACATGCTTTGCAGGTCATTAGATGCTATGGAGCTTGCATATGGAGGTGGTCGTTGTGGGATGCGAACTGATATGTCCCGTATTTAATAAATAAACTTTATGAACTTATTAAACCTACGTTTTGGACTTTTAAACTTATGAACTGCGAACTTATGTTTTGAACTTTATGTTTTACGCTTCCGCTGTTAAACTAAAATCGGATTACTTCCTATTGGTCACCAATCGTATTGTGTTTGGTTTTATTTACTTGATTATGTTGTTCAATATGATTGGTGGCTCGATCCTGGTTATGTCACGCCTCCAAGCGGTGATACTCCGCATGGTGGATTTTGGGGGTGTGACATGCATCATGGAAAAACTTCAAAGTATATGTCGGACAGCCACCGGGCTTTACCAATCCAATCCACAAAAACAAGGTCTACTTGCTAGACAAAGCGCTGTATGGTTTACATCAGGCCCCGAGAGCTTGGTACGAGACATTGTCTCAACACCTACTAGCCAACAACTTTATTCGTAGAAAAGTGGATGCCACTCTCTTCACCAAAGAGGTCGACGGACATCTTCTGATAGTTCAAATATACGTGGATGACATAATATTTGGGTCAACGAATGAGAATCTGTGCAAAGATTTTGAACAAGTGATGAAGCAAAAATTCGAAATGTCATCAATGGGGGAGATGAAATTCTTTTTGGGTCTTCAAGTTGATCAACTACCGGAGGGAATTTTCATTCACCAGATGAAGTACGTTCATGATTTCTAGAGAAATTTAGGATGTCAGGTTCTACTCCAGCGTCAACCCCGTTAGCAACAAATCATGGGATACACCCAGATCTCACCGGAGACAGGGCAGATGAGACGTTTTATCGTTCCATGATTGGTTCATTGATGTACTTAACTGCTTCAAGACCCGATATCATGTACCCAACGTGCCTCGCAGCAAGATTTCAATCTAACCCGAGAGCTTCACATATGGTTATTGTGAAGAGGATATTACGCTACCTGAAGGGACCTCCATCATTGGGGTTGTGGTATCCTAGAAAAGGCGACTTTACGCTCAAAGGGTATTCCGACTCAGATTTCGGATGCTGCAAAGTCAATGCAAAATCAACAACAGCAGGATGCCAGTTCTTTGGACCTCGTCTAGTCACCTGGCAGTGTAAGAAGCAAACGTTTGTGGCGCTATCCACATGTGAAGCGGTGATACGCGGTTGAAAACCGGTGTTTGTTATTGTTTAACTTAACGTTTTTACGTAAGTTTTAGTTTCGAATAGCCTACTTTTAATCAAGAATGTGTTTTGCAGGTTTGATGGAGTTTAAGGAGCTTTTCGGGAGCTTTACGGGTCATCGGGTCGAAAACCGGAGCACTGGGATGCGTTACGGATCAACCGGAAGTGCAAAGAGCGAAAATCAGAAAGTTGGTTTTTAAGGGGCCGTCGGCGACGGGGTCCAGGCCGTCGGCGACGCCCCTTGGATAAGCCCGTAGGCACACTTCACCCGTATCCAGGTATTTTAGCCGTCGGGACAAGAATGAAAATCCAAGACCCGTCGCCGACGGGTTGAGGGCCGTCGGCGACGGCCTGCCAAAAACAGAAACGCAAATTTTGGTTCTTTGGGGGTTTATTTCGACTCCTATTGGTGCAAGCTCATTCAATACGAGAGTTACAACTTGTTTTGAGTTTGAAAGACATCTTTGGAGCCATTATTGAGGGAACCTTCATCACCACTTCATCTCTAATCCATAATCCATCTTCTCAACAACAAAATCACCATCCGAATCAAAACCCTAGTTCATCACTATCACAACCATTCTTCCACCTTCAATCCATCCATCACCACCAACCATTCCTAAACCCTAATCATTCCACCATCCATCCTCAAGCCCCAAGATGATCCAATTGAAGTCTTGTGCATCCGTTGATCGTACCGTTTACACCATGAGCGGCTAGTTTCTTGGAGGTTTCACCCCGGTGTAGGTTATTGTAAGTCTAGGGTTTGAACAATGTTTTAGTTTGATTTTGTGACAACTTGAATTGTATTTGAATTGATTGATAATTGTCTTGCATTTGAACTATATTTGTGAATTGTCGAGTGAGTAATGAAATTTGACTTTGCGAAATAAGTTTGTGCAATTATGCCTTGTCATTCAAAAGGTTTTATTTGTCCGAAGTAACGAAGTGCATTGTAGTCCGTGTATGCGTTGATAACAATTGGCACCTAAGCTTTGATGATAGGAATCCGTTAATAACATATTCAAGTGAATTAAATCTAAAACGTGTAGGAACCCTAGGATTGCAATAACCGAACCGGGTGTGAACCTTGTTTTCTCTATTTTGTCAAAACCTTTATTTACATCATTGCAATTGTTTGTTTTTAGTTTTCATAATTCACACTTTCAATTTAATCAAAAATACATAAAAACATATCTTGGCAAGCTTCATAAAAGTGACATTTTCTACAGTTCATTCAAGGTCCATTCGCAAACCACATACTCTTCGTGGTACGACCCCTTGCTACCACTAGCTATTTGTTAAGGGTAATTAGGGTATATAAATATTATCTTTGACCGGAGCGCGACACTTCGATCAAATTTTGGCGCCGCTGCCGGGGAGTGCGTGCGCTTTGTGTTTGGATATTGTTTGAAGTTGTGTGATTAACTGTTTAATTTGTTTTGCTTTCTTTTTGTATTGTCTTTTTCCTTGTTACGCGGGGTGTGTTACTTGTGCAGGTTACAGGTAGTGCATGCGTACACGAAATTCCGGGAGGACTTCACCTCTAGTCTACGAACCGGAAATTGAAAGACTCGCAAGAAGAAACTTAGCAAGCCGGTTAGAAGCAACTCTTGCTTCTAATCAAACCAGCCGAACACCACCACTCACACCGACCATTGAAACCGATTCAATGGCGAACCACAATTCCAACCAAGAATTTAACCCAAACCAAAACCTCCACCCAAATCAATTCCAAACCCGAGGAACCTTTTTCCCCGCTCAAGAGCTACCGGGTGGTAACACCAATGCAAGACCACCCACTCCACCTTTCCGAAACCAAAACACCAACAACACCCAACGAACACCTCAGCAACAACCTCTTCACCGACAAGCATCGTTGCCTATTAACCTTGATGATCGGAATGTCAACTCCGATCGAAGAGGTAACCGTGATCACGGCAATCCCGTGAACGAAGACCCATTCTTCAACATTGACGATTTAAGGAATGCAATTCCCGATGACGAACCGTATAGTGTTCCCGGTTATCAATCACCGGAACACGTGAGCATTCATACGGAAAATTCAGACGATGGGGGTTATTATGATGATCGAGCCAATGATGATGAAGATTGGGGTTACTTGAATAGGGGAAACGTATATAATGCTCGAAGGTATGACGATGAGGAGTTTGGGTCTCAAAACGCCAACTACGTTGGGGAAGAGGAATATGGTTATGGAGGTGGAAGAAATGAGGGTTATGGGAACAACCGTCAACCACAAAACAACAACCGACGAAACCGGAATGAAGGGTTTTACAACAACAACAATAACAACAACAATGTAAACCCTAACCGGATTCCTCGTTTTGTGGGAGGTGGTAACCCGAGAGATAATCGAAGAGAGGAGCGAAGGGATGAAAGACGGGGTAATCGGAGACAAGTCGATCAAGAAGTCAACGGGCCACAACGTCGTCAACAACCTCCACGGGGAGTCAATGACCGTTTCCGACCGATAGTGACCGAAAACAATTCTCCAATAGTATGTGAAAGGAGGATGTTTGATTGTAAACCTCATTACATCAATATCCTTCCTCATTTCAACGGAAGGTCTAACGATGAGCCGTACAACCATTTGACGGAGTTCTCATCCATTTGTGACACTATTGGAGGACACAATTTCGCATTAGAGGAAGTGAAGCTTCGCCTATTCCAGTTTTCATTGAAAGATAAGGCAAAGCAGTGGTTCTTTACACTTCCGCCCAATAGTATTCGAACTTGGGAACAAATGCAACAAGCATTTTTGGATGAATACTATTCCATGGCCAAGACCGATGATGCTAGGGATGAAATTCGGTCATTTCGTCAACTTTCAAGTGAGCCGTTACATGAAGCATTCACCCGATTCAAAGAGCTAACGAGGAGATTCCTAGCGTCTTGATGCACTTGCATTCATTTGCTTGTGGGGGCCATTTTAGTGGTCACAAAACAGGGCACAAAGTGCTAAATAGCGGTCTTTATTGGCCGACTATTTTTAAGGATGCTTTTCATTTCGCTAAAAACTGTGTTGAGTGTCAAAAGTTGGGGAGTATCTCAAAAAGGGATGAAATGCCCATGCAACCGATCCTTATTGTAGATATTTTCGATGTATGGGGGATCGATTTCATGGGCCCATTCCCTAATTCACATGGTAATTTATACATTTTGGTGGCGGTCGATTATGTATCCAAATGGGTCGAAGCGATTGCCACCAAAACGAATGACCATACCGTTGTTTGCAATTTTGTTCAAACGAATATAATTTCTCGATTTGGGGTTCCCCGAGTAATCATTAGTGATGGGGGATCTCATTTCAAGAACTTTAATTTTGGCAAACTTTTGAAACGGTATGGTGTTGACCATCGAATTGCTACTCCCTACCACCCACAAACAAGCGGTCAAGTTGAGGTTTCCAATAGGCAAATAAAAGAAATTTTGCAAAAGACCGTTCGACCCGACCGAAAGGATTGGTCAACGAAGTTAAATGATGCTTTATGGGCTTATAGAACGGCTCATAAAACACCTATTGGAACCACTCCTTATCGCTTAGTTTATGGGCGAAATTGTCACTTACCGGTTGAGCTTGTGCATCGTGCTTGGTGGGCTATAAAAGAGGTTAACATGAAATATGACGATGCAGGAAAGGAGCGAAAGTTGAAGCTTTGTGAGTTGGAGGAGCTTAGGGAAGAAGCGTACGAGTGTGCTTCAAAGTACAAGGATGACATGAAGAGAGCACACGATGCAAAGTTGAAGCCAAAGGAGTTTGAAGTGGGTCAAAAGGTTTGGCTCTACAATTCGAGGATTAAATACTTCCCGGGAAAGCTCAAGAGCAAGTGGATGGGCCCGTATGTGATAACACGAGTCGGAAAACTTGGAGATGTTACGATCAAGGACCCGAAGGACGGGTCGAAGCAAACGGTTAACGGTCACCGCCTTAAACCATTCCTTGATGGTAATGAAGAGAAAAAGGATGCAAATGTGGAGTTGGTATGCTTCTTGGGAAGCGTACCAACATATGAGGTAAATTAAAAGGTCCGGTAACACGTTTTGTAAAGTTATGTACACTTATTTAATTGTTTGCGTAAGTGGATGTGAATCGTTTCCGGTTCATACTAACCTTTCTTGATTGTGTGAAGTTCGGGCATTCCAAACGGGTCATGACGATACAAGGTATGTTTTAGACTTGATTTGGTGCATTGAGGACAATACACGAATTTTTTGGGGGTGGTAGGGCCGTTAACGGTTATTTGTTTAAAAATTTTAATTTATAAAAATCACAAAAACATTTTTAATATTTTTAGGAATTTTTGATGTAAATAGTCCCTTTGGTAAATATTCATAATTTTCTTCCTTAAAAAAAAAAAAAAAAAAAAAATATGGCAACCCGTCGGCGACGGAGTCATGACCGTCGGCGACGGGCTCTGAAAATGACCCGTAGACACGTTTCAACCCGTCGGCAGACCCTTAAGCCGTCGCCACCACATCCACATTTCCTTACCCGTCGGCGACGGGGTGGGACCCGTCGGCGACGGGTTCTCCTTTTTAATCCGACGCAGGTCCGATCCAAAGACGTAAAAACCGATTTTAAACCCACTTTCACCTCACCAAACCTCTTCCAACCACATTTTTCACCACAAATTCGGTCCACCATTCTCTTACATCATTCCTCACCTCACAAACTCCTTTTTCTCTCTCTCCAAACCCACCCAACTCGTTCATCTTCTCCATCTCTTCCCCAAACCCTAGAAACCTTCAAGCTACCATAACTTTCTCAATTTTCCACCAAATCCTCTGATTCTTGGGTCCATCTTGAGTAATTTTTCAAGACGAACAAAACCCCTAACACGGTTTTCATCAATTCTTGCTATTGTGCAAGATTTCTGGGCGTGTTCTTGAGGGTTTTTGAAAGGGTGTTCATCAAAGTGCTTGCTTGTCATCTTTTCTTAGTTTTTCTTGTCTAACAACATCAAAGGTATGGATTTCTCTTAAATTTATGCGTGATTATTATATATTAATGTTTTTCTTCCGAAATTTTAAACTTTTTGGTTTAAGAGTAGGTTGTTTAGACAATGTATGTTATGATAGCATGATTTTGGGCAAGATTAGTAATTTTGAATGGAATTTGAGCATGTCATAACCATAGTGAGGTGATTACACTGTTATGAACATGATTGAACATGAATATGATGTTGATTCTTGTTGAAATTGTAAGACATTGTAAGATTGACAAAAGATTAATAAGTTATTGACAAAGTGAGCGACTTTGGAAGTTTAAAGAGGCGACTTTGCGTATACTTGTTAATTAAACTATCAACATCATACATCATGTTCAAAGTTTGGGAGTAATGAAGGTTGAATCTATATTGATGTTTTGCTTGTTTTTGATTGTAGTCATGGCAGGAAGCAAAAGACAAAAGACTACGGGTCAAGCTTCATCATCCGGGATTGGGTCTTCTTCCGGTTTAATACCGAAGAAATGGGAACAACCGAGCACTGTTGCAGAAAATGATCCGAGATTATACCGACAAGATTGGGAATGGGCAAAGTTCAGGGATAGTCAAAATGCCCGAATTTGGGATGATGAGAAGAACAAGCAGTTGTCGAGCTACCAAGATAGAAAGTTGGAAGCTAAGTTGTGGAAATGGAAGATGACAAATGGGGTGAACACATCGGTTCCAACAAGAGTGATATGTGAACGGACCGTGAATGTAGAAGAATTCCGGAAAATCGGAATTGTGCAAATGTTCGAGAGGTTGGGCTGGGAGAGTGTATTGGATTGGTGTGAAGACAACACTCACCGGATTTACTTGTCAGAAGTATGTGAGTGGTTGTCCACATTGAAGCTTGTAAACAAGAATGAACCCCCTTCGCAATGGAAGTTAGTGGGGAAGACATCTCGAGGAAACATGACGATGTCTTTTGAAACTATGAATCGTATTGCTAGGTTTGATTCTTTGGGGGTACAAGCCTATGATTATCCATCCATTGAAAATTTTTTGGATAATCATTTGAACACCAACGACATAGATCAATTGGTAGATGTTATCTTGCCAACCCACCCAGGGGGTGATATGAAACGAAAGCATATGTCACTCGAGGGAAAGATCCTTCAAGGGATCTCGGTTGAGAACATTTTAGCAAGATTTGGTGATCGTGGGGTGTGCGAGTTAGTGATTGCAGGGTGGTGCATGCCCTATTGTATGGGGCCCCGACACTGTCATGGAGGCACATAGTCATGATGAACACATGGGCCACCCGGGAGTCGTCTCAGAGGCGATTTATTCCGTATGCACGCCTCATTAGTGCCATGCTTGTGCAGCAGAATTGCTTGCCCTTGGAAGCGCTATGGGTCTCTAAGCCAGTGGAGGAATTTACTTGGGGTTACATGAAGAAAAATTGGAGAATAGAGGTCAAGTTTTCGGGAAATAGGTATGTGGTGACCGATGATTTGGGGAACAAGTTTGAGGTTCGTACTTCCGGGGCACCACCCGTGCAGGAAGAAGATGTGGAGATGGAGGAAGAAGAGGAAGAAGATGAGGATGCTGAACCCTCCGAGGCACAAAGGCCAAGGCAACGTTATATGCGGCCACATAGGGAGATAAACGCTGAGGTGGCAGGTTTTGTGACCCGACGACGGGTACCCTCCTACAAAAACTTTGACAGGGGGCAACAGGAGATATATGATAATGTCTCCGCGTGTATAGGAGAGGGTCGGGAATACAATCAAAGGAGAGAAGCTTGGCAAGGGTCTTACGGAGCTTCAATGCAAGAATATTGGGACGCTCAAGGAGCCCAACGTGAAAGAATGAATAAGTTCATGGAAGAGCAAGAACTGTTTCAAGCCATGCAAAGATCACATATGGAACAGTTAGCAAAGCAACAGGAGGATGAAGCAGCCCGAAGGCGGGCATGGGAAGAAGCGGAAACGGCGCGTCGACAACAAGAAGAAGAATTGAACCGCCGCCGTTGGAGTGCCATGTATGTCTCTCAAGAGATGGCGCTTAATAACGCCAAAGTGTTGCATGATCAGGAGCGACACCATAGAGACTACCAAGCCGGCCTCCCCTACGCCGAGCACTCGGGGTGGACAAATTACTCCGATCTTCCCTATCCTCAAGGCCCATCCGACCCGACTCCGCATTGGCCTGAAGCGGTAGGGTCTAGCTTCGTTCCAATCCCGTACCAACCACCACCCCAAGGGGAGCAAAGCCCCTTAGATAACTATAGGGAGATGTTCGAGGCCCTCACTGGTTATCCATACCAACCCAACCCGCCCATGGATCCAAACGAGCGATATCAGCGGTAGAGGTATGGTATGTTTTATGTTGTTGTTGTTGTATATTATTTTCCGTTATTTCTTTTTGTTTTTATTTAATTATTGCCTAGTTAAATGAACTTTGTGGGTGTGTTCCCTATATAACCCTCACGAGACCTACTCGTCCTCCCGAGCTATCGGGAGGTTTAAAAGGGCTTGTTGCATAAGCTAAATGCAACCGTGATTCCTACGAAAGTGAGTTAGGTTTATTGTTGTTGTAAAATATTTTCCACATAAAGTCAAAGGTACAATAACGTATGGCTTGGTAATAATTTCATAAAAGTGGTAGAACTAGGTAATTAACAAATTTTGATGGTTGTGAGAAGCATGCTTCTACACAAGGGTTAAGATTTGTAGGTACACTATGTTCGTGAGACAACTGCTTGGTTGAAAAGATGAAGAGCACACAAGGAACTAGCGAAAAACCAGGTGCATACGTTTCTTTTTACCTTTGATTTTTAGTTAGCAAATAAATGGATTGTAATTTGTATTTTATTCTCCGGGGTGTAATTTTGGGGAGGTTAGCCGTGTCACATCCCTTGTGCTTTACAAACTCTAGTTCTTACACATTGAGGACAATATGTATTTCAAGTGTGGGGATGGGGGAGTAGTAAAAATTTTCGATTTTGACCCGTTCATTTAAATACTACACATTGAGGACAATGTTTACCTCAAGTGTGGGGATGGGGGAAAATTTCAAAAAATTTTTCAAAAATGTCTTGTTTTCAAAGCAATCTCAAAAGCACAAGTAACCAAGTCAACGAGGGATGTCACAAACCATTGGGTCTTTTGTCATGGTCAAGTTCAAATTAATAAGCATATCGGGTATTTAGTGGGTGGTTATTTGAGAATAATTCGCCTAAGGAACTAGCAATGTATGCATATCACATATCATACCCTTATACGTGAGGTTTGAGCCTTTTTACATCATAGATTCACATTTACATGTTTCTTTGTTGAGTGGGCCATTAGTCGCGTATTGTAGAACTTGCAACTTTTGATACATTCGAGACTATAGACCGAATACAAGCACGAGAATGATTAAGGCATTAGGTAAACCTTTTTCTTTTACACCATTTGCTTACTTTTACCCAAATAAATCCCCTAGTCGCCCACTTTGAGCCTACTCCTTTCATTTGACCACCCTATAGCCCATAACCGTAAACCTTTTTCTTTTAAACCCGTGTGATGGAAATTCGATTTTAGGATTATTTGTTTGTATAGTTGTGGTTTATATATGCTAAAAAAAAAAAAATCAGAAAATATTGCGAAAAAGAATGAAAAAGCAGTGAGAAAAACACAAAAAAATGTGCTAGTAGTTTGTTGAATAAAAGGCGAAAGTTTTTGCCCATTGTGGATGTTTATAGTTTGCGTTTGTTTAGTATAGTCTTTTGTAATAAAATTCGAATTTTTCATCACCTTAGCCACTTAAAAATATCCTATTCCTACCCTTCGCCTAGCCCCATTACAACCCTTCAAAGACCTTTTGACTTGTGCTTAGTATTTGTGTTCGATAGTGGAGAATGATTGAGTTGCAAGCCTATGCGGGTACGTGTTCTACTTGGTTTTTGAGCGATTCATTGTTGAAAAGCTAACACATTACATATGTTAGCAAACATTAAGCCGAGTGGAGAGCACATTATGAGGGATATGCATGATTTGTTAGTTTTACGGGCGGGTTAATTTTGGGTAACCATTTATGTATCTAAAGCACGTCACCGCTGAATACATTGAATATTGTAAAGAGTTTGAACTTTAGTATGACATTAGACCTTAACCCTTGTCTCGGGAATGGGATGTATATTCGTTGTTTGACCCACGTGAAAGTGAAAAGCAGATTTGCTTGAGGGCAAGCAAAAGACAAGTGTGGGGATGTGATACGCGGTTGAAAACCGGTGTTTGTTATTGTTTAACTTAACGTTTTTACGTAAGTTTTAGTTTCGAATAGCCTACTTTTAATCAAGAATGTGTTTTGCAGGTTTGATGGAGTTTAAGGAGCTTTTCGGGAGCTTTACGGGTCATCGGGTCGAAAACCGGAGCACCGGGATGCGTTACGGATCAACCGGAAGTGCAAAGAGCGAAAATCAGAAAGTTGGTTTTTAAGGGGCCGTCGGCGACGGGGTCCAGGCCGTCGGCGACGCCCCTTGGATAAGCCCGTAGGCACACTTCACCCGTATCCAGGTATTTTAGCCGTCGGGACAAGAATGAAAATCCAAGACCCGTCGCCGACGGGTTGAGGGCCGTCGGCGACGGCCTGCCAAAAACAGAAACGCAAATTTTGGTTCTTTGGGGGTTTATTTCGACTCCTATTGGTGCAAGCTCATTCAATACGGGAGTTACAACTTGTTTTGAGTTTGAAAGACATCTTTGGAGCCATTATTGAGGGAACCTTCATCACCACTTCATCTCTAATCCATAATCCATCTTCTCAACAACAAAATCACCATCCGAATCAAAACCCTAGTTCATCACTATCACAACCATTCTTCCACCTTCAATCCATCCATCACCACCAACCATTCCTAAACCCTAATCATTCCACCATCCATCCTCAAGCCCCAAGATGATCCAATTGAAGTCTTGTGCATCCGTTGATCGTACCGTTTACACCATGAGCGGCTAGTTTCTTGGAGGTTTCACCCCGGTGTAGGTTATTGTAAGTCTAGGGTTTGAACAATGTTTTAGTTTGATTTTGTGACAACTTGAATTGTATTTGAATTGATTGATAATTGTCTTGCATTTGAACTATATTTGTGAATTGTCGAGTGAGTAATGAAATTTGACTTTGCGAAATAAGTTTGTGCAATTATGCCTTGTCATTCAAAAGGTTTTATTTGTCCGAAGTAACGAAGTGCATTGTAGTCCGTGTATGCGTTGATAACAATTGGCACCTAAGCTTTGATGATAGGAATCCATTAATAACATATTCAAGTGAATTAAATCTAAAACGTGTAGGAACCCTAGGATTGCAATAACCGAACCGGGTGTGAACCTTGTTTTCTCTATTTTGTCAAAACCTTTATTTACATCATTGCAATTGTTTGTTTTTAGTTTTCATAATTCACACTTTCAATTTAATCAAAAATACATAAAAACATATCTTGGCAAGCTTCATAAAAGTGACATTTTCTACAGTTCATTCAAGGTCCATTCGTAAACCACATACTCTTCGTGGTACGACCCCTTGCTACCACTAGCTATTTGTTAAGGGTAATTAGGGTATATAAATATTATCTTTGACCGGAGCGCGACACTTCGATCAAGCGGAGTACGTTTCTGCTAGCAGTTGCTGCTCTCAGATCTTGTGGATCCAGCAACAGATGCGCGACTACGGTTTGCAGTTTCTTAACACACCTCTCTTTGTTGATAATAAGGCCGCTATAAATATAACAAAAAATCTAGTACATCACGCTAAAACTAAACATATAGAAATTCGACATCACTTCATCCGAGATTGCTTCGAGAAGAAGTTGATACGAATTGAGAAAATCCACACGGACGAACAGAAAGCTGATTTACATACCAAAGCTTTTGATAAAACTCGTTTTAAGTATCTTTTAAAACTGAAAGGTATGGTGCTTTTCTCGGTGTCGGATGGCATTATTGGCGTTGATGAAGGTACTGTTGTAGATGAAGATGAGAAACAATCTGCAATGGTTTGTCGATTTTTTACTTGTTTTGGCATTTAGGGGGAGTAAATATTTTCTGAAAATACAAAAACAGTAAAAAATTTTTAAAAAATCCAAAAAAAATGATAAAATTCAAAATCCAAAAACAATAGAAAACTGAAAATGAACTTGTGTGAAAAGAGAAAATGATAGTACATCGGCTAGACAGTTACGGTATGCTAAAGATTTGTAAAGATTCAAAGAGTTAAACAGTCTCGTTGATGATGTGTCGAGAGGTTTTTACACATTTAGTAGATTTGTTCGGGATATAAACATAAAATTCAAACTTGCTTATTTTGTGGGGAACACTACTTGGATATATAGGTAACCCCTGAAATCTTGTTTGAAAGGTCCCTCTTTCTGAAATACTAGGTATTTATACTCAGTGATATCTGGGGTATTATTCCGGGACGTCTGCTGAATGGAAGTTCTGACCTAGTCCCCGAATAATACTTTCCGCATTGCTTGAAACATAGCACCACCCTCAGCATAAAAAACGATGAAACATTGCAAAATGATAATCGTGTGCTGTTGAAACAAAAGATCCTCTAAAGGGGACACACCTAAAGTCGAACCGTCATCTCTCTGCTGAACGGAAGTTCTGACCTGAGCTCTCACGGTTTCGCATCTAACCCCTTACAGATATCATCTGTGGTATACTCACCTGTAAGACTGAATATTGGGATCTGGATACGGGAGTATATTCAAGAGGTGGGACACATGAATGAGTTTAAGTTCTTAAAACATCTTATTCGTATCCTGAATATATTGAAAATTGAGTGAGAATTTAAGTGGATCAGCATATCGACAATCTATATGAATTGTTTGATTCTAAGTATGAAATTAAAGCTTAACGGTACTAGTGACTTGTCTGATAGTTGATATGATTCCCTAACACGCTCACCAAAAATATGTTTGTAAATATTTTACTTTCATTACATTCTGCATTTAAGTTTCTGTATTTCATTTCTAGTTTAGAAACTTTATTAAAAATCCAAAAAGATTTTATTTCTGCTTTATTTTCCGACAAACCAAAGTGGAGAGTTGATCATTAGATTCTCAAAAGTTAAAGCAGATGCAGGAAGTTTCTGGACTGGAGGATGAGAAGAGCTTAATATTGATAAAAAATTTGATTGTTGGAAAGTCAAAAACAAGTTCATTAACTTGAAACTTGTAATTTTCAGAAAATGTTTGAAAATTCTTGAACAAAAATCAGTTTGTTTTGTCAAAGATCAACCAAGGTCATTAAGTTGGACTTGGTAGATTAATTGAGTAATCAGGGTCATTAACTTGGACCTGAATACTTAAGTGGATTTCTAGAACTGATGAACAGTTGAAAATTTTTAAATTTGTATAGATTGTAATGTTGTATGTTTGAGTAACAGGTTACAACATCCCCACGGCAACAAAATGTTAAAGTTTGAACCAGATTACGACCCTAGATCCCAGCTTATCGAGAGGGGGAGTCTGTGAAAGGGGGAGTTAGAATTCTGGATCAACACTCAAAGGGGAGATTGGAGTTTGAAGTCTAAAGTTTAAAGTTTGAAGATTTGAAGAGAGCTTTTACAAGAAAGACAAATTGGAAAGAGACAAAGACTGAAGACTCGACGCCGAAGACTTCGTCAACATCCAAGGGGGAGTCTGTTGGTGCATCTAGGGTCTGTTAACTACGTCTTAATCGAGTCTTATGTCTAGATAGGATAGATTAGGGTTTAGAATTGAAAAGTGGTTTTTAGTGTTAATTCCGCTTGAAATGACATAGTTCATTTCAAGCGAAATCAGTTAGTATGTTATTCCGCTTGAACCGCCACTTGGTGATTCCGCTTGAAGTATTTGGAGCGAAATCATGTTATTTCGCTTGAACCTGTTTCAAGCGAAATCAGCCTGTCTATATATATGTGTGTGCTGTGTTCAGTTGGAGCGGAATGTGGTGAGTGCTTTGTGAGCCGAGGTGTTGTCCGTGTGTTATTTGACTGTATAAAAGCTCAGGGTTAATCAGTAAAGTAAAAGATTGAAAGGAAACAAGCTGTTTGACATTGTTTGCATTGATTCCGCCTTTGTAAATGACGATGAACTACTCAATTTGACTGTTTAGGGTCACGAAACCGGTCCAACGCATACCCTAAATATCCTTTATATAGCTTAGAAATAGGCTTTGAGGGGTCCGGTATTCCAAAATAAACTTTTTGGTCATTCAGGGACTAAAAGCGTCAAAAAGTGCATAAGTTTGCATTTTCGCGCATATCTTACGTTCTAAATACATCCGGACATCCAAAAATTTATGTAAGCATTAAAATATTTTATTTTAGTGTTTGGCATGATAAAAATCCATTCGCCGCATAATTTGGATCGTTTTTCGCATTTGTTCGTGTTTCGTCGTAATTAACCGAATAACGCAACCGTACGGCCAAACGAACCGACATCCGGGATATTTTTGAGCATGTTTCATGTTCCCTATACTTAAACTTCATTTTATAGCCTTGAAATGAGGTTAACGGGGTTTAAACGCATCAAAAACGACTTAAAAGTGTTGCAGGGACCATTCCTGCCAGTTTTTGAAAGTTTTGGCTAAGGTGAGTGGTGGCGTCACGGGACGGGGTACCCCCCTTGCCATGGCGCGACGCCACGGCCCTATCTGGGCAGAAAAATTGATTTTCAGCATTTTTCAGCAATGGGATTGAACTTGGGGGTGTTTTTTGTAACTTTTTCAATACCATTTGATGGTTTTGGGGCACCCCTAGTATTCCAAAACCTTGTGCCCACTTGGACGGTCCAGATTGATGCTCGTTTATCGAGGAACGATCTTAACGGTTCTTGGTTTCTATAAATACCCAACCCCACCTCCATTTTCATTCACAATTGAGGTGCTTTTCACTTCATACCTGAGAATAATCAGATCAATACTCCATTGCTTGGACCCGTTGTAAGTCCTCTTTTGTTCTTTTATGCGTTTTAGCATGAAAGTCAAACTTTGTTTGACTTTCTGCATTGACCAGTTTATGGTCAACACAAAGTTCGTTTGAACTTCATAACTTGAGTGTAATCACGATGGTTTTAGTCTCTCGTGATTATACCTACTGATTACCATGTTATTTAGGCATAGTGACGAGTCGTAGTTTCGGCCAGAATACGCGTTTATGCGTATTTTGTAACCAAACTACTCTTGGGTATCAATTTGATACCAAACCTGTTTTCAAACCTTGTTAAACATGTTTAGCTCATCACTTTAGGATTAGTGCTTATATAGGGTCGTAAAGGTAAGCGTTCTAAACAACCGCTTAGACTTTCGAACCCGACCCGTTTGGTCGATCATTAGGATCCGACCAAACACATTAGGTGACCATAGTTGTATAGGGAATAACCTTCCAAGGTTATACCTTATGGTCACTTCGTTTAGTTAGTTGTATGATAGGTAATATATATGCCTTAGGAAAATGACCAAAATGCCCTTTTTGCGCATAAATTCATTTTAAGCACATGTAACCTAAATTTTGACACCTAAACTGATTAGGCAACATTATTAGACATGTTAAGGCATATATTACTTATCATAGGACTAGTTAGGCGGTTAGAACGCATTTTACGCGAACGACGCGTTAAAGTAGCGTAAGCTACCTAAACGGGTCGTAACTGGTCATAAGCACTTAGGATAAGTTTCCTTTTAGAATGTAGGCTTTGTTAAACCATATTACATGAGTTTCTATACTCATTTGGTTTACGAAACCTCATTCTATCCGATCTCCCGATTTAGATCCGGTTATTTACATAGTTACCTATATTAGGTGGCGCTTGATTTCGTGATCCCTCTAGCTTTGCTTGGTTGTTGTTCAATCTAAGCACCCTCAAGTGAGTACATAGTTCCCCTCTTTTACTGTTTTTCAAACATTTTGGGGTGAAACACATGTGTCTACTTGTTACTTTCATGTTTTTCATGTTTTTCATATCATATACTTGCTATGTTCATTAGTACACTATTAGTACATGATTTCATTATGTTTTTGCTATGTATGTCCATTGTGTGCTTACTTAGTACATCGTTTTACATTACATTTTATGCTATGTATGTCCATTTGGTGCATACTTAGTACATTGTTTTACATTGCCTTTTTGTTTCGTATGTTTACTCAGCATATGGACACATTGTTTTACATTGCATTTCTGTTTCATATGTTTACTCAGCATATGGACACATTGTTTTACATTGCATTCATGCTATGTATGTTCATTTTTGCATACTTAGTACATTATTTTACGTTACATTTCTACCTTGTATGTTCACTTAGCATACTAGGTACATTGTTTTCATAAAACATGCTTACATTATGTATAACATTTGGTTTGTTTAGCGAAACTAATACATTCATTAACACCGATCATGCCGCTCGGTAGTAGGTAGTGGTACCATAGGACTTGACAACTCCCATTCCAGATGTCACACCCCCAAAATCCACATGCGGAGCACCACCGCTTGGAGGCGTGACTGACTAGGATCTTAGCCACCAATCACGTGGAACTCATGCGTGTATTTCAATAAAACTTTCATTCAATAACCATAAGTGTTTCACGTTACAATATTTCACAGTTTACAGCGGAAGCATAATCAATTCGTTAAGTGTTTATAAACCACATATAAAAGCTCTTAGTCTTGTGTTGCGTTTCCCTGTAACTCGACCCATGACCACTCCAGCTTCCCAGACAGCAAGTTCCCAATGTTATGCACCTAAAGGCCTGCAAGGCATGTAACAACGAGTCAACAACAAAGTTGAGCGAGTTCACAGTTGGTTGATTAGTTATTGAGTTCGTTTCAATAATCGTAAGTTCGTTTTGTAACCATGTATTAATTTGTATCCCAGTTTCCCAAACCTTCTCATTAATTAGTGGGGGGCTTCCCATGTGAATTACTAGACCGTTACCATATCGACCAATGAGGAACAATAGTTATGCCCTACGTCAATGTCTATCATCATTGACAGTTTGCCATGATCCACTAGTACACGCCCGTTCGAATGACACGGTGTGAGGTTTGTCAAACCTAATAGCGCTATTAACTAATGACCCGCTCGCCATCGGCCTCGGCGATTAAGTCGATATAAAGTGAGGGACTTCATGATAGAGTTTTGTCTAGCAAGTTTAAGGTTGTTGTCCTACCCAAGAAGGACGAACGTACGTAGTGGCATCCTACCCAAGGAGGATGGCCGTACATATCCTACCCAAGGAGGATATGTAGATTTCTGTTTTAGTTTATTAACCCATTCCCAACCCTTGGGAATCCCATGCCTTGTAGAAAGTGTGAACTCACCTCGGTTTGCTTGGTAGATTATGTTACGTACAGTTACTTGTTCCTCGTTGGTCATCCGGACCCTAGTGTTGTTACCAATAATAATTAGTTTTGTTTACATAGTATTCACTTACTTGATGTATACCTTCCACATATGATAGGCAAGTATGGCATGCATTATCATACAGGTTACAACGAGTATTCAGTTTATACGTATTTTCACAATACAACCCCATAAATCCTACTAACTCACATAAAAAGTTCACATCTCAAACCCACGAATATGCATGTAGCGATAATATTTCATAACACTTTATACTCACACCAAGCCCAAACAAAAGTACCTAAACGCTATGGTTCCGTACGAGACAAAACAATTATTTGCAATCATCACGACATACTGTCAAGTTCATCTATTTGTGTTATACCGCCATTATCAAAATAATATTTGAATATGTTATCACTCAAAACCCCTCATGTGCCCTAATCATTATCTATGGTTTCACGGCATTGTTACCATTCTCAAAACCAACAACAGTAGCCGACAACTGCTAACATATACATGCTATTAGTGGACCGGTTCATGTCTAGAAAGTCACCCATATTCATCACATTTATCAACACCCAATATCTAACTTTCATGTATATCTCACAAACAGTTTCTCATTTAATCAAGCAATCGATAAGGTTTAATACATTTTGACTATTCTGACATCACATTTAGGGTGAGCACATGAATTGATGAGATTTAGATTACAATTACACATGGTCGTCGTTTATTTACATGTGCACATGGATTGATGAATAAAAAATTACAAATTCACATGAGATGCCAGTTTTGAATCCCATTAACTACACACAATAATATCATAACCATTATCCTATTTCTTTATTAACCTATGCATTCCGACGAAACCCTGGAGATTCGACACCACCATGTCGACGAAATACCCCAGTTTCGTCGTTCTTTAGATGACGAAAGGTCCAAGTTTCACCAACCTGGGATTTTCACCGGGGTTTGTGTTTCGTCGAGAGTATGCTCAGATGGTTACGGTGCTTCAACAAACCCTAATTACCAGTTTATCGCTAACAATCCACTAGTTTAGGTTCATAACACAACTCATCATAATCAACAGGTAACATATATCACTCCATTCAGATTCTACATTTAAATCATCTATCATTCTAATCACTGTTTTCATGCAACAAATCATCATAAACTCAGCTATATCATATAAAGATAGGGTTAACACGTTCAGATCGGGGCACATGTAATCATCGATTTATCATCATCTTGTAAAGTCTTACTAACAGTTAGCATGTAAACAAATCATTCATGCCCAAATAGTTTGTAAACAGTACCCTAACTCATATCTAAATTCTACGCATGCACCTATAATCCATACTTTGCGCATAATCAGAAACAATCAAAAGAAGTCATAATAATATACTAACCAGTAACTAGGCTAAGGGAGAAGGAGAGATCTTCGAATGATGATGATCTGGGAATCGTCGTCGTTCGCAAGGTGAGGGGGGGGGTTTAGGGTTTGCAGCACTTAAATAAAGCATAACAAAATTTCACACACTACGATTTGATATAGGGGAAGGAAATCAGGCTCGGTTTGGGCCTGATAGTCATTTGGTCCGAGAATCAAAAGACATGGCTATTGGGCCGAAAACAAGAGAGACCCAGGTGCGATTGTGATAGTGTGCGACTCGGTAAAGTGCGTAACTTTATTTTCTTAATAATCAATCCGTATAATAACCAAACAAGTTCACACAATGCACATAATTACGATGTATGCCAATGAACAAAATACAAAGATGCTAACTACAAGGTTGCGAAATCCGATCATGTAAACCTTGAAAGTTCGGGTTGTCACATCATCCCCAACTTGAAAGAAATTTCGTCCCGAAATTTAGCATATGATCACTGAGGAAGCTAGTTAGGTTGCATGGTTTTTCCTGGTTTTCCTGGGGTGTCACATCATTCCCCCGTTGATTTGGAATTTCGTCCTGAAATTCCGTAGTAGCTTCAGCCTCAACAGTGGTTTCATTGTTCTCGAACAATGGGGATATGTGTGTTTCATTTGGTTTTCTCATTCCCAGGTAACCTCTGGGCCACGACGGGAGTTCCAACGAACTCGAACAATAGGTATCCTGGTGCGTTTGAGGATCTTGACCTCCCGGTCCAAGATTTCCACTGGTTCTTCGGCAAATCGCAACTGATCGTCGATGGTGAGCTCCTTAAAAGGAACTGTGGGGGTTTCATCTGACAGACCCTTCTTCTGATTCGACCCACGGAATATCTTGTGAACTCCACTGAGTTCTTCGGGTAGATTCAATCTGTAGGCCACCTTGCCAAAACTCTCCGTGATTTCGAAAGGTTCAACATATCGCGGTTTGAGTTTCGTCTCGTATACCAAAACGAAGTACACCTTCCCAAGGTGAGACTTTAGGTAGCACTCGATCCCCAACTTGGAACTCGAGTGGTTTCTTGCGCTTAACAGCGTAGTTTTCCTGGCGATCACGAGCTACCGTCATTCGTTGTCGTATATGAGCAATCTCCTCTACTGTGTGTTTGACGAGTTCTGGGCCGGTGTTTTGGGCTGTTTCTGGCTTCTGCCCAACAAAGAGATGGTTGGCACCTTTGTCCATACAATGCCTCGAACGAGGCAACCTGAATGCTGGTGTGGTAACTGTTGTTTTTCAAAAGCTCCACTAAAAGGGGAGGTGTTTTTCTCCGACCGTTGCCAGAGTCGATTTCACGTGCTCGAAGCATGTTTTCAAAAGTTTGGGTGGTGCGTCCAGTCTGCCCATCCGTCTGTGGATGATATACTGTGCTCATGCCTAACTCGAGCCAAAGGATTTGTGCACCGCTTGCCACAAATCAGATGCAAATCATGGGTTGCGATTAGAGGTAATGAAGGTTGGCACCCCGTGCCTAGCAATCGCTTCCTTTAGATAGATGACTGCAAGTGTAGAAACTTAACCGTTTCTTTGATGGCTAGAAAGTGTGCTGGTTGCGCAAGACAATCAATGAGTATCCAGGTAATGTTGTTTCCGTTTCGAGTTGTAAGTAGACTATCGACCAAATCCATGGCAGTCCGTTTTTATTCCCATGTGAGTGTTGCTTGTTGTTGATGCTACACCTTGACTATCCACAAGTCAATCCATCATTCACCTACTTAACTAGATGAGCCTTCATGTTCGATTACCAGTACAAGGTTTACAAATCCTAATGCCTTCCATCAAAACCCAGTTTGAACAGAGGTTGCTTCTCCATGCCCCGCATGGATTCAACTTGAAAATTCTTCTTCCTTTAGTTCTCCTAGTTTGAACAGAGCGAGTCTGATCCGGTAAGTCAGAGTCGATAGCGAGCTGTTGAGCTCGTGCACGTTCTTTCGCATTCGTATTCATCCAGGAATTCCATCCAGCGATGTCATTGAATGCTTTAGTTCTGTCGAACATCGGTACCTGGGAGGCCCTTGTGATCGGTCTAAATAACACATCTGGTACCGTCAAAGTGATGCCTCCATCCAAGATCCCACAACCACTGTTTTCACCGCCAGTCGTGTGTGTCGCGCAGTTCCTCTTTGACTCTCCATCATGTATGTCATCACTCTCTTGTGTTGCGTCGATGTGCAGCTGGGACTCTGATTCGGACCATAAGGATAAAACACTGAATCACCCGCACCCCCGAGTAAAACGATGCTCAGAGCATTGCAGAGTTGGGATTCGCAAGCTGAAAAGGACGTCCTCCTGCTTTGTCCTTCACGAACACAGCACCCTGCTGTGCTAGAGAGATTTGGGCTGCTCGATCTGCGAAAATCCTGTGATTTATCTGTGATAGCATCAAGTGAGACCAAGAAATTGCTGTGTCCACGATGGATTCTTTGGTGACGATCAGTTTCCCAAGCGAGATCTACGTGCATTCCCACTTTGCTGATTATATAACCAAAAGGTACCTCTTGAACCCATAAATTATATTTAACAAGACTCTAAGCAGAGTGGCTCCTCTCTCAGGAGTTCTAAAATAAGATGTAAATGCCACCCATGGTGCTCCGTTCTCCTGGTCAGGATTCAGAATGTTGTCAATAAATGCGGTCGATTCATGCGATTCCCTGAAGCTGTTGGTGTGTTGGTCAATTCAATGGTCATGGTGTATAACGTTGAAATGGCTGCAACACATTCGACATGCTGTTCTAAGAGCATTCTCCTCTTGGTTGTCACACCCCGGCCGCGTATAACATGCAACCGCGGCGGAAACGCCGAGGAGTGTTGGGACAGAATTAATTGTTTCATAACCATGGAAAGCAAAGTTACATTTTATTTATCAACACACGTGTTACATTGTCTTTAAACAGGAAATAAAGAGTTTATAACATAATTAACTAACTCTATCTTTATTTTTAGTCTCTAAGGCACAGGTCCGCCCTAGTGTCACCATTGTCATCCTACACGATAGCTCCTGAAAACACATGTGAAAGTAGGTACGTCAGCATAAAAATGCCTATGAGATACATAGGTTTTGTGAAAATGGGATTCATGACCTGAGTTTAAAGAAATGTTTAATAACAGTCAGTCATGAACCTTGTACTTTGTCTTGCTTTGTAAACCATTTGAAAAACGATAATATCAGATGATATGTATAGATAAGTGTAAGGTTAAACGAGTAACCAAGTAAAATGAGTTGAATAAGATAAGTTGTTTGTAAAAATAATGTCTTGTGAAGAGTATGTTATTTGTGTAAAATGTAATGTGTCTAAACTGAAATGACTTAGATAATGATACGATATGTAATATTATACAAGCATTTATATATAGGAAGTACCAGCGGCGTATCCACCATGTTTGTATCATATTACATACGCCACGTTACTCCAACCATTTACCCAAACCAACCACCATGTAAATTGTTCATGTATAAATCAAATGTCAAGTGTTACTGTGTAAACCATATCGAAATGTCTATGTTCAATGTAAACCACCAAGTATGTATATCAATGGCAAAATGTTTATGTTTAATGTAGATCATGTAATGTGTACCCAAAATATATCTTGTATGGTAAGTGAGATGTATCAACTAAACCATATGTAAAATGCACAAAACAAGGTGTTGAAGTAAAACATGGTTTAAATCAACGTTATGTTTTGTGGAACAATGCATGCTCTACTGATATAAACATTTATGCGGTATTGTGAAAATGCATACATCCAAGCCTTGAGACTGTGGCGATAAACCCTTAAATAAATTAAAGGTTTATCTAAGTTATGTATATCGAATTCGGTCATTCCTTCCAATCCAGACAACCCAGGATTTCAGGAACGGGAGTTGTCAATTCCTATGGTACCACTACCTACTAACGAATGGCGTGATCAATGTTAATGAATGTATTGTTCCATGTTAAACAAACCAAATGTTATACCAAAATGAAGGCATGTGATGTAAACAATTGTACTAAGTATGCACACAATGGGCATAAATAGCATGAAATGCAACGTGAAACAATGTACTAAGTACGCACACAATGGGCATACATAGCATGAAATGTAATGTAAAGCAATGTACTAAGTACGCACACAATGGGCATACATAGCATGAAATGTAATAAATCATGTACTATAATGTACTAACGAACATAGCAGGTATATGATGTGAAAACATGGAAAGCATGAAAGTAACAGGTAGGCACATGTGTTTCACCCCAAAACAGTTTGGAAAACAGTAAAAGATGGGGTTCTATGTACTCACCTGAGATTGCTTTGAATTCCTTGTGTAATAATCACACAATGCTAGAGAACACGGGATATCAAACGACACCTAATAGGTAGCTATATTAATATACCGGACCAAAATCGGAAGGTTCGGATAGTATGCGGGTTTGTAAACCAAAACTTTGACTTTCGGACTCAAAAAGCGAATAAAAGAACGAAAGAACACTTACGAAGGGTCCCCGAATGTTAATCTAGATCAAAATGGCTCAGGTATGAAACAAAGGTTCCAACTTAGAGCTTAGATCAGATTTTTGTGGGTTTTAACCAAAAGGGGGGGGGGTATTTATAGGAAAAGCAAAGCCGTTAGGATTGTTTCTTGAATAACGTGAAACGATCTAACCCGTACACTTGTCGAAATGTTGTGGTGCCTTATTTTGCCCCCACCATAAGAATCCGACACGTGGCGTTGCCCTTTGGACGTTCGAAAGGCCAACTGCAAGTGGATCAAACATTGAATCTGGTCTGCATGTCTGATGCAGCCCACGTGAAGGTGCAGGCCAAACTAATGCGGGCCGCCTGGGGGTACAGATCATACAACAAGTTTCAGAATTTACAGTTTAGGTCCCTGTTGCGTATTTAAGCTATTTCAGACACTTCTAAGACCCGTAAAGCCAACTTTAAGGCCCTAAAATGATGCCTAAACATTTGGACATGAAACATGCTCAAAAATGTTCCGGATGTTGGTTCGTTTGGCCGTACGATCGCGATGTTCGGCTAATTACGACGGAATGCGCATAAGTGTGAAAGACGATCCAAATGACGCGACGAATGGACTTTTCTCATGCCAAACACTAAGGCATAATATAAGGATGCTTACATAAATTTTTGGATGTCCGGATGTATTCAGAACGTATGTTATGCGCGAAAGTGCAAACTTGTGCACTTTTTGACACTTTTAGCCCCTGAATGATCCAAAAGTTTGTTTTAGCATACCAAACCCCTCAAAGCCTATTTCTAAGCTATGTAAAGGATATTTATGGTATGTTTAACTTATGGACATGTTCCGGAATGTTTTTTACAGTTCGAATTGGCATACTTTCACAGTTTGTCAAGTTTAGTCCCTGTAAGCGAATTAACTTGTTTTTGCCATACCAAAGCCTTTAAAACTTATTTCTAAGTTATGTAAAGGTTATTTAAGGTATGTTGAGTATATGTTGATGTTCCGGAGTACTTGTCGCATTAAACTAAGTACGTTTACGCACCAGTTTGCGTAAAATTCTCCAGAAAGCGATGTAGAGTTTGGAATTGAATAAAAGTCAAAACATGAAAAATGTAAAACACAACCAAACAAACATTAGGATCAAATAACATTGTTTTATTGATAACTGAACTGTTCATAATGACTACAAGCACAAATGTTACAGTCTCCCCTACATGTGGAAATTTCGTCCCGAAATTTATTTAGAGGAAACTCGTGGAAAAAGATGCGGATATTTTGCCTTCATTTGATCTTCGCGTTCCCAAGTAAACTCGGGTCCACGCTTAGATTCCCAGCGAACCTTGACCAAAGGAATGCGCTTGCGTTTAAGCCACTTGACTTCACGTTCCATGATTTCTACCGGTTTCTCAACAAATTTCAGTGTTTTATCAACACGAATTTCGTCAAGCGGTATGTGGAGGTTTTCATCAGCTAAACACCTCTTGAGATTGGACACGTGAAAGGTTGGATGAACATTTCCAAGTTCAGGAGGTAACTCAAGTCTGTAGGCTACCTTACCGATTCTTTCGACGATCTTGAATGGTCCAACGTATCTAGGTGCAAGTTTTCCTTTCTTTCCGAATCTGATCACACCTTTCCAAGGTGAGACCTTAAGTAATACACGATCACCGACTTGAAAATCCAAGGGCTTGCGTTTTAGGTCCGCGTAACTCTTTTGACGGCTTCTAGCTGTCTGAAGGTTATCACGAACTTTCTTAACCTTATTTGTTGTCTCTAAAATGAGGGCAGGTCCAGTAAGTTGAGCCTCGCCGATCTCATTCCAGCAGACTGGTGAACGGCATTTTCGACCATAGAGAGCCTCGAAAGGAGCCATGTTGATGCTGGAGTGATAACTGTTGTTGTAGGAGAATTCTATCAACGGAAGTTGTGAATCCCAACTACCACCAAAATCGATCACACAAGCTCTAAGCATATCCTCCAGTGTCTGGATTGTTCTTTCAGATTGACCATCCGTTTGCGGATGATAAGCTGTGCTCAGATTAAGTTGGGACCCCATAGCAGATTGCATGGTTCTCCAAAAATGAGAAGTGAAACGAGCATCTCTGTCAGAAATGATGTTCAAAGGAACACCATGTCGAGCTACAATTTCATCTACGTAGATTTGAGCAAGTTTGTCAGCCGAAAAATCCTCACGGATTGGCAAGAAATGCGCTGACTTGGTAAGACGATCAACGACTACCCAGATGGCATCGTGACCTTTCTTTGTGCGCGGGAGTTTAGTAATGAGATCCATAGTAATGTTTTCCCATTTCCAAACCGGGATCTCTGGTTGCTCCAATAATCCGAAAGGACGCTGATGTTCAGCCTTAACCTTAAGACAAGTAAGGCATTTGGATACGTATAAGGCAATGTCTTTCTTCATACCAGGCCACCAATACTAAATACGAAGATCCTTATACATCTTATCTGAGCCAGGATGAATAGAATAACGAGACTTATGGGCTTCATCCATAAGCAAGGTACGAAGATTATCTTGGCTTGGAACCCACAAACGGTCCATGAAGTAATACGATCCATTGTCCTTCAGTTCTAGAGCAAGAGTTATGTGATAAGGAAATTCCTTATCCATCAACCCTTGTGAAACACAAGATTGTTGAGCCTGAGAAATACGTGCTTGGATATCGGATTGAGCTTGAATAACAGATTGGACACAAACATAATGAAGCTTAGTACGTTCCTTGCGACTCAAAGCATCAGCTACGACATTCGCCTTACCAGGATGGTAGCGAATTTCGCAGTCATAGTCGTTTAGAAGTTCAACCCAACGTCGTTGTCTCATGTTGAGTTCTTTCTGATTGAAGATGTGTTGAAGACTTTTGTGGTTTGTGAAAACCACACATTTTGTACCGTACAAATAGTGTCTCAAGATTTTAAGAGCGAAGACAACTGCACCCAACTCAAGATCATGAGTGGTGTAGTTCTTCTCATGTATCTTCAACTGTCTCGATGCGTATGCTATGACTTTGTTTCTTTGCATCAGGACGCAACCAAGACCTAATTTAGATGCATCGCAATAAACGACGAAATCATCATTGCCCTCAGGCAATGTTAGGATAGGTGTGTCGCAAAGTTTTTGTTTCAAAGTCAGAAACGCTTCGCTTGTTTGACTCCCCAATCAAATGGCTTGTTCTTCTGAGTTAAAGCAGTTAGAGGAACTGCAATCTTTGAGAAGTTCTCAATGAAGCGGCGGTAATAACCTGCTAGACCAAGAAAAGAACGAACTTCTGTAGGCGTAGTAGGTGTATCCCAATCCTTAATCGCACTGATCTTGGAGGGATCTACATGAATACCTTGTTCGTTGACAATATGTCCCAAGAATTGAACTTCTTTGAGCCAGAATTCACACTTGGAGAATTTGGCGAAAAGTTGCTCTTTCTTTAGGAGTTCCGAAGTAAGACGAAGGTGTTGCTCATGATCAGCTCGCGTTTTAGAATATATTAAAATGTCATCGATGAAAACGATGATGAACTTATCCAAATAAGGTTTGCAGACCCTATTCATCAAGTCCATGAAAACAGCAGGAGCATTAGTCAAACCGAATGGCATGACTGTGAACTCATAATGTCCATAACGAGTGCGGAACGCTGTCTTGGGAACGTCTTCTTCATGCACACGAAGTTGATGATGTCCAGATCACATATCAGTCTTTGAAAAATAAGAAGCGCCTTGCAATTGATCAAAGAGATCATCAATGCGAGGTAGGGGATATCGATTCTTGATGGTGAGCTTGTTAAGCTAACGATAATCGATACACATCCTAAAAGATCCATCCTTCTTTTTGACAAAAAGAACGGGAGCACCCCAAGGTGAAAAGCTAGGACGGATAAAACCTTTGTCAGAGAGCTCCTGAAGCTGCTTAGATAATTCTTGCATCTCAGATGGTGTAAGACGGTATGGAGCTCTTGCAATGGGATTTGCACCAGGTACGAGATCAATACGGAACTCGACTTGGCGTGCTGGAGGTAGACCAGGTAACTCTTCAGGAAAAACTTCAGAATAATCCCGAACGACAGGAATATCTGAAATAGACTTACCCTTGCCTTTATCTGCTGTAATATGTGCTAAGAAAGCCACATAGTTCTTCCGTAGATACTTCCGTGCTTTAAAACAAGACATGAGTTTGAGACCACCGACAGGCTTCTCACCATAAACCTGTAGGATCTCGCCTGTCGACAGCGGCACACGAACAATCTTCTCAGAACAAACTATCTCTGCGCGATGCTTAGATAACCAATCCATACCCACTATAACGTCGAAGCTTCCAAGTTGCATTGGTGTGAGGTCAATAGGAAAAATATGGTCGTTAAGGTTCAACTGGCAGTTGCGGAGTACAGAATCAAGAACAATGGGTTCACCACTGGCAACCTCTACTGTCAAAGGTTTACCTAGTTTCGTTCTAGACACGTGAAGCATTGGCTCAAAAGATAATGACACAAAACTCTTGTCGGCACCCGAATCAAAAAGAACACATGCAGGCTGATTATTAATAAAGAACGTACCGTTCACCACTTCATTGTCTGCTTGTGCCTCTTGAGCATTCATGTTGAAGACTCGCCCTCGAGCCTGAGCCTGATTCTGGTTTGCATTCTGATTCTGGTTGGCTAGTCTTGGGCACCGGTTTCTGTAATGGGTCAGATCCCCACAGTTATAACAAGCACCTAGTGGGTATTGTGGTCGTGCAGCTTGACCATGTTGCTGAGCAGGAAGCTGAGTAACTTGTTGAGCAGGGTTCTGAACTGCGTGATTTTGTGCAAACCGACAAACATCGGCAAGATGACCTGACTTCCCATAGTTAGTACAGAAACGGCACTGATGTTGCGGCTGATGGTGACTGTTGCATCGATTGCACAAAGGTGCACTTCCTGAGTAGGGCTTCTTTGCTGGAGGCTGGTTGGGAGCTGCCTGGTTAGCTTGGGCAGTGACAGCATAGTTTTGGGAAGCCTTACGCTTCTTTGCCCTTTTTGATGAACAACAATCCTTTCCATTTTTGTTTTGACCTTTCTTGCTATCTTCCTTGTCAGACGACTATTTCTTGCCCTTGTCACCTTTCCTGTGTAATTTATTCTTCCGAATCTGCGACTCAATCAATGTCGCTGATAACTCGATTGCCTGACGGAGTGTGGTAGGGTTGCTACTAGTGATAATGTCTTGTACTGAGTTAGGTAGGCCGTCGATGTACCTTTAGATAGCCTTGTCGAGTGGGGCGACCATTGTGACAACCCTCACAAAACCAGGTATCCGTACGACTTAATTAACTATTAATTATTGCTTAATTACTGTGCTTGACTGAGATTGCTGATAAACTGCTACTTGATTGTTGACACATGTACAAATCTGCATCATACTTTGATTTCCGTCACTACATTATTTATTTACTGAACTTTAGTGACAAACATGATGCACAAAAGCACAGTAGCATTTGAACGGATAACCTATTGAACATGCTGATACAGCCAGCATCAGGCAAACAATGCCTCTAAAGGCCTGTATGAGCCAGAATTATTTTACTACACCCGTAGTGTGTGTAGGGATACAAGGGTTGTATAATTGCGTCTCTAGGAATAAGATACGGAGATTGGATGTGCCTAAAACGTACTTTAAGCACGAAACACAACACTTTTATTTACACACTAGCTTCTAGCTAATTAATAAAGTGCCAAAATATGAGGAATTATTCCCGACACTTTGCAGAATAAATTGTGTTGCTAAAAATATTACTTACGACGCTTAAAGGAGATCTTAAGCGCTTTAACGGATTACTATCCAACCGAACAACCGGACTATACCCGGAACATAAAAATATTGCCAAAAATATTATTGGTATTTTTCTGAGCCAGTTAGGGTCCCTGATTACCCTAACACCCGCCTTATAACGCGTTAAACAACTAACGGAGTTAACACTTAAAGTTAACCCACTTAACTAAACTGAACTCTAACTGAACAATCGAGATCGAACCGGATGGCATTTCTCTCTAATGGAATCGGTCACTATGATGTGACATAAAGAGTACAACTTTTTATTATTTAATTAGATTACGTGGATATCTAGACGACCTAGCGACCGATGGACGATGATCTTGATTTTTCCTATAAATACTACACACACTCACACACACAAGAACACACACATCTCACCAACTCTCTCCTCTCTCTCCCTCACCAAAAGCCACGGCCGAACACCCCCTTGGAGCACCCACCCATTTTCGGTTTTGCTTCATCCATTCAAGGTCCATACAAGTCTTAAGGATCACCTACAACGGAGCTTGAAGCAAACGGAAGTTGAAGGACCTCGCGCATTTGCTTTTATCCACACCGTTTTCGACTAGATTCTTCCCTAGCCTCGAGCTAGAGGTATATTGTTTAAAACTCGTCTTTAATCATATCTAAAGTGGTTAAAAGGATTTTTAATGGTTGAAAGTCGGTAACCCATCATTCGAATCTAAAAAGTCTACTAAAATGTGAAAATCGTTGGATAAAAGGTCATGTCTTGTGTAAATGTCGTAGTATTTGAATATGTTGATTGTTAAGGCCCGATCTATGATGTGGTGGCTCTTATCATCGCTTAACCCGACTTTGTTAGGATCACGTATCTTAACATAAGCTTGTTTCTAGCGGTCCGGGGGTTAAGAGGTGAAACTCCACCACACGGAAAGCATGAACTTGTGTAAAAATGTTTTAACATGTAAAATAGTATTTAAAACGAGCCGATCTACGTATGTACAAGTGGTATATTCGGAGGACCGGGTGTTGAGAAAATCATGTTTTATAAAAGTTGTATAACATGTTAACAAATATGATTTTTATAGACTACAAGTGTATAAACACTTGTGAAACGAAAGATCCGACAAAATAACCATTTTTACAAAAGTTGTCGGGAAGTTGTAAAGGAAGAACTGTTATAAAAACTGGGTTTTTACGAGACTAAATCATTTTACACGTAGATCCATTAATTATAACAAGATCTACACCGTAGTTTTTGGAAAAACTACAAGTTCATGAAATGATGCGATTTTACATACTTATCGACAAGTTTGAAGTGTTGAAACTTGTTTATTATGTTTGAAATTGATTGATTGAAATAAAAGAAGTGTTGAAATGATTTTGGAAAAGAAAATGATACGCTTGAAAGCGTGGCCACCTCCAGTTACAGGGGAAACTCTGGCGAAATTTTTCTAAAATCTAACACTTAGAATTATTTACAAGTGTTAGAGTTATTTTTGGAAATGTTTACAAAATATATTTCGCCATGACTTTATTTATTAAATAGTCGGAGGTGGGATTTTCACAAAACTAAACGTGATAAATATATATTCGGTAGATATATTTTGTCACCACACTGTTTATGATTATTTTGTGAAAATGTATAAATATTATTTTTAGAGTAAAAATAATATTTACTAACTTTGTCAAACCCAAAATAATACCAACGCTTACACGACAAACATATAAGTTACAACGGTAATTACTATTACCACTTAATCGTTAAAACGTAACTTACGCATTATGCGGAAATATTCACGAACACGTATGTTGTCAACGTATTATTTTGGAAGGTATTATGTAAAAGGAAAATATATTATTTTTGAGAAAAATAACTATATTTTGGAATGAGAAATAAAAATATATTAAGTGGGACTTAAAGAGATGTTATAAATACACATGTATTTAAATCCCCCATCCTTGGGAAGGAAAGTAAAATACCAAGTATGTACACGAAACGGTTGTCTAACCGTCTCCTAAAAATGTAAGTTATAAAGATAAGGCATGGCCATCCGTCTAATAGAATTAGCACCTGTAGGTCGTTGCACAGCTTCGGATATTCGGATTACTTGGTAGAGATACGCATTCACTGTGAGTTCATGTCCCCCTTTTCTCTAACTGTTTTCAGTTTACTTAACTGCGGGGTGAAATACATGTTACTATGATTTACGAGTACTTTACAACGGTATGTTTAACGTAAGGAGGTGTTATACGATCATGTGAGTGGATAGGAACAACATGGGGCCATTAGTCCTCATGGAGGGACCGAGGGACAGGAGCGGTAGATCTATCTGGGTGTAGCGAGCCCAGCCCCCGGCCAAACTAGAAACGGACCGTGGGGTGACTTTGTCCACATACTTTGCCGTGGCGAAATCTGCTAGGTTTGAGTCTCCCTATTTGCACTACACATATGTCAGTGGCCTTGCAAACCATTGATGATCACAAGTCCTCTTACACTGCTACATACCACAACTATTTTTATACTCACAAATGTTTTACATACTCACCTACACGTGAACTCGCTCAACATTATTGTTGATTTTTCAACTCACATGTATTTCAGGAAATCAAACGGATCTGGCACGGTATGGAACGTTTTCCGTTGCACTGGTCATGAAGTCATCAGGGTTTAGGGTTGTGTCTCTTACCTGGACAAGACACAATCCCTAAATCACGTTTATGTTTCGTTATAATTTGTAATGTTACTGAACAAGGTTATGGTTGCATGTTAAAAACAATGGTATTGTATGATGTTTTCAAAAACTTAATGGATGACTTGCATGGTTTTTAAATTCATATAGCTTTGTTATGATTAAGCTATGGTATTAAGAAGTCACACAAATTAACCACGCTTCCGCAAAGCCAGGGTGTGACAGCTTGGTATCAGAGCTCTGATCATAGCAAACTAGGATTCCTTCTCGAGTCTAGACTATGATCACTAGGGCTCTCACGAAAACATTTTTACTGCATACCACTTAAGTCCAGATCCAAAACGTTTTTACAAACAAATGTTGAGCACATTTCATTTATTCATTATTAGGCTCAGTCCTGGAGGCTGAGGCTCGGTCTTGGAGGCCGAGGCTCGATCTTAGAGATCGAGGTAGATGTTTGTTGTTTTAGGCTCAGTCTTGGAGGCTGAGGCTCGGTCTTGGAGGCCGAGGCTCGATCTAAGAGGTCGAGGTGGATGATAGAGCAGTCTTAGAGACTGGGAGGAATTTGGCTAGTGGGACTAGGAATGTCAGTCTAGGAGACTGGGAGGCTAGTGGGACTAGGAGAATTATTTGATTGTTTATTGTTGACTTACATGTTTACATGAATATATGATTGATTATTATACGTATATGTGTTTGTGTTACAAACGTCATGCTTTCATCATGTACTAGAAAGATGGACACTACGAATCCCATGGCCATAGTATTAGACGACATAGTTTCATCGGAGCACGAGGTGTACGTTCCCGATACTGCCGGCACAGACGATGACGACTCTCAGCCCTTTTGTGCTGCCTGAATGTCGTAGTAGAGCCTATTGATGGCCATCTTGTTGGGAATTTACCATTCGCGGTGATCCCTGTTCATGTGCCCCTTGCCGCTTACCCTATTGTTGATATGCCCCCCTGGCGTGGCCTCTGACGACGATAACGATCTACTAGAAAGAGGACCCATTTGAGGGCGAGGCCCTATTGCTGCTGGAATTAACCTACTGCTTGCGGACGTTCCTGCAGGGGAAACTCATGCCCATTCCCCTGTCCCAGACTCATTTGAATTTCTGACATCCGCATTTTCGCATATATAGGGAGTGCAGCACCATTCACTCGACGCCGACCCTGATACGGCATCATCAGCTGCACCGGTTCCCGCACACAGCTTGAGTTTGATCACAGTATTGATGGTGATCTTGTTCTTCCACCTGGTGTTGATCCAGACCATGACCTTGAGTTCATACACTTAGACCAGCCCTTGGAGGATCCTGTAACCCCCTGTGATGGTTAATCCAGCTGACTTTGAGATGGAATTTGTTGATCCGGAGCCAGCCATGGCCCCTGAGCCAGGCGTTGCTCCTAACACCGCATTAGAGCATGACCCTGTTCATGCCAATGCACCTGCTATTACTCCTTGGTTGATCATCTGCTTGGACGAGAGAAAATTTGGGGTAACTGTGCAAGATAATTTATTATTACGGGGGCCCACGTAATAACGACTTGTAGTGCACAGAAATCCTGGTGGACTCTGCGGGTCAAGCTAATGAAAACCAATGTAGCAGGAAATAACTCAAACACGAATGACCAAGGCGATGAAGCCTTGAGTTCATTCTATTTCAAACAACAAGCCAAATTGGCAAGCCTATATGGAGGCTCAGAAAATTTATTTCCCCACCCATACATTGAGTATATTTATGTGTAAAATTGGGTGAGTACATGATGGCTTACGGTGCTATGTATCTCATAAGACAATTGGAAAGTTGTCTAACCCACTTCATGCCATTCCGGCAGAAGAGAATGCCACCCAGGCATGACACAAACACCAGTATGTTGCCAAGGATAGGAGCCGAGCTGCAAAAACGCAACTCACAGGCAATTGCACGACATGAAGCTCTCCGCTTTTAGCACAGCAATGGCACTATTGGAAATAATCCCTAGCTGACCGCACCTATAAGCAGTTCCTAAACTGCAAGCCTTTGAACTTCGACGAAACAGAAAGCGCCATTGCATTTGTTCGTTGGCCTGAAAAGATTGACTCCATTCTAAGAAAGACAAACTGTTCGCCCCAAATGGAGTGATACCTTTACCTCAAGGTCATTACTAGACGGCACACTCTCATGGTGGGACCATCATGTTCAGGCCCTTAGCACGGATGCTACTTATGCACTGAGCTAGGACGAGCTCAAGGAAATGATTGAGAAGAAATGTTGTTCTAGGACTGGAATTCAGAAGCTTAAGGTGGAGTTTTGGAATTTGAAAATGGAGAGACCAGAGATTCCCTAACATGTCCAGCAATCGCACGACTTGCCTAGGGTCGTCCCCTACTAAGTCACTATTGTTGTATGATACAGTTATGTACATATAAGCTTTACATTGTGGTCTCGATTTATGGTAATGCAATCGTAGTATTCTCATCACTTGTGATGTTTGATCTATGGTTTATGTTCTATGACATGAGATGTTATGTGGCTGATTTATTGATAGCATGAGATGTTATGTGCTGATATTGTTGAATACATACGTACATTTTACCTGCTACGACCTAACCTATGTGAAACATCTTTTAGAAGATGCCACCAAGACGCGAAATGCGCATACCCACCAACAAGGCGGAACTTCAGGAAATCATTGCTGCAGTCATCGCACAATACGAGGCCCATCACTCCGAGCGCAACGGAGGTACCTCGGAAAATAACGGTTGTCCCTACTCGCATTTCCTCAACTATAAGCCTCCGAAGTTCGACGGCACTGGAGGTGCCATAGCTTTTGTGAAATGGATTGAAGGTATGGATTCCATCTTTCGAATGAGTGGTTGTACGCCAGAACAACAAGTCCCATACGTTACTGAGTTGTTTCAAGATGGAGCTCGATTATGGTGGAATCTTCAGGTTCGAATAATGGGCCTAACTACAGCATACGCGTTAACTTGGGATGAGTTGAAAGGAATGATGCATAAGAAGTATTGCCCCCAAGCGGAAACCCAGAAGTTGGAAGGGGAATTCCAGAGCCTGATGATGGAAGGTCCAAAAATGTTGGGATACATGCAAAGACTTCATGACTTGGCACGAGTTGTTCCACACTTAGCGGAACCAGAAATGAGGAAATTGGGACAGTTCATTTGGGAACTGGCACCACAAGTCTTGAGCTTGATGACAGCATCTACGCCACCAACAACTATTGCTGCAAGCAAGATGGGTTTGGCACTCGTTACGGAAGCCATTAGACTAGAAAAACTTGCAAACCCTGATAGGGAGACTCAGGTAGAGTCATCTGGAAAGAACAAAAGGAAGCTTACCGAAGATACCCGAACAAATAATGATGAACAAAGATCTATTCGAGGTTGTTTTGACTGCGGAGACAAAGGGCATTTCAAGAAAGAGTGCCCTAACAACAGACAGGCCAATGATAAGATTTGCTTAGAAACTAAAGCAAGACGTGCTGGGTGCAAGTATCACCATGAATGTGGATGTCGGAAGCCTAGGCGCGAGAGGAAAAGGCACAACAAGGATGGTTGTGGGATGAAGAGTCCCAAACAAGGAGAAAATCGTAACAACGCTCAAGGTGGAAGCAGGAAAGGAAAGGGCCGAGTGCTAGGATGCTTCCATTGTGGGGACATTGGACATCTTAAGAGAGAATGCCCGAAATTGAACCAAGGCCGTGAGAGAACACCCAGCATCGGAGTTTGTGAAGCATGCCAGGATCCGGGCATGATTACTGGTACGTTCTTTAACAACCAAAACCTTTGCATCTATTCTATTTAATACTGGCGCCGATTATAGCTTCGTATCATTAGAATTTAAGAATATGCTTGGTTTAGCCGCTAGTAAGTTAGATATTCCGTACTCGATCGAATTAGCAAATGGGAAGTTAGTAGAAGCTAACGAGGTGATTCGAGGTTGCGTGATAGAGTTGGGAGAACGTGAGTTTGCTCTCGATCTACTACCAGTCCAGTTGGAAAGCTTCGACGTGGTAGTAGGGATGGATTGGTTATTGAGTAACAAGGCCGAGATAGTTGGTCATGAGAAGGTCGTTCGTATCCCGACCGATGATGGTGGGACTATTGTTGTTCATGGGGAGAAGCGTGAGACGCCGTTGAGGATGATTAGCTGCCTGAAAGCAAGGGAGTGTTTGCAGAAAGGATGTGTTGCTTTTCTAGCACACATCGTAGATGAGAAGGCTGCTGAGCCGAAGATCGAAGACATCCCTGTCGTGAGGGAATACCCAGAAGTCTTTCCAGAAGACTTGCCTGGCTTGCCACCTCAAAGGCAAGTGGAGTTTCGCATCGACTTAGTTCCAGGCGCCGCGCCTGTGGCTAAGGCACCTTACAGACTTGCTCCGTCTGAGATGCAAGAACTGTCGACACAACTTCAAGAGTTATTAGACAAGGGTTTTATCCGACCAAGCTTCTCGCCTTGGGGAGCTCCAGTTTTGTTTGTGAAGAAGAAGGACGGTAGTTTTCGGATGTGCATTGACTACAGAGAGTTGAACAAACTGACGATCAAGAATAGGTATCCCCTGCCAAGAATCGATGATCTGTTCGACCAGCTTCAAGGTTCGAGCTTCTATTCAAAGATCGATCTTCGATCTGGGTACCATCAACTACGGATACAGGAAGAGAGTATTCCGAAGACAGCTTTCAGAACTCGATATGGACACTACGAGTTCCTCGTTATGCCGTTTGGGTTGACAAACGCACCTGCTATATTCATGGATTTGACGAACCGAGTTTGTAAGCCGTACCTGGATAAGTTTGTGATTGTATTCATCGACGATATTTTGATTTACTCAAAGACGAAGGCTGAGCACGAGCAGCACTTAAGAGCCATTCTGGAGCTGCTAAAGAAAGGACAGTTGTACGCCAAGTTCTCTAGGTGCGAGTTTTGGCTACGAGAAGTGCAATTCCTTGGGCACGTGGTAAACGGAGATGGAATCCACGTGGACCCCACCAAGATCGAGGCGATCAAAGATTGGGAAACGCCAAAGACGCCAACCGAGATTCGGCAATTCTTGGGATTGGCTGGCTATTATCGAAGGTTCATCGAGAACTTTTCAAAGATCGCTCAACCGTTGACACTCCTCACGCAGAAAGATAAGTTTGATTGGGGAATCAAACAGGATGAAGCGTTTCAGACATTGAAGGATAAGCTTTGCAACGCGCCAATCTTAGCTCTACCAGAAGGTACTAATGATTTTGTGGTATACTGCGACGCATCGCGTCAAGGATTGGGTTTTGTGTTGATGCAACGTCAAAAGGCTATCGCCTACGCATCACGCCAACTGAAGGTGCACGAAAAGAACTATACCACTCATGATTTGGAGCTAGGCGCAGTGGTTTTTTCCTTAAAGATCTGGAGACACTACCTTTACGGTACGAGGTGTACAATTTTCACAGATCACAAGAGCCTCCAGCATATATTCAACCAGAAGGAGTTGAACATGAGGCAAAGACGATGGGTCGAGTTGTTGAACGATTACGACTGCGAGATCAAGTATCATCCAGGGAAGGCGAATGTGGTCGCTGATGCCCTAAGTCGTAAAGAGAGAATCAAGCCCGTAAGGGTTAGGGCTATGGAGATGATAATTCCAAACCGACCTTTCCTCACGCGTTCGTGCAGCAAAGAAGGAAGCTCTCAAGGAGGGAAACCTTGAGGAAGAATATCTCCGTGGGATGGAGAAGATATTGGTGCCAAACAGGGAAGGAACGTTGTGTTTTGAGAAAAGGATTTGGGTTCCTCTGTTTGGTGGTTTAAGAGAGGTTATCTTTGAAGAAGCTCACAAGTCACGGTACTCTATCCACCCTGGAGCGGATAAGATGTACCAGGATCTTAAGAATTACTACTGGTGGCCTAGGATGAAAGGCGATGTTGCTATTTACGTGAGCAAATGTTTAACTTGCGCGAAAGTTAAGGCGGAATACCAGAAGCCTTCGGGACTTCTGCAGCAACCAAAAATTCCCCAGTGGAAGTGGGAAGAAATCTCCATGGATTTTATTACGAAGTTGCCAAGAACGCCAAAAGGCCATGACACTATCTGGGTGATAGTGGATCGCTTAACGAAGTCAGCACACTTCTTACCTATCCGCGAAAAGGATAATACAAGCAAATTGGCCGAAATCTATATGAGAGAGATTGTTATACGCCATGGAGTACCTCTCTCAATTATTTCTGATAGAGACGGGAGGTTCGTATCGAGGATATGGCAATCCTTCCAGGAAGCTTTTGGCTCAAAGCTGAATATGAGCACTGCCTTTCACCCGCAGACCGACGGCCAAAGTGAGCGGACGATTCAGACGTTGGAGGACATGCTGAGAGCATGTGTGATGGATTTAGGCGGTAGCTGGGATAAGCATTTACCCCTGGTTGAGTTTTCCTACAACAACAGCTACCACACCAGTATTGGTGCCGCGCCATTCGAAGCTTTATATGGACGCAAGTGCAGGTCGCCGCTCTGTTGGTCTGACGCAGGTGATAGACAATTGGTAGGTCCCGATGTAGTTCAGGAAACTACAGATAAGATCGCGCAAATCCGAGATCGCATTAGTGCGGCTCGTGACCGTCAGAAGACCTACGCAGATTTGAAAAGGAAACCTCAAGAGTTTGAGGTTGGGGATATGATTTTGTTGAAGGTATCACCCTGGAAGGGTGTAGCACGCTTTGGGAAGCGTGGGAAGTTGAATCCGCGCTACATCGGTCCTTTCAAAGTTTTGGAAAGGATTGGGACCGTAGCATACAAGTTGGATCTACCTGCCGAGCTGAAAAATGTTCACGATACATTTCATGTATCCAATCTAAAGAAGAGTCCAACACAAGTTAACGTTGCCATTCCCACCGACGAAATTCATATTGATGACACGCTCCACTTCGTTGAAGAACCAGGTATCCGTACGACTTAATTAACTATTAATTATTGCTTAATTACTGTGCTTGACTGAGATTGCTGATAAACTGCTACTTGATTGTTGACACATGTACAAATCTGCATCATACTTTGATTTCCGTCACTACATTATTTATTTACTGAACTTTAGTGACAAACATGATGCACAAAAGCACAGTAGCATTTGAACGGATAACCTATTGAACATGCTGATACAGCCAGCATCAGGCAAACAATGCCTCTAAAGGCCTGTATGAGCCAGAATTATTTTACTACACCCGTAGTGTGTGTAGGGATACAAGGGTTGTATAATTGCGTCTCTAGGAATAAGATACGGAGATTGGATGTGCCTAAAACGTACTTTAAGCACGAAACACAACACTTTTATTTACACACTAGCTTCTAGCTAATTAATAAAGTGCCAAAATATGAGGAATTATTCCCGACACTTTGCAGAATAAATTGTGTTGCTAAAAATATTACTTACGACGCTTAAAGGAGATCTTAAGCGCTTTAACGGATTACTATCCAACCGAACAACCGGACTATACCCGGAACATAAAAATATTGCCAAAAATATTATTGGTATTTTTCTGAGCCAGTTAGGGTCCCTGATTACCCTAACACCCGCCTTATAACGCGTTAAACAACTAACGGAGTTAACACTTAAAGTTAACCCACTTAACTAAACTGAACTCTAACTGAACAATCGAGATCGAACCGGATGGCATTTCTCTCTAATGGAATCGGTCACTATGATGTGACATAAAGAGTACAACTTTTTATTATTTAATTAGATTACGTGGATATCTAGACGACCTAGCGACCGATGGACGATGATCTTGATTTTTCCTATAAATACTACACACACTCACACACACAAGAACACACACATCTCACCAACTCTCTCCTCTCTCTCCCTCACCAAAAGCCACGGCCGAACACCCCCTTGGAGCACCCACCCATTTTCGGTTTTGCTTCATCCATTCAAGGTCCATACAAGTCTTAAGGATCACCTACAACGGAGCTTGAAGCAAACGGAAGTTGAAGGACCTCGCGCATTTGCTTTTATCCACACCGTTTTCGACTAGATTCTTCCCTAGCCTCGAGCTAGAGGTATATTGTTTAAAACTCGTCTTTAATCATATCTAAAGTGGTTAAAAGGATTTTTAATGGTTGAAAGTCGGTAACCCATCATTCGAATCTAAAAAGTCTACTAAAATGTGAAAATCGTTGGATAAAAGGTCATGTCTTGTGTAAATGTCGTAGTATTTGAATATGTTGATTGTTAAGGCCCGATCTATGATGTGGTGGCTCTTATCATCGCTTAACCCGACTTTGTTAGGATCACGTATCTTAACATAAGCTTGTTTCTAGCGGTCCGGGGGTTAAGAGGTGAAACTCCACCACACGGAAAGCATGAACTTGTGTAAAAATGTTTTAACATGTAAAATAGTATTTAAAACGAGCCGATCTACGTATGTACAAGTGGTATATTCGGAGGACCGGGTGTTGAGAAAATCATGTTTTATAAAAGTTGTATAACATGTTAACAAATATGATTTTTATAGACTACAAGTGTATAAACACTTGTGAAACGAAAGATCCGACAAAATAACCATTTTTACAAAAGTTGTCGGGAAGTTGTAAAGGAAGAACTGTTATAAAAACTGGGTTTTTACGAGACTAAATCATTTTACACGTAGATCCATTAATTATAACAAGATCTACACCGTAGTTTTTGGAAAAACTACAAGTTCATGAAATGATGCGATTTTACATACTTATCGACAAGTTTGAAGTGTTGAAACTTGTTTATTATGTTGGAAATTGATTGATTGAAATAAAAGAAGTGTTGAAATGATTTTGGAAAAGAAAATGATACGCTTGAAAGCGTGGCCACCTCCAGTTACAGGGGAAACTCTGGCGAAATTTTTCTAAAATCTAACACTTAGAATTATTTACAAGTGTTAGAGTTATTTTTGGAAATGTTTACAAAATATATTTCGCCATGACTTTATTTATTAAATAGTCGGAGGTGGGATTTTCACAAAACTAAACGTGATAAATATATATTCGGTAGATATATTTTGTCACCACACTGTTTATGATTATTTTGTGAAAATGTATAAATAATATTTTTAGAGTAAAAATAATATTTACTAACTTTGTCAAACCCAAAATAATACCAACGCTTACACGACAAACATATAAGTTACAACGGTAATTACTATTACCACTTAATCGTTAAAACGTAACTTACGCATTATGCGGAAATATTCACGAACACGTATGTTGTCAACGTATTATTTTGGAAGGTATTATGTAAAAGGAAAATATATTATTTTTGAGAAAAATAACTATATTTTGGAATGAGAAATAAAAATATATTAAGTGGGACTTAAAGAGATGTTATAAATACACATGTATTTAAATCCCCCATCCTTGGGAAGGAAAGTAAAATACCAAGTATGTACACGAAACGGTTGTCTAACCGTCTCCTAAAAATGTAAGTTATAAAGCTAAGGCATGGCCATCCGTCTAATAGAATTAGCACCTGTAGGTCGTTGCACAGCTTCGGATATTCGGATTACTTGGTAGAGATACGCATTCACTGTGAGTTCATGTCCCCCTTTTCTCTAACTGTTTTCAGTTTACTTAACTGCGGGGGTGAAATACATGTTACTATGATTTACGAGTACTTTACAACGGTATGTTTAACGTAAGGAGGTGTTATACGATCATGTGAGTGGATAGGAACAACATGGGGCCATTAGTCCTCATGGAGGGACCGAGGGACAGGAGCGGTAGATCTATCTGGGTGTAGCGAGCCCAGCCCCCGGCCAAACTAGAAACGGACCGTGGGGTGACTTTGTCCACATACTTTGCCGTGGCGAAATCTGCTAGGTTTGAGTCTCCCTATTTGCACTACACATATGTCAGTGGCCTTGCAAACCATTGATGATCACAAGTCCTCTTACACTGCTACATACCACAACTATTTTTATACTCACAAATGTTTTACATACTCACCTACACGTGAACTCGCTCAACATTATTGTTGATTTTTCAACTCACATGTATTTCAGGAAATTAAACGGATCTGGCACGGTATGGAACGTTTTCCGCTGCACTGGTCATGAAGTCATCAGGGTTTAGGGTTGTGTCTCTTACCTGGACAAGACACAATCCCTAAATCACGTTTATGTTTCGTTATAAGTTGTAATGTTACTGAACAAGGTTATGGTTGCATGTTAAAAACAATGGTATTGTATGATGTTTTCAAAAACTTAATGGATGACTTGCATGGTTTTTAAATTCATATAGCTTTGTTATGATTAAGCTATGGTATTAAGAAGTCACACAAATTAACCACGCTTCCGCAAAGCCAGGGTGTGACAACCATAGTCGGGCAAAGTAGACTCAACTCCTCAAACCTATCAGTATATGCCCTGTGCTCGCCACTATCTTGCTTCAAATCATCAAACTCTTTCTCCAACGCTCGTTGCTCATGACGAGGACAAAACTCCCTCATCATAAGAGCTCTCAGTTCAGCCCATGTATGTGCTAGAGCAACATCTGCACCACGGTCTCTCATTACCCCATTCCACCATGTAAGAGCCCTCTTCTGAAACACGCTCGAAGAAAACTCGACCTTGCGATTATCCGGACACTGCACGTGGCGAAAAGTATTCTCGATGCTCTCGAACCATTGAAGAAGCCCAGTGGCTCCCTCAGAACCACTAAACTTGAGTGGTTTAGCCGAGTTAAAATTCTTGAAATTGCATGTACCATTGTTGTTGTTGTTGGCTTGGTTCCATTGAGCAAAGAGATTTGGGAATTGAGCAGCCATCTGCTGTGCAATAATTTCTGCCAGCTCGGCAGTTGCTATCTGGTGTTCGCGTCGAGGAGGCATTCTAAAAGAGGAAAACATGAAAGGAAACGAGTGAGATGATTGGATGAAGAGAATGAGATGAAACAGAATCAACAAAAGCAAAGATGGTGGTTATGCATCGCAAAGCAAACAAGCGACACGAAATGTCTAGTCAAAGTAAATGGGTCAAAAATAATGTATCGCGAAGACATGTTCGCCTATAAGTGAACACTCACCCCAAGAGTTCCCAGGTAAGAGTGACTGGTCCGATTATGTGGATTTGTACGAACACTCTAGCCTTAGACAGAAAACTCAGGGTACAGGCATTCACTCTTCCAGTTCGCACGTGTTCACACTATTAAAGCCCAAAACCTTGACGAGATTTTATTTGAGAATCCAAAGGGGTTCAAAACCTTATAACAGAGGGTTCAAAACCTAGTAATCAATCATCCTCGAACAGAGGATTAATTTTCAAAGCGGATTCGGAATCGAAGTTCCCGTTGTGGTTATCACCTAAGGATAGGTGATGTGCATGTTTTAAAATCTAAACACAAGATAACTTGTGTTAGGTTCCTAGAAAGTTATAGTCTAGGTCAAAGCATTACTAATAACCTAGTTCCCTATAACCATTGGCTCTGATACCAACTCTTCTGTCACACCCCGGCCGCGTATAACATGCAACCGCGGCGGAAACGCCGGGGAGTGTTGGGACAGAATTAATTGTTTCATAACCATGGAAATCAAAGTTACATTTTATTTATCAACACACGTGTTACATTGTCTTTAAACAGGAAATAAAGAGTTTATAACATAATTAACTAAGTCTATCTTTATTTTTAGTCTCTAAGGCACAGGTCCGCCCTAGTGTCACCATTGTCATCCTACACGATAGCTCCTAAAAACACATGTGAAAGTAGGTACGTCAGCATAAAAATGCTTGTGAGATACATAGGTTTTGTGAAAATGGGATTCATGACCTGAGTTTAAAGAAATGTTTAATAACAGTCAGTCATGAACCTTGTACTTTGTCTTGCTTTGTAAACCATTTGAAAAACGATAATATCAGATGATATGTATAGATAAGTGTAAGGTTAAACGAGTAACCAAGTAAAATGAGTTGAATAAGATAAGTTGTTTGTAAAAATAATGTCTTGTGAAGAGTATGTTATTTGTGTAAAATGTAATGTGTCTAAACTGAAATGACTTAGATAACGCTACGATATGTAATATTATACAAGCATTTATATATAGGAAGTACCAGCGGCGTATCCACCATGTTTGTATCAAATTACATATGCCACGTTACTCCAACCGTTTACCCAAACCAACCACCATGTAAATTGTTCATGTATAAATCAAATGTCAAGTGTTATTGTGTAAACCATATCGAAATGTCTATGTTCAATGTAAACCACCAAGTATGTATATCAATGGCAAAATGTTTATGTTTAATGTAGATCATGTAATGTGTACCCAAAATATATCTTGTATGGTAAGTGAGATGTATCAACTAAACCATATGTAAAATGCACAAAACAAGGTGTTGAAGTAAAACATGGTTTAAATCAACGTTATGTTTTGTGGAACAAATCATGCTCAATTGATATAAATATTTATGCGGTATTGTGAAAATGCATACATCCAAGCCTTGAGACTGTGGCGATAAACCCTTAAACAAATTAAAGGTTAATCTAAGTTATGTATATCGAATTCGGTCATTCCTTCCAATCCAAACAACCCAGGATTTCAGGAACGGGAGTTGTCAATTCCTATGGTACCACTACCTACTAACGAATGGCGTGATCAATGTTAATGAATGTATTGTTCCATGTTAAACAAACCAAATGTTATACCAAAATGAAGGCATGTGATGTAAACAATTGTACTAAGTATGCACACAATGGGCATAAATAGCATGAAATGCAATGTGAAACAATGTACTAAGTACGCACACAATGGGCATACATAGCATGAAATGTAATGTAAAGCAATGTACTAAGTACGCATACAATGGGCATACATAGCATGAAATGTAATGAAATCATGTACTATAATGTACTAACGAACATAGCAGGTATATGATGTGAAAACATGGAAAGCATGAAAGTAACAGGTAGGCACATGTGTTTCACCCCAAAACAGTTTGGAAAACAGTAAAAGATGGGGTTCTATGTACTCACCTGAGATTGCTTTGAATTCCTTGTGTAATAATCACACAATGCTAGAGAACACTGGATATCAAACGACACCTAATAGGTAGCTATATTAATATACCGGACCAAAATCGGAAGGTTCGGATAGTATGCGGGTTTGTAAACCAAACGAGTATGGAGACTCGTGTAATATGGTTTAACAAAGCCTACATACTAAAATGAAACCTAACCTAAGTGCTTGCGACCCATTACGACCCGTTTAGGTAGCTTATGCTACCTTAACGCGTCGTTCGCGTAGAACGCGTTTGGAACGCCTAACATCGTGGCCATAAGGTATAACCTCGGAAGGTTATAGCTATGGTCACCTAATGTGTTTGGTCGGATCCTAATGATCAACCAAATGGGTCGGGTTCGAAAGTATAAGCGATTGTTTAGATCGCTTACCTTACGACCCTATATAAGCACTATACTAAAAGTGACGAGCTAAGCATGTTAGAACATGCTTAACTAAGTTTAGAAAACAGGTTTGGCATCAAAACAAACGGCTTTGATGCTTACGAGTAGTTTGGTTACAAAATACGAAGAATGCGCATTTTGGCCGAAACTACGACTCGTCACTGAGCCTAGATAACATGGTAATCAGTAGGTATAGTCACTACAGACTATAACCATCGTGATCACGCTCACGTTATGAAGTTCCATGAACTTCGTGTTGACCATAGGCTGGTCACACAGAAAGTCAAACAAAACTTTGACTTTCGGACTCGAAAAGCGAATAAAAGAACGAAGAACACTTACGAAGGGTCCCCGAATGCTAATCTAGATCAAAATGGCTCAGGTATGAAACAAAGGTTCCAACTTAGAGCTTAGATCAGATTTTTGTGGGTTTTAACCAAAAGGGGGGGGGGTATTTATAGGAAAAGCAAAGCCGTTAGGATCGTTTCTTGAATAACGTGAAACGATCTAACCCGTACACTTGTCGAAATGTTGTGGTGCCTTATTTTGCCCCCACCATAAGAATCCGACACGTGGCGTTGCCCTTTGGACGTTCGAAAGGCCAACTGCAAGTGGATCAAACATTGAATCTGGTCTGCATGTCTGATGCGGCCCGCGTGAAGGTGCAGGCCAAACTAATGCGGGCCGCCTGGGGGTGCAGACCAGACAACAAGTTTCAGAATTTACAGTTTAGGTCCATGTTGCGTATTTAAGCTATTTCCGACACTTCTAAGGCCCGTAAAGCCAACTTTAAGGCCCTAAAATGATGCCTAAACATTGTGGACATGAAACATGCTCAAAAATGTTCCGGATGTTGGTTCGTTTGGCCGTACGATCGCGATGTTCGGCTAATTACGACGGAATGCGCGTAAGTGCGAAAGACGATCCAAATGACACGACGAATGGACTTTTCTCGTGCTAAACACTAAGGCATAATATAAGGATGCTTACATAAATTTTTGGATGTCCGGATGTATTCAGAACGTAAGTTATGTGCGAAAGTGCAAACTTATGCACTTTTGACACTTTTAGCCCCTGAATGATCCAAAAGTTTGTTTTAGCATACCAAACCCCTCAAAGCCTATTTCTAAGCTATGTAAAGGATATTTATGGTATGTTTAACTTATGGACATGTTCTGGAATGTTTGTTACAGTTTGAATTGGCATACTTTCGCAGTTTGTCAAGTTTAGTCCTTGTAAGCGAATTAACTTGTTTTTGCCATACCAAAGCCTTCAAAACTTATTTCTAATTTATGTAAAGGTTATTTAAGGTATGTTGAGTATATGTTGATGTTCTGGAGTATTTGTCACATTAAACTGAGTACGTTTACGCACCAGTTTGCGTAAAATTCTCCAGAAAGCGATGTAGAGTTTGGAATTGAATAAAAGTCAAAACATGAAAAATGTAAAACACAACCAAACAAACATTGGGATCAAATAACATTGTTTTATTGATAACTGAACTGTTCATAATGATTACAAGCACAAATGTTACATTGGTCTTCCCCCTGGCAATAATTCGTTTGCTAGCGAATCTTCGCAATTGGTCGACGGGTTGTCTATACGTGGTCGAGGCGAACGGTTCCTGACTGTCACCTTGTTGAGTTCTCGATAATTAGTACACATACGAAAAGGCTTCTCTTCATGGGTATAGCTAGGGCTCCTTACCACGAAAACTCCTGTCCGACAGTCCCTGTAGTTGGTTAAACAGCTCCTGCAACCTTCCGGCGCGAGGTTAAACTGAGTTCCTACCTAACAATTGCCACATATCGGGGAAATCCCTCCGTAGACACTCCTGGCTCTCATTGTTGAAATAACACTAACCATTGCGCCACTCTGATGCATTAGAACAGATAACAATCTTCCACGGAGGAGAGGGATACTTAGACGTGCCTCCTCACAGGGTACATCTATCAAGATTAACAGAAGAAAGGTCGATGTCGAACACTTGTCCCACAAGGTTGTGCCTGCATCCCAACGAGCATAAGAGATTTCCATTGTCTAACTATCAGCCGATTCCATAACAGGTTCAAACTCCTAGGAGCATCCAGGTCAATCGGAACAGAGACGAAACGGATTGATACCCATACTAGCTACCATGCCGTGAAAGTCCTGACGTCGCCCTTGCCAATTCTAAATGCCCTTCCAAGAGCATCATTTCTGGTGTTGCTATTTTCATTACTAGGATTCCAAATACTGTCGTTATTCCTTTGATCGTTGTCCTCTTAACTTAACCACGACCAATCCATGTTGTAGGCACCTTTATTTCCTTATTGATAGCTAGGGTTATGAGCACCTTGTTGTCCTTGTGACTGCTACCCCCAATGTTGTTGCTCAAAACGAAGCCCTACGATTCTTCACCGCCGTAGTCCATTTTTTCACATCCTGAGCCACGTCCTAAAGCGCTACTCACTGTGCTGGCAGTTACGCATTCCACACTAAGATCAATTACCATCACTTATGCCTCGATTGATTCGTAAGAGTTGACTCCCATGGGTCACTGACAAGGGTTAAGGATTCGATTGAAGCCAATTCGCTGGTGCTCATTGCCGGTAATCAGGGTCGTCAAAGTACTGAGGTCGGGAAAGTGCTACGCTCATCCTCTTGTCCATCGATGTTGCAAGTGGTTCGAGTAATACACAGTATGTTGCGGGAGTGTTGCAGAAGTGATCGCACTTCAGAATTTGAGGCGTCAATACGTTAAGTTCCAGCAAGCGAAGAAAGGTGAGAAAGATATCGATCAATCATTCGACGCTGCGACATCCAACACATGGATGTTCGTATAAGCACCTAACATTCTACACGGTTCGTTGAGTTCAGATGGGTGCTCAGGTAACACTCGATAGGATCGAGTTTCTAAAGGATCCAGAGATAAATGAAAAGTTCACGTTTGAGTAGGGGATAAGCACTGCTATGACCCCTATAGGTTTGTTATGTTTCTCATTGATCAAATATCGGAACGGAACCCCTTTTCCACTTGTTAAGCCTCGCTGGGATTTACATGCACCCCACATTATTATTATGTGTGCACCCACAATAATATTGTGATTTGCATGCTCATCTTAGCTCCTCTTAACTCATGTCAAATGGTTCCCTAAACTCGAGTAACAACAAAGAGTATCACGAAGCGTAAGTCATGAAAGTTTAGGGAAAATACCACCCTATCAGTCACATAACACATGCAAGTGTACATGAATTCATATTGTTGTGCTAAACGTGCAATCACATGCAATATCATATGTAGGTGTTCACTAGTTATACAATACAATGAGTATATGAGAGACGAACCTTGCAATCTGGAGCCGAGTGTCATGGTCGTATTCACGTCTTTAGAACTGTTCAGTTATACTCTGGTTTTACAAAAACATTTCCCCCTTTTTAAAACCAAGTTCACTATAACCAATGGCTCTGATATCAATCTGTCACACCCCCAAATCCACATGCAGAGCACCACCGCTTGGAGGCGTGACTGACCATGATCTTAGCCACCAATCACGTGGAACTCATGCGTGTATTTCAATAAAACTTTCATTCAATAACCATAAGTTTTTCACGTTACAATATTTCACAGTTTACAGTGGAAGCATAATCAATTCATTAAGTGTTTATAAACCACATATAAAAGCTCTTAGTCTTGTGTTGCGTTTCCTTGTAACTCGACCCATGACCACTCCAGCTTCCCAGACAGCAAGTTCCCAATGTTATGCACCTAAAGGCCTGCAAGGCATGTAACAACGAGTCAACAACAAAGTTGAGCGAGTTCACAGTTGGTTGATTAGTTATTGAGTTCGTTTCAATAATCGTAAGTTCGTTTTGTAACCATGTATTAATCTGTATCCCAGTTTCCCAAACCTTCTCATTAATTAGTGGGGGCTTCCCATGTGAATTACTAGACCGCTACCATATCGACCACTGACGAACAATAGTTGTGCCCTACGTCAATGTCTATCATCATTGACAGTTTGCCATGATCCATTAGTACACGCCCGTTCGAACGACACGGTGTGAGGTTTGTCAATCCTAATAGCGCTATTAACTAATGACCCACTCGCCATCGGCCTCGGCGATTAAGTCGATATAAAGTGAGGGACTTCATGATAGAGTTTTGTCTAGTAAGTTTAAGGTTGTTGTCCTACCCAAGGAGGACGAACGTACGTAGTTCTAGCCAAGGAGAATACGCAGGATTTATAGTGGCATCCTACCCAAGGAGGATGGCCGTACATATCCTACCCAAGGAGGATATGTAGATTTCTGTTTTAGTTTATTAACCCATTCCCAACCCTTGAGAATCCCATGCCTTGTAGAAAGTGTGAACTCACCTCAGTTTGCTTGGTAGATTATGTTACGTATAGTTACTTGTTCCTCGTTGGTCACCCAGACCCTAGTGTTGTTACCAATAATAATTAGTTTTTTTTACATAGTATTCACTTACTTGATGTATATCTTCCACATATGATAGGCAAGTATGGCACGCATTATCATACAGCTTACAATGAGTATTCAGTTTATACGTATTTTCACAATACAACCCCATAAATCCTACTAACTCACATAAACAGTTCACATCTCAAACCCACTAATATACATGCAGCTATAATATTTCATAACACTTTATACTCACACTAAGCCCAAACAAAAGTACCTAACCGCTATGGTTCCGTACGAGACAAAACAATTATTTGCAATCGTTACGACATACTGTCAACTTCATCAATTTGTGTTATACCGCCATTATCAAAATAATATTTGAATATGTTATCACTCAAAACCCCTCATGTGCCCTAATCATTATCTATGGTTTCACGGCATTGTTACCATTCTCAAAACCAACAACAGTAGCCGAGAACTGCTAACATATACATGCTATTAGTGGACCGGTTCATGTAGTGGCTACAAGTTTACTCACGTGATCCCTTCGTCTAGAAAGTCACCCATATTCATCACATTTATCAACACCCAATATCTAACTTTCATGTATATCTCACAAACAGTTTCTCATTTAATTAAGCAATCGATAAGGTTTAATACATTTTGACTATTCTGACATCACATTTAGGGTGAGCACATGAATTGATGAGATTTAGATTACAATTACACATGGCCGTCATTTATTTACATGTGCACATGGATTGATGAATCAAAAATTACAAATTCACATGAGCTGCCAGTTTTTAATCCCATTAACTACACACAATAATATCATAACAATTATCCCATTACTTTATTAACCTATGCATTTCGACGAAACCCTAGAGATTCGTCACCATCGTGTCGACGAAACACCCCAGTTTCGTCGTTCTCTAGACGACGAAAGGTCCAAGTTTCGCCAACCTGGGATTTTCGCCGGGGTTTGTGTTTCGTCGAGAGCATGCTCAGATGGTTACGGTGCTTCAACAAACCCTAATTACCAGTTCATCGCTAACAGTCCACTAGTTTAGGTTCATAACACAACTCATCATAATCAACAGGTAACATATATCACTCCATTCAGATTCTACATTTAAATCTATCATTCTAATCACTGTTTTCATGCAACAAATCATCATAAACTCAGCTATATCATATAAAGATAGGGTTAACACGTTCAGATCGGGTCACATGTAATCATCGATTTATCATCATCTTGTAAAGTCTTACTAACAGTTAGCATGTAAACGAATCATTCATGCCCAAATAGTTTGCAAACAGTACCCTAACTCATATCTAAATTCTACGCATGCACCTATAATCCATACTTTGCACATAATCAGAAACAATCAAAAGAAGTGATAATAATATACTAACCAATAACTAGGCTAAGGGAGAAGGAGAGATCTTCGAATGATGATGATCTAAGAATCGCCGTCGTTCGCAAGGTGGGGGGGGGTTTACGGTTTGCAGCACTTAAGTAAAGCATAACAAAATTTCACACACTACGATTTGATATAGGGGAAGGAAATCAGGCTCGGTTTAGGCCTCATAGTCATTTGGGCCGAGAATCAAAAGACATGGCTATTGGGCCGAAAACAAGAGAGACCCAGGTGCGACTGTGAGGGTGTGCGACTCGGTAAAGTGCGTAACTTTATTTTCTTAATAATCAATCCGTATAATAACCAAACAAGTTCACATAATGCACATAATTACGATGTATGCCAATGAACAAAATACAAAGATGCTAACAACAAGGTTGCGAAATCCGATCATGTAAACCTTGAAAGTTCGGGTTGTCACACCTGAAATCCTAGGTTTCTTTGGGTGGAAGGAATGACCGAATCCGAATACATTTCTAGGTAGACCTTTGACTTTGTTCTAGGGTTTATCCTACAGTCGCAAGGCTTGGATGTAGACGTTTTACAATACCGCATAGATGTTTGTATCAGTAAAGCATGCATTATTTTGCAAAACACAACTTTTGATTATAATTTATCAAATGCATTGTTTTGTACACTTCTTTCTCATAGGGTTGAGTAAATGCTTTTAATCAATAGATGCTTTTATTCACTATACATTACATTTGGTTATACATGAACATTTTTACATTGGTGGTTTGTTTTGATAAGTGATTTAAGTAACGAGGCGTGGGTAATATGATAAAAGCATGGTGGATACGCCACTGGTACTTCCTATATATAAGTGTTTTTATGGTATTACATATCGTAGCGTTATTTAAACCATTTCAAGTTAGACATAATACATTTTTACACTCATAACATATCTTCATGAAACATTGTTTTACAAACAACATATTTTATACAAACTCATTTTTACTAGGTTATTCATTTCATTGTGCATTGTTCTTTTATATTATCTGATTTCTTATCACTTATGTATGATTTATAAAAGAAAACATTTTACAAGGATCATGACTAATTTTTATTGAACATTTCTTTAAACTTATAAGTCATGAATCCTAAATCAATAAAACCTATGTATCTCACAGACATTTTTATACTGATGTACCTATTTTCACATGTGTTTCAGGTGCTGTTGTTAGATGATTATGATGCAAACATAGGATTAGACTTGGGCTTTAGTGACAATAAAAGATGCAAGACTAGTTAATCATGTTATGTAATTTGTTTTTTAAGACATTGTAACCTATTTTAATTCAATAAAACAAAACTTCAATTTCCATGTGTTATGAAACAATGATTTTGTTACAACACTCCCCGACGATTCCGCCATAATTTGTTGTTTTACGTGGTCGGGGTGTGACAGAAGAGTTGGTATCAGAGCTCATGGTTATAGGGAATTAGGTTATTAGTAATACTTTGACCTAGTTTATAACCTTCCTAGGACCCTAACACAAGATCCTTGTGTTTAGATCTTGAAACAATACCGTCACCTATCCTTAAGTGACAACCACAATAAGAACATAAATTTCAAAACCGCTTTGAAAACCAATCATCTGTTCTAAGATGATTGATTACTAGGTTTTGAACCCTCTAAGTTTTCAAAATCTCAACAAAGTTGGTTCTTATAATGTGAACACATGCAAACTGGAAGGGTGAATGCCTGTACCCTGAGTTTTCTGTCTAAGGCTAGAGTATTCGTACAAATCCGCAGTATCGGACCGGTCACTCTTACCTGGGAACTCTTGGGGTGAGTGTTCACTTATAGGCGAGCATGTCTTCAGTGATACATTAATATGACCCGTTTACCTTGATTAGTCACCGTCTAATTTGTTTGCTTTAGATAACAAACAAATGATCGCAATTTCTATCCGTTATCATTCTGTTTTGATTTTCCGATAACATTTCACTTGTTTCTTCCTATGTCTTTCATTTTCTCTAGAATGTCTCTTCATCGCAATGACGCCCAGATATCCGAGCAGACTGCCAAATTTGCCTAGAGAATAGGCAAAGTAATCCTAAAGTCTGTTGATTTAGGTGTCGCCATGTCTCGTCTCAACAATGAAGCCACTTAAGAGTCACCGAAGGAAGCAGAAGTCAAGCCTGCACCAAAATCAAGGAAGCGTAAGGCTTCAAAGAAACCCGCAGCAGTTGCACCAAATCAAGCGGGACCTAGCCAAGTAGCAACACCACTAGCCGGGAAGCCGTACTTAGGATCTGCCCCATGGTGCAATCGATGCAACCGTCATCATTTAAATCTCATACCCTGCTTCAAATGTACCTACTGTGGACGATGGGGACATTTGGTTGACATATGCTGTCACACCCGCTCACAGCGGAAGCGCGAGGTGTGATCTGTATGGTTTTCATTGCATAAATATCGATGTACATGAACAAACTATATGAATAAAACATACTCCATTGCCATTACATAAGTGTTTCAAAACATTACATCACGAGTTTAGTGTTTCGGTTACAAACCATTAACATAAAAGTAAAGTGTTATTGTTTCATACATCAAAAAGAAAATAAACTACTAAGGTTTAAACCATCATATCGCCGCAAGGAGGCGGAATATAATAGATAAACCCTCCAAAAGATGGCATGGAGTTCCGGTACTTGTTATCTTGACTATGAATCCCGACGTGGTCCATTAATTCCCTGAAATACATGTTAAGTTTGGAAAACATCAACAAAAGTTGGCGAATTCATGCAGTTTAGTTGTAAAAGATGTATTTAAAATGTAAGTTGTAGTATGTAAGCGTCAATGAAATCGTTGATCATTAATGTTTTGCAAGGACATTAATATGTGTGACGAAAAAGGAAGCAATCCAACCCTAGACGATTTTTATGTCGACTCCTATCGACTGGGACACAAAAGCACTCTTCTGTATGGGTCCACGACCAAGAGTGGGGCTCGCCAAAACCCATTAGATCTAACCACTTGTACCTAGGTCCAAACTGGATTAATGGTGCTTAGATGTATAACCCTAATTCGCACATGATCTAAGGTGTTTCATTCCCTAACTTTAACATATGATTGAACATGTATCTTCCCCGATAGTTGTAAAGTTGTAAAACATTTAAATGAATAGGGGACATGAACTCACAGTATTGCGTCTGTGAATGATAAGTGTTTGTGATTTTACACGTGATCGTCTTGAACAAGGTTGCGACCTACAAATGTTCTTATATTTGTTAGACACTTCAGTCTTTGTAAATGACTTGAGTACAAGTCTTGTGTCTTAAATATGTGTAAGACTTGTATCTCTTTTTTGTTCATTGAACTGTGTATTAGATGTATGAATTGTTAAACTGTTATATATATATTTCACCAAATATATATATATATATATATATATGTAATCTTGTATCTTGTGAGTTGTATCATCGGGTCTTGTCTTCTTGATTTCGTGTCTTTGTATAAGTAAATTTTATAATTGTGATTTTTACCAATTATATGTCATTGGGCTTAGCCCAAGAATTTATGTTTATTTGGGCTTAAATAGTGTTGGGCCTCAATAGTGTTGGGCCTCAATAGTGTTGGGCCTAAATAGAGTTGGGCCTCAATAGTGTTGGGCCTTAATAGTGTTGGGCCTCAATAGTGTTGGGCCTAAATAGTGTTGGGCCTCAATAGTGTTGGGCCTCAATAGTGTTGGGCCCAAATGTAATTGGGCTTATTGTTATTGGGCCTTGGCCCATATGTTTGGTTTTGGGCTTAGCCCATGAGTCTTGATATTGGGCTTAGCCCATGTATTTATGTTAAGCCCAATTAGGATGATAAGCCCATTTGTAAAATAGCCCATTTGTTATAAATAAGCCCATTTGTAAAATAGCCCATTTGTTATAAAATAAGCCCATTTCTTAAAAATAAGCCCATTTGTTATAAAATAAGCCCATTTGTTAAAAATATATTCTTTCATTTTTATAAAAAAAATTGCTAAGTATAGGCTTTTTAGTTAAAAGAATACACAATAGTTTTTATAAGTTTCAAAACATCCGGATATTGTTGTCGGTGATTTGTATGTATTCGTGTCGAAAGATCGCCTAAACGTCGTAGTAACTCCTCGGAAGGGCGATATGTTCATAGATTCGTCCGTCATCCGTTTTGACCATAAGTTGTGTTCGAAGGCTCGGAATGTTTGTAAGTTGTTTATAAGGTGTATTTAAATGTAGTCTTGTAAGACTTTAGTTGAAATATATATTTTGTTCATTTGTATCATTGTATTCAAGTTCCTAGTTAGCATAAATATAACTAATACAAACAAATAACACATAGCACATAAGTTGTTAAGTTAACTAAATATATATTTTCTCAAAAATATATATTTATATCAAACTTTGCTTTTATAAAAAACTATTCTTTAAAATCTTTTTAATCTTTTTAATCTAATAAAGATTTTGTCAAAAATAATAGTTTTTATAACTTATGATTTTTAAGAAAACTTGGCCATATTTTATTAGAAATATGGACTTTGCCATGTTTAATAAAAACATATCTTTTTCTTATAAAATCACCACTAATCTTCTCGTATTCTTCTTAATAAAAACATATGAGATTTATAACATAACTTAACAAGATGAACTCATAATCATGTAGGGTTTTGGTATGACCTTTACATATGTTTACTAGTTCAAAAATCATACTTTACTTCTAGTTTTAATAAGCTTTTTATAAAAACCCATCTTGTATGTTTCTTTTTATAACTTTGTAAAAGTATTATTTTTAGTTAAAAACCTTACATACTTTAACAACATCAAAGATTATGATCACCCATCTAAACATTTATGTTTAACAAAACCCTTAAACATTTTCATGTACACTTGTTAGATTATGTTTTTAAACATCATCTAACAAGTTATTTGTCTGCTAATCATCAAAACTAGATCAAATATGCAAGTAATCATCAATAAATCACAACATAAACACACTTTTATATCATGATTATTATTTTGCTTCTTTGTATTTTCATATTATTTTGTATGATTGTTTTAGTTAAAACTTCTTCTTTAAACAATAAATACATAAATAAGTATGAAAAAAAAGGATTTAGAAGACTCACTTCTAGCTCTTGGCTAGGGATGATCTAGGTGAAAATGAAAAGCAAAGAAGATGAAGATTTGATGGTTGAAAGCTCTTAGATGGATGGAAATGCTTGCTTCAACTTGTGGTTGCCTTAGATCCTCCTAAGTTCCATAAAAATGCTTCTTGATCATCTTGAAATAGCTTGAAAATGAAGATGTGGTGATGGTGTATATGGGCCGAAAATGGGGGTATGTTTGGGAGCTTTTGGTGTTGTGAAATGGAAGGTGAAAAGTATGAATGAAAAGGTTAGAAGTGTAACTAGCTAGTTGCTACAATGATCATCTTTCACCACTTGCATCAAGTTGCAACAAGAAGTAAAACATCTAGATATTATGGTAACAAGTTGAAAGAAAATGGGTCCTACATGGGGGATGTTGCAACCGTGAATGGGGGGGGGGGGTTCCCTTTGTTTTTGCTTCTTGAATTACTTAGTAAAAATGTTAGAATCTTTAGGTAGTTGTTTTAGGAAGTTTATAAGTATAAGTGTTTAGGTGTTTAAAGGGTGTTAAATGATCATTACTAGAACATAATGATCCAATTAACACTAGATGACCATAAAAAAAGATTTGATATTGTTCGGACATTCGTTTCGAATTGTTCCGGTTAGATGTTATTTGAACGCTAAGTTGCGTAACTTGTGTGAATTGATGTAGTTATTGGCTCGGATGATACCCGAATGTATCCTCACATGAATTCTATGTTAAATAATATTTTTACATGTCGTAAAAATATTAGAAAGCTGATTTCTGCAGAATTTCTGCGGAAAAGTGTTGAAATCGTCGCTTTTAGTGCTTTTCGGGCAATTTTTAGTGTTATCGGACTTCGGAAAGGTTTTATATCAAACCCTTGTATTCCTAGTTAGGGTTTAATATATATAAGATGTTGGACTTTCGTCTAAGTCCTAAAGATGTCGTTTAGATGATTTCTGCGGATTCTGTGTTTTCGTCAGAATACTAGTTTATTAGGTGCTTTTCTAGTAGTTTCGATGCATTGTTTAAACTGTTTCAAATGTACTTAATAAAAATGGTAACTTCAGCTTGTAGGCAACGGTTCCAATCTTTTCAAAGATTTCAAAGGGTCCTACACAACGGGGGTTAAGCTTTCCACGCTTACCAAATCTTGCTACGCCCTTCCAAGGCGAGACTTTTAATAAGACCTTGTCTAACGACTTTCGTCTCTTGTCTGCGTAGCTCTTTTGTCGATCGCGAGCCGCCTTGATACGGTCTCTGATCTAAAAGATTTTATCAGTAGTCTCTTGGACTAACTCTGGGCCGATGAGTTGTTTATCGCCCGCTTCCGCCCAACATAGCGGAGAGCGACACTTTCGACCATAGAGAGCTTCAAACGGTGCAGCTTGTATACTTGTGTGGTAGTTGTTGTGGTAGGAAAACTCAACCAATGGTAAGTGAGTATCCCAGTTGCCGCCCAAATCCATAACACACACACTAAGCATGTCTTCGAGTGTTTGGATTATCCGTTCACTCTGGCCGTCAGTTTGTGGATGAAAGACCGTACTCAGATTTAAATGAGATCCAAAGGCCTCTTGAAAAGGTTTCCAAATTCATGAAATGAAGCGACCATCTCGGTCTGAGATGATTGAAATAGGCACTCCATGAAGAGCCAATATTTCTCTGAGATAGATTTCCGCCAGTTTCTCTGTACTATCCTTCTCCCGAATCGGTAAGAAGTGTGCGGACTTTGTCAACCTATCGACGATTACCCATACCATGTCATGGCCTTTTGAGGTCCTGGGTAACTTCGTAATGAAGTCCATCGATATCTGTTCCCATTTCCAAATGGGAATCTCGGGTTGTTGTAGTAAACCCGACGGTTTCTGATACTCTGCCTTGACCTTCGCGAAGGTCAAGCATTTTCCGACATAGATAGCGATATCCTTTTTGTGGTTAGGCCACCAATAGTACTCCTTCAAGTCTTGGTACATTTTATCTGATCCAGGATGGATCGAGTACTTTGACCTATGTGCTTCCTCAAAAATGAGATCTCGAAGGCCTCCAAATAGTGGGACCCAAATTCTTCCTGCAACGTACAAAGTTCCACCCTCCTTTGGCACTAACTGTTTTTCCATGCCTTGAAGTGAATCTGTTTCAAGATGTTCTTCTTTAAGTGCCTCTTGTTGTGCATCACGGATTCTTGTGGTAAGATCCGTGTGAATTGTCATCTCTAAGGCTCGAACTCTCAAAGTTCTAACCCGTTCCTTACGGCTTAAGGCGTCTGCTACAACGTTTGCCTTTCCCGGATGGTACTTATATTCACAATCATAGTCGTTCAGCAATTCAATCCAGCGTCGCTGACGCATATTAAGTTCCTTTTGATTGAATATGTGCTGAAGACTCTTATGATCTGTGAAAATTGTACACCGAGTACCATATAGGTAATGCCGCCATATTTTCAAAGCAAATACCACTGCGCCTAACTCGAGGTCATGAGTGGTATAGTTCTTCTCATGAACTTTTAGCTGTCGTGATGCGTACGCGATAACTTTATTCCGTTGCATAAGTACGCATCCCAAACCTTGATGTGATGCATCACAGTATACTACGAAGTCATCGGTACCCTCGGGTAGTGATAAGATTGGTGCCTCGCACAACTTATCCTTGAGTAGTTGAAACGACTCTTCTTGTTTCTCACCCCAATCAAACTTCTTGTCTTTTTGGGTAAGGGAGGTTAGCGATTTGCAATTTTCGAAAAATTCTCGATAAACCTCCGATAATACCCCGCTAATCCCAAGAACTATCAGACTTCAGTTGGAGTCTTGGGTGCTTCCCAGTTCTTAATTGCTTCGATCTTCGAGGGGTCTACTTGAATGCCTTTCTCGTTCACTATATGCCCGAGAAATTGCACTTCACGAATCCAAAACTCACAATTGGAAAACTTCGCGTATAGTTTCTCCTTCTTGAGTAGTTCTAAGATGGTTCTCAAATGTTGTTCATGCTCGTCTGCCGATCGTGAGTATATCAAGATGTCGTCAATGAACACTATGACGAATTTGTCGAGATACGGCTTGCACACGCGGTTCATTAAATCCATGAAGGCCGCCGATGCATTCGTTAAACCAAAAGGCATAACGAGAAACTCGTATTGACCATAACGAGTTCGAAAGGCCATTTTCGGTATGCTTTCTTCTTGTATTCGAAGCTGGTGATACCCCGATCGTAAGTCTATCTTGGAGTAGAAGCTCGACCCTTGCAGTTGGTCGAATAAGTCATCAATTCTCGGTAGGGGATACCGATTCTTGATGGTGAGTTTATTCAACCCCCTGTAGTCGATACACATTCTGAATGTCCCGTCCTTCTTCTTCACAAAAAGAACTGGAGCTCCCCAAGGTGAGAAGCTTGGTCTAATGAATCCGCTATCCAACATCTCTTGAAGTTGTGTGGACAATTCCTACATCTCAGAAGGTGCCAATCGATATGGAGCTCTGGCTACAGGTGCTGCTCCCGGTACTAAGTCGATGTGAAACTCGACTTGTCGAATTGGTGGTAGTCCTGGCAAGTCGTGAGGAAAGACTACAGGAAAGTCTCTTATCATAGGAATGTCTTTCAGCTGCGACCCCTCAGCCTTCTTGTTGACAACATGCGCAAGGAATGCAATACCACCCTTCCGTAAGCACTTTTGTGCCTTCATACAGTTGATAATCCGCATTGGCGTGTCGCGCTTCTCTCATGAATAACAAGTGTCTCTTCGCTCGCTAGTGGTAGGCGTATGATCTTCTTATGGCACACGACTTCGGCTCGGTTATCGGATAGCCAATCCATGACAACCACTACGTCGAAACTACCCAACTCCACCGGTAAGAGATCGATTTTGAATGTTCGTTCGCCAAGTTCTAAGGAACATCCCTTAGCAACTTCCCCGGACTCGACTAGTTTACCGTTTGCCAATTCTATTGAGTAAGGCACATCTAACTTACTTGTTTCTATGCCTAGAATATTTTTAAAGTCCATAGAAATAAAACTAAAATCGGCACCGGTATCAAATAATATGGATGCGAAATGATTGTTAATGAGGAACATACCAGTGACCACATTAGGGTCTTGGCGCGCATCCTTTGCTCCGATCACAAATGCCCTACCCTGAGCTGGGTTTTCTTTAGGACAGTCATTCTTGAAGTGATCTTTGTTTCCGCATCCAAAGCATCCTTGACCACGCCCATTTTCGTTCCCATTCTTGTTACCATTTCCACTTCCCGATCCAGTATTATTTCCCGTTCCCCAACACGATTCAGCACGGTGGCCATTCTTGCCACACTTGTCACACTTGACAACCCGACAATCGCCCAAGTGATGATATTTGCATCGCTCACACTTGGGTAAAGTACCAGCGTACTTCTTAGGACCAGTGTCGTTTGTGGCTACAAACGCCCTTGCATCCTTTTGCGAGTTATTCTGAAGCCTGTTGTTGTTGTTGTTGTTGTTGGGGTTATTGTTGTTGGGGTTGTTGTTACTGTTGATGTTATTGTTGTTATTACCACGGGTTCCCTTCTTTAAATTCGAGTACTTCCTCTTCCCACTGTTGGAAGACTCGACATGTGTTTCCTTCTTCTCATCACCTTTCTCTGAGAATATATTCATCCTGCCTCCGTATTCAGTGAGGCTCACGGCTATAGTCACAGCCTGAGTAATAGTCGTGGGCTTAGCTGCAGTAACCAAACTCCGAATCTTGGGAGAAAGTCCCCAGATGTAGCGCTCGATACGCTTGTATTCAGGTGTTACAAGGTAAGGAATCACGCGGGACAGGTCGTGAAACCTTTACGTATATCCAGTGATATCAGCTCCGACCATGGTAAGGTGCCAAAACTCGTTCTCCAACTTCTGGAGTTCAGCACGAGAACAGTACTTATCCCTCATACGTTCCTTCAGTTCATCCCAAGTTAACGCATAAGCAGCGTTATCACCCAAAGTTTGCACTTGTAAGTTCCACCATGTAAGGGCCTCGTTGAGAAACAGGCCAGTAACGAAAGTGACATGCTGACTAGCGGAACATCTGCTCATTCTGATGGTGGAATCCGTTTTCTCAGTCCATCGCACGAAAGCCACAGCACCGCCCGTGCCATCGTAGTTAAGTGGCTTGCAGTCCAGAAACTGCTTGAATGTGCACCCTGAAATTGGACAAACGGATTATGAATGAGCAAACAGTGAATCGCACGAATAGATCCCGAAAGGATTTGAATGACTTGTCATAAAAAAATGACTAAACATTACCATTAGCATTGTTTCCGTTTGAAGTACCGCTTGTTCCGCCAGTGCTGCCACTGGTTTCGACGCGCGATGCTTCGTACCGTGCTATGGCTTGTGTTATCCTTTCTTCAATTAGTGCATTCAGTTCTGCCTCAGTTGTAGGCATTGGTGGGGGTGGGGGTGGATTAACTGTTCGTGAACGTAAAGCTCTCCTTGGTGGCATGATTCTTCCAAAGCAGAAATAGGATAAAGATTAGACGTTGATTTGGTTTTTTAAATATTTTTACTAAGTAAGAAGAAAGAAAAATATATTCATAACATTAATAGCAATATCACCAAGAAACATATAATGCGAGTAAATAAGTTAACATAATCAATAAGATATGTCCAACCAGACCATTCAGATGCATATAAGAGATAACACCAAGTTTTTCATATATATCATTCAACCGGTTACATAATCGTCTGAAAGGAAACAAAATGGACTCGGGCTACATAACCCGGTCATACTAGTCTAGTACAACAAAAGAGATAACAAAATCTTCCTTCCAACTGTGTGATCCGCTGTCTGTCGGTTGTCTTTAAAACTTGGTGGAGCATCAATATGTACATAAAAACGGGTAACTACATCCCGTTACAAAAGATAACCTGCAAGTGAACGTCTATGGTGGAGGGGGGGACAGGTGGCAGAGTCAAAAGTACCAAACCATGAAGGTGAGTAAGCTCCTACTCGAGTTCATGAACTCGACGGATGAGAAAGTCTATCTGCTGCTCGAGTGTCAGCACACGAGCATGTAAGTCAGGTGGAAAAGCAGGTGGTGGTGGTGGAGCCTGTGGTGGTGGTGGAGCATGTGGTGGTGGTGGAGGTCTAGCGTCATCAAGCTGCTGAAGCTCATGAACTCTGCGAAAAAGTATGTCGACCTGAAGTTGTAGAGATAGTAGAAGATCATTGGTAGTAACAGCTGGGTAATGCAATGGGTGGTATGGATCTGACATGGGCATAACATGAGGTGGAGAGTGTGGCGTAGTAAGAGGCTCGACAGGGACCTGTGGGACTGAGCGAAACTGCTGATAGTATAGGTCCATATCACTGGGTGGTATGTGGGCATGTCCGGATGGCCCGGCCTCATCGGTATGACCAGTAGGTGGTATGATAGGTGCGAAGCGCATGAGGCGAATGTGCTCAGGAGATGCATCTGGTGCAGGGATGACTGGCTCTGCTGGCATGACGTCATCCCCAAAGTCTGCGTTTCGATGTAGGCCAATGGCCTGCAGAGCAGACGAAGTAACGGATGCATAAAAGGAAGCATCCGAGTCGGTATCTGCATCAGAAGAAATATCGATCACCGAGACCACTGGTGATGCAATGTCTAAGATAACCACATCGTGAACTTCTCCGTCTCCCAAATCAGCATCCATGTGATCCACTGGAATCACCGGAACAACATCGTCGTCATCGTCGAGGTCAACGATAAATGGCATAACATCAAGAGGAGCGACATCTAAGGGTATAACCTCGACTACATGTTCACCCTCCGGGTGACCTATAATAATTATATCGTTAAGTGGGGGAGGAATAGCTAACACATCATCATCGATGATGTCGCCCAGAAGTGCGAATGGTTGGAAGTCGTCCATGTCGCTGTCAGATGTAGAGTTGCTATCAGATAAGATGACCTAAACCTCTAGTACGTAATCATCGTCGGATACAATCTCCATGGGGTCTACGTCATCGTAAACGTTGCTCCCTTCGGATGAAGACATGGTGACCTGAGAAATAAGTTGTTCAACACGTATGATTATTTGTTACTTTACATATATACACGAAATGTATTTTTCACATAAGGTTCATTTTAAGTTATCCTAATTGTGTTGTGTAGATTAACTTAAAGTTGCATGTCTACCATTTAGATGACTAAGACACTAATGTCCTTGCTTGATTTGTATGAGATGAATTCTTGTTGAAAATGGACCATGAAAACTGTTTATGCAAATGAAAACATTTGTTTATGTTTAAATGGTTTTCGTGAGAGATCCCTAGTGATTGCAGACTTAGGCTCGAAAAAGAATCCTGGTTCACTACAATCGATGCTCTGATACCAAACTGTCACACCCGCTCATAGCGGAAGCGCGAGGTGTGATCTGTATGGTTTTCATTGCATAAATATCGATGTACATGAACAAACTATATGAATAAAATATACTCCATTGCCATTACATAAGTGTTTCAAAACATTACATCACGAGTTTAGTGTTTCGGTTACAAACCATTAACATAAAAGTAAAGTGTTATTGTTTCATACATCAAAAAGAAAATAAACTACTAAGGTTTAAACCATCATATCGCCGCAAGGAGGCGGAATATAATAGATAAACCCTCCAAAAGATGGCATGGAGTTCCGGTACTTGTTATCTTGACTATGAATCCCGACATGGTCCATTAATTCCCTGAAATACATGTTAAGTTTGGAAAACATCAACAAAAGTTGGCGAATTCATGCAGTTTCGTTGTAAAAGATGTATTTAAAATGTAAGTTGTAGTATGTAAAGCGTCAATGAAATCGTTGATCATTAATGTTTTGCAAGGAAATTAATATGTGTGACGAAAAAGGAAGCAATCCAACCCTAGACAATTTTTATGTCGACTCCTATCGACTGGGACACAAAAGCACTCTTCTGTATGGGTCCACGACCAAGAGCGGGGCTCGCCAAAACCCATTAGATCTAACCATTTGTACCTAGGTCCAAACTGGATTAATGGAGCTTAGATGTATAACCCTAATTCGCACATGATCTAAGGTATTTTTGTTGGTGCATTCATCTGTCGTCTTCGTCTTATGTCGAGTCTCAGATTCGGTACGGTTCGGATTAAGCATGATGTCATCATTCTAGATGATGACATCATACTAATGACATCAAGTGACATCATCATTGAAAGATGATTATTGAATGTTGGTCGTTTATAGTAGTTGGAGCATGCATACCATTTGAAGGCCCAATCGTTTGAAGGCCCAACAGTTTGAGAAAGAAGCCCGTTTGTAGACTTGACCGTTTGAATGTCCAATAGTTTGAAAGTAAATGTCCGTTTGAGGGTGTGGCCGTTTGAAGGCTTCAGTTTGAAACTTGTAACCATTTGAGCATGTTCAAACGATAGGTCTTGTAGTATAAATAGCTTTCAAACTGTCATCATTTGTAACGAACGATTCAAGATTTGATACCGAGGTGCTGCCGGTATTTCCTCTGATTGTAAACACTGTTATTTCAATATACAAGAGGTTTAAAGTGATTTTCTAGTTGTTTTCACATCCGTTTCTTAGTTTCCGCCTCTGAAACGGACTAGAGCTCTTCCGAACAACTCATTCAGGTCGAAATCGATCCTACAAGTGGTATCAGAGCTCAGGAGGAGGAGTTCTTGCCATATTCAGCTTGAAAATCTATCTTCTACACCTTCTTTTCAAAACCGATCAATTTTTCACGGTTAAAATTGGCTGAAACTTTCACAATGTGTGCGTAATTGTGTTATAACAAACCCTTGAAAATATGGCCTGAAAACTTATGTCCGTTTGAACGAGGTCTGGTGTTTCGTTTGAAAACTGGTCCCTTCCACTTGAAAATCATGACTTCCGTTTGAAAACATGCATTTCGTTTGAACGCTCGTTTGAAACTAACCTGATCGTTTGAAATTTGCCAACATGACAGTTTGAACATGGTTCCAGTTTGAAAGTGTTTCAGTCTTCACGTGATTGTACCTTGAGTAGTGTGAACCTATTGAAAGTGCATGGAGTGTGTGAAATATTAAATGAGGTTGTCAGTGCATGTGATTTTATCATTTCGGGTCTCGTGTTTGGATTGATAAAAATTGTCGAACATTGAGTATTTTCTAGCATTGAATCATTAATTGTGTAAACATAATTGCATGTTATCGAGGTATTGAAGGTGCACCGATTCATTCATTGTTGTTGAATATTAAATCAATGTCGGTTTAGTGGACTTTTTGGTCCTATCAGATTTACATGTGAAATAAACATTACAGATTTGTCATATCACTATTCGGTTTAGTGGATTTGAAGGTCCAGTCAATTGTGTTGAACATTTAAATGGTTGTCGGCCACCATTATAATTGAATGAGAATTAATTGTGTTAAGATTAGTGGCCCAATCACATGACTTGGATGAAAGTTTGGCCCAATCAATAAATTTTGAAAAGTGATAATAGTATAATATGTGCATGAGATTTTAAGTGTTTGTTTTAAAAATCTTCGAGTTGTCAGTATACAAAAGTCTTTTATTGTTATCGGTATACAAAAGTCTTTGATGTGATAAAAAAATTCAATGCAATTATTGTGATCTGATCAAAGATGTCAGCGGCCCTATCATACTTCATGTTAGAGTGTATTGGCCCAATCATCAGATTGAAATGCATGTGAACATTTAGTAGTATAAACAAAGTCCTTGGCCCAAGTTTCATCATAGTGGCGGCCCAATCAGTTTTAAGTAAAAGCTGATATTGTCGTCTAAGTGGAGTGTGTAGTCGGATTGTTATATTCATTGGTCAAATCATATAGTTCACTTAATCTTAATAACAGTTTTGATATCAAAGTTGTCGGCCACTAAATTTTGAGATCATATCAAATACAATCAAGTTGTGGCCCAATTGGAAGATATCGAAGCCCAAGTCACTCGAGAGGCGCAATTAACAAGTGAAGTATTGAGTTGTGTTAGTTCAGAGCCCATATTTCTTAGTTCATCAGATCAAGTTCATTGATTCAATCATCTTTACTTCAACAATATTGTAACGAGTTCGCAAATTTTCGACACGAGTCTTAGATCGATTCAACCGTTACACACGTTCATATTTTTTCAGTCCGTTTGATTTCAAACTCGGTTAAGGTCGTGAGGTGTAGTGAGGTCATTGGAAAAAGGTCGAAATCGAATAGCAGTCCGCAAAGTGTGTCAACCTTCAGTCCGCACAGAATATTCATCAGTTCAAGTACCAGTTCGTTTCTATTAATTGATAAATCTTTAAACTGATTGTGTTTTATTTGTGTGTTGTCAGGTTTTTCCCGAAGTATCATCTAATTTTTGAAACATGGCTGAAGAATTTTACAATGCTTTCGCAACACCGGTTGCTCCAGTTACTGCTGCTGAAGCGTTGTATAATGAGAATGAGACGGGAACTCATCAAAAACCACCGAAACTCATGTACATTGAAGATTTTCAGGGTTGGAAAAACCGATTCGAGAACTGGGTTCAAGCTTACAGATTCGCTGCATGGTGTTCATTGCTAAAAGATTATGAGAAACCAAAGAATGAACGTGGATTAGAGAAGGGTTTTAATGATTTTACAGAAGCTGAAAAATTAAAATACACAAGTGAAAAGATGATGATCAGCATCCTTCAGCAAGCTGTTAAAGAAGATATTTTTGTGTTACTTCAACATAACGGAACAGCTAGATCCATCTGGGAAGCGTTGATTCAGAAATTCAGAGGGAGTGCTGATATGATCAAAAACAAAAAGGCGTTATTGAAAAAATCATTCGATATGTTTACAGCTTTCGACCATGAAACTACAAAACAGACCATTGATAGATATTGTCATCTGGTATTGGAAATGGATAGGTTGGATATCAAGAAAGAGGACGATGAGTGGGTCGACAAACTAGCTGAGGCGTTACCACAGCATAAGTGGGGAACATATTTGATGGTTGTGAAACTTATGAGAAAGCCCGAAAGCATGAATTTGGCTCAGTTTATTCAGAAAATCGAAGAGCAGGAGCTGGATATTCAAAAGACAGCTATTATGACAAATCCAAATGCGAAGCAAGATGTCAGTCTGTATTATCGAGGGAACATGTTTGAGACCACTCCCAGTCAAAGTCCAAAGATTAGTCCTGCATTCAGTGCTGATGGTTCTGCAAGTCCAAATGCAAGTACTACAACTCAAAGTGGTGGATCTACTTCATCATTCTCAAGCTTTGATCCAAACTGCAACACACCTAGCCCTCAGAAGCAAAATTCTACAAATCTGCAGTGTAATGTGACTTTGAACATTTAGAATGGTCAACATCTATCTCCTGAAGTGGCTAAGCAACACATGGCATCTCTTGTCGCCATGTTAGAGTCGTATGAAAGTTTGATTGCTGGAAGAATTGGTAATCCGATGCTCACAAAGGAAGATTACGACCAAATCGATGCAGAAGAGCTTCAGCTGATGGATGTGAAGTGGTGCTTAGCTAGTGCATGCAGGAGAGCTGAAAAGTTTCAACAAATTACTGGCAGAGACGAGTTTCGAGGAATGGCTACCTCTCCACTTGGTTTTGACAAGTCAAAGGTTACCTTTTTCCGATGTAAAGGAAAAGGTCACTTTAAACGGGAATGTAAGAACCAAGAGTCAACTGGTAGTCAAGAAAAGAGCAATTACTATCAGAAATCAATCTTTCATCAAATCGATTAACAGCTTAAACAAAAGGAACCGCAAACTGCTCATGGGAAAATGATTGAAGAAGCCAATAGGAAAGCTTATTATGGGATAATAGACCAAAGTGATGAGGTTGTTGCACAGGGGTTTAGCTGGGATAAGTATATACCTAGTGGAACTAAACCAGATGTGGCACTTGTTACTAGGATTCTGGATCAAAATGAGGATTGTCAGAAAAGGATTCCGATATTTCCAGATCTTGGAAGTGATGTTGATACGGATGATGAGGAAGAGTATCTTAACAAATGTACTAAAAGCATTGATCCTGACAGTTTTAATTTTTTCTATGCAGATAAAGTTGAGATGCTGAATCAGAAGAAGATTGCTCGATTTCAAAGAGAGCTAGAAGCAGCAAAGCTACTCGCTGATGAAAAGACGAAGACTGAAACTGTAGAAACAAAAGATGAAGCAGCTGCTGAGATTGTAGTGGAGAAAATTGTCGAAGTCGAGAAACTTGTGGAAGTTGAGAAAATAGTTGAAGTTGAAAAGGTGGTCGAAGTAGAAAAGATTGTCGAAATAGAAAAGATTGTCGAAGTCGAGAAACTTGTTGAAGTTGAAAAGACTGTCGAAGTCGAAAAGATAGTTGAAAAGGTAGTTGAAGTTACTAAGCCTTGTGAGAAATGTTCAGAAGCTTGCAAAGTTTGTGAAGAAAAAGATAAGAAGATTGCTGAGTTAGAGAGAATGAAGGAAGATTTACTGTCTGATGTGAAGTACGTGAAAGAGTCATATGATGTACTGAACAGGACAGTTGACAGTTTAAAAAGAACGAATGCAGAAATTGAAAAGGCAAATGACAAAATGAGTGCAACTTTGATGACAAAGCAGAGTGTTATAAATGATTACATTGAAGATTGTGCTAATTTGAAGAAGGAGTTGGAACTTGAGAGAATCGAGAGTGAAAGGATCAACCGATTACTTTTGAGTTATACTACTTGTGATTATCTGATTGATCGTGTTTATCCTACTGTCGCAGGTCTTGAAGCGTTCAAGAAGAAAGAAAAAGAAGAGGATACTGGTAAGAAAACAAGTGTCAAATATAACAGATGTCCGCCTCCTATCTTTGAGAGTTATTCCCCCAGGAAACCAAATGAGGAACAAGTAGACAAGGCTCTAAACATCAAATTAAAGTCTGAAATCACTGATGAATTACCAGACAATATTGGTGTTACATTCACAGCGTCTGACACTGATCATGAGTCTGAATTAGTCAAAAGAGTTGTCGATCAGGTGTTGGATATGGATGAAGAGTCAAAGTCGGAGTCTAAGTCAGATAGTTCGAGTTCGTCTGAGAAGATTCCGAGTCCACTGGTTAAGAGGGTTTACAATAAAGAATTCGTGTTATCAAAATCTAATTTGAATGACGGATCAATCAAAGTAGCATATACATTGAATGATTCAGACAAATTATATTCTGATGAGGAATTCCCAATAAGAAGTGTTAAAACTGAAATGATCAAAAAGGTTTTCAAATTAACAGAAATTAATATTTCTGAAATAAAAGATTTAAATCTTTCTACAAAACCTAAACCTTACACTTCAAGGATTCAACAAAGAGTAAACAAGAAAATGGGTTACGGTTGTGGTTATAATTTCCAAAAGAAATCAAACCATAATGGTAATCTCAAAAAGAAAGGTCTTGGTTTTAATTCGTCAGAAAATTATAAAAATCAGAAAACTTATAAACCAAAAACAAAATTTGTTTCAGGTGGGAGTTCTGAATATGAGCAGAAGAAACCTTTTTGGAAACAGTCGAATCAAGAGTTTCTTGCTGAAGTGAAGAAGAATGTGAGAAAATCTGTTCAAAGAGTTGACAGAAGAACCTGTTTCAAATGCCAAGAAGTTGGACACATAGTGTGGAATTGCCCCAAGACCAACTACCAAAAACAGGGAGTTTCTTCTAACTCTATTTTGAGAAAAACTTGTGTTGATAAGAAAGAACAATCTGTAAAAATGGTTAAAAAGTTTGAAATTCTACTTCTGAAGAAGGAGAAAGTTCAAAAAGGTTTTACAAAAGAAGAGGTGATTTAAGTAAACAAAAATGGGTGGCTAAATCTGAGGGTAATTCTGACAATGAATCTGATTCCATAAAATCAGAGGAGTCATTGGTTGATAAAAAGATTGTGAATTCCGTTCCAGTGGTGAACGATGAGAATTTTCCATCATTGTCAAAAGAAAATTTGATGAAGAAAGTTGGAAAGGTAGAGATCTCAAATCAATTCTTCGCTGATAAAGGAGAATTTGATGTTGATATGGCTTTCAACGGGAAAGTCAAACACATTTTTGGGAAGATGGTTGATAAGAAGGTAAAGGGTGCTAAAGAATTTTATAAATCAAAATGTTGGTGGGACAGATGTGTTCCAAAGTCACCCAAGGCTGGTGAGGCTTGGGTGGACATTATGTTTGAGTAAAACACCGGACTTGCCGGAGATCCCAAGTTTATATCGTGGATCAGGAATCGGCATCTTTCGTGTAAATGTTGTTGGACTCTTTATGCCCAAGACACATATTAAATTGATGTGGCTAATACGTTATGATCCAAGTCGAGTCATACCCAATAACAAGCTAGACAAACACTTACAATATTTATATATGATATGATCAAACAAATAAATATTAACACTTACAATATTTAGAAATTGGTTTTCTAAATAATTACACTTGATAAACAAATAAATTATATGGATAATTTATTTTGAGAGAATATTTTATCTTGTTATTTAATGGGTTAAATAACATGATAAAAAGTTGTATAAAGTCTTGTGAACATATGATATTATATTTTACAAAAGGTATAAAATAAACAAGACTTAAATTTTATAAAAGAATTGAATTTTTTTTATAAAAATAAGCTAGGCCGCCCCCCCTTCCCAAGACAAAATGGCCAATAAACTTACATGCACTTCTTACATGTTAGATGACATTTGATTGGGTATTCTTCCCTAGACATTTTAAGCCAATTACTTTACATGCAATTGCATGAACCTTGATTGGGGAAGAATGATGGTCCAATGACATTTCATGCAAATGTCATAACTAGAGGCCTTTTGATTGGGCAAGATGGGTGGCAAGATTCTCTCTCCATCTATAAATACCAAGATGTCAAATGAATGAAGTGGAAGACTTGTGTTTTTCTCTCAAAAATTCGGCCATCATAAGGTGTTCTTAAGGTTTTCGGTTTTTGATTCAAGTGTTGAAATCCTAGCTACAATCTGGAAGCTTGGGGTATACAAGCTTGAGGCCTTCTACTCTTGAAGGTAACCATTCAAGAAGCATCATCCTTTTCATCATCCTATTACTCCAAGAAGGTAGTTTTCTAAACACCCTATGGTTGTGTATGATAGTATGCATCTTCATATATGGATCCGGGTTTTGGGATTTTACTTATAAATGAAGTTTACATCATAAAAGTAACATGTTTTAAACATTATTTCCGCTGCGTTTTTATTTCATATGGATGAAATTACTTTGATAAACATGTTAAAATCCCAACAATGGCATCTAGAGCCGCTTATATGAGTGCATGCTTCAATAGATTAAAAATTTCGGGTTTCGGGTTTGAATAAAACCCCATGGCCGAAAATTTTAATATGGTTATCCCTTTGTTTTTCAAGATTATTTTCTTACATGCATAAGGAAATCTTGAAAAATTATTTCATATGGATGATTTGTTTGTTTGGTCAAAAAAATACCTTTTTCGGTTTTTTGTTCATAACCAAAAATGGTTATAAAAGGGAACCATTTTTTTATGCTTCTTGGAATTAATAAATATAGATTTGGATATATTTTTTGGTGCATATGACCTAGCCATGACCTTATGTTGAATGATTGTGTTGTTATTTATTATTTCAATGAGTTGTAATAATTATTTTGTTCTTCCATAAGAAGATATGTAATTTATTTATTTTCATTTGGTATGTAAAATAAATAGATTAGGTGCATTTTATTTTACTAGAAAACATGTATTAGGATATATTTTGTAAAAGAAGATGCACATAAAAAAATGCGGTTTTGGTTTGGACCATAACATTCGGTCCAAAGAACTTCATGGTTTTTAACGGGATTTTAACCCGATAACCAAAACACATTTTTTGAAGTCCAAAGGAATTTGGAGCTGAATATAAAAGACTTTTGGAAGCCCAAAGGAGGTGGAGAAATCACAACACAAGAAGGAGATTTGAAGCATTTGGATGCGGGATCAAGTGGGAGTTCATCGATACATTACTTGTGTCATTTTTCACCCCTTAGGAAGGACCTTTTGGCACACTTGTTTCGGCTAACAAGTGTTGTCAAAATAGTTAGCTATGGTTATGCACCTATTATTATGAATGATGTGCTTGTTTGGTTGCTTATTTTGTTGTTTAGATGATATGTCGATATGCATGACTTAACAAACTAATAATCAACAACAAGCGTAAAATTGGTTCTTAACAAAATCATTAAAATGGTTAATAAAAGGTTTTATTAAAAAATTAATGATTTTTATAATAAAATGGGTTCTATTAAACCTTGAAAATTAGTTTTCACTAAAGTACCATTGATTTGAATGCATGCAAATGTATGGTACATAATATTTTCTAAACTAGAATTTTGAAATATTAAAAACCCTTTTATAAAACAAGTCAAACACCATCCTTTTATACAACACTCGAAACACTTAGGAACTCTTATTGTGGGATAAAGGTCACCTAACCACATTTGAGGGAACTTGTATGTTCGAGGTGGGTTTACCATGTTTGTGGGATAAAGGTCACCTAACCACTTATGTGTATAAACTCACACGTGTGTGTAAGTTGGACGACTTGATTTGGAAACCATGAACTTAGGGTCACCAAAGCATGGGGAACAAAGGTGTTGATGGGATTAAACATGCCAACTAAACATAAAGATGTTTAACCGATCCCAGATGGCTAGAAATTGCAAAGAGTTGCAATTGTCAAACGTTGACTACCTTGTTAATTTAAATAGAGGGATAAAGGTCAACTAACCAATATTTAAATGTAACGTCTGATTCTAGATTTTAATTATTAATTGTCTTTAAGACACAAAAGGGTATTAATGATTAAAATATAATAATATCGAAAATACTAAAATTGAACTTGTTAAATTTTGTAGATGGCCGCTAACAATGCAAACCCGATTACCCAAACCGTCCGAAACCTATCACTAAGAACCATCCTTGAAAAGGATCGTCTCAACCATAACAATTTCATGGATTGGTTTCGAAACTTGAGAATCGTTCTCAAGCAAGAGAAGATATCCTATGTGTTGGACGATCCTATTCCTGATGAACCTAACGTGGAAGATGTGGAAGCCTACAACGATTGGGTTAAGTATACCGAAGACTCCATGCAAGCCTTGTGCCTCATGTTGGGAACTATGATTCCCGAAATTCAAAAGGATTTTGAACACCACGGGGCATACGACATGATTACCCAGTTAAAGGAAATGTTCATACAACAAGCAAGGGTAGAACGCTTCGAAACTGTTCGGGCGCTTCATGCATGTCGGATGGAGGAAACCCAATCGGTATAATCTTATGTTCTCAAGATGAAAAGCCACATTGATCGCCTCGAATGGCTAAATTGTCCCGTCTCCAAAGAGTTGGCTACGGATTTGATCCTCAACTCTTTAACAAAGAAATTTGAGAGCTTTGTTATGAATTACAACATGAATGGATGGGACAAGAGCATTGGTGAGTTTCATGCAATGCTCAAAACGGCTGAAGCAAGTATGGGCAAAAAGGCTTTACCCGTCCTAGCGATCAATGAAGGAGGCAACAAGAAGAGGCCCCACCCCGACTCTAAAGCAACCTATGCTAAAAGAAAGGGACACGTCAAAGGAAAGGGAAAAGGAAAAGCTAAAGCAGAACCCGCCAAACCAAAAGAGAAGAAGCAAAAGGTTGCTACGAATGACCCATGTTTTGAATGTGGTGAGATAGGACATTGGAAGAGAAATTGTCCGACCTATCTCAAAGAGTTGAAAAACAAGAGGGATGCAGGGCAAACCTCAGGTACTATCTTTATGATACGTGTTGAGCTTAATGTTATTTCTTCTAACACATGGGTACTAGATACCGGATGTGGAACTCATATTTGCAATTCGTTGCAGGGGTTCAAAAGAAATAAACATTACAAGAAGGGGGACGCTAGTCTCTTTATGGGCAACGGAGCAAAAGTTGAAGTCGAAGCTCAAGGAGACTACGTTTTAGAACTTCCAAGTGGTTTGGAAGTTATTTTGAAGAATGTTTTATATGCTCCTAGTTTGACTAGGAACATAATTTCTGCTTCCCTTTGAGACAATGTGGTTTTAAATTTGGATTTGTTAACCAAGACATTTATGTTTATATGAATGATGTGTTTTATTTTAAAGCTATGTCTTTAAATGGTATTTATGAATTAGATCATGATAACGCATCATACCATAGCTCAATGTACCAAGTAACCAACAAGAAACTCAAAATGGATTTGAGTGATTCCTATCTTTGGCATTGTCGCCTTGGACATATAAGCAAGAATCGCATGCATACACTTCAGAAAAATGGTCTTTTAAATACAAATGAAGATAATTCATTTGATGTATGCGAATCTTGTTTACAAGGCAAAATGACCAAGACGCCCTTTAGTGGAACATTTGAAAGCGCTAAGGACTTATTAGGTATCATACATTTGATGTATGCGAATCTTCTGTCACACCCCGGCCGCGGTAAAACAACGAAAGCCGCGGCAGAAACGCCGGGGAGGTGAGTAGCGACAGAATTATTGTTTCAACAACCATGGCAAATAAAGTTATGTATTATTAAAATTAAAGTTACATTGTCTTTGAGTTCAACTAAAACTACATAATAACTGTATTTTAAGTCACTAAGGCCCGAGTCCGCCTAAGTGTAGCACAAACATCCTTATGCATTAGCACCTGAAACACATGTAAAAATAGGTACGTCAGCATAAAAATGCCTGTGAGATACATAGGTTTTGTTTATGCAGATTCATGACTTGTTTTTGAAAGAAGTGTTTAAATAAAATGATGTCATGAATCTTGTAAAATGTTTTTCTTTGTAAAATCATGTGAAAATCGATATGAAAATCGATATGAAAATCAAATGATAATGAATGAACAATGCATGGTTAAATAAATAACCAAGTGAAAATGAGTTTGTATAAAAATGTGTAATTTGTAAGACAATGTCATGTTTTTGTATAAAACGTTTCATGTCTTGTCCAAGTGGTTTATATAACGCAACGATGTATAATACGATAAAAACACTTATATATAGGAAGTACCAGCGGCGTATCCACCATGCTTTTATCATATAACACATAGCCCCGTTACATAAGTCACTTAACATTAACCAACCAAAATGTCTTGTTCTATGTCAAAAATGTGTATGTGTAAACCATGTACAATGTCATGTGTGAAATGTTTCATGTATAACCAAATGAAATGCATAGTAAGTAGGAAATCATCTACTTAACTATGTAATGATGTCTAATGTGAAAACAAATGTCATGTATGGTGAATAACTAGAAGTTACTCAACCCCATAGAAAATGTACAAAACATGTTTTTGAATAAACCTAAGTTTAAATCAAATGTTATGCTTTGCAGAAAAACAATGCTTTATGATTACAAACATTTATACAGTAATGTTAATCGCATACATTCAAGCCTTGCGACTGTGGCGACAAACCCTTAAACGAATTAAAGGTTCATCTAAAGTTATGTAGTCGGATTCTGTCATCCCCAACTTCCAAACAAACCTAGGAAGTCGGAAACTGGAGTTGTCAATTCCTATGGTACCATTACATAAGTCCGAGCGGCGTGATCAATGTTAATGAACGTATTATTGTCCCGATTTAACATACCTAATGTCATAACCAATGTAGCATGTGAAAACCATGTACTAGGAATGCTAAGTAAACATGCCTAGTAGAAATGTTCATGTAAAAACAATGTGCTAGCATGCTCAGTAAACATACATAGCAGAAATATCATGTAAAACAATGTGTTCCATATGCTAAGTAAACATATGCAACAAATGTGTAACAAATCAATGTGCTAGCATGCTTGACATACATAGCAAAACACAAATGAAAGCATGTACTATATATGTACTAGGTGAAAGTAGTATTTTTATGTCATAAAAGCATGAAATGCATGAAAGTAACATGTATGTACATGTGTATCACCCCAAAATATTTGAAAACGGTAAAAGAGGGGAACTATGTACTCACTTGGGGTTGCTAATTAGTCTTGAGAATAAGACCAATTTAAGATCCAAGGGTCACGGAATCAACCGGCACCTAGTATAGGTAACTATGTTAATAATCGGCTCCTAAATCGGGAGATAGGATAGAATGAGGTTCTATAAATCAAATGAGTAATTGAACTCATATGGTGTGATTTGATAGGCCCTACATTCTGATTGGAAAGTTTACCTAAGTGCTTTTGACCCGTTTCGACACATTATGGTAACATAAGCCACTATAATGCGTCGTTAGCGTAAAACTATGTTCGGATGGTTAACTATGTGCTATGCCAAGTCTTACATGCCCAATAATCCCTAAACATGTTACTAAATCAGATTACATGTCAAAAATATGTTCACATAGTCAAATTACAGATTTATGCTTCAAAGCGCATTTTGGTCTTTTCCTATGGGCATACAAGCTAACTAGCAAATGACTAACCAATCGTAGGTGACCATAAGGTTATAACCTCAGTGGTTATTCCCTATGAAACTATGATCACTTACTAAGCTTGGTCGGATCCTAAAGATCGACCAAACGGGTCGGGTTTGAAAGTCTAAGCGGTTGTTTAGACCGCTTACCTTACGACCCTAAACAAGCACAAACTAATAGTGTCGAGTTAGACATGTCAAAACATGTCCAACCTACTGATTTGGTATCAAAACAAAGTGTTTTGATACCCTAAAGTAGTTCCGAGGCAAAATGCGTGCTAAAACGCATTTTGACCGAAACTTTGACTCGACACTACAACTAGCTAACGTGGTAATCAGCGGTTATTGTGACAACCCTCACTAAACCAGGTATCCGTACGACTTAATTAACTGTTAATTGTTGCCTAATTACTGTGCTTAACTGAGATTTCTGATAAACTGCTACTTGATTGTTGATACTTGTACATATCTGCATCATACTTTGATTTTTCCGTCACTACATTATTTATTTACTGAACTCTAGTGACAAACATGATGCACAAAAGCACAGTAGCACTTGAACGGATAACCTATTTGACATGCTGATATAGCCAGCATCAGGCAGACACTGCCTCTAAAGGCCTGTATGAGCCAGAAATATTTTACTGCACCCATAGAGTGTGTAGGGATACAAGGGTTGTATAATTGCGTCTCTAGGAATAAGATACAGAGATTGGATGTGCCTAAAACGTATTCTAAGCACAAAACACAACACTTCTATTTACATACTAGCTTCTAGCTAACTAATAAAGTGCCAAAACATGAGGAATTATTCCTGACACTTTGCAGAATAAATTGTGTCGCTAAAAATATTATTTACAACGCTTAAAGGATTACTTAAGCACTTTAACGGATTACTATCCAACCGAACAACCGGACTATACCCGGAACATAAAAATATTGCCAGAAATATTGTTAGTCTTTTTCTGAGCCAGTTAGGGTCCCTGATTACCCTAACACCCGCATTATAACGCGTTAAACAACTAACGGGGTTAAACTCTAAAAGTAACCGACTTAACCAAACTAAACATTAACTGAACGATCAAGACCCAACCGGGTGACCCCACCCCCCTTTAGGCCGGTTCCATTCTAATGGAACTAGAGGGTACACCTTTTTATTATTTAATTAGATTTCGTGGATATCTAGAACATGAAACCGATGGACGATAACGCTTGATTTTTCTATAAATACCTCTCTCTCACACACAAGATTACACACACACACTAAACACCCAACTTTCACTCTCTCTTGCTCCCTCTCTTCTCGGCCGAGAGCACCCACATCCATCCATCATACTTTCGGTTCTTGTCTTGCCATTCCGAGTGTACACAAGTGTCGGGGATCACGTACGAGGAAGCTTAAAGCAAGCGGAAGCTAAAGGACCACGTTCATTTGCTTTTATCCACGCCATTTTCGCCAAAGATCTTCCCTAGCCCCGAGCTAGAGGTATAACGTTTAAAACTTGTTCTTGATCGTATCTAAAGTGGTTAAAAGGATTTTTAACGGTTAAAAGTCGGTAACCCATCTTTTGAATCTAAAAAGTCTACAAAAACTCGAATATCGTTGGTTAAAAGCATATAACGCGTGTAAAAGTCGTAGTATTCGAATATGTTGGTTAGTGAGACCCGATCTACGATGTGGTGGCTCTTATCATCGTTTAACCCGACTTTGTTAAGATCCCGAATCTTGACATACACTTGTTTCTTTTGTACAAGGGTTAAAAGGTGAAACTCCACCACACGAGAAACATGAACTTGTGTAAAAATGTTTTGACATGAAAAATAGTATTTAAAACGAGCCGATCTACGTATGTACAAGTGGTACATTCGTAGAACCAAGTGTCGAGAAAATCATATTTTATATAAGTTGGATAACATGCTAACAAAGATGATTTTTATAAACTACAAGTATATAAACACTTGTGAAATGAAAGATCCGACAAAATAACAATTTTTATAAAAATTGTCGGGAAGTTGTAAAGAGTGAATTGTTCCAAAAACGGGGTTTTTGCAAGACTAAACTATTTTATACATAGATCCACTAAATATAACGAGATCTACACAATAGTTTTAGAAAAACTACCAGTTCATGTAATATTGTGAGTTTACATACTAGTCTACAAGTTTGAAGTGTTGAAACTTGTTTAATGTGTTGGAAATTGATTGGTTGATTTAAAAGAAGTATTGGAATGATTTTGTAAAAGAAAATGATACGCTTAAAAGCGTGGCCACCTCCAGTTACAGGGGAAACTCTAGTTACAGGGGAAACTCTGGCGAAATTTTTCTAAAATCTAACACTTAGAATTATTTACAAGTGTTAGACTACTTTTGACATATTTTCAAATATATTTCGCCATGACTTTATTTACAAATATTCGGAGGTGGGGTTTTCACAAAATAAACGTGATAAATATTTATTCGATAAATATATCTTTCACAACACTGTTTATGATTATTTTGTGAAAATGTATAAATATTATTTTTAGAGTAAAAATAATATTTGCTAACTCTGTCGAACCCAAAATAATACAAACGCTTATACGACAAACATATAAGTTACAATGGTAATTACTATTACCACTTAATCGCCAAAACGTAACTTACGCTTTATACGGAAATACTCATGAATGCGGATATTGTCAACGTATTATTTTGGAAAGTATTATGTAAAAAGAAAATATATTATTTTTGAGAAAAATAATTATATTTTGGAATGAGAAATAAAATATATTAAGTGAGACTTAATATTATAAACACGCATGTATTAATTCCCCCATCCTTGGGAAGGAGATTTTCTACCAAGTATATACACGGAACGATTGTCTAACCGTTTCCCGAAAATGTAAACTATAAAGCTAAGGCACGGCCATCCGTCTAATAGAATTAGCACATGTAGGTCGTTGCGCAGCAGTTGGATATTTGGATTACTTGGTATTGTGACGCACTCACTGTGAGTTCATGTCCCCCTTTTCTCTTAACTGTTTTCAGTTTTATAAACTGCGGGGGTGAAATACATGTTACTATGATTTTGAATACTTGATACATGGTATGGTTAGCGTAAGGAGGTTTACTACTTAGATCATGTGAGTGGGTAGGCACAACTTGAGGCCATTAATCCTCGTAGTAGGACCGAGGGACAGGAGCGGTAGATCTATCTGGGTGTAGCGAGCCCAGCCCCAGGTCCAGCATAACGGACCTCGGGGTGACTTAGTGCCTGACGCATAAATCCGCTAGGTTTGAGTCATCCCTACTTGCACTTCACACATATCAATGGCCTTGCAAACCATTGGTGATCTCTTTTTCCTTATTTGCTACATACCAGGTTTTTGATAAAGATAAAGGTTTGTTTACGCACTTTCGCATGAACTCGATCAACATTATTGTTGATTTTTCAACTTACATGTATTTCAGGAAATTAACGATCTGGCGCGGTATGGCTTGTTTTCCGCTGCATTAGGCCCGAGGTCATCCAGGGTTCGAGGCTTGTGACTCTTTCCTCGAATCATGTTTATGTTAAGTTTGCGTTTGTAATGTTTAGACAAAGTTATGGTTGTTGGGTGTTAACCCATTAAGACAATGTTTTACTATTTTATTTTCAATGGATGATCTTGCATATTTTTAATTCATATAGCTTGTTATGATTAAGCTATGGTATTAAGAAGTCACACCAAATTAACCACGCTTCCGCAAAGCCAGGGTGTGACAGCTTGGTATCAGAGCTCTGATCATAGCGAACTAGGATTCTTTCTTGAGTCTAGACTATGATCACTAGGGCTCTCACGAAAACATTTTTCTGCATACCACTTAAGTCCAGATCCAAAACCTTTTTATAAACAAATGTTGAGCATATTTTATTTATTATTTTTAGGCTCAGTCTGGGAGGCTGAGGCTCGGTCTGGGAGACTGAGGCTCGGTCTGGGAGGCCGAGGCTCGATCTAATGGATCGAGGTAGTTGTCTAGTGGGACTAGGGAGTCAGTCTGGGAGGCTGGGAGAATTTGCTAGTGGGACTAGGGAGTCAGTCTGGGAGGCTGGGAAAGTTTGCTAGTGGGACTAGGGAGTCAGTCTGGGAGGCTGGGAAAGTTGGCTAGTGGGACTAGGAAGGACAGTCTGGGAGGCTGGGAGGCTAGTGGGACTAGGAGGATTATGTGATTATTATTTGGTAACTTATGTGATTACCTGATTTACTGATTATTTGTGCATACTTGTGATTGTGTTACAGACACATGGATACATCAGGCACCGGAGACTCAGATACCACTGGACCTCTACCCATAGTGTCGGATGACATTGTGTCATCGGAGCATGAGGTGCATACCTCAGACTACACGAGCACGGATGATGATGACTTCCAGCCGTTCGCTCTACCCGACGGCATTGATGAGCATACTGATGACTCCTTGCCCTTCGCTTTACCCGAGGGTGCCTATGAGCCTATTGATGGCGATCCTGCTGAGTATCTTCCCCTTGCTGTGATTCCAGCTCCGATCCCCCTTGCTTCATACCCAGCACACGAGTTATTACCAGACGCCGAGGCTGACGGCGACATTGATCTCTACGAGGACGAGCCTTTTGAGGACGAGGTTCCTGATGCAGCCCCTTTACCCGCTGGCTGTCTCTTGATGATCGCTGGTGCTCCAGCTGGAGACTCGCCCGTCCACTCACCAGTCCCAGACTCCTTTGAGTCTGTGGCATCTGCTCCATCTCACGAGGTGAGCACTCAGCATTTTGTTCATGACTCGGACCCCGATCAGGCATCTTCTGCCGCACCCATTCCGAGCTTTGTGTTCGAGCACGACGATATTGAGGATTCCGATCCCGTTTTTCCTCCAGGATTTGATCCTGACCGCGATATTGAGTATATTCCTATGGACCAGCATATGGAGGACCCTGTTGATCCCGTCGATCCTATCGATCCCTTTGATCCAGAGTTTGATTTTGACATGGCTTTTGATGACCCGGAGCCTGCCGTAGCCCCAGAGCAGGCAGCTGCTCTCGATCCTGTGCATGAGCATGACTTGGTACATGCTGACATTCCTGTCGAGCCCGTTTTGGCTGACCCGCCAGTTGGCGATCTTCCTGTTGATGATGTCCCTTTGTTAGCTGCTGATCATGCTGTTGATCCTTTTGTTGACCCACCTTTGATTGCTGACATCCCTGTTGACCATCATATTGATCATGTTGATCCTGTCATTGCTCCTTTTGATCCTGTACCCATTGAGCCTGAGCACGCTCTATTTGCAGAGCATATGGATCCACCTGATGAGGAGGCTCAGCACGGTTGGATATCGGCTGACGAGGATGTTCCACCGCTTCCACCACATCACACTGAGGCACATCATACTGATTTTTCATTTCAGATCCCACCGTTTGTACCTCCAGCAGGGCCTGGAGAGGGCTCTTCAGCCCACCCCTTTGGGCACGTACCGATGCCTATGCCTTTCATACCTCAAATGACACCTGTTCCATCTTCTGTTCATGTAGCACCATTCGATCCCACCAGCACACCACTGCTTTGGTCATCTTCCTCACCGATGCCACCCACTGATCCATATCATCCATTCCATGTGGGACATACCATAGAGGACGTCTTGATGTCCTTTGTCCATCAGCATGAGTCCCATACACAACGACTCCAGGAGCTCGAGAGAGCTCAGCTATCACTAGGTCCATATCTTGGTCAGACATCCTCATCTTTTCAGCCTTTTCGATCATTACCTCCTGACTTTGCTGCCCGACTTTCGACTATGGAGCAGCAGATTACATCTGTTATTCGCACTCAGCAGGCGATGGAGGAGGATTGGCTTCATTTACGCCGCTTACTTTACACTCACTTTCCCCCTCCTCCACCCCCATCCGCATAGGGCTCATTAGTGCCATGGTGGTAGACGTAGGTGAGACGACCGCGATTGTGACTGCACAGCCTTTTGGAGACCATCTGACGATACTGATTTTTGTTGATATTTGTTGATGTACTGGATGTATGTGACACTGATGTGATATTGTTTTTGACAGGGGTGATGTAGCCCCTATTTGATTTGTGATTGTATGATACAGTGACGTACTGATACCCTTACCACATTATGGTCTCGATATATATAACAATCGCCGTATTCTCACCATATCTGATTCACTTGATTGCTTATTTATGTTTTGTGACATGGGATGTTGTATGTATGATATTTGCAACATGGGATGTTGGGACATGGGATGTTGTATGTATGATATTTGCAACATGGGATGTTGGGACATGGGATGTTGTGTGTATGATATTTGTGACATGGGATGTTGGGACATGGGATGTTGTGTGTGATATATAGATAACATGAGATGTTATATGCTATTACTATTACTATATACGTATGTTTATTATGGCCTAATCGACGTACGCATCTTTAGAAGATGGCACCAAGACGACAACCTCAGCCGATGCCTACTACTCAGGACGAATTACAGCAAGTCATTGCGGCCGCCATTGCTCAATATGCTGCCTCGCAAGAAGGACCAAGCGGAAGTAGCTCGAACATTAACGGCAACCAAAATCCTCCTCATGGTAACCCTAAGTCATTAAGACATACCATGGCCTAAATGGATTCCTTTAGCAGATGCTAATGTCGTTCCTATGATGTAATGTATGTGCAGGGTGCACCTACAAACAATTCTTGGACTGTAAGCCCATAAACTTCGACGGCACAGGTGGTGCTGTTGCTTTCGTCCGCTGGGCAGAGAAGACCGAGTCCGTACTTCGCATGAGCAAGTGCGCTGTGGATCAGCAAGTCACTTACATCTCAGGGCTATTTGTGGATGGAGCCCTATCCTGGTGGAATCTACAGGTCCAGACCCTTGGCGAAGCCGCAGCTTACGCACTGACCTGGACAGAGTTGAAAGAGCTTATGCGCAAGAAGTACTGTTCACGCGCGGAAATTCAGAGGTTAGAGACCGAATTCTGGCACCTAAAGATGGAAGGTTCGAAGATAGCTGAATATGTTCAGAGGTTCCACGATTTGTCGCACGTGGTACCCTATATGGTTACACCGGAGTTCAAGAGGATTGAGCGCTTCATCTGGGGATTGGCTCCTCAGATAATCAGCATGGTGACTTCTTCCAAACCTGCAACCATCACAGAAGCCATTGATCTGAGTGTGGCTCTCACCGAAGAGGCGATTCTGTGACAACTCGAGTTTCTGACTTTCACTTTCGCATTAAATGCGCGTTGACTTTGACTGTTTAGTTGTTTGGATTGTGGACTTGAAATTGTACGCGATGTATTTTAATGAAACGTATTGTCGTTTTGCCATATGTGATTACTTGCTGTGGTAGAATATAATATTAGAATTATTATTAAAAACACTTAGTCTAAAAACACTTAATCTAGACCACGAAACATGACCCACAGTTCGAAGGATCTCGAAACATATCCTTCGATTCGAAGGATCAACTTTCGACCAGAAGGACCACGAAACATATCCTTCGACCAAGGACCCTATCCTTCGACATCTTTCGGCCCAGCCTTTCTAATGGGCTTGGCCCATTTCTGTGATACGTTTAAATACGTGAATGCATGTAAGTCAACAGTTAGTTTTCGGAAAACCCTAGTTCTATTGTGTGTGTGTGACGGCATAGCAGACCCATCCTCTGTTCGAAGGATTTCATTCCGTAATCCAGATTTCCGGTTAGTGTGTGATGTTGTTTACGATGCTTTGATTTCACGATGCTTTGATTTCATGACTAATCTATTGTCTTGCAATATATTGTTGTATGTTAATCGGATATGTATGATTATCGGATTTGTTTTGATGATGTTCAATGATAATATTTTATGGATCGGTTATGAGAACCGGATATGTATGTTAGATAGTTGAACCGAATGATGATTATGTTTACATGACACATAGATGACGATTCGGATTGGTTGATGATTGATTCTGTTACCGTTAAATGATTTCTGGGAATGATAGTAACTGTCGTAGATGATCTTGTGCCTTCTGTGAAATGTAACTGATGAAATGTGCTTGTTAATGATGATGACGGCTGTAGATGATTAGGGTTTCTGTTTCTGTAATTGACTGCGTGATATCCGTAACTGATTGTGATCAAACGTAACTGATATGTATCGAAAGATACTTGCTACTCGAAACATAGTTGTTGTCGAAAGATGCTTGTTAGTCGAACCATAGTAGTGTTGACCGAAGGATAGTGTTGACCGAAGGATAGCATTGACCGAAACATAATTAGGTTGACCGAAAGATGACAGTTGGTCGAAAGATGGCATTGGTTCGAAACATAGCATTCGGTCCGAAGGATAACTGTGATAACTGTTTGTCGAAAGATCACTAATGTACCGAAAGATAAAGGTGGATCGAAAGATATATTTATGAACATATTTTGAATGTTGGAATGTATGTTTGATTTTATTTGGCATGCCATGCTTGGTGATGAATGTTAACATTGGTATTCGTGTACACTAGCTGATGGTTTGATGTGAAACAATACGTGTTGTGCCGATATGCAAACTGACTGTTATGTGAACATTAAATTGCATGCGTATCATTGCGAACATGAACTGATTTGTTATACGTGCATACAATAGGACGTGATTAATTACTTGTGAGTGCATAACCTAGCATACCGAGCAAACCAAGGTGAGTTCACACAGCCAAGGCATGGGTTCCCAGGGTGGGAATGGGTTGGATGATTATTTGTGCATGCTTAAATGATACTTGTCGAACTGCCTTCGCACACACCCTGGTTGGTAAAGACTATGGTCGCGAACGAACTACTCAACTGCCTTCGCACACACCCTGGTCGGTAAAGACTATGGTCGCGAACGAACTGATAAATTGCCTTCGCACACACCCTGGTCGGTAAAGACTACGGTCGCGAACTAATGAACCTAATCTTCGCACACATGCCTGTGAGGCCGCGATGGAACTGATACGATATGAGACTTAATTGAACGAACGCATTATTACCCAAACTAAACTATTAACTGTGAACTCGCTCAACTAGTTTGTTGATCATTCTGTTACATGCCTTGCAGATCGTTAGGTACTTGGAGCTTGCACTGGAGAAGCGGGTCGTTGTGGACAAGGATCGTGGCTTTTCTCTTGAACTATTATGACACTTAAAACTGTTAACTACTACTGGTTTATTTACTATGCTTCCGCTACATTTTGAAACGATGATTTGTTTGATCACCTTTTGTATTGAATGGATGGTTTTCAGTTATTTTACTTAATATTAAATGCATGTTCAATATGATTGGTGGCTTGATCCTGGTCAGTCACGCTCCCAAGCGGTGATACTCCGCGTGTGGATTTTGGGGGTGTGACAGATTGGTATCAGAGCCATTGGTTATAGAGAACTTGGTTTTAATATGGAAAAACGTTTTTATTAAAACCAGACTATAACCAGAACAGTGCTCTCAACGATCCACAACGACGCTTCGCTCCACGTGCAAGACTCAACTTCCTAGGTAATAAGGTTTATGTTTATTGCCTACATGCTAGAATTTGCATAGAACTTTGCTCGTAGTATGCTTACATTACCTTGCTCACAACTTGTCATTGCATGAGAATACTTATGTGCTTACACTCTTCTGTCATCGCACTATTCGCGAACTCTTCTCACTTATGTTGCCTTTGATGTGAAGATCAATGGCCGCACGAATTACCATGACTCAAGCCCAGCTAGAGGCTCTCGTTGCTGCGGCAGTTGCAGCCGCCCAAGCAGGTAGTATACCCTGCAGTATAGACACTAGGATCTTTAGATCCTACATTAATTCTCGTACTTAACTTTGCCCTATTCGTACACAATAGGTCAACCCGCTCAGCAACAACCTGGGTGCACCTTCAAGAATTTTATGGAATGTCGTCCTAGCTCGTTCAGTGGCACGGAAGGAGCAGTTGGACTCCTCCACTGGTTTGAAAAGCTCGAGTCGGTTTTCGAAATGTGTGAATGCCCTGAGGCTCGCAGGGTGAAGTTCGCCACTGGCACACTTGAAGGGATTGCGCTCACTTGGTGGAACGCACAAGTGCAGATCTTAGGGTTGGCAGCTGCTAACGCCACACCCTGGAATGAATTCAAAGAACTGATCAAGAGGGAATACTGCACTAGAGAAGACATTCACAAGTTGGAGGACGAGTTGTATAATTTGAAAATGGTTGGTTCGGAAATCGAAGCTTACACCAAGAGATCGAATGAGTTAGCTGTGTTATGTCCAACTATGGTGGACCCTCCATACAAGCGTATCGAGTTGTATCTCAAAGGGTTGGCACCAGAAATACAGAGCCACGTTACCTCGGCTAACCTCAACAATATCCAGGAGATACAGCGTCTCGCTCATCGCATCACCGATCTGGCAGTGGATCAGAATAAACTGCCAAAGCGTATCAGTGCTACTGCTGCCACTACAGCTGCTACTTCTGCTACACCCAGCGACAACAAGAGAAAATGGGATGGGGATTCCAGCAGGGGATCGGTGTCTGTTCAGTCCCAAACTCAGCAACGTCGCACCAACGATTACCAGAGTCCGAGTCAGCAATCATCGGGAAGTCAGGGTCAACGAGGTTATCAGGGAAATCATCCGTGGTGCAACAAGTGCAACAAACACCACAGTGGAAGGTGTCGGAAAGATCGCTGTCAAAGATGCCACAAGATGGGCCATGAGGCCAAAGATTGTAGAAGCGCGCGACCAGTAAACCAGAACCAGCAACTCCCACCGCCAGCTCCACAGAATCAGCAGCAGCAGCCACAGCGTGGAAATCGGGGATGTTTCCAGTGTGGGGCTGAAGGTCATTACAAACGCGATTGCCCTCAGTTGAACCAGAATCGCAACAACAACAACAACAACCAGGGCAACGGAAATAACAACAATCAGGGTAATGGTAACAACAACAACGGGGGAAACAACAACAACAACGGCAATGAAGCTCGTGGTCGTGCTTTTGTGTTGGGTCGAGGAGATGCAGTGAATGATCCCAATGTGGTTATGGGTAAGTTTCTTCTCGACGATATATATGTTACTGTCTTATTTGATTCGGGTGCTGATACAAGCTATATGTCATTGAAAATGAGTAAATTATTAAAACGTACACCAACACCCCTAGACACCAAACACATTGTAGAACTAGCCAATGGTAAAAGTGTAGAGGCTGCTCAGGTAGTCAAGGGTTGTAGTATTGTTCTAGCGGGTCAGACTTTCTCGATTGATCTCATACCCATAGTTTTGGGTAGTTTCGACGTCGTCATCGGCATGGATTGGTTATCCCAACATCATGCGGAGATCTTATGCAAAGAAAAAGTTATTCGTATTCCTCGCTCCAGTCAGGAACCTCTCGAAGTACAAGGTGACAAGAGTGGTGCTGTGGTTGGCATCATCTCTTACTTAAAGGCGCAGAAATGTTTACGAAAGGGACATACTGCCATTCTGGCACTTGTCACTGACGCATCAGCAAAGGAAAGGAAGCTGGAGGATATACCAGTTGTGCGTGATTTTCCTCAAGTGTTTCCTGAAGATTTACCTGGTTTACCTCCTCATCGTCAAGTCGAGTTTCAGATTGAGTTAGCTCCTGGAGCAGCACCAATAGCCCGCGCACCGTATCGTTTAGCTCCAACCGAACTGGAAGAACTGTCGAAGCAGCTGCAAGAGCTCGTGGAAAAGGGCTTTATTCGTCCAAGCTCTTCGCCTTGGGGAGCTCCAGTGTTATTTGTAAAGAAGAAAGACGGTACGTTCAGGATGTGCATCGACTACCGCGAACTCAATAAGGTGACGGTGAAGAACCGTTATCCTCTTCCGCGCATAGATGACCTATTCGACCAGTTGCAAGGGTCGTGTTATTATTCTAAGATTGATTTAAGGTCAGGGTATCATCAGCTGAGAGTCCGGGATGAGGACGTCTCCAAAACCGCTTTCAGAACTCGCTACGGTCATTACGAGTTTCTTGTCATGCCATTCGGGCTTACGAACGCGCCTGCAGTCTTCATGGATCTTATGAACAGGGTGTGCAAACCGTATCTTGATAAGTTTGTTATCGTCTTCATCGACGACATTTTGATTTACTCCAAGAGTCAGGAGGAGCACGAGCAGCACTTACGTCTTATCTTAGAACTTCTTCGAAAGGAGCAACTGTACGCAAAGTTTTCAAAATGCGACTTCTGGCTTCGTGAAGTCCACTTCTTAGGCCATGTGGTAAACAAGGATGGGATTCATGTCGATCCATCCAAGGTTGATTCGATCAGAAACTGGCCAGCACCGCGTACACCGACTGAAATACACCAATTCTTGGGTTTGGCGGGTTACTACAGGCGATTTATTAAAGACTTCTCCAAGATCGCGCAACCACTTACTATGTTAACACAGAAAGGTGTCGTTTACAGATGGGGTAATACGCAAGAGACCGCTTTTCAGTACTTAAAAGATAGGCTTTGCAGCGCACCTATTCTCTCACTGCCCGAGGGCACGGATGACTTCGTGGTTTATTGTGACGCATCGATACAGGGGCTTGGTTGCGTATTGATGCAGCGGGATAAAGTTATTGCATACGCCTCTCGGCAACTCAAGGTTCATGAACGGAATTATACGACGCACGATTTAGAGCTGGGAGCTGTTGTTTTTGCGCTTAAGATATGGCGACACTACCTGTACGGTACCAGGTGCACGATTTACACCGATCACAGGAGTCTCGAGCATATTCTTAAGCAAAAGGATTTGAATATGCGTCAACGAAGATGGGTTGAACTTCTGAACGACTACGAATGCGCCATCAAGTATCATCCAGGCAAGGCCAATGTTCTGGCTGATGCCCTCAGTCGGAAAGACACTCTACCTAAGCGCGTGCGAGCGCTACAGCTTACTATTCAGTCCAGTCTTCCTACACAGATACGAGCTGCTCAGTTAGAAGCACTGAAACCCGAAAACGTCAAAGATGAAGCCTTACGCGGCTCAAGGCAACGCATGGAACAAAAGGAAGACGGCGCCTACTATGTAACGGGGCGTATTTGGGTCCCACTTTATGGCGGCTTACGCGAACTTGTAATGGATGAAGCTCACAAGTCTCGCTATTCGGTACATCCAGGGTCGGATAAAATGTACCACGACATCAGCACTACTTATTGGTGGCCTAGTATGAAGGCTCACATCGCTACGTACGTTGGAAAATGCTTAACCTGTGCGAGAGTCAAGGTTGAATATCAGAAACCAGCTGGTCTACTTCAGCAGCCCAAGATACCTCAATGGAAATGGGAAGAAATTTCCATGGATTTCGTTACGGGCTTACCAAGATCCCAGCGTGGGAATGACACTATTTGGGTAATCGTTGATCGACTCACAAAGTCTGCTCACTTCTTGGCTATCAAAGAAACGGATAAGTTTTCTACCCTAGCAGACATCTACTTGAAAGAAGTTGTTTCAAGGCACGGAGTGCCCACTTCCATTATTTCGGATCGCGATGCACGATTCACGTCAGAGCTTTGGCAAGCGATGCACAAATCCTTCGGCTCACGTTTAGACATGAGCACAGCATATCACCCTCAGACGGATGGGCAGTCTGAGCGCACGATTCAAACTCTAGAAGACATGCTTCGAGCGTGTGTTATCGATTTCGGCAACGGCTGGGAAAAGCACCTCCCTTTAGTGGAGTTTTCATACAATAACAGTTACCACACCAGCATTCAAGCCGCTCCATTTGAGGCATTGTACGGACGTAAATGCCGATCACCTCTCTGTTGGGCAGAGGTGGGGGATAGTCAAATTACGGGTCCAGAGATTGTAGTGGACGCCACAGAAAAGATTGCGCAGATACGACAACGCATGGCGGCAGCACGCGACCGTCAGAAAGCCTACGCGGACAAGCGTAGAAAGCCATTGGAATTTGAGGTCGGGGACCGGGTTTTATTGAAAGTTTCACCCTGGAAGGGTGTGGTTCGATTTGGTAAACGAGGCAAACTGAATCCGCGGTACGTCGGACCATTCGAAATCTTAGAAAAGATTGGCAAAGTAGCCTACAAATTAAACCTACCTCCTGAACTCGGTGCAGTTCACAATGTATTTCATGTGTCGAATCTGAAGAAATGCCTATCAGATGAGACCCTTATAGTTCCTTTTAAGGAACTCACTATCGACGAGCGGTTGCAGTTCGTCGAGGAACCAGTTGAAATCACGGACCGGGATGTTAAGGTCCTCAAACACAAGAGAATCCCTCTTGTTCGAGTTCGTTGGAACTCCCAGCGTGGTCCAGAGTATACCTGGGAACGCGAAGATCAGATGAAAGAAAAGTATCCCCAGTTATTCGAAACCAATGCATCCACTTCTGAGGCTGAAGCTACTACTACTGAATTTCGGGACGAAATTCCAAATCAACGGGGGGATGATGTGACACCCCAGGAAAACCAGTGAACGATGTAACTTGCCTAGCTTCCTCAGTGAGTGCGTACCAAATTTCGGGACGAAATTTCTTTTAAGTTGGGGATAATGTGACAACTCGAGTTTCTGACTTTCACTTTCGCATTAAATGCGCGTTGACTTTGACTGTTTAGTTGTTTGGATTGTGGACTTGAAATTGTACGCGATGTATTTTAATGAAACGTATTGTCGTTTTGCCATATGTGATTACTTGCTGTGGTAGAATATAATATTAGAATTATTATTAAAAACACTTAGTCTAAAAACACTTAATCTAGACCACGAAACATGACCCACAGTTCGAAGGATCTCGAAACATATCCTTCGATTCGAAGGATCAACTTTCGACCAGAAGGACCACGAAACATATCCTTCGACCAAGGACCCTATCCTTCGACATCTTTCGGCCCAGCCTTTCTAATGGGCTTGGCCCATTTCTGTGATACGTTTAAATACGTGAATGCATGTAAGTCAACAGTTAGTTTTCGGAAAACCCTAGTTCTATTGTGTGTGTGTGTGACGGCATAGCAGACCCATCCTCTGTTCGAAGGATTTCATTCCGTAATCCAGATTTCCGGTTAGTGTGTGATGTTGTTTACGATGCTTTGATTTCACGATGCTTTGATTTCATGACTAATCTATTGTCTTGCAATATATTGTTGTATGTTAATCGGATATGTATGATTATCGGATTTGTTTTGATGATGTTCAATGATAATATTTTATGGATCGGTTATGAGAACCGGATATGTATGTTAGATAGTTGAACCGAATGATGATTATGTTTACATGACACATAGATGACGATTCGGATTGGTTGATGATTGATTCTGTTACCGTTAAATGATTTCTGGGAATGATAGTAACTGTCGTAGATGATCTTGTGCCTTCTGTGAAATGTAACTGATGAAATGTGCTTGTTAATGATGATGACGGCTGTAGATGATTAGGGTTTCTGTTTCTGTAATTGACTGCGTGATATCCGTAACTGATTGTGATCAAACGTAACTGATATGTATCGAAAGATACTTGCTACTCGAAACATAGTTGTTGTCGAAAGATGCTTGTTAGTCGAACCATAGTAGTGTTGACCGAAGGATAGTGTTGACCGAAGGATAGCATTGACCGAAACATAATTAGGTTGACCGAAAGATGACAGTTGGTCGAAAGATGGCATTGGTTCGAAACATAGCATTCGGTCCGAAGGATAACTGTGATAACTGTTTGTCGAAAGATCACTAATGTACCGAAAGATAAAGGTGGATCGAAAGATATATTTATGAACATATTTTGAATGTTGGAATGTATGTTTGATTTTATTTGGCATGCCATGCTTGGTGATGAATGTTAACATTGGTATTCGTGTACACTAGCTGATGGTTTGATGTGAAACAATACGTGTTGTGCCGATATGCAAACTGACTGTTATGTGAACATTAAATTGCATGCGTATCATTGCGAACATGAACTGATTTGTTATACGTGCATACAATAGGACGTGATTAATTACTTGTGAGTGCATAACCTAGCATACCGAGCAAACCAAGGTGAGTTCACACAGCCAAGGCATGGGTTCCCAGGGTGGGAATGGGTTGGATGATTATTTGTGCATGCTTAAATGATACTTGTCGAACTGCCTTCGCACACACCCTGGTTGGTAAAGACTATGGTCGCGAACGAACTACTCAACTGCCTTCGCACACACCCTGGTCGGTAAAGACTATGGTCGCGAACGAACTGATAAATTGCCTTCGCACACACCCTGGTCGGTAAAGACTACGGTCGCGAACTAATGAACCTAATCTTCGCACACATGCCTGTGAGGCCGCGATGGAACTGATACGATATGAGACTTAATTGAACGAACGCATTATTACCTAAACTAAACTATTAACTGTGAACTCGCTCAACTAGTTTGTTGATCATTCTGTTACATGCCTTGCAGATCGTTAGGTACTTGGAGCTTGCACTGGAGAAGCGGGTCGTTGTGGACAAGGATCGTGGCTTTTCTCTTGAACTATTATGACACTTAAAACTGTTAACTACTACTGGTTTATTTACTATGCTTCCGCTACATTTTGAAACGATGATTTGTTTGATCACCTTTTGTATTGAATGGATGGTTTTCAGTTATTTTATTTAATATTAAATGCATGTTCAATATGATTGGTGGCTTGATCCTGGTCAGTCACGCTCCCAAGCGGTGATACTCCGCGTGTGGATTTTGGGGGTGTGACAGATTCGGTTGAACAAGTTTGATGGGGTTGAGCCCAAGAAGAAGGAGACTCATGTGGAGTCATCTGGTGGTAATAAGCGAAAGTTTTCGAGTTTCAAGCAAAGCACCGGGATGGTGGTTAAGAAGGGAGAATCGAATGCGCCGGCTCAAGATTCAGCTGGTGATAGAAAGAAAGGGAAGGGATACATGGGTGCACACCCCAAGTGCAACTCATGCCAAAAACATCACTCTGGTCGTTGCAGCCTGAGAGTTTGTGAATCATGTGGGAAGACTGGTCATACGATGGATTTTTGTTGGGCTAGTGCTGGCCGGGGAGGCCAAGGAGGAAATGGGAATAGGAACAACCGTGGTGGTGCTGGGAACCGCCCACAAGGAAACCTGGGAGGTGATGGAAACCGTGCCAACAATGCTAACCAAGCAGGCACCATGAATCGGAACCAGGGAAACCATCAAGCTAGAAACAATGGTGGAAACGGGCAGAGGCCCGGATGTTTCAATTGTGGAGATCAAGGGCATTACAAGAGGAATTGCCCAGAGTTAACCCAGGCACGCGGAAGAGTATTTAACATGGAAGCCAGGGAAGCGCGCCAGGATCCCAATGTTGTCACTGGTACGTTCCCTGTAAACCAACGCTATGCATCCGTTTTGTTTGATACTGGTGCCGATTACAGCTTTGTGTCGTTAGAATTTAGAAACATGCTTGGTTTAGCCGCTAGTAAGTTAGATATTCCATACTCGATCGAATTAGCGAATGAGAAGTTAGTAGAAGCTAACGAGGTGATTCGAGGTTGCGTAATCGAGCTGGGAGAGCGTGAGTTTGCTCTCGATCTACTACCAGTCCAGTTGGGAAGCTTCGACGTGGTAGTAGGGATGGATTGGTTATCGAGTAACAAGGCAGAGATAGTTTGTCACGAGAAGATTATTCGTATCCCGACCGACGATGGTGAGACCATTGTAGTTCATGGGGAGAAGCGTGAGACGCCGTTAAGGATGATTAGCTGCCTGAAAGCAAGGAAGTGTTTGAGGAAAGGATGTGTTGCTTTTCTAGCACACATTGTGGATAAGAAGGCTGCTGAGCCGAAGATCGAAGACATCCCTGTCGTGAGGGAGTACCCAGAAGTCTTTCCAGAAGACTTGCCTGGATTGCCACCTCAAAGGCAAGTGGAGTTTCGCATCGACTTAGTACCAGGCGCTGCGCCTGTGGCTAAGGCACCCTATAGACTTGCTCCGTCTGAGATGCAAGAACTATCGACACAACTTCAAGAGTTGTTAGACAAGGGTTTTATCCGACCAAGCTTCTCGCCTTGGGGAGCTCCAGTTTTGTTTGTGAAGAAGAAGGACGGTAGTTTCCATATGTGCATCGACTACAGAGAGTTGAACAAGCTGACAATCAAGAATAGGTATCCCCTGCCAAGAATCGATGATCTGTTCGACCAGCTTCAAGGTTCAAGCTTCTATTCAAAGATCGATCTTCGATCTGGATACCATCAGCTACGGATACAGGAGGAGAGTATCCCGAAGACAGCTTTCAGAACTCGTTATGGACACTACGAGTTTCTCGTTATGCCGTTTGCTTTGACAAACGCACCTGCTGTGTTCATGGATTTGATGAACCGAGTTTGTAAGCCGTACTTGGATAAGTTCGTGATCGTATTCATCGATGACATCCTGATTTATTCGAAGACAAAGGTTGAGCACGAGCAGCATCTTAGAGCCATTCTGGAGCTGCTAAAGAAGGAACAGCTGTACGCCAAGTTCTCTAAGTGTGAGTTTTGGCTACGTGAAGTGCAATTCCTTGGGCACGTGGTGAATGGAGATGGAATTCATGTGGACCCAACCAAAATCGAGGCGATCAAAGATTGAGAAACGCCAAAGACGCCAACTGAGATTCGGCAATTCTTGGGTTTGGCTGGCTATTATCGAAGGTTCATCGAGAACTTTTCAAAGATCGCTCAACCGTTGACACTCCTCACGCAGAAAGATAAGAAGTTTGATTGGGGAATCAAACAGGATGAAGCGTTTCAGATATTGAAGGATAAGCTTTGCAACGCGCCAATCTTAGCTCTACCAGAAGGCACCGACGATTTCGTGGTATACTGCGACGCATCGCGTCAAGGATTGGGTTGTGTGCTGATGCAACGTCAAAAGGTTATCGCCTACGCATCACGCCAACTGAAGGTGCACGAAAAGAACTATACCACTCATGATTTGGAGCTAGGCGCAGTGGTTTTTGCCTTAAAGATCTGGAGACACTACCTTTACGGTACAAAGTGTACGATTTTCACAGATCACAAGAGCCTCCAGTATATATTCAACCAGAAGGAGTTGAATATGAGGCAAAGGAGATGGGTCGAGTTGTTGAACGATTACGACTGCGAGATCAAGTATCATCCAGGGAAGGCGAATGTGGTCGCTGATGCCCTAAGTCGTAAAGAGAGAATCAAGCCCATAAGGGTTAGGGCTATGGAAATGATAATTCAAACCGACCTTTCCTCGCGCGTTCGTGCAGCACAGAAGGAAGCTCTCAAGGAGGGAAACCTTGAGGAAGAATATCTCCGTGGGATGGAGAAGATTTTGGTGCCAAACAGGGAAGGAACGTTGTGTTTTGAGAAAAGGATTTGGGTTCCTTTGTTTGGTGGTTTAAGAGAGGTTATCTTTGATGAAGCTCACAAGTCGCGGTACTCTATCCACCCTGGAGCGGATAAGATGTACCAGGATCTTAAAGATTATTACTGGTGGCCTAGGATGAAAGGCGATGTTGCTATTTACGTGAGCAAATGTTTAACTTGCGCCAAGGTTAAGGCGGAATACCAGAAGCCTTCGGGACTTCTGCAGCAACCAAAAATTCCCCAGTGGAAGTGGGAAGAAATCTCCATGGATTTTATTACGAAGTTGCCAAGAACGCCAAAAGGCCATGACACTATCTGTGTCACACCCCCAAAATCCACCCGCGGAGTACCACCGCTTGGGAGCGTGACTGACCAGGATCAAGCCACCAATTATATCAAACATAGCATTTAATAATAATCAAAGACATAATTGGTGTTCAAAACCAAACACTGTTTAAGTAGCGGAAGCATTAAATGTAAAACCCAAAGCATAAATATCAATGTGTGAATGTAAAAGTGTTTAATAAGCATTCACGAGTTCTTGTCCACAACGACCCGCTTCTCCTCTGGTGCAAGCTCCAAGTATACCTAAGGTCCTGCAAGGCATGCAGCAAATAATCAACAAACTAGTTGAGCGAGTTCACAGAAAGTAAGTTCATAACGTAATGCATAAGAATGGCTAGTGGGGGCTTCCCATACTAGTGTGTACTAAAGGTGGGGGCTTCCCATGTTCATCCTGGTTAATGAGGGCTTCTCATTAACGGTACTTACTAGACTAACTTCCGACCATGTGTTCTTCTTTACCGAGAACAGGAAAACGTACAGGGTCACGTAGGCTTTACGTGACGTGCCCTTCCCCGAGGACAGTGGTACGCGAGGGGGCTACGTAGGCTTTACGCAGCGTGGCCTTCCGACCTGGAAGCCAGTGAATGGTATTGGGTTACGTAGGCTTTACGTAACGTGTCCTTCCCGACCCGGGAGACATATGGCAAATATACTGGGTTACGTAGGCTTTACGTAACGTGTCCTGACTAACCTGAGGACGATGGTCTATAGTCTGGTATATGCGTAAGTACGTGTAGCTCCTTTTACAATATCATATCCAACCCAATTCCCAACCCGGGAATCCCATGCCTTGGCTGTGTGAACTCACCTTGGTTTGCTCGGCAGATACACAAAGAGTATAGATAAGCTAGTAATTTGTCAATCACGTCCTAGCATGGTTGTAATACAAGTCAGGTTTGGTTCAATGATGCACGTATACAACATGGCAAACACGTATGCACGCAAACACATTAAGTACACTACTTGTGCTATTCGGATGGTTGGGCCAAAAAGCTTGTGCGAGCCCAACCATCTTGTGCGATGTAAGTCTAGGCCCAAACCATACCCGGCCCAACTAAATAACAAATCAAATATATATATATAATCCAACATAGTGATCTCGGCCCAAATAAATAAAGCATAGTAGTGGGCTTGTGCGATCCATCATATTACAAACAAATTTAACATATTACGGCCCAGTTCAGATTATGGCCCAAATATAACACACAACGATTTGTGCGATCCAGCTGATCTTGTGCGGCTGTGATCATATTGTGCGACTCGTGACCCTTGTGCGTTTGGGCCAGCTTGTGTGATTGGCTCGTTTGTACGCGTGGAACCTTGGGTAGTCCAGCCCAACACAACACGGCGTAACAGGCCCAAACAATTGGACCTTGTGCGATCCAGGAAGCTTGTACGTGTGGGGCTCCCTTGTGCGATCGGTCGGTCTTGTGTGGTTGATCCAATTGTGCGGTCAATTAACAACTTCCCTTGAATTATGCTATCAGTTTCCACAATCAATTGTTTCCAAATTCAACCTTCTATCAATCAACACAAATTCCAATATTCCAACTAACAACTATCGATCAAACAGGCAAATAATTATCAAATCTTATGGACCCTATTCTAATCAAAATCACAAGAATATTATTATCGCATTCATATGGATCAACCTTAACATCTAGCATATCATTCAGGTTCAACATCAGCCGATTTATCATACATCCGATCACTTTATCATACGATTAACAACAACATATCAATTAACACTATAATCCGATTTCTTGTGAGCTTTAACCATACACATGAGCCGATTTATATTCATACAACTCTGCTAGCATAATCAATCACAATAGCCATACAATCACTTAACATCAAAGAGCAACAACAAACATGTAATCATACTAACCGGATTAGTAAAAGGACAAGGATGATCCGAATGGGGATCTTGTGCTGCCGTCGGTTTCCAAGCAAGAAAGAGAGAGATAGTAACTAGGGTTTTGTGTGTGTGAAGTAGTTTGTAACAAATGAGGTAAAGCCAATTCCCTAATGGTGTATACACGGTTAGAGGGGATGGGCCGGCCCTTACATGGGCTGCCATGTTGGTCCGTGTACAAGGTGTAAAGCCCAACGGCTTTGTGCGATCCAAAATAGGTATGCGTGTGTTGTGCGTTTCTTGTGCGGTTCGGTACATACATACATACAATATAACACCACACATGATTCACAAAGCTCACATAGCACAAAATAACAAACATTTATTAAGTCCAAACATATAATCCAGTTCACATATGCACGTAGTGTTACACAAGCGAGTCTAAAGTTCGAGTTGTCACATTATCCCCAACTAATTGGAAATTTCGTCCCGAAATTTGGTATGCACTCACTGAGGAAGCTAGGTAAACTGTACTGTTCACTGGTTTTCCTGGGGTGTCACATCCTCCCCCCGTTGATCTGGAATTTCGTCCCGAAATTCCGAAGTAGTAGCTTCAGCCTCAGTAGTGGTTGCCTGGTTCCCGAATAAATGGGGGTACTTTTCTGTCATCCTGTCTTCGCGTTCCCAGGTGTACTCTGGGCCACGTTTGGAGTTCCAACGAACTCGTACAAGAGGGATTCTCTTGTGTTTGAGGACCTTCACATCCCGGTCCGTGATTTCTACTGGTTCCTCAACGAACTGCAACCGCTCGTCGATAGTGAGTTCCTTAAAAGGAATGATGAGGTTTTCATCTGATAGGCACTTCTTTAAGTTCGATACATGAAAGACATTGTGAACTGCCCCGAGTTCAGCTGGTAGTTTCAACTTGTAGGCTACTTTGCCAATCTTTTCTATAATTTCGAATGGTCCGACGTATCGCGGATTCAGTTTGCCCCGTTTGCCAAAACGAACCACACCCTTCCAGGGTGAGACTTTCAATAAAACCCGGTCCCCGACCTCGAATTCCAATGGCTTTCTACGCTTATCCGCGTAGGCTTTCTGACGGTCGCGTGCTGCCGCCATGCGTTGTCGTATTTGTGCAATCTTTTCTGTGGCGTCCACAACAATCTCTGGACCCGTGATCTGACTATCTCCCACCTCTGCCCAACAGAGAGGTGACCGGCATTTACGCCCGTACAATGCCTCGAATGGAGCGGCTTGAATGCTGGTGTGATAACTATTATTATAAGAAAACTCCACCAAAGGGAGATGCTTTTCCCAGCCGTTGCCGAAATCGATGACGCATGCTCGAAGCATGTCTTCTAGCGTTTGGATCGTTCGCTCAGACTGCCCATCCGTCTGAGGATGATATGCTGTGCTCATGTCTAGTCGTGAGCCAAAAGATTTATGCATCGCTTGCCAAAGTTCTGACGTGAATCGTGCGTCGCGATCCGAAATGATAGATGTGGGCACCCCGTGCCTCGAGACTACTTCTTTAAGATAGACGTCTGCGAGAGTGGAGAACTTGTCTGTTTCCTTAATTGGCAGGAAGTGTGCAGACTTGGTGAGTCGATCAACTATGACCCATATCGTGTCGTTCCCACGCTGGGATCTAGGTAAACCCGTAACAAAATCCATGGAAATTTCTTCCCATTTCCACTGAGGTATCTTAGGCTGCTGGAGTAGGCCAGCTGGTTTCTGATATTCGACCTTGACTCTCGCACAGGTCAAGCATTTTCCAACATACGTAGCAATGTGGGCCTTCATGCTAGGCCACCAATAAGTAGTGCTAATATCGTGGTACATTTTATCCGACCCTGGATGTACCGAATAGCGAGACTTGTGTGCTTCGTCCATCACAAGTTCGCGTAGACCGCCATAAGGTGGGACCCAAATACGGCCCGTTACATAGTAGGCGCCGTCTTCCTTTTGTTCCATCTGTTGTCGTGAGCCGCGTAAGGCTTCAGCCTTGACATTTTCGGGCTTCAATGCTTCTACCTGAGCATTTCGTATCTGTGTAGGAAGGCTAGACTGAATCGTAAGCTGTAGCGCTCGCACGCGCCGTGGTAGAGTGTCTTTCCGACTGAGGGCATCAGCCACAACATTGGCTTTGCCGGGATGATACTTAATAGCACATTCGTAGTCGTTAAGTAACTCGACCCATCGTCGTTGACGCATATTCAAATCCTTCTGCTTAAGAATATGCTCGAGACTCCTGTGATCGGTGTAAATCGTGCACCTGGTACCGTACAGGTAGTGTCGCCATATCTTGAGCGCGAAAACAACAGCTCCCAGCTCTAAATCGTGCGTCGTGTAGTTCCGTTCATGAACCTTGAGTTGACGAGAGGCGTAAGCGATAACCTTGTCACGTTGCATCAACACACATCCAAGTCCCCGAATGGATGCATCACAATAAACCACGAAGTCATCTGTGCCCTCTGGCAATGAGAGGATAGGTGCACTGCAAAGTCTATCCTTTAGGTGCTGAAAAGCAGTCTCCTGGGGCTCTCCCCAGCGATAGGTAACACCCTTCTGTGTCAGTAGCGTAAGCGGTTGAGCAATCTTCGAAAAATCCTTAATAAACCGTCTGTAATAACCTGCCAGACCCAAGAATTTGCGTATTTCTGTCGGCGTACGCGGTGCAGGCCAGTTTCTGATCGAGTCTACCTTGGATGGATCGACATGGATCCCATCCTGGTTCACTACATGGCCTAAGAAGTGGACTTCACGAAGCCAGAAGTCGCATTTAGACAGCTTGGCGTACAATTATTCCTTCCGAAGGAGTTCCAAAATGAGACGAAGATGCTGCTCGTGTTCCTCCTGACTCTTGGAGTAAATCAGAATGTCGTCGATGAAAACAATGACGAACTTGTCAAGGTAGGGTTTGCACACCCTGTTCATAAGATCCATAAATACAGCAGGCGCGTTCGTTAACCCGAATGGCATGACGAGAAACTCGTAGTGACCGTAACGAGTTCTGAATGCAGTCTTGGAGACGTCCTCATCCCGGACTCTCAGCTGATGATACCCTGACCTTAAGTCTATCTTCGAATAGCAGCACGACCCTTGCAACTGGTCGAATAAGTCGTCGATGCGTGGAAGAGGATAACGGTTCTTCACCGTCACCTTGTTGAGTTCACGGTAGTCGATGCACATCCTGAACGTACCGTCTTTCTTTTTCACGAAGAGTACTGGAGCTCCCCAAGGCGAAGAGCTTGGACGAATGAAACCCTTCTCCAAAAGTTCCTGCAGTTGCTTTGATAATTCCTCCAATTCTGATGGAGCTAGACGATATGGTGCGCGAGCTATGGGTGCTGCTCCGGGAGCGAGCTCGATCTGAAAGTCGACCTGACGATGAGGCGGTAAACCAGGTAAGTCTTCAGGAAACACCTGAGGGTAATCACGTACAATTGGAATATCCTCCAATTTCTTTTCCTTTGCAGATGCATCTGAAACAAGAGTCAGAATGGCTGTGTGACCCTTACGTAAGCATTTCTGAGCCTTCAAGAAAGAGAAGATGCCGACCACTGCACCACTCTTGTCACCTTGAACTTCGAGAGGTTCCTGACCAGAACGAGGAATGCGAATTATCTTCTCAATGCATAAGATTTCTGCTTGCTGTTGCTGCTGGCGATTCCGATTTGCAGGCCGTGGGCTCCTGAATCCTTAGCTTCATGGCCCATCTTGAGACACCTCTGGCAACGTCCCTCGTTGCACTAACCACTGTGGTGTCTGTTGCATTAGTTACACATTGGGTGAATTCCCCGATATCCACCCTGCCCCTGACCACCAGAAGTTGGTTGTCTCGGCTCTGGTGATCACTATTTCTTGCGGTGCTGTTGTGCTTGAGACCGAACGGTAGCTGAACCCTTGCTGGAATACCCATCCCGTTCCGCTTGTTGTCAGCAAGTGTGGCGGAAGTAGCAGAAGTGGTAGCGGTAGTAATGGCGCTGATACAACTAGGCAGCCTGTTCTGTTCCACTGCCCGATCCGTGAGGCGATGAGCATGACGCTGAATGTCTTGGATATTGTCGATGTTAACCGATGTAGCATGGCTCTGAATCTCTGAGGCTAGACCCTTGAGGTACAATTTGATACGCTTGCTTGAAGGGTCCATCATGGTTGGACACAAGATGGCTAGTTCGTTCGACCGGTTCGTATAAGCTTCAATTTCTGACCCCGTCATTTTCAAATGGTAAGGCTCCACTTCTAACTTATGGATGTCATCACGCGTGCAGTGTTCCTTTTTAGTGCATTCTTTGAATTCGTTCCAGGGGGTGGCGTTAGCAGTTGCCAACCCTAGTATCCGTACTTGCGCGTTCCACCAGGTTAGCGCGATTTCTTCCAAAGTACCAGTGACGTACTCGACTCTGCGAGCCTTAGGACATTCACACATCTCGAATGCAGACTCGAGCTTCCCAACCCAAATGGAGTAGTCCCACTGCTCCTTCTGTGCCACTGAATGTGCTTGGACGACAGTCCATGAAGTTCCTGAATGTGCAGACAGGTTGCTGTGCGTTCTGACCCGTTGCGCGAGGAAGATAGGTCAAGGTTAAGCGCGAGAGTTGGGTCACGAGAGTAGGATCTAACATCCTAGAATAGGTCTGGGATAGCAGGTTATACCTCCTGCTTGTGCGGCTGCAAGCGTCGCAGCAACTTGTTCGTTAATGAGAGCCGTCAACCGGGCTTGAGTCATGCTAAAACGTCCAAACATGATTGAGTAGTAAAGGTAGCATAGGTATGAATGGTTCGCGAGTAGTGCGATGACAGAAAAGCGTAGGCATATAGGTGTTCTCATGAAATCAAAGCATGTGTATCTAAGCGTAATGCGAGCAAAGTTCTAAACAATTCTAGCAAACAGGCAATAACATAAACCTTATTACCTAGGATGTCGAGTCTTGCACGTGGAGCGAAGCGTCGTTGTGGATCGTCGAGAGCACTGTTCTGGTTATAGTCCGGTTTTAATAAAAAACGTTTACCCATATTAAAACCAAGTTCTCTATAACCAATGGCTCTGATACCAATCTGTCACACCCCCAAAATCCACCCGCGGAGTACCACCGCTTGGGAGCGTGACTGACCAGGATCAAGCCACCAATTATATCAAACATAGCATTTAATAATAATCAAAGACATAATTGGTGTTCAAAACCAAACACTGTTTAAGTAGCGGAAGCATTAAATGTAAAACCCAAAGCATAAATATCAATGTGTGAATGTAAAAGTGTTTAATAAGCATTCACGAGTTCTTGTCCACAACGACCCGCTTCTCCTCTGGTGCAAGCTCCAAGTATACCTAAGGTCCTGCAAGGCATGCAGCAAATAATCAACAAACTAGTTGAGCGAGTTCACAGAAAGTAAGTTCATAACGTAATGCATAAGAATGGCTAGTGGGGGCTTCCCATACTAGTGTGTACTAAAGGTGGGGGCTTCCCATGTTCATCCTGGTTAATGAGGGCTTCTCATTAACGGTACTTACTAGACTAACTTCCGACCATGTGTTCTTCTTTACCGAGAACAGGAAAACGTACAGGGTCACGTAGGCTTTACGTGACGTGCCCTTCCCCGAGGACAGTGGTACGCGAGGGGGCTACGTAGGCTTTACGCAGCGTGGCCTTCCGACCTGGAAGCCAGTGAATGGTATTGGGTTACGTAGGCTTTACGTAACGTGTCCTTCCCGACCCGGGAGACATATGGCAAATATACTGGGTTACGTAGGCTTTACGTAACGTGTCCTGACTAACCTGAGGACGATGGTCTATAGTCTGGTATATGCGTAAGTACGTGTAGCTCCTTTTACAATATCATATCCAACCCAATTCCCAACCCGGGAATCCCATGCCTTGGCTGTGTGAACTCACCTTGGTTTGCTCGGCAGATACACAAAGAGTATAGATAAGCTAGTAATTTGTCAATCACGTCCTAGCATGGTTGTAATACAAGTCAGGTTTGGTTCAATGATGCACGTATACAACATGGCAAACACGTATGCACGCAAACACATTAAGTACACTACTTGTGCTATTCGGATGGTTGGGCCAAAAAGCTTGTGCGAGCCCAACCATCTTGTGCGATGTAAGTCTAGGCCCAAACCATACCCGGCCCAACTAAATAACAAATCAAATATATATATATATAATCCAACATAGTGATCTCGGCCCAAATAAATAAAGCATAGTAGTGGGCTTGTGCGATCCATCATATTACAAACAAATTTAACATATTACGGCCCAGTTCAGATTATGGCCCAAATATAACACACAACGATTTGTGCGATCCAGCTGATCTTGTGCGGCTGTGATCATATTGTGCGACTCGTGACCCTTGTGCGTTTGGGCCAGCTTGTGTGATTGGCTCGTTTGTACGCGTGGAACCTTGGGTAGTCCAGCCCAACACAACACGGCGTAACAGGCCCAAACAATTGGACCTTGTGCGATCCAGGAAGCTTGTACGTGTGGGGCTCCCTTGTGCGATCGGTCGGTCTTGTGTGGTTGATCCAATTGTGCGGTCAATTAACAACTTCCCTTGAATTATGCTATCAGTTTCCACAATCAATTGTTTCCAAATTCAACCTTCTATCAATCAACACAAATTCCAATATTCCAACTAACAACTATCGATCAAACAGGCAAATAATTATCAAATCTTATGGACCCTATTCTAATCAAAATCACAAGAATATTATTATCGCATTCATATGGATCAACCTTAACATCTAGCATATCATTCAGGTTCAACATCAGCCGATTTATCATACATCCGATCACTTTATCATACGATTAACAACAACATATCAATTAACACTATAATCCGATTTCTTGTGAGCTTTAACCATACACATGAGCCGATTTATATTCATACAACTCTGCTAGCATAATCAATCACAATAGCCATACAATCACTTAACATCAAAGAGCAACAACAAACATGTAATCATACTAACCGGATTAGTAAAAGGACAAGGATGATCCGAATGGGGATCTTGTGCTGCCGTCGGTTTCCAAGCAAGAAAGAGAGAGATAGTAACTAGGGTTTTGTGTGTGTGAAGTAGTTTGTAACAAATGAGGTAAAGCCAATTCCCTAATGGTGTATACACGGTTAGAGGGGATGGGCCGGCCCTTACATGGGCTGCCATGTTGGTCCGTGTACAAGGTGTAAAGCCCAACGGCTTTGTGCGATCCAAAATAGGTATGCGTGTGTTGTGCGTTTCTTGTGCGGTTCGGTACATACATACATACAATATAACACCACACATGATTCACAAAGCTCACATAGCACAAAATAACAAACATTTATTAAGTCCAAACATATAATCCAGTTCACATATGCACGTAGTGTTACACAAGCGAGTCTAAAGTTCGAGTTGTCACAATCTGGGTGATAGTGGATCGCTTAACGAAGTCAGCACACTTTTTACCTATTCGCGAGAAGGATAATACAAGCAAATTGGCTGAAATCTACATGAGAGAGATTGTTACACGCCATGGAGTACCTCTCTCGATTATTTCTGATAGAGACGGGAGGTTCGTATCGAGGATATGGCAATCCTTCCAGGAAGCTTTTGGCTCAAAGCTGAATCTGAGCACTGCTTTTCACCCGCAGACCGACGGTCAAAGTGAGCGGACGATTCAGACGTTGGAGGACATGCTGAGAGCATGTGTGATGGATTTAGGCGGTAGCTGGGATAAGCATTTACCCCTGGTTGAATTTTCCTACAACAACAGCTACCACACCAGTATTGGTGCCGCGCCATTCGAAGCCTTATATGGACGCAAGTGCAGGTCGCCGCTCTGTTGGTCTGACGCAGGTGATAGACAATTGGTAGGTCCCGATGTAGTTCAAGAAACTACAGATAAGATCGCGCAAATCCGAGATCGCATTAGTGCGGCTCGTGACCGTCAGAAGACCTACGCAGATCTGAAAAGGAAACCTCAAGAGTTTGAGGTTGGGGATATGGTTTTGTTGAAGGTATCACCCTGGAAGGGTGTGGCACGCTTTGGGAAGCGTGGGAAGTTGAATCCACGCTACATTGGTCCTTTAAAGGTTTTGGAAAGAATTGGGACCGTAGCATACAAGTTGGATCTACCTGCCGAACTGAATAATGTTCACGATACATTTCATGTATCCAATCTGAAGAGAAGTCCAACTCAAGTTGACGTTGCCATTCCTACCGACGAAATTCATATTGATGACACGCTCCACTTCGTTGAAGAACCTGTCGAGGTCACGGATTGGAAAGTTAACAAGACCCGCCGGAGCAGTGTCAAGCTCGTCAAAGTTCGCTGGAATGCTAGACATGGTCCTCAGTTCACCTGGGAGCGTGAAGACCGAATGAAGGAGAAATACCCCCACTTATTTCCTGAGAACCCTGCTTCTACAAGCAGAATTTAAAATTTCGGGACGAAATTTATTTATCGGGGGGAGAATGTGACAACCCTCACTAAACCAGGTATCCGTACGACTTAATTAACTGTTAATTGTTGCCTAATTACTGTGCTTAACTGAGATTTCTGATAAACTGCTACTTGATTGTTGATAAAGTTATGTATTATTAAAATTAAAGTTACATTGTTTCAACAACCATGGCAAATAAAGTTATGTATTATTAAAATTAAAGTTACATTGTCTTTGAGTTCAACTAAAACTACATAATAACTGTCTTTTAAGTCACTAAGGCCCGAGTCCGCCTAAGTGTAGCACAAACATCCTTATGCATTAGCACCTGAAACACATGTAAAAATAGGTACGTCAGCATAAAAATGCCTGTGAGATACATAGGTTTTGTTTATGCAGATTCATGACTTGTTTTTGAAAGAAGTGTTTAAATAAAATGATGTCATGAATCTTGTAAAATGTTTTTCTTTGTAAAATCATGTGAAAATCGATATGAAAATCGATATGAAAATCAAATGATAATGAATGAACAATGCATGGTTAAATAAATAACCAAGTGAAAATGAGTTTGTATAAAAATGTGTAATTTGTAAGACAATGTCATGTTTTTGTATAAAACGTTTCATGTCTTGTCCAAGTGGTTTATATAACGCAACGATGTATAATACGATAAAAACACTTATATATAGGAAGTACCAGCGGCGTATCCACCATGCTTTTATCATATAACACATAGCCCCGTTACATAAGTCACTTAACATTAACCAACCAAAATGTCTTGTTCTATGTCAAAAATGTGTATGTGTAAACCATGTACAATGTCATGTGTGAAATGTTTCATGTATAACCAAATGAAATGCATAGTAAGTAGGAAATCATCTACTTAACTATGTAATGATGTCTAATGTGAAAACAAATGTCATGTATGGTGAATAACTAGAAGTTACTCAACCCCATAGAAAATGTACAAAACATGTTTTTGAATAAACCTAAGTTTAAATCAAATGTTATGCTTTGCAGAAAAACAATGCTTTATGATTACAAACATTTATACAGTAATGTTAATCGCATACATTCAAGCCTTGCGACTGTGGCGACAAACCCTTAAACGAATTAAAGGTTCATCTAAAGTTATGTAGTCGGATTCTGTCATCCCCAACTTCCAAACAAACCTAGGAAGTCGGAAACTGGAGTTGTCAATTCCTATGGTACCATTACATAAGTCCGAGCGGCGTGATCAATGTTAATGAACGTATTATTGTCCCGATTTAACATACCTAATGTCATAACCAATGTAGCATGTGAAAACCATGTACTAGGAATGCTAAGTAAACATGCCTAGTAGAAATGTTCATGTAAAAACAATGTGCTAGCATGCTCAGTAAACATACATAGCAGAAATGTCATGTAAAACAATGTGTTCCATATGCTAAGTAAACATATGCAACAAATGTGTAACAAATCAATGTGCTAGCATGCTTGACATACATAGCAAAACACAAATGAAAGCATGTACTATATATGTACTAGGTGAAAGTAGCATTTTTATGTCATAAAAGCATGAAATGCATGAAAGTAACATGTATGTACATGTGTATCACCCCAAAATATTTGAAAACGGTAAAAGAGGGGAACTATGTACTCACTTGGGATTGCTAATTAGTCTTGAGAATAAGACCAATTTAAGCTCCAAGGGTCACGGAATCAACCGGCACCTAGTATAGGTAACTATGTTAATAATCGGCTCCTAAATCGGGAGATAGGATAGAATGAGGTTCTATAAATCAAATGAGTAATTGAACTCATATGGTGTGATTTGATAGGCCCTACATTCTGATTGGAAAGTTTACCTAAGTGCTTTTGACCCGTTTCGACACATTATGGTAACGTAAGCCACTATAATGCGTCGTTAGCGTAAAACTATGTTCGGATGGTTAACTATGTGCTATGCCAAGTCTTACATGCCCAATAATCCCTAAACATGTTACTAAATCAGATTACATGTCAAAAATATGTTCACATAGTCAAATTACAGATTTATGCTTCAAAGCGCATTTTGGTCTTTTCCTATGGGCATACAAGCTAACTAGCAAATGACTAACCAATCGTAGGTGACCATAAGGTTATAACCTCAGTGGTTATTCCCTATGAAACTATGATCACTTACTAAGCTTGGTCGGATCCTAAAGATCGACCAAACGGGTCGGGTTTGAAAGTCTAAGCGGTTGTTTAGACCGCTTACCTTACGACCCTAAACAAGCACAAACTAATAATGTCGAGTTAGACATGTCAAAACATGTCCAACCTACTGATTTGGTATCAAAACAAAGTGTTTGGATACCCTAAAGTAGTTCCGAGGCAAAATGCGTGCTAAAACGCATTTTGACCGAAACTTTGACTCGACACTACAACTAGCTAACGTGGTAATCAGCGGTTATTGTGACAACCCTCACTAAACCAGGTATCCGTACGACTTAATTAACTGTTAATTGTTGCCTAATTACTGTGCTTAACTGAGATTTCTGATAAACTGCTACTTGATTGTTGATACTTGTACATATCTGCATCATACTTTGATTTTTCCGTCACTACATTATTTATTTACTGAACTCTAGTGACAAACATGATGCACAAAAGCACAGTAGCACTTGAACGGATAACCTATTTGACATGCTGATATAGCCAGCATCAGGCAGACACTGCCTCTAAAGGCCTGTATGAGCCAGAAATATTTTACTGCACCCATAGAGTGTGTAGGGATACAAGGGTTGTATAATTGCGTCTCTAGGAATAAGATACAGAGATTGGATGTGCCTAAAACGTATTCTAAGCACAAAACACAGCACTTCTATTTACATACTAGCTTCTAGCTAACTAATAAAGTGCCAAAACATGAGGAATTATTCCTGACACTTTGCAGAATAAATTGTGTCGCTAAAAATATTATTTACAACGCTTAAAGGAATACTTAAGCACTTTAACGGATTACTATCCAACCGAACAACCGGACTATACCCGGAACATAAAAATATTGCCAGAAATATTGTTAGTCTTTTTCTGAGCCAGTTAGGGTCCCTGATTACCCTAACACCCGCATTATAACGCGTTAAACAACTAACGGGGTTAAACTCTAAAAGTAACCGACTTAACCAAACTAAACATTAACTGAACGATCAAGACCCAACCGGGTGACCCCACCCCCCTTTAGGCCGGTTCCATTCTAATGGAACTAGAGGGTACACCTTTTTATTATTTAATTAGATTTCGTGGATATCTAGAACATGAAACCGATGGACGATAACGCTTGATTTTTCTATAAATACCTCTCTCTCACACACAAGATTACACACACACACTAAACACCCAACTTTCACTCTCTCTTGCTCCCTCTCTTCTCGGCCGAGAGCACCCACATCCATCCATCATATTTTCGGTTCTTGTCTTGCCATTCCGAGTGTACACAAGTGTCGGGGATCACGTACGAGGAAGCTTAAAGCAAGCGGAAGCTAAAGGACCACGTTCATTTGCTTTTATCCACGCCATTTTCGCCAAAGATCTTCCCTAGCCCCGAGCTAGAGGTATAACGTTTAAAACTTGTTCTTGATCGTATCTAAAGTGGTTAAAAGGATTTTTAACGGTTAAAAGTCGGTAACCCATCTTTTGAATCTAAAAAGTCTACAAAAACTCGAATATCGTTGGTTAAAAGCATATAACGCGTGTAAAAGTCGTAGTATTCGAATATGTTGGTTAGTGAGACCCGATCTACGATGTGGTGGCTCTTATCATCGTTTAACCCGACTTTGTTAAGATCCCGAATCTTGACATACACTTGTTTCTTTTGTACAAGGGTTAAAAGGTGAAACTCCACCACACGAGAAACATGAACTTGTGTAAAAATGTTTTGACATGAAAAATAGTATTTAAAACGAGCCGATCTACGTATGTACAAGTGGTACATTCGTAGAACCAAGTGTCGAGAAAATCATATTTTATATAAGTTGGATAACATGCTAACAAAGATGATTTTTATAAGAGTGAATTGCAAGTTTTGTCCTTTATCTTTAGGTCATTTTGCAAGTTTTGTCCTTTATGTTTAAATTTGACGAGTTTTGTCCTTTATGTTTGAAAATCAAGCACGTTTTACCCTTGGGGACAAAACGTGCTTGATTTTTAAGGACAAAACGGGCTTGATTTTTTAAACATAAAGGACAAAACGTGCTTGATTTTTAAACATAAAGGACAAAACGTGCTTGATTTTTAAGGCCCAAAGGGTAAAACGTGCTTGATTTTTAAACATAAAGGACAAAACTCGTCAAATTTAAACATAAAGGACAAAACTTGCAAAAAGACCTAAAGATAAAGGACAAAACTTGCAATTCACTCTTTTTATAAACTACAAGTATATAAACACTTGTGAAACGAAAGATCCGACAAAATAACAATTTTTATAAAAATTGTCGGGAAGTTGTAAAGAGTGAATTGTTCCAAAAACGGGGTTTTTGCAAGACTAAACTATTTTATACATAGATCCACTAAATATAACGAGATCTACACAATAGTTTTAGAAAAACTACCAGTTCATGTAATATTGTGAGTTTACATACTAGTCTACAAGTTTGAAGTGTTGAAACTTGTTTAATGTGTTGGAAATTGATTGGTTGATTTAAAAGAAGTATTGGAATGATTTTGTAAAAGAAAATGATACGCTTAAAAGCGTGGCCACCTCCAGTTACAGGGGAAACTCTGGCGAAATTTTTCTAAAATCTAACACTTAGAATTATTTACAAGTGTTAGACTACTTTTGACATATTTTCAAATATATTTCGCCATGACTTTATTTACAAATATTCGGAGGTGGGGTTTTCACAAAATAAACGTGATAAATATTTATTCGATAAATATATTTTTCACAACACCGTTTATGATTATTTTGTGAAAATGTATAAATATTATTTTTAGAGTAAAAATAATATTTACTAACTCTGTCGAACCCAAAATAATACAAACGCTTATACGACAAACATATAAGTTACAATGGTAATTACTATTACCACTTAATCGCCAAAACGTAACTTACGCTTTATACGGAAATACTCATGAATGCGGATATTGTCAACGTATTATTTTGGAAAGTATTATGTAAAAAGAAAATATATTATTTTTGAGAAAAATAATTATATTTTGGAATGAGAAATAAAATATATTAAGTGAGACTTAATATTATAAACACGCATGTATTAATTCCCCCATTCTTGGGAAGGAGATACAATCTCATCAACATATATTTTGGCCAACTTGTCAGCAGAAAGATCCTCACGGATTGGCAAGAAATGTGCTGACTTTGTAAGACGATCAACAACAACCCAAATGGCGTCATGACCCTTTTTAGTGCGCGGTAACTAGGTAATGAGATCCATAGAAATGTTTTCCCATTTCCAAACTGGAATCTCTGGTTGCTCCAATAATCCAGAGGGATGTTGATGTTCTGCCTTAACCTTAAGACAAGTAAGGCATTTTGAAACATATAAGGCAATGTCTTTCTTCATACCCGGCCACCAATACTGGGTTCGAAGATCCTTATACATTTTGTCTGCACCAGGATGAATAGAATAACGAGACATATGAGCTTCATCCATAAGCAAGGTGCGAAGATTGAATATACTTGGGACCCACAAACGTCCCATGTAGTAGAAAATCCCAAAATCTCTCTGTAAGTCCCGAAAATACGGATCAAACAACGATATCAAACAATCAACAAGGATGGGCGGAATCTAAACTTGATGATCGTTAAGAAATAATCAAGAACACTATGAAGATTTGAATATTCAAATGATTCAATGCTTAAACTTGCATACAAGGAGCTTGTCTAATACAAGTTTCTAAAACAAGGAACCAACCGACCTGTGCTCCTAATTTCCAACTTCTATTTATAGTAAGGGGTTTCCCCCAAAACCCTAGGCCCATATTCCTAAGCCCACTCTAATACCCCCACTTCTAGAACTTGATCCATTAAGAAATTAATCTACTAATCCATAAACCTATAGGGCCTAACAATCTCCCCCTAGGTTTACTGGATTAGTTGCTGAATCCGTTAGGAGGTCCACCAGGCAACGGAGCTGGATCATCAAACAAACGATTCTTGATTACGATCTTGAACTTCTTTTCCAGCTTAGCTTTCACCAGATGTCAGCATACCCGCATCACTTTGTAGGTGCTCGATCGTCTGATCTTTGCTTGATTTTTGAGCTTGCAAAGGTGAGATTTGAGCTTCTTTCATGGCAGCATCTTGTTTTAACACAATCACTCTTCGCTGCAACTTCACTACATCAACAGCCGTATCATCATCACTATCTCTTTCTTCAATAAATTTCAATTTGTTGGCTGCAAAGCACATGGCTGCTTTATAATGCTCAGAGAAATCAGCACCACTGGAACTTTCTACATTGAACCTGATGTCGCTTGAGCTTTCTAGTTTCAAATGAGTTGTTTCAGGCAGATCGAGATCGAAATCAAATTTTATATCAAAATCGAGATCTTGCGTGCTTGTTTCTTGAGTAGCAGCAGTGACTTGTGGATCGATGGGCATAGTAGGCTATGGTTCTGAGCTTGGGCCAGTAGAATGAAAATCAGGAGCAGTTTCGATTCTTCGTTTCTTGTTGGATGCTTTTTCAGCATCATTTATCGCGTCTTCAATCTCAGGAATAGATACGGAAGGAGGGTTTCCGATACTATCCTTCAAGGATTCAATCAGGGCTTGAACATCTTCAGTCGTCATTTACGTTGATTCTTGAACGGGTTCCTCAACATTCTCAGAGACAATCACTTCCACATCACTGTCGTCATTTGTTTCCTCTTCAACTATCTCGAACACTTCAGCTTCAATCTCAGGTTTAGCAGCAGCGTCCATGAGTTGCTCGCCATGATCTTCGGCAATTGTGGCATTCAAAGGCTTTGGTTTGAAAAGCATAGGAACCTGCAAACCTTGTAATTCGAATAAGTGGTCCGGAAAGATAATGAGAGAATCCGTGATGATTAGAAGATGAGACTAGTTTGAAACATGACTCGAAAGAGAAAGTGATTGCCAGTTAATAGTGTTTCGGATTGGGCTTGAGATCAAACGGCCAAGCCCCAACTCGGAACGATGGTCCGAATTATATTTGAGAGCAATGAGCCGGATCTGGTTCGTGTTATCCACGACAGTGGGCCCCAATCTGAAATAGTGGGCCAGATTATTACTTTAATGTTTTGCATTTTCAAGAAAGAAAACATCTTTCGCAAAATCAACGATCCAACCAACCGAGCAACCTTTTTTTCCTTTTTTTTAGCAAAGAGATAATCAAAACAAAACAAATTAATAACAGAAAAATTAATGGAGAAGTAATATAGGGAGAACCTGCCATGGGATCAAAATCGTTCTCGAACTGATTAAGGGACACTTTTCAGCTCTTCGTTTACTTAGGCTGGCAACGCAATTGTTGATATGTTTGTCCTCTTAAATCCACCGCTCAAACTTCAACTTTTTGCTTTGTGATACGCTTTTAGGTAGTTTTATACTGTGACATTTGTGTGTCCCATTCCAAGGCATACCCCCGCGATCAAGGTAAGCACAACGGTTCATCGTAGCAGGTGAGTATACTGAGATCATCCTTTTATTCTATTTTTTTTATTTTTCAATGCCAGACTTCCTGGTGAACAGGTCAGTACTTCCGTACAGCAGAGAGACCAAGGAAGATCTGACGAGAGCCCTTTTATTCTATTTTTTTATGTTTTTATATTTTTTTATTTTTTACAACGCCAGACTTCCTGGTGAACAGGTCAGTACTTCCGTACAGCAGAGAGACCAAGGAAGATCTGACGAGGGCTCTTTTAGCAAGATATCTTGACTGTGCCCAGGTCTGCATATAATCTGGATGCAACAGAGGGACAGCCCGGATGATACATCAGTATAAAGACCCGAAACTTCAGATGTTGGCTATCTATCAACGCAGGATTTAAGACCATGAAATCATACACCGTTGGTCTGTTACCCACGAGATGTTCAGTCCATTATGTTTGTATCACTTTGCTTCTTTTGCCTTCCGAGCGGCAGACCTATCAACACATCGCAGTGGAGCCGAACCTGTTTAACATTGAAACCTTACGTGTGTTAATCAAGTTCTTTAACAAAAGCTCATTTCATTTCCCAAGCAACAATTTCTCCCCCTCAAACGATGCGTATGTACATATATGTTTTTTTATTTACTTTTCTCCCCCTCAAACTATGCATATGTACATATATGCTTTTTTTTTTTTTTTTTTTTTTTTTTGCTTTTCCCCCCCCTCAAACTATGATTGGAATGATTCAATAGCTTAAAGTTGCATACAATTAGTATTGTCTAATACAACTTTCTAAAACTAATCAACCAACCTAAACCCCTAATTTCCATTAACTATTTATAGGGAGGGTTTCCCCCTAAACCCTAGGCCCATAATTACCCCCTTCTAGAATCATGGTCCATTAGCCTCTAAACCTACTAATCCATAAACCTATAGGGCCTAACAATCTCCCCCTAGGTTATTGGATTAGTTGTTGAATCCGTCAGGAGGACCACCAGGCAACGGAGCCGGATCAGCAAACACACGATTCTTGAACTTCTTCTTCAACTTAACTTTCAACAGATATCAACATACCCGCTTCGCTTTGTAGTTGCTCGATCGTCTGATCTTTGCTTGATTTTTGAGCTTGCAAGGACGAGATCTGAGCTTCCTTTAGGGCAACATCTTGTTCCAACACAATCACTCTTCACTGCAACTTCGCTACATCAACAGTCGTATCATCATCACTATCTCTTTCGTCAATAAATTGCATCTTGCTGGCTGCAAAACGCATGGCTGCTTCATCATGCTCGGAGAAATCGGCACCACTGGAACTTCCTACATTGAACCTGATGCCGCTTGAGCTTTCTGGTTGCAAATGAGTTGTTTCAGGCAGATCGAGATCGAAATCGATTTTTTAAATCAAAATCGAGATCTTGCGTGCTTGTTTCTAGACTGGCAGCAGTGACTTGTGGATCGATGAGCATAATAGGCTAAGGTTCTGAGCTTGGGCCAGTAGAATGATTATTAGGAGCTGTTTCGGTTCTTCGTTTCTTGTTGGATGCTTGTTCAGCATCATCTTTCGAATCATCTTCAGTTTCAGGAATAGATACAGAAGGAGGGTTTCCGACACTATTCTTCAAAGATTCAATCAGGGCTTGAAGGTCTTCAGTCTTCATATACGTTGATTCTTGAACGGGTTCCTCAACATTCTCAGAGACGATCACTTTCGCATCACTGTCGTTGTTTGATTCCTTTTCAACCATCTCTAACACTTCAGTTCTATCGCAGCTTTAGCGGCAGCATTCATGAGTTGCGCGCCATGTTCTTCGGCATCTATGGCATTCAAAGGCTTTGGTTTGATATGTATAAGAACCTGCAAACCTTGTAATTAGAATAAGTGGTCTGGGAAGACAATGAGAGGATCCAAAATGCTTAAGAAAAGCGATTAGTCCGAAATGTAACTCGAAAGAGAAATGGTTGACAATTTGTAGAGTTTCAGATTTGGGCCTGAGATCAACGAGCCAGCCCCAATTCAGAACAGTAGTCTAAATTACATTCGAGAGCAATGGGCCGGATCTGATTCATTTTATCTGAAACAGTGGGCCCCAATCCGAAACAGTGGGCCAGATTATTACTTTAATGTTTTGCATTTTCAAGACAGAAAACATCTTTCTCAAAATCAACGATCCAACCAACCGAGCAACCTTTTTTTCCTTTTTTTAGCAAAGAGATAATCAAAACAAAACAAATTAATAACAGAAAAATTAATGGAGAAGTAATATAGGGAGAACCTGCCATGGGATCAAAATCGTTCTCGAACTGATTAAGGGACACCTTTCAGCTCTTCGTTTACTTAGGCTGGTCCACGCAATTGTTGATATGTTTGTCCTCTTAAATCCACCGCTCAAACTTCAACTTTTTGCTTTGTGATACGCTTTTAGGTAGTTTTATACTGTGACATCTGTGTGTCCCATTCCAAGGCATACCCCCGCGACCAAGGTAAGCACAACGGTTCATCGTAGCAGGTGAGTATACTGAGATCATCCTTTTATTCTATTTTTTTTTCAATGACAGAGTTCCTGGTAAGCACAACAGTTCATCGTAGCAGGTGAGTATACTGAGATCATCCTTTTATTATATTTTTTATTTTTCAACGCCAGACTTCCTAGTGAATAGGTTAGTACTTCCGTACAGCAGAGAGACCAAGGAAGTTCCGATGAGAGCCCTTTTATTCTATTTTTTTATATTTTTATATTTTATATTTTTTATAACGCCAGACTTCCTGGTGAACAGGTCAGTACTTCCGTACAGCTGAGAGACCAAGGAAGATCTGACGAGGGCTCTTTTAGCAAGATATCTTGACTGTGTCCACGTCAGTACTTCCGTACAGCAGAGGGACAGCCCTGATATCCTGGATGAATCATCAGTATAAAGACCCGAAACTTCAGATGTTGGCTATCTATCAACGCAGGATTTAAGACCATGAAATCATACACCGTTGGTCTGTTACCCACGAGATGTCCAGTCCATTATGTTTGTATCACTTTTGCTTCTTTTGCTTTTCAAGCGGCAGACCTATCAACACATCGTAGTGGAGCCTAACCTGTTTAACATTGAAACCTTACGTGTGTTAATCAAGTTCTTTAACACGAAAGCTCATTTCATTTCCCCAGCAACAATTTCTCCCCCTCAAATGATGCGTATGTACATATATATATATATATATATATATATATATATATATATATATATATATATATATATATATATATATATATATATATATTCTTTTTTTTTTTGCTTTTCTCCCCCTCAAACTATGCATATGTACATATATGTCCCTCTTCCCCCCTAAATTTGTGCATCACACTTTATGCGCAAATTTACTTATTTATTTACATTAGTATAGAAACCCTAGGTTTTTTTTTTTAAAGATCGGTACGTCGGTGATACGCATCATTTTCAAAAGATCCACAAACACATTGAATCTCGAGATGCTGACAGATTTTGTAAAATATCTGCTGAATTAGCATCAATGTGGATCTGTTTAAGTTTAAACAATCCTCTGTCATAGCAATCTCGAATAAAACGCACCTTGATATCAATGTGTTTGGTTTTAGAGTGAAAAACAGGGTTTTTGATAATCTGGATAACGGCAACCTTATCAAAATAAGTAGTAGAGTTTAGATAAGTCAAACCGTAATCCTTGAGCTGGTGTTGTATCCAAAGAACCTGAGAGCAGTAGGCAGCAGATGTTGTAACGCACTTTGCTTCCACTGCAAAAGTGAGCTGTTGCTTCTTGCACTGCCATGAGATGAGACTGTCCCCCAAGAATTGGCATCCAGCTGATGTACACTTCATATCCCTGTTTTGACGAACTTGTGTGCCCAGAAACATTTTCACTTCTCCCAACGAGCTCATTTCGAACTTCTTTCTCATCTCCAATGCATGTTCCTCATCATGATCCGGACCTTTAACTTGCTCGAAGCAACTTTCTCATACCCGATTCGCTGTGGGATTGTGCACCAGCAACTTCCTTATGCTATACTAGATTGTTCCCCCTCATTTGACGCAGTACAGTTGTTGATCACCGGTGGATCTACAGTGCAGTCTGAGAGAATTGCTCCCAGAAACAGAGAAGCTCCTTGAATGTTTGAGAGTCCTGAGGAGACTTCAGTGTTACGTACTGCACCATCAGGGATAGCTATAGCAGGTTCAGAAATCGGCTTCTAAACAGTCGAAGAATGAAGTTGCGAGCCACTCTTGGTGAAGAGAACCTCCATTCTTTTGTCGCACATCAGAGATACACTCAAAAGGTTGTGCTACAGATCAGGGACATAATTGACGTCTGAGAAGGTGAGAACCCCGTTTCTGACAGTGCCCTTCATGGTAATTCTTCCAGTTTCCTCTCCCGCGAAGTTGACAAATCCACCATCAAATACCCTTTTTTTTGTTATTCAACTGGGATAAGTCTTCTATCACGTGTCTGGAACAACTACTATCGATAAACCAAGGTCTAACGATTGCCCTCCATAGCCGTTCCTACACACTTAGCGAGATTAATTAGAAACTGGAACCCAGGCCATTGTTGACCTGAGTTGACCATTGTTATCAGTGTAAGAAACCTCACGAAAAATCATATAACTCTTAACGTCACCGGTGGTTTTTGGCAATGGAGTGGATGTTGATGGTTGCGAACACGGAGACTGGGATCCAACATGAGTTTTAGGTTTCCAATTCCTAGTGTCTGAAACACTTTCATTTGATGGAAAAACTTTTGTTTTTCTTTGAAACCTGTTTATGTTTGAAATTTTTTGATTTTCCTATTTGGCAAAATTCCAGTCTCTGTCAGAAGGCCTTGCTTTAGGAGGACCCTGTTTGGTAAAGTGCGAGTGCATAGCCTTCTGATGGTACATGTTCCTAGAGTAGTAGGGACGATGAACACAATTTCTTGCAATGTGTCCTGGAATTCCACAATTAAAACATGTCTGCCTTTTTGAGAAAAAGACATCTAGTTCAGCTTGTGTTATTCTTGAGAACTGATCACGTCTTTTCTTTTCATTTGATGCTGAGTGCTTTCGAGGATGCTTGATCTTGGATGAACCCGGCTCATAGATGTCGGCACAAGAGTAACTATCCGCTACCTTACCCTTGAGCTTGGGTTCTGTTTGCTTGAGATTTGAGTTTTCCCTTTTAACCTTCTTTCTCTTTGGCCTTCTGTTTCTACGCGAACGCTTCTTTTTAGAGGGAACAGATTCAGTTGATTCTGTTTTGTTAAGGTCACCTTTGGGATCAACAGTTGAACTGTCTGTGGAAGTGACTTTCACAGATCCCTTTTCCTCAGAGACCATGTTTTCAGGAGATTCTGCAGAGAAGGTTTCCATACTAATTTCTTCTACAGTTTCATCGTCTGATTCAACTGTGGAATTAATTTCTATGAATTCCTTCTCCATAGGTTTCATGTTTCCATGGGTTTCTGCAGAATTGGATTCTATGGATGTCTCTTCTTCATCCCGATCAACCTCTGAGTTCTCGACATTAGATGATTCCGGTAAGTCAGATGATGAATAGTCTGTGTCTAAAACAGTTTGACTATCTTCTTTTGCAACGCCGCTAGATTCTGATTGTTCATCACAACCGGAATCCGTGGAAGATTTGAGCTCATTATTTGAGATTCCCAAATTCTCTGTTTGACTACCAAGATCTTCAGATGATCCCTGTTAAACAACAACTTCTTCATTATCCCAAACAAAATCATCAAATTTTTTATCATTGCAGGGAGCTTCTGATGTATTATTCGATGTTTCAGGCATACAATCACAATTTCCTGAATCATCAGAATTGATTTCTGAGTTACTTGAAACAGATGTCTCAGGTTCCTCAGTTAACACATCAGGCTCTCCTGTCAAAACATCTTCAACATTTTCAACATGGTCTTTTTTATCACAAGCATAATCTAGAATAATAGCACCAGATTCATCAGTCTTAGTGGGAACACCCCAAGTCTCAGCAAACCAAGAAAAAACACAATTTCAAGCATAAAGGCCATCTTTATCAGAAATAACGTTATCAGCAACACATTGATGTGATTCATCATCCTCTATAGACTTCTCTTCTGTTCTTACTGACTCTGCACATGAACTAGAACAATTAGTATTTTCAACAGAATCAGAATTTTGTGAACTTTCCTTCATCTCTTCTGCGGATGTGTTAACTGGTTCCGTTTTTGTTTCAGTTTCGGCTTCTGTATTTATTACAGTTTCATTTATCTGATCGGACTTATCTACTGAGTTATTTTGAACATTTTCATTCTTGAAAAAACTCATTGGTTTTCTAAAATCAGCATGTGGATTCCTTTTAAACTTAGATGGAGCATATTCAACATAATCACTAGGTTTGCCATACATCATAGTGTCATAATTTTCCATTTCCTGCTCAGTGATTGGTAATCTGGAATAATTATGATTGTATGGTGGCGGAACCTGTTTATACCCCAAACCCTTTCCCTTGTTTTCTTGATAAGCAAGTTGCACATTACACAGATTTTGAACTGTGGCACTGGAAGTGTCAAACTTTTTGATATTTAACTCGTTCTGTTTGTACTTTCCAGTGAGGAGCTCTAGCTCACCCTTCACAGAGTCACATTCAAGCGTTTTGACTGTGAGTCTATGTTTATAGTCATGAACCCAACATTGCTGTTGGTTCACGTCTCTGTGAAGTTGAGCTATGTCCTTTTTAAGTGCTTCAATCTTTTCATAGAGAATTTTATTATTCTCTCGAAGACTGATGTACTTTCCCATCACAGTATTATAATCTGTAATTAACGCTGAATTCTGAGATCTCAGCAAAGCAACTTTCTTCCTACAGTGCTCGGAACATAAAAGAGAATTTAGCGTTTCAGAAAGTGATTTTGGTTCTTCAGTTTGAGCCACTTCATCGGGATGAGATCCTATCGATTGTTGGGCCTTCTCATCAGATGATGTAGCAGCCACGGGTGAAGATGAGGGAATCTGAGCAGTCCTGAGATTGGTAACAAGTGGTGAATCAGTAACGGCCTTCTCACGGTTAGACATAGATGATGATGTGCTAGCGAGATTTTGACTCCTTTGCTTGTCCTCCTGGACATATTCATTGACTGCAACACGATAATCCCATGTCTTGCTTCGAGGCAATCTGTACAGAAAGGCTCTGTTAACCCTACCAAGTGTCACATACAATCCACTCTTCTCGATTTCAAAAAGCAGCAGTGTAAACCTTCTGATTACGTCTTCTACGCTTTCACCCTCAATGAAACCGAAACTATTGAGTTGTTCCAAGAGCAACTGACGTTGAGAATCAATACTTGAGGAATTCATTGTTGAACCACGTTATCGTAGAAACAAGTTATGTCAAACACGAGCCGAGGCAAGAAACAATGCACACACTAATTCAAGCACGTCGCAGATGTACGAACCGGTTTCCTTTACTGCACCTCAAAAACTTGTCAAAACTTATCGAAACGAACAAACACCCCTTTTTCTTAATTTTTAAAGTTCTAAATAATTTTTAATTTTCTTAAACCCTTTTTTAATATTTTATATAAAACCTTTTGATTTAATATAATTTTAAAATAAATTAATATTAAAATTATATTATATTATATTAATAATTATATAATGATTGAGTAATGATTATGTTTTATTATTATAATTATATTATAAAATATTTATAAAAACCCAAAACGACAATACTAACGTCGTCTTTCTTCTACGTGAATATCTTACCGAAACCCTAATTTGTAAACTCAGCCGCCACGGAGATTTGACCGAGTCGATGAAGATGATGTAACAGGAAGACAAGATGTCGAGGATGGAGAAGATAACCAGAGGTCGAGGACGGAGTGAAGGATAAAGGAAACAGGTTTACGGTGATCGTCGGAGAATGGCGGTCGACGGAGTTGCAGGTCGTCGGTGAGGATGGTGGCGGAGATCAGCGACGATGAAGTTGAACGGTAACAGAAGATGATGACAGTGTGATGTGCGGTGGTGTACAATGGTTGCAGGTGGACATTGTAGTGGTGTGACGGCAAAGGTGATGGTGATGGTTACCGGAGATGACGACGGAGGAATGGTGACCGTCGGAGGTGATTATCGGAGGTGAAAGTTGAAAGAATCAAATCGGTGAACGGTGACGGTGCGCTGTTGCAGTGGAAAGAGAACAGAAGTGAAGCCACGTGATGATCTCGGATGAATGAATGATGATTACGGATGAATGCAGATGATGAAGATGTATTGATTACGGATGAAAGTGTGGATGAAAATGAAGGATGTCGGATGATCTCTGATGAAAGTTGTTGATTACGGATAGAATGATGAAATGATGATCAGGGATTAATCTCGGATGAATGAGGTGAAGTATATTGACGATTGCGGATGATGAATGTGATGTAGGAGATGAAGATTACGGATGAAAGATTATGAAGGAGATTCGAAGTGACGGTTCCTGATGATCTCGAATGTGTTTCGGATGATTACGGATGATGAAGATGAAGTTAGTCCGAGATGGTTGCGGATGAAGACAATGATTGCGGATGAAGATAATGTTGATTACGGACGATGTTGTTGATGATATCAGATCATCACGGATAAAGACAATGAACTCCGATGATGATAATGTTATTCAGTGATGATGATTTTTGACGTAATGATATTTGTACGATGATGATGATGTGTACGATGATGATGTGATGAAGACAGTGATGTATATTATAAAAGTTAATGATTTGATTAATTTTTAACACTTTTTACCAAATCACTAAAGCAAAATATGATGGATTTTTTTTAAACAAACGAAGAACGCGATGAAGAACACGATGAACACTATGAAGATCTTTAACCAAAATGCAGAATTTCTTGATGTTTGATATCTAATTGGCTCTGATACCAATTGTAAGTCCCGAAAATACGGATCAAACAACGATATCAAACAATCAACAAGGATGGGCGGAATCCAAACTTGATGATCTTCAAGAAATAATCAAGAACACTATGAAGATTTGAATATTCAAATGATTCAATGCTTAAACTTGCATACAAGGAGCTTGTCCAATACAAGTTTCTAAAACAAGGAACCAACCGACCTGTGCTCCTAATTTCCAACTTCTATTTATAGTAAGGTGTGACAACTCGAATTTCCAAGATTTCTATTACGCATTTATTGCACGTTTATTGATTGTTTAATTGTTTGCTTGCACAATTAGTTTGCTGTGAAACTGTAACGTTTTTGATTCAGTTAAGTATATGTGTTGATTATGAAAGATTTGTCAAATGTATGAATGTGGTGGTGAAACTGTGAACTATTTTGAGATGGGGTGCTATTGTAAATTATAGTACTTAGGGATGCATAGAGTAATTAGTGAAACTCTAATCATTGTTAACCCTAATCCCTTTTCACTAATCATTTTTCACAAAAACCAAAGCACTGTACTCTCTAATCCTCTCTACAACCATCTTCTCATCATTCTTGGATTCACAAGTTCTTTTGCATCAAGTTTGATTACCAATCCATCTAGAATCGAATCAAGGTAATTGTTTAATCATTGTTTGTGATTAATTGTTGATTGATTGATGCTTGTAAACCCTAGTTCTTCATATGATGAATCTGAATTTACTGAATTGATTCCTGATTATTGTGTTATGATGAATGATTAGTTGTAAGCCGATAAGATTGTTCACATAATGATTGTTGTAATCATCGATTGCCTGCTTATGATTTTTGCAATATGTAAGATTGATTAGGGTTTTTGATCGCATGAATGTTGTAGAAACGTAACTGTTATGATCTCTCGATTCCGTGCAAAGATTGGAATTCACGCATTAATGTTAGTCAGAGTTTTGTTATTGATAATAGTCCGACTTTTAAAATGTGCTCGTTGTCTGAGTTTTGTGAATAGCATTCTTGTTGTCCGATGTTTATGTATAACATGAAGTCCGAGGTTTTTGTATATCATGCTGTCTGAGTTTTTGTAATGTTGATTTGGTTCGAGTTTGTTATAAGGGAAGGGATGTCCGAGCTTTAAAACAAACAAAAGGGGTCCGAGTTTGTGACCACACCCCTTGCCCGAACTTTAAGCAATACAATGGTCCGAATTCTTTGCCTTGTCATTAGAAGGTCCGAGTTTTGGATCCCTCATGTGGTCCGATTTCTTGAGCTCCACCCCTAGTCCGACTTTGTTAAGGAATAAGGGGAGGGGTCCGACTTTTGAAACCCCCTACCTATGTCCGAGTTTCATGACACCCCACACTTAATGTCCGAGCTTTAATGGCACCATAAGAGTCCGAGTTTCATGCTAGGGACCTTTGGTCCGAGTTTTGAACAGGGGAAACCCCCCACACACACTTGTCTGAGTTTTAAGAAGGGCAAGGGTCTGTCTGACTGTGTGTGATGATAGAATGAAGCCTTGAATGTGTGTTATTTGATGTTGAAGTTGTTAAGATGTATAAGCTACTGTGTTAAGCCACCAACTCCGTTAAACTTGTAAAGTTATTAACACTGCTGAATGTATTAAGAATGTTAACAGTGACAATTAGATTAATATCCACGTAAGATTTAAACCGTGAAAGCAAAGGCGTGACGCATGAATTATGTGAATGCGATGAACTGATTACATGATGTATGATTCTATATGTGTATAATCGTATGACACTGAATGCAACTGTATGATTCTGCATGCGTGAACATTCTATGTGATATCATCATGTACACGATAAACACACAAGACACAGCTGCTTGAATGTCAATGATTTGCAAACCCTAATTAGACGCAAACACTTACATCGTATCATGTGCAACATATCCTAGGTCGTGTGTAACGGACTTAGACATTTGATAGACCCTAGAGCATAGCATACCGAGCAAACCAAGGTGAGTTCACACCCTTACTAAGGCATGGGATTCCCAGGGTTGGGAATGGGATTGAAGGAATAAGGTTGAATAGATTCATACTGACACTACCACTAGACTACCATACCAACGTCCTCGGTTGTGCAGGACACATACGTAAACCTACGTATGCTTATACTACTTACTGTCCTCGGTTGTGTAGGACACATACGTAAACCTACGTATGCTTATACTACTTACTGTCCTCGGTTGTGCAGGACACATGCGTAAAGCCCACATATGCATATGCTTCTTACTGTCCTCGGTTGTGCAGGACCCCTACGTAAAATCTACGTATACTTATACTTACTACTATCCTCGGTTGTGAAGGATACTCACGTAAAACCTACGTGTATTTATACTTACTACTATCCTCGGTTGTGAAGGATACATACGTAAATCTACGTAAAGCTTGTACGTACTACTGTTCTCGGTTGTGAAGAACACTTATGGTTACGAATAGTTTAGTGGTTATACAACATGGGAAGCCCCTACCAGTAGAACGCACTATCGGCCCAGTAGAGCCACATGTTACAAACGAACTTACTATTACGCATTTACTTTCTGTGAACTCGCTCAACTAGTGGTTGATCCTCTGTTACATGCCTTGCAGGTCGTTAGATACATGGAGCTTGCACAGGGAGGAGCTGGTCGTTGTGGGCTTGGATCGTGATTGTTTTGTTAAACACTTACGACATTTGATACTTTATTGTGATGGGTTTTAATTATACGCTTCCGCTAAACAACGATAACTTACTTATGTTTTGGAACACCTTTCATATGGATTTGGCTTGGTTTAATGGCAATTACTTTTACTATTTATATTGTTCTATATGATTGGTGGCTTGGTCCTGGTCAGTCACGCTCCCAAGCGGTGATACTCCGCAGGTGGATTTTGGGGGTGTGACAGATTGGTATCAGAGCCATTGGTTATAGAGAACTTGGTTTTAATATGGGAAAACGTTTTTATTAAAACCAGACTATAACCAGAACAGTGCTCTCAACGATCCACAACGACGCTTCGCTCCACGTGCAAGACTCAACCTCCTAGGTAATAAGGTTATTGTTTATTGCCTACATGCTAGAATTGCATAGACTTTTGCTCGTAGTATGCTTAGATTACATTGCTCATTACTTGTTATTGCTTGAGAACACCTACTTGCTTACACTTTTCTGTCATCGCACTACTCGCGAACCATTCATACTTATGCTACCTTTACTGCTCGATCATGTCTGGACGTGTTAACATGACTCAAGCCCAGTTGACAGCTCTCTTTAACGAACGAGTTGCTGCGGCGTTTGCAGCCGCACAAGCAGGAGGTATAACCTGTTATTCCAGACCTATCCTAGGATGTTAGATCCTACTCTCGTGACCCAACTCTCGCGCTTAATCTTGACCTATCTTTCTCGCGCAACGGGTCAGAACGCACAGCAACCTGTCTGCACATTCCAGAACTTCATGGACTGTCGACCAAGCACGATCAGTGGCACGGAAGGAGCAGTGGGACTACTCCATTGGTTTGAGAAGCTCGAGTCAGTATTCGAAATGTGTGAATGCCCTGAGGCTCGCCGGGTGAAGTACGCCACTGGCACTCTCGAAGGAATAGCGCTAACTTGGTGGAACGCGCAAGTACAGATCCTAGGGTTGGCAGCTGCTAACGCCACACCTTGGGAAGATTTCAAGAAACTGATCAAACGAGAATACTGCACACGTGATGACATCCATAAGTTGGAAGTGGAGCTTTATCATTTGAAGACGACGGGGTCAGAGATCGAAGCTTATACGAAATGGTCGAACGAACTGGCCATCTTGTGTCCAACCATGGTGGACCCTCCAAGCAAGCGTATCGAATTGTACCTCAAGGGTCTAGCCTCATAGATTCAGAGCCATGCTACATCGGCTAACCACGACAATATCCAAGACATTCAGCGTCTTGCTCATCGCCTCACGGATCAGGTAGTGGAACAGAACAAGCTGCCTAGACACATTGGTGCTACTACTACTACTTCTGCTATTCCCAGTGACAACAAGAGAAGGTGGGATGGAACCTTCAGCAAGGGTTCAACTTCAGTTCAGTCTCAGGCACGGCAGCGAAAGATCGATGACTATCAGAGCACTGGTCAGCAATCTTCTGGTAGTCAAGGGTTGTAACCTCGTCTTAGTTGGTCAGACACTCTCCATCAACCTCATTCCCTAGTCTTGGGTAGTTTCGACATCGTCATTGGGATGCATTGGTTATCCCAACAGCAAACGGAGATCCTATGCAAAGAGCAAGATTGTTTGTATTCCTCGTTCCGGCCAAGAACCTCTCGAAGTTCAAGGCGACAAGAGTGGTGCTGTGGTTGGCATCATCTCTTTCTTGAAGGCTCAGAAATGCTTACGAAAGGGTCATATGGCTATCTTGGCACTTGTTGCTGATGCATCGACAAAGGAGAAAAGAATAGAGGATATTCCAGTTGTACGCGAATTTCCTCAAGAGTTTCCTGAAGATTTACCTGGTTTACCGCCTCATCGTCAAGTCGAGTTTCAAGCCGAACTAGCTCCAGGAGCAGCACCTATAGCTCGCGCACCGTATCGCTTGGCTCCAACGGAACTGGAAGAACTTCCGAAGCAACTACAAGAGCTCTTGGATAAGGGCTTCATTCGTCCAAGCTCTTCGCCTTGGGGAGCTCCAGTATTATTCGTGAAAAAGAAGGATGGCACTTTCAGAATGTGCATAGACTACTGCGAACTGAACAAGGTCACAGTGAAGAACCGCTACCCTCTCCCTCGCATTGACGATTTATTCGACCAGTTGCAAGGGTCGAGTTACTATTCCAAGATTGATCTAAGGTCAGGGTATCATCAGCTGAGAGTTCGAGATGAGGACGTCTCCAAGACAGCATTCAGGACTCGCTACGGTCATTACGAGTTTCTAGTCATGCTATTTGGGCATGCGAACGCGCCTGCAGTTTTCATGGATCTTATGAACAGGGTGTGCAAACCCTATCTAGACAAGTTCGTCATCGTTTTCATCGACGACATTCTGATCTACTCCAAGAGTCAGGAGGAACACGAGCAGCACTTACGTCTTATCTTGGAACTTCTTCGAAAGGAACAACTGTACGCCAAGTTTTCAAAATGCGACTTCTGGCTTCATGAAGTTCACTTCTTAGGCCATGTGGTGAACAGGGATGGGATTCATGTCGATCCTTCCAAGGTAGATTCGATCAGGAACTGGCCTGCACCGCGTACACCAACGGGAATACGCCAATTCTTGGGTTTGGCAGGTTACTACAGACGATTCATTAAAGACTTTTTCGAAGATCGCACAGCCGCTTAGCTTATACTACTGACACAGAAGGGTGTCACCTACCGTTGGGGCAACACTCAGGAAACTGGTTTCCAGTACTTAAATGATAGACCACGCAGCGCACCTATTCTCTCACTGCCAGAAGGCACAGATGATTTTGTAGTATATTGTGACGGATCGATACAGGGGCTTGGTTGTGTATTGATGCAGCGTGATAAAATTATTGCCTACGCTTCTCGTCAACTCAAGGTTCATGAACGGAAATACACGACGCACGATTTAGAGCTGGGAACTGTTGTTTTTGCACTTAAGATATGGCGACACTACCTGTACGGTACCAAGTGCACTATTTACACCGATCACAGGAGTCTCGAGCATATCTTCAAGCAGAAGGAATTGAACATGCGTCAACGATGATGGGTCGAGCTACTTAATGATTACGAATGCGCCATCAAGTACCATCCAGGTAAAGCCAATGTTGTGGCTGACGCTCTCAGTCGAAAGGACACCTTACCTAGGCGTGTACGAGCCTTGCAGCTTACTATTCAGTCTAGTCTCCCTGCACAGATACGTGATGCTCAGGTAGAAGCATTGAAGCCAGAAAACGTCAAGGCTGAAGCCTTACGCGGTTCAAGGGAACGATTGGAACAAAAGGAAGACAGTGCCTACTATGTAACGGGGCGTATTTGGGTCCCACTCTATGGCGGTTTACGAGAGCTTGTGATGGATGAAGCACACAAGTCTCGCTACTCGATACATCCAGGGTCGGATAAAATGTACCACGATCTCAAAACAACATATTGGTGGCCTAGCATGAAAGCCCACATCGCTACTTATGTCGGCAAGTGTTTGACTTATGCAAAAGTCAATGTGGAGTATCAGAAACCAGCGGGCCTACTTCAGCAGCCCAAGATACCGCAATGGAAATGGGAAGAAATTTCCATGGATTTTGTTACTGGACTGCCTAAGTCCCAGCGTGGGAACGATACTATTTGGGTGATCATAGATCGACTCACAAAGTCTGCTCATTTCCTGGCTATTAAGGAAACAGATAAGTTCTCTACCTTAGCAGACGTCTACTTGAAAGAAGTTGTTTCGAGGCACGGGGTGCCAACCTCTATTATTTCGGATCGGGATGCACGATTCACGTCAGAGCTATGGCAAGCGATGCACAAATCTTTTGGCTCACGATTGGACATGAGCACAGCATATCATCCTCAGACGGATGGGCAGTCTGAGCGAACGATCCAGACTCTTGAAGACATGCTTCGGGCATGTGTTATCGATTTCGGCAACGGCTGGGAAAAGCATCTCCCTTTGGTGGAGTTTTCGTATAATAACAGTTATCACACCAGCATACAAGCCGCTCCATTCGAGGCATTGTACGGACGTAAATGCCGGTCACCTCTCTGTTGGGCAGAGGTGGGGGATAGTCAGATCACAGGTCCAGAAATGGTAGTTGACGCTACTGAACGAATAGCACAGATACGACAACGCATGGCGGCAGCACACGACCGTCAGAAAGCCTACGCGGATAAGCGTAGAAAACTGTTGGAATTTCAGGTCGGGGACCGGGTTTTACTTAAAGTCTCACCCTGGAAGGGTGTAGTTCGTTTTGGTAAACAAGGCAAGCTCAATCCACGGTAGGTTGGACCGTTCGAAATCACTGAAAGAATAGGCAAGGTAGCCTACAGATTAAACCTACCAGCTGAACTCAGTGCAGTTCACAACGTATTCCACGTGTCGAATCTGAAGAAGTGCCTGTCAGATGAGACCCTCATAGTTCCTTTTAAGGAACTCACTATCGACGAGCGGTTGCAGTTCGTCAAGGAGCCAGTCGAAATCACGGACCGGGATGTTAAGGTCCTCAAAAACAAGAGAATCCCTCTTGTTCGAGTTCGTTGTAACTCCAAAGGTGGCCCAGAGTACACCTGGGAACGCGAAGACCAGATGACAGAAAACTACCCCCAGTTATTCGGAACCAATGCAACCACTACTGAGGCTGAAGCTACTACTACTGAATTTCGAGACGAAATTCCAAATCAACGGGGGGATGATGTGACACCCCAGGAAAACCAGTAAACGATACAACTTACCTAGCTTCCTCAGTAACCGCATGCTAAATTTCGGGACGAAATTTCTTTCAAGTTGGGGATAATGTGACAACTCGAATTTCCAAGATTTCTATTACGCATTTATTGCACGTTTATTGATTGTTTAATTGTTTGCTTGCACAATTAGTTTGCTGTGAAGCTGTAACGTTTTTGATTCAGTTAAGTATATGTGTTGATTATGAAAGATTTGTCAAATGTATGAATGTGGTGGTGAAACTGTGAACTATTTTGAGATGGGGTGCTATTGTAAATTATAGTACTTAGGGATGGATAGAGTAATTAGTGAAACTCTAATCATTGTTAACCCTAATCCCTTTTTCACTAATCATTTTTCACAAAAACCAAAGCACTGTACTCTCTAATCCTCTCTACAACCATCTTCTCATCATTCTTGGATTCACAAGTTCTTTTGCATCAAGTTTGATTACCAATCCATCTAGAATCGAATCAAGGTAATTGTTTAATCATTGTTTGTGATTAATTGTTGATTGATTGATGCTTGTAAACCTTAGTTCTTCATATGATGAATCTGAATTTACTGAATTGATTCCTGATTATTGTGTTATGATGAATGATTAGTTGTAAGCCGATAAGATTGTTCACATAATGATTGTTGTAATCATCGATTGCCTGCTTATGATTTTTGCAATATGTAAGATTGATTAGGGTTTTTGATCGCATGAATGTTGTAGAAACGTAAATGTTATGATCTCTCAATTCTGTGCAAAGATTGGAATTCACGCATTAATGTTAGTCAGAGTTTTGTTATTGATAATAGTCCGACTTTTAAAATGTGCTCGTTGTCTGAGTTTTGTGAATAGCATTCTTGTTGTCCGATGTTTATGTATAACATGAAGTCCGAGGTTTTTGTATATCATGCTGTCTGAGTTTTTGTAATGTTGATTTGGTTCGAGTTTGTTATAAGGGAAGGGATGTCCGAGCTTTAAAACAAACAAAAGGGGTCCGAGTTTGTGACCACACCCCTTGCCCGAACTTTAAGCAATACAATGGTCCGAATTCTTTGCCTTGTCATTAGAAGGTCCGAGTTTTGGATCCCTCATGTGGTCCGAGTTCTTGAGCTCCACCCCTAGTCCGACTTTGTTAAGGAATAAGGGGAGGGGTCCGACTTTTGAAACCCCCTACCTATGTCCGAGTTTCATGACACCCCACACTTAATGTCCGAGCTTTAATGGCACCATAAGAGTCCGAGTTTCATGCTAGGGACCTTTGGTCCGAGTTTTGAACAGGGGAAACCCCCCACACACACTTGTCTGAGTTTTAAGAAGGGCAAGGGTCTGTCTGACTGTGTGTGATGATAGAATGAAGCCTTGAATGTGTGTTATTTGATGTTGAAGTTGTTAAGATGTATAAGCTACTGTGTTAAGCCACCAACTCCGTTAAACTTGTAAAGTTATTAACACTGCTGAATATATTAAGAATGTTAACAGTGACAATTAGATTAATATCCACGTAAGATTTAAACCGTGAAAGCAAAGGCGTGACGCATGAATTATGTGAATGCGATGAACTGATTACATGATGTATGATTCTATATGTGTATAATCGTATGACACTGAATGCCACTGTAAGATTCTGCATGCGTGAACATTCTATGTGATATCATCATGTACACGATAAACACACAAGACACAATTGCTTGAATGTCAATGATTTGCAAACCCTAATTAGACGCAAACACTTACATCGTATCATGTGCAACATATCCTAGGTCGTGTGTAACGGACTTAGACATTTGATAGACCCTAGAGCATAGCATACCGAGCAAACCAAGGTGAGTTCACACCCTTACTAAGGCATGGGATTCCCAGGGTTGGGAATGGGATTGAAGGAATAAGGTTGAATAGATTCATATTGACACTACCACTAGACTACCATACCAGCGTCCTCGGTTGTGCAGGACACATACGTAAACCTAAGTACGCTTATACTACTTACTGTCCTCGGTTGTGTAGGACACATACGTAAACCTACGTATGCTTATAATACTTACTGTCCTCGGTTGTGCAGGACACATGCGTAAAGCCCACATATGCATATGCTTCTTACTGTCCTCGGTTGTGCAGGACCCCTACGTAAAATCTACGTATACTTATACTTACTACTATCCTCGGTTGTGAAGGATACTCACGTAAAACCTACGTGTATTTATACTTACTACTATCCTCGGTTGTGAAGGATACATACGTAAATCTACGTAAAGCTTGTACGTACTACTGTTCTCGGTTGTGAAGAACACTTATGGTTACGAATAGTCTAGTGGTTATACAACATGGGAAGCCCCCACCAGTAGAACGCACTATCGGCCCAGTAGAGCCACATGTTACAAACGAACTTACTATTACGCATTTACTTTCTGTGAACTCGCTCAACTAGTGGTTGATCCTCTGTTACATGCCTTGCAGGTCGTTAGATACATGGAGCTTGCACAGGGAGGAGCTGGTCGTTGTGGGCTTGGATCGTGATTGTTTTGTTAAACACTTACGACATTTGATACTTTATTGTGATGGGTTTTAATTATACGCTTCCGCTAAACAACGATAACTTACTTATGTTTTGGAACACCTTTCATATGGATTTGGCTTGGTTTAATGGCAATTACTTTTACTATTTATATTGTTCTATATGATTGGTGGCTTGGTCCTGGTCAGTCACGCTCCCAAGCGGTGATACTCCGCAGGTGGATTTTGGGGGTGTGACATAAGGGGTTTCCCCCAAAACCCTAGGCCCATATTCCTAAGCCCACTCTAATACCCCCACTTCTAGAACTTGATCCATTAAGAAATTAATCTACTAATCCATAAACCTATAGGGCCTCACACTCTCAGTTCAAGCTCAGGGTTAGTATGACACGGTAACTCTTTACCCATCAAGTCCTGTGTAACACAAGTATGTTGAGCCTAAATTATTCGGGATTGAATGTCAGATCGAACCTGAACACAGTGAAGCTTGACACGTTCCTTACGACTCAATGCATCAGCCACGACATTCGCCTTACCAGGATGATAGCGAATTTCGCAATCGTAGTCGTTTAGGAGTTCAACCCAACGTCGTTGCCTCATGTTTAGTTCTTTCTGATTAAAGATATGCTGGAGACTCTTGTGGTCAGTAAACACTACACACTTTGTACCGTAAAGGTAGTGTCTCCAAATTTTGAGAGCAATGACTACTTCACCTAACTCAAGATCATGAGTGGTGTAGTTTTTCTCGTGCACTTTCAGCTGTCTTGATGCATAGGCTATAACTTTGTTTCTTTGCATAAGAACACAGCCAAGGCCTAAATTAGATGCGTCACAGTACACGACAAAATCGTCATTACCCTCGGGCAAAGATAGAATAGGTGCATCGCAGAGTTTCTGTTTCAAAGTCTGGAAAGCTTCTTCCTGTTTGGATCCCCACTCAAAAGGTTTGCTTTTCTGAGTTAAAGCTGTGAGAGGAACCGCAATCTTGGAGAAGTTTTCAATGAAACGGCGGTAATAACCCGCTAGACCAAGAAATGAACGAACCTCGGTAGGAGTAGTAGGAGTATCCCAATCCTTAATCGCACTGATTTTGGCGGGATCTACATGTATACCTTGTTTGTTGACAATGTGCCCCAAAAATTGAACTTCCTTAAGCCAGAATTCGCACTTGGAGAATTTGGCGAAAAGCTGTTCTTTCTTTAGGAGTTCCATAGTAAGACGAAGATGTTGCTCGTGATCAGCACGAGTCTTAGAATAGATCAAAATATCATCAATAAAGACGATGATGAACTTGTCCAAATAAGGCTTACAAACCCTATTCATCAAGTCCATGAAAACAGCAGGAGCATTTGTTAAACCGAAAGGCATAACAGTGAACTCATAATGACCATAACGCGTACGAAAAGTTGTCTTGGGAATATCTTCTTCAAGAACTCGAAGTTGATGATACCCAGAACGCAGATCAATCTTTGAAAAGCAAGTAGCACCCTGTAGCTGATCAAAGAGATCATCAATGCGAGGTAGGGGATATCGATTCTTGATGGTAAGCTTGTTAAGCTCACGGTAATCGATACACATCCTAAAAGATCCATCTTTCTTTTTCACGAATAGGACAGGAGCGCCCCAAGGGGAAAAGCTTGGACGAATGAATCCTTTGTCAGATAGCTCCTGAAGCTGTTTAGATAACTCTTGCATCTCAGACGGTGCAAGACGATAAGGTGATTTAGCAATGGGATTAGCGCCAGGCACAAGATCAATGCAGAACTCAACTTGGCGCACAGGGGGTAAACCAGGTAATTCTTCAGGAAATACCTCTGGGTAATCCCGAACAACAGGGATATCTTGGATAGTCTTACCCTTGCCTTTATCCTCTACGACATGTGCTAAGAAAGCAACATACTTCTTTCGCAGGTATTTGCGGGCTTGGGTACAAGACATGAGTTTAACGGGTTTCTCCCCATGAACTTCTAAGATCTCACCAGTCGAAAGCGGTATACGGACCAGCTTCTCGAAACATACTACCTCAGCATGGTACTTGGATAACCAATCCATTCCAACTATAACATCAAAGCTCCCGAGTTGCATCGGTGTGAGGTCGATAGGGAAAAGATGGTTATTGAGATTCAACTGGCAATTTCGAAGAACAGAGTCGAGTACAACAGGTTCACCACTAGCTACTTCTACTGTCAAGGGCTTTCCTAGTTTTGTTCTAGTCATCGCAAGCAAAGGCTCAAATGCTAAGGACACAAAACTCTTATCGGCACCCGAATCAAATAGAACAGAAGCAGGATGGTTGTTAACAAGAAACGTACCGTTCACCACTTCGTTATCCGCACGCGCCTCATTGGCATTCAGATTGAAAGCTCTACCACGAGCCAGTGCCTGATTTGCGTTTGCCACTTCGTTATCCGCACGCGCCTCATTGGCATTCAGATTGAAAGCTCTACCACAATTCGTGCAGATACGGCATTGCATCTGTGGCTGGTGGTGGCTGTTACATCTGTTGCACAGAGGTGCATTTCCTGCATACCGCCTTTTGGCAGCAGGTTGTGCAACCTGATTCTGTGCTGCCTGGTTAGTCTGAGTGGTAACAGCAAAATTCTTGGAAGCCTTACGCTTCCTCGACTTCTTAGAAGACTCAGCAGCCTTCTTGCCCTTGTTATCCTTGGCGCTATCAGACTGTTTCTACTTCTTGTCACCCTTTCTGTGGAGTTTACCCTTCTTGATTTGGGATTCAGTAAGGGTAGCAGCTTGCTCAATGGCCTGTCGGACGGTAGTAGGGTGACTGCCAGTGACAATATCCTGAACAGGATCTGGCAAACCGTCTATGTACTTCTCTATAGCCTTATCCAAAGGCGTGAGCATTGTCGGACAGAGCAAGCCTAACTCCTCATATCTGTCAGTGTAAGCCCGGTGTTCACCACTGACTTGCTTCAGATCCTTGAACTCATCTTCGAGTGCCCTCTGCTCGTGTCGAGGACAAAATTCTCTCATCATGAGAGTCCTGAGTTCCTCCCAAGTCTGACCCAAGGCAACATCAGCACCTCTATCTCTCATTACCCCATTCCACCAGGTAAGAGCCCTCTTTTGGAATACACTCGAAGCAAACTCGACTTTACGGTTGTTCGGACACTGAACATGGCGAAATGTGCTCTCAAGACTCTCAAACCACTGGAGAAGCCATGTTGCTCCTTCAGTACCACTAAACTTCAGCGGTTTAGCCGAGTTAAACTGTTTAAAGTTGCACGGAGCAGGTGCATTAACATTGTTATTGGTGGCTTGGTTTATTTGAGTTATGAGACCAGGTAGCATAGCAGCCATCTGCTGTGCTATAATAGCTGCCAGTTCGGCATCAGGTTGAGGAACGTTACGTCGAGGAGGCATTCTAAAAGAGGAAACATTAGAGAAAACGAGTGAGATGATGTGATGAAAAGATGAGATAACAATAAAATCGACAAAAAGCAAGGAATGTGGTCGTTTGTTTGTTACCACAAAGCAAACAAACAACACACAGTGACAAATCAAAGTAAATGAGTCATAATAATGTATCGCGAAGACATGCTCGCCTATAAGTGAACACTCACCCCAAGAGTTCCCAGGTAAGAGTGACTGGTCCGATACTGCGGATTTGTACGAACACTCTAGCCTTAGACAGAAAACTCAGGGTACATGCATTCACTCTTCCAGTTTGCACGTGTTCACATTATTTAGACCCAAAACTTTGACGAGATTTTGAAAACTTGGAAGGCACAAGGACGAAAAAAAAATCATCTAAGGATAGATGATTGATTTCAAAATCGTTTTGGAATATTGTGTTCAAGTTTTGGGGCATAAGCTACCTAAACGGGTCGTAATGGATCAAAAGCACTTAGGATAGGTTTCGTTTTAGTATGTAGGCTTTGTTAATCCATATTACATAAGTTCTCATACTTATTTGGTTTACGAACCCTCGTACTACCCGATCCTCCGATAGGTCCGTTTCTTAATGTAGTTATCAATACTAGGTGCCGTTTGATTCCGTGCTCCCTCTAGCTTGCTTGGTAGTTGTTCAAGACTCCTAAGCACTCTCAAGTGAGTACATAGACCCCTCTTTTACTGTTTTTCAAACATTTTGGGTTGAAACACATGTGCCTATTTGTTACTTTCATGCTTTTCATGATTTCATATCATATACTTGCTATGTTCACTAGTACACTAGTAGTACATGATTTCATTATGTTTTTGCTATGTATGCCCATTGTGTGCATACTTAGTACATCGTTTTACATAACATTTCATGCTATGTATGTTCATCATACTTAGTACATTTTACATCACATGCTATGTATGCCCATTGTGTGCATACTTAGTACATCGTTTTACAAGACATCTTATACTTGGTATCATGCTATGTATGTCCATCCGTCGCATACTTAGTACATTGTTTGTGCATTCTTACCTATGGTTTGGTTGTTACATATTCACTTGCCATACATGACATTTTGTTTACACATTACTTGATTGACATTTGATAACGGTTTAGACATGGGCAATTTACATTGGTGGTTTATGTGGGTAAGTGATTTGAGTAACGAGACATGTGTAATGTGATACAAGCATGGTGGATACGCCACTGGTACTTCCTATATATAAGTTCTTGTATTATATTACATGGCCTAGCGTTATTTAAATCATTCTTTTGGACTTATACATTTTTACACAAATAACATATTTTTCACAAGACATTGTTTTACAAAACAGTTTGTTTTATACAAACTCATTTTTACTTGGTTATTCATTTAACCATACATCATTCTTTTTAACTATAAATATTTATCATCGATTTTCAAACGTTTTATAAAAGCAAACACTTAAACTGGATTCATGACAAGTTTTTGGTTAAACATTTTCTTAAACCTAAGTCATGAATCCTATTTTTCATAAAACCTATGTACTCGCCGGCATTTTTATGCTGACATATTTTCACATGTGTTTCAGGTACAATAGTTGATGATATTTGATGATGATATTGATGCATGCTCACATAGGATTGGACAAGGCCTTAGTGACATAAAAAGATGCAAGACTAGTTAATTTTTGTTATGTTTTTTTATTGTTAAGACATTGTAACTCATTTAGTTCAATAAAACGAAATTTGTTTAATCCATGGTTGTGAAACAATGATTCTGTTACAACACTCCCCGATGTTTCCGCCACGTTTTGTTGTTTTACTTGGTCGGGGTGTGGCAGAAAAGTACCTGTGTCACCACCACCATCAAACAAATACCAAGCCAATGAAATATTGTATTTCATACTTGGGATCTGTATAAATATGTGTATCTTTTGCACGTATCAATTCTTGTTCGATTTCGGGTTTTAAATCGCTTTCTAGAAGGTTATACGCGATCTGATTCGTAAATATAACCAGTTTAATGCAACAAACACTCCGAAATAGTGAAATAGGCTTAACATACCTTAAATAACCCTTACATAACTTAGAAATAAGTTTTGAAGGGTTCGGTATGCTAAAATAAACTTTATTGATCAATAAAGACTAAAAGCGTCAAAAGTGCATAAGTTTGCATTTTTGCGCATATCTTACGTCCTGAATATATCCGGACATCCAAAAATTTATGTAATCATTAAAATATTTTATTTTAGTGATTGGCATGATAAATTCCATTCGTCGCTTAATTTGGATCGTTTTTGCGTTCGTTACGACTCCCGTCGTAATTAAGGGAATAACGCAACCGTACGACCAAACGAACCGACATCCGTGATGTCTTTGAGCATATTTTAAGTTCCCTATACTTTAATATCATTTTAGAGCCTTGAAATGAGGTTAAAGGGGTTTAAAAGTGCCAAAAAAAATCAAGTTTTACAAGTGTAGGGACCATTTTTGAAATTTCTGGCAGATTCAATGAACCTAGTCCATTTTGAAGTGTTAATGGTTTTCACCCATGGTTTTGCAAAACCATGGGATGGTATTCAATGAACATAGTCCACATTAGGGGCTCCCATGGTTTTTGAAAACCATGTGCCCACATGTAAGGTCTAGATCAAATCACGTTTTTCGACGAACGATCTTAACGGTTCAAGGAAATCTATAAATACCCCTCACCCAATTCATTCTTCCTCACATTTGAATCTGATTCTACACTCTCTAAGTGGAAGTATATGCTTCCTACCTGAGAGTGAATCGGGTTCGAATCTTGGGGGGACCTTCTGTAAGTATTCTTTCGCGTTTTTCATTCGTTTTAGCGTTAAAGTCAAACTGTGTTTGACTTTCTGCATTAACCAGTTTATGGTCAATGCGAAGTTCGTTTGAACTTCATAACGTGAGCGTAATCACGATGGTTATAGTCCCTAGTAACTATACCTAGTGATTACCACGTTATCTAGGCTTAGTGACGAGTCGTAGTTTCGGCCAAAATGCGTTATCTCGCGTATTTTGTAACCAAACTACTCTAGGGTATTAAAACCGTTTGTTTTAATACCAAACCTGTTTTCTAACTTTACTAAACATGTTCTAGCATTTTTAGCTCGTCGCTTTTAGATTTGTGCTTGTTTAGGGTCGTAAAGGTAAGCGATCTAATCAATCGTTTATGCTTACGAACCCGACCCATTGGTCGATCTTTAGGATCCGACCAAACACATTAGGTGACCATAGTTGTATAGGGAATAACCTTCCGAGGTTATACCTTATGGTCACGGCGTTTAAGTAGTTGTATGATAAGTAGTTCTTATGCCTTAGGTAAATTACCAAAATACCCTTTTTGCGCCAAAATTCATTTTAAGCATATGTAACTTAATTTTTGACATCTAAACTGATTTAACAACAATATTAAACATGTTAAGGCATATCTTGCTTGTCATAGGACTAGTTAGGCATTCCAAACGCGTTTTACGCAAACGACGCGTTAAAGTGGCGTAAGCTACCTCAACGGGTCGTAATGGGTCAAAAGCACTTAGGATAGGTTTCGTTTTAGTACGTAGGCTTTGTCAAACCATATTACATAAGTTCCCATACTTATTTGGTTTACGAACCCTTGTACTACCCGATCCTCCGATAGGTCCGTTTATTAATGTAGATACATATATAGGTGCCGTTTGATTCCGTGATCTTCTAGCTTTGCTTGGTGGTTATCCTAGGACTTCTAAGAAATCTCAAGTGAGTACATAGACCCCTCTTTTACTGTTTTTCAAACATTTTGGGGTGAAACACATGTGCCTACTTGTTACTTTCATGATTTCATGCTTTTATATCTTGTACTTGCTATGTTCACTAGTACACTATTAGTACATGATTTTATTATGTTTTTGCTATGTATGCCCATCGTGTGCATATTTAGTACATCGTTTTACATGACATTTTATGCTTTGTATGTTCATCATACTTAGTACATTTTACATCACATGCTATGTATGCCCATTGTGTGCATACTTAGTACATCGTTTTACAAGACATCTTATACTTGGTATCATGTTATGTATGTCCATCAGTCGCATATTTAGTACATTGTTTGTGCATTCTTACCTATGGCTTGGTTGTTACATATTTCACTTGCCATACATGACATTATGTTTACACATTACTTGATTGACATTTGACAACGGTTTAAGCATGGGCAATTTACATTGGTGGTTTATGTGGGTAAGTGATTTGAGTAACGAGACGTGTGTAATGTGATACAAGCATGGTGGATACGCCGCTGGTACTTCCTATATATAAGTGCTTGTATTATATTACATGGCGTAGCGTTATTTAAATCATTCATTTGGATTTATACATTTTTACACAAATAACATATTTTTCACAAGATATTGTTTTACAAAACAGTTTGTTTTATACAAACTCATTTTTACTTGGTTATTCATTTAACCTTACATCATTCTTTTTAACTATACATATCTATCATCGATTTTCAAACGTTTTATAAAAGCAAACACTTAAAATGGATTCATGACAAGTTTTTGGTTAAACATTTTCTTAAACCTAAGTCATGAATCCTATTTTTCATAAAACCTATGTACTCACCGGCATTTTTATGCTGATGTATTTTCACATGTGTTTCAGGTACAATAGTTGATGATATTTGATGATGATATTGATGCATGCTCACATAGGATTGGACGAGGCCCTAGTGATATTAAAAGATGCAAGGCTAGTTAATTTTTGTTATGTTTCTTTATTTTTAAGACATTGTAACTCATTTAATTCAATAAGACGAAATTTGTTTAATCCATGGTTGTGAAACAATGATTCTGTTACAACACTCCCCGACGTTTCCGCCACGTTTTGTTGTTTTACGTGGTCGGGGTGTGACAGAAAAGTTGGTATCAGAGCCAATGGTTATAGAGAATTAGGTTATTAGTAACGCTTTGACCTAGACTATAACCTTCCTAGGACCCTAACGCGAGTTTACTTGCGTTTAGTCATAAAACAATACCGTCACTTATCCTTAGGTGACAACCACAACAAGAACATAAATTTGATTTGCTTTGAAAACTAATCATCTGTTCTAGGATGATTGATTTCTAGGTTTTGAACCCTTTGTTATAAGGTTTCGAACCCTTTAAGTTTTCAAAATTTCGTCAAAGTTTGGGTCTAAATAATGTGAACACGTGCAAACTGGAAAAGTGGGTGCCTGTACCCTGAGTTTTCTGTCTAAGGCTAGAGTGTTCGTACAAATCCGCAGTATCGGACCAGTCACTCTTACCTGGGAACTCTTGGGGTGAGTGTCCACTTATAGGCGAGCATGTCTTCGCGATACATTATATTGACCCGCTTACTTTGATTAGTCACTATCTCATTTGTTTGCCTTTGGTAACAAACAAATGGTCACAATCTTCATGCGTTGTCATTCTCTTTTGACTATCTTTTGCTTGTTTCCTCCTATGCCTTCCATTGTCTTCAAGATGCCTCTTCATCGCAACAATACTCAAATGTCTAAACCTGGTGCTGCAATTACCCAGCGAATAGGCGTCGTACTCAAGAGGACCGTTGATTTAGCTACCACCATGACTCGCCTCAGGGATGAAGCTGTATAAGGGAACTGCTCCTTGGTGCAATCAATGCCACCGTCATCATCCGAATCAAATACCCTGTTTTAAGTGTACCCACAGTGGACGATGGGGACATTTGGTTAACATGTGCCGCTTTGCAATCCAAAGCAAAGCTGTTACAATCTTGCTGCTGCTTAACCTTCAATTTCTGCTTCATATGTCGCCTTGGCATATCTAGCGCCTCAACCTCATGAACTTTCTACCTTGTGTATCGACGTAAGCACGCCTAGTGCAGGGTGTCGGAACACCTCTCGTTACACAAACTCCAAAATCCATATAGGATCTTTCTATCCTCATAATTAGATCCTTGTGGGTGAGTAACATTCATCGGAGTCCTTAATTAAATTCTCTGTATGATTCAATATGTACATTACAATTCAATAAGGACAAAGCCGAATTCCTATTAAGATTTTTCTATCTTCATAGATAGATTCTTGAAAATGATTAAAGTGCCAAATGAAATCCACGAATTGGATTCCTGGTGTACTTTAAGTATCCGCGTCCAAAGATAACAAATTAATAACTGAGGTAAGCAATTATGTGATTATGTGCTTATGTGTTCCCTTTTATGCTTTTGGTGTAATCCAAGTTTTTGTTATCCAAATCCTCGTAGAATCTTCCATATCTTCGTATAAGGGATTCATAGTAGGATATCAAAAGGTACTACCTTAATCCTTAATGAGCTTTTACGTGATAGTAAGGACCCTTGGATTATATTGTACTATTCCATAATTAGACCCCTTGAGTGGTCTAGTTAAACAAATTGATCCAAAAATCTAGTTAGGAATATCATGTGATGATATAGCTGAAAGGACTCCTTGGTGGCCTAGTTAAAAAGGTCATCTGTCGATCTAATTAAAAAGGACCCTATGGTAGTCTAGTCACCCTCATCACAAGTTTAATATTCCTCCCCAAAACATTACAAAACAAACTGTGCGGACTGTGCAAGGAATTACGTAATTATGGATGCATACATAATTATGGAATTTAGTGCACAGAAACCACAGCAAGTTTTGTCGTGTATCTAGAGTTAGCCCTGTTCATTTTCGTATCTGAAGAAATTGTGGAAAATGACTCATTCCGTTCATTTTCGTTTCTGAAGAAATTGTGGAAAATGACTCATTCCGTTCATTTTCGTATCTGAAGAAATTGTAGAAAATGACTCATTCCGTTCATTTTCGTTTCTGAAGAAATTGTGGAAAATGACTCATTCCGTTCATTTTCGTATCTGAAGAAATTGTGGAAAATGACTCATTCCGTTCATTTTCGTTTCTGAAGAAATTGTGGAAAATGACTCATTCCGTTCATTTTCGTATCCGAAGAAATTGTGGAAAATGACTCATTCCGTTCATTTTCGTTTCTGAAGAAATTGTGGAAAATGACTCATTCTGTTCATTTTCGTATCTGAAGAAATTGTGGAAAATGACTCATTCCGTTCATTTTCGTTACTGAAGAAATTAAGGAAAATGACTCATTCCGTGCATTTTCGTTTCTAAAGGATACCCATTAAGGAAAATGACTCATTCCGTGCATTTTCGTTTCTAAAGGATACCCATTAAGGAAAATGACTCATTCCATGCATTTTCGTTTCTAAAGGATACCCATTAAGGAAAATGACTCATTCCGTGCATTTTCGTTTCTAAAGGATACCCATTAAGGAAAATGACTCATTCTGTGCATTTTTCGTTTCTGAAAATTTTCCCTCGAAGGGAAATGAATATCCCTGATTTTTCCTTCATTTCCATTTCTGAAGAGTCTCCGTTAAGGAAATGACAGGATATTGCCTTGCATATTGTTGATGCATAGGATGTCTGTTGACTACGTCTACAAGAAGTCTGAGGTCAAGATTGGTCAACAGGGGGTCAAATTGTCAATATTATGTGAATTAGACATAGGTCCGCTTTTAAGGTCATTTGTATAGAGGTCCGCTTTTAGGGTTTAATGTGGTTCGCTTTTGTGTTATAGTGAAACAGGTCCGCTAATATGACCTGTCATATAAGCGAACCATCATGCCTATATATAGGGTTGTTGTATCAGCGGATCGGTAGTGTGTATGTGTGTGCTTAGGAGCCGAAACTCTGTCAAAATTCATTCAGAAAGCTAATAAAAGCAGTGGAATTGAAAGGACAAGCTGTTGTAACATCATATGTACTGATTCCGCCTTTATATGTGATAATGAGCTACCTTGACTGACGTTTTAGGGTCAAACAACGGTCCAACAAGTGGTATTAGAGCTCAGGACGAGGAGTTCATACAACTACAGCTTATATCTGCAGAAATCTCTCTTTTCTACTCACTTTCTCTCATACTTTTTCGGTTTTCAGTGGTTCCTACGGTTGAAATTGTCTGAAAATGGAATATAACGTGTAAAACACACTAATAACAAACCCTTGAAAGTTTCAGATCAAAATTCGGACTAAAAATGGTTAAAACAGGTTAAAAACTGTGATTCGCTGTTACGAACAAGTGGTTCGCTTTTACGGGCATTGTGAGATTTTGGTTCGCTTTTAGAACATTACTTGGTCCGCTCGAACGAACAAGTCTGGTCCGCTCGAACAGACATTATCTGGTCCGCTTTTACGGACTATATCTGGTCCGCTTTTACGGACTATATCTTATCCGCTTTTACGACTTCAATCTGGTCCGCTTTTGTGTCCAGATTTTCAAAAATTTGAAATTTTTCTAAGTGTTGGTTGTTTTTGTAGAAATAATCAAGATGGATGATATCTTCTTGAATCCTTTCAGCGACATGTACGCTTTCACGGGAAGTTCTGGAAATAATGATACGTCTTCGAGCAATACGAATGAGGATCCACCTAAAGAGAAAAAGAAAGAAGCTTGGGAGTCGGAGACTGCATTTGGTACATTCAACAAACCTCCGAAGCTGATGGCTATAGAAGATTATAGTAGGTGGTCTACAAAGTTCGAAGACTGGCTGATGGCATTCGCATTTGCAAGTTGGAAAAGTATGAAAAACGGATATGCAAATGGAAAGAAGAATGGTGAAGCATTGAGATCAGCTGAAGAAATTGAAGGATTTGTTGCCGAGCAAAAGTGTGTGGCATTACTGTTTCAGTCAGTGCGGGAAGACATCATTTCGTTGATAGACTACTCCAATGGAAAAGATTTATGGGAAAAACTCAAGAAGAAGTGTCTAGGGAGTAATGAGATTGTAAAAAATAAAACGAAACTTCTTAGAAAAGAGTTTGACATGTTTGGTTGTCTTAAAAATGAATCGGTTTGCAAAATGATTGAAAGGTTTGGTCATCTGAAGCTGGAGCTTGCACGACATAAGATCACGTATTCTGATGAAGATCTTGTTGACAAACTGTTCGAGTCATTACCAGATGAAGTGGATTGGAGATATTACGCACTGATGTTGAAGAACACTATTCCTCCTGAAAAAATTAACTCCAGATTTAGTGATTGAGAGACTTGAAAGTCATGAGCTAGAACTGAAGAAAACATACAAATTCAATCACTCATCTTATCAGCAAAATCTGGATCTGTACTATCCGAAAAGCTTGATGCCGAAAGCTACTTCTCCAAAAACTACAGTTTCAGCTGAGAATGTTTCTTCAGCAAGTAATGAAAGTCAAAGCAGTCCAAGCAGCGGAAGTCACAGTGGTTATCATAGTGGATCTATGTCTTCTGCAAATCGTTCTGATGCGAAGTTTTCATGCAATATTGCGATAGATTTAAAGAACGCACAGAATTTTGATGAGGAGTCGGCTAAGCAACAGATGGTCTTTTTGGCATCTGTGCTAGAGTCTTATGAAGGGTTGGTAGCTGGTAAGATCGGGAACACAAATCTGACGAAAGAAGATTACGATCAGATAGACCTCGAAGAAATGGAGCTTATCGACATTCGTTGGGCAAGGGCAAGTGCTGTTCGACGTGCTCAGCGTTTCATGGAAATTACTGGGAGAAAGACGATCGGTGGTCCGTCTACAAAGTTGGGGTTCAACAAATCCAAGGTGACGTGCTTTAAGTGTAAGAAGAAGGGTCACTTCAAGCGTGAATGCAGAAACGCGTACGCAGATGAGTCAGAGAATCCATTTCGAGATGATTACTACAAAAAGGCAATCTATCATCAGAATAAATCCGAGCCACCTAGATTGAAGCAGGCTGAAGATAACAGAGATAAATCGAGGGCTCTTGCTGTGATTTATGATGATGAGGGGTACGATTGGAGTAAGGAAGTGTTACCGGAAGAAGATGCGGTTGGTAACGCATTCATGGCGAATGATGATGAACCGATTCCATGGAAAGATGATCGCACTGATGAGCAGAAGTATTGTTATCGAAAAATGATTGCTGAAAACAGAATCTTGAGGATCTCTCGTGTTTATCTGGAAGCAAGACGAGCAAATAGATGGGATCCAGACAGGGAATGCTATCTTGATCGGTATGGAAACATTGCGATTGATGACAGCACACTTGATATGGAAGCCATCATCAAGGAGATAAAAGAGGATGATGAGTATTGGCAGCACAAGTGGTGGGGAACGCCAACTGAGAAGATGATTGAAGAAGAGAAAGAGAAAGAGAGAAAGGAGAAAGAGGAGAAAGAGATGAAAGAAAAAGAAGAGATTGAGAAAGCAAAGCAGATTGATACAGGCTTGATTGATACTATGCAGGAGTTGACGGAAGAGAATCTGGGAAAAATGGTTGACAAAGTTGCTAGCTGCGAAAGCACTCGAGGTAGACCCTAGTTCTGTTACTGAGTCAAAGGGGCTGGTCAGTCAAATTGTGTCAACAAATGCGTCAGGTAACAAGATTGATGGAAATGCTGACTGCAAAAATTGCACCAAACAATGCAATTTTTGTAGCACTGTCACGTACCTTAATAATGAGAAAATCAAGAATCTGACAACGAAAGTTAAAAGTGTTGAGGATCAGATTCTTGGTCGTGACAAAACTGTAAAAGCTTCAACCGAACGGATCAAAGAATTAATAACTCAAATTGAAAATGATAAAATTGATCGTGAGAAAATAAAATGTGAAAATGAAAAGTTAATTCTTGAGAACCGTCAAATTTCTGAAAAGTTTGAAAAATTGAAAAGCATTGTCAAAGATAGTGATGATCGAAATGGCAAAACATTTAAAGAAAACGAACATCTGAGAGTTGTGGTGAGAATAAAAGAAGAATCAATTAACAGTCAACTGGATGAAATTGCTAACTTGAAACTTAAAGTTCAAGAAGCTGAAATTGAAAATGAAAGAATTCAGTTGAAGTTAAACAGCTATAGCTCAGCAAGCTTTGTTTTGCAGCATATTGTTCCCAAACCTATAGGGAAAAACAAAGCTGGCGAGGATGTGTTTTCTGATGGAACGGGTGTAGGGTTTCACAAAGTTCCACCGCCAATCTTAGACAACTACACGAAAAAGCAGTCTAGTTTGGTGGAAACTGAGGAAGAAAGTGATGTTAAACTTCCTGAGAACATTGATGTCACGTTTACGTCTTCCAATGACGAGGGTGTCCAAAGTGATGTGGTGAAAAGTGTGGTAGACAAAGTGCTTAAACCGGATTGTGACACTTCTGAGGAGGATGGGTGTTTCTTGGATAAATGCATTCCGAAACAAAAATCCAAGAACAACTTAGATGAAGAATCAAACCTTGTCATGTACAAGATGATGGGTTCGGATAAGTTGTTTTCGGATTCAGAGTTTCCGATCGAGAATATTAACATGAACAAATTGACAAATGTTTTCAAACTTGTTGAAGTCGAGTTGTCAGCAGTGAACAATTTGAGTCGAAAGAAAGACAGGGTTTACAACAAGAAAACTGGTTATCCACCGCGTTTTTACAATAACAACAGAAACAACTAGTCGGGTGGTTATCACGGGGGGTAAACCGTATCAGAAAAAGAATGTTTCAAACAAGAGGTTTGTTGAAAAGAAAAAGTTTGTGAACAGTTCAAGTTCACTTGCTGATGAAGAAAAAGAAATTTTTTCTAAATCAAACAAAGATTTTTTTGAGAAGAAAGCTTCGCAGGCTCAGTCTGAAGGCTCGAGTCGAGTAGCTGATACTCGTACTTGTTTTAGGTGTGATAAGGTTGGTCACATTGCACGAAAGTGTACATATGTGAAGCCTAAGACTGAAGCTGTGAAAGCTCAACAAAAGAAGGTTGATGTGAAGGGTAAAGCACCGATGTCTGTTGAGAAGAAAGTTGTTGAAAAGAAAAACGTTAAAATCGACAACGTAAAAGTAAAAACTGAACCCGTAGAGAAGTCGGTAACTAAAAATGACAAATTTTACAAAAGGGTTGCAGTAACTCAACAGGTGTGGAAACCTAAAATTGAATCAAAAGTTGAGAAGAAAGTTTCAAATTCTGATGAGAAAAAGACTGAAGAGCCAATTAAGGCTGAAAATTTCAAAATTCAAATTGCGAGAGTCAAGGTTGCACCTAAGGCTGATGAGGCCTGGGTGGACTCGATGTTTGACTAAACAGTTTGAATTGCCGGAGCTTCCTGGATTGCGAAGCATGAATCGGCATCTTTCTTGAAGTTGTTTAAATGATGATTTGTTATGTGCAGGATCTTCCAAAACTTGTATCCAGGTGGATAATGGATAGTGGAGCGTCAAGGCATATGACAGGGAAGACCGCATTACTGTATGATGTGAATAACATTAACGGTGGTTATGTGGGTTTTGCGGGTAATCAGGGAGGAAGGATCATAGGTGAAGGAACATTGTCAAATGGCATTATAACGTTTGAGAGAGTTAACTACATCGCTGAGCTGGAGAACAACCTGCTGAGTATCTCCCAGATCTGTGACAGGATGTATACTACTCATTTCACCGACAAAGAATGTTTGATCTTGAAACCGGGATTTGTGATACCTGAAGAGTGGATCATCATGAGGGCACCAAGAGTCAATGATCTGTATGTGTTGGACATGAGCGTCGCTACTACAACCACGGGTCAGGCTCATTGTTTTGTGTCTAGAGCAACGGAAAAAGAATCAAGGTTATGGCATCGAAAGATGGGGCATATTCACCTAAGGAAGATGAATCACTTAGTGCATAACGACTTGGTCACATGAGTGCATGTTAAAGGTTTTCATCTGGAGGGGGAGTGCATAAGTTGTGTCCAAGGCAAACAGAAGAAAAAGTCACACCCTACAAAACAAGTCAATTCAGTTTCAAGACCTTTGGAAAGACTTCATATGGATTTGTTTGGTCCAGTGAATGTCAAGAGTATAACAGGAGATTCCTACTGTTTGGTCGTGACTGATGACTATTCCAGATTTTCTTGGGTTATGTTTTTGAAATCCAAAGACGAAACGTTTGACAGCCTGGTAGCGTTGTTTAAAAGAATTGAGAATCTGTACCAGAGGCCGATCTGTCGAATTCGCAGTGATAATGGTACTGAGTTCAAAAATAGTAAGATGGAAGACTTTTGTGATGAAAGAGGTATACTGCATGAGTTTAGTGCTCCGTACACTCCGCAGCAGAATGGAGTTGCAGAACGCAAAAACCGGACGCTAATCGAAACAGCCAGAACGATGCTTGCAGACTCTAAGTTACCAATTAATTTCTAGGCTGAAGCTGTTTCTGCTGCATGCTATACTCTCAACAGAGTTCTTACTGTAAAAAAAGTTCAACAAGACGTGTTTTGAGCTACTCAATAAACGCAAGCCGAATTTGAAGTATCTAGAACTGTTTGGGTCACCCTGTACGGTGATAGAGCCTAAAGGAAAGTTTGGTCCGAAGAGCGTTGAGGGAATCTTTGTGGGTTATTCAAGTCCTTTGCAACGTGTCTTCATTCCAAGCAAGAAGCAGATTATTGAGGCAGCAAATGTTGAATGTCAGGGGTATACTATGCCGCCACAGAATCCTGGTGATTCATGGCGTTATCATTATGACAAACTTTGGGATTCATTTGACATGAGAGAAGAATCAGAGGAAGAAGAAGATTTCTTTGATGAGCTGGATATTTTGCGAGAGTATGAGTCGCAGCTCAGGTTCCCAGCGGAGTATTCTAGAAGACCTCGGGAAACTTCAAATGACGATGAAGCAGGTCCTAGTAATGCTGGTGAACATGATGATGAAGTTGCTCCTAGTAATCAGTCGGAGGTGAATGATGATCAAGAAGCTGAAAATATGCCAGTTTTTTACCATGGTGATTCAGACCTTGAGGGGGAGCAGATCCAGTTGTCAAGTCAAACAAACCAAGTTGGTGAACAAGATGCAGAGCAAAATGTTACTAATCTGGAGGGAAATGTAGAAGTTCCAAGCGAAGTGATGCCGCGAACTCTTTCTTATCATCCAGAGGAGTTAATAATAGGAGAATTGCAATCGGGCGTTCGCACGAGACGTCAAATTGACCAGGGCTTAACATGTTTTTATTCAACAGTAGCACCTTTACAAACTGAATTTTCATTAAGTTGTTTTATCTCGCAGGTCGAACCGAGAACTTACAAAGAGGCGCTTACTGAAGACTCTTGGGTCATAGCGATGCAAGAAGAGTTAAGTCAGTTTGAAAAGTTGGGGGTGTGGAAGTTAGTTGATTTGCCGGATGGTCAAAGGAAAATCAATACAAAATGGGTTTTCAAATGTAAGAGGGACGACAGAGGAGTGGTTGTAAGGAACAAAGCTCGACTCGTTGTTCAGGGCTTTAGTCAACAGGAGGGGATTGATTTTACCGAGGTCTATGCTCCTGTCGCACGACTAGAGGCTATCAGAATTTTCCTAGCATTTGCGTCTTGGAAGAATTTCAAAGTATATCAGCTGGATGTCAAATCAGCGTTTCTTTATGGGAAGGTCAAAGAGGAGGTTTATGTTGGTCAGCCGCCGGGCTTTACTGACCCAATCCACAAGAACAAAGTTTATCTGCTAGACAAAGCGTTGTATGGTCTACATCAGGCGCCGAGAGCCTGGTACGAGACTTTGTCTCAACGCCTACTCGCTAACCAGTTCATACGTGGAAAAGTGGATGCCACTCTCTTCACTAAAGTCGTTGATGGTCATCTTCTGATAGTACAAATTTATGTGGACGATATAATTTTTGGGTCAACGAATGAGAAATTGTGCAAAGATTTCGAACAGGTGATGAAGCAGAAATTCGAAATGTCATCAATGGGGGAGATGAAATTCTTTCTGGGTCTACAAGTTGAACAACTTCCTGAGGGAATTTTCATTCATCAAACGAAGTATGTGCATGATATTCTAGAGAAATTTGGAATGTCAAGTTCTATTCCAGCTGCTACCCCACTTGCGACTAATCATGGGATTCACCCAGATCTCACCGGAGACAGGGCTGATGAAACGTTTTACCGTTCCATGATAGGTTCTTTGATGTATCTGACTGCTTCATGTCCTGACATTATGTACCCAACGTGCCTCGCAGCAAGATTTCAGTCTAACCCGAGAGCATCGCACATGATTATTGTCAAGAGGATATTACGTTACCTGAAAGGTACTCCGTCATTGGGGTTATGGTATCCTAGAAAAGGCGATTTTACGCTCGAAGTGTATTCCGATTTGTATTTCGGATGCTGCCAAGTTAACGCGAAATCAACAACTGCAGGATGCCAGTTCTTTGGTCCGAGATTGGTTACCTGGCAGTGTAAGAAACAAACATCTGTGGCGCTATCTACATGTGAAGCGGAGTACGTTTCTGCTAGCAGTTGCTGCTCTCAGATCCTGTGGATACAGCAACAGATGCGCGACTATGGTTTGCAGTTTCTTAACACACCTCTGTTTGTTGATAATGAGGCCGCAATTAATATAACTAAAAATCCAGTACATCACGCTAAAACTAAACATATCGAAATTCGTCATCACTTTATTCGCGATTGCTTCGAGAAAAAGTTGATACGAATTGAGAAAATCCACACTGACGAACAAAAAGCTGATTTGCATACCAAAGCTTTTGATAAAATTCGGTTTCAATATTTGTTAAAACTTAATGGTATGAAATTGCTTTCGGTGTCGGATGGGGTTGTGAGCGTTGATGAGAGTACTGTTGCGGATGAAGATGAGAAACAATCTGCGATGGTTTGTCGGTTTTTTACATGTTTTGGTATTTAGGGGGAGATAGATAGTTGTACATAGTTTATTTTCAGAAAAATACAAAAACAGTAAAAAATGCAAAAATCCAAAAACATGATAAAATTGAAAAAGAGCTTGTGTATATAGGGAAAATGATAGTACATCAGCTAGACAATTACAGTATGCTAAAGATTTGGAAAGATAAAATGAGTTAAACAGTTTCACTAATGATGTGTCGATAGGTTTTCGCACATTTAGTAAGTTTATTCGGGATACAAACCTAAAATTTCAAGCTGGTGAAATTCGTGGGGAACACTACTTGGATATATAGGTAACCCCTGAAATCTCGTTTGAAAGGTCTCATATTCTGATATACTAGGCGTTTATACTCTATGATGTCTGAGGTATTATTCCGGGACTTCTGCTGAACGGTAGTTCTGACCTAGTCCTTGGCTAATACTTTATCCAAAATGCTTGAAATATAGCATAAAGCCCTCAGCTGATTAGAAAATAAAATTGATAATCATCCGTTGTAGCTGAAAAGATCCTCTAAAGGGGACATACTGCAAAGCCGAAACTGATATCTCTCTGCTAAACGGAAGTTCTGACCTGAGATCCCTCAGTTCTCGCATTTAACCCCTAATTTATGTACAGACATCATTGTAGTATTCTTGCCTGTAAGACTGAATATTGGGATTCTGGATACGGGAGTATATTCAAGAGGTGGGACATATGAATTGATCTAAGTTCTTAAGACACTTAAACGATATCCTGAATAGATTGAAGTTTGTGTAAGAATTTAAGATGGATCAGTATATCGACAATCGAGGTGAATTGTTTAAGTCTGAGTATGTAATATAGCTTAACGGTACTTGTAATCTGTCTGAAAAGCTGATATGATTCCCTAACACGCTCGCCAAAAATAAACTTGTAAATAGTTTACTTTCTGCAATTTAAGTTTTCTGTATTTCATTTCTTAGTTTAGTTCACATTAAAATCAAAAAGATTTTATTTTTCTGCTTTATTTTAGACAAACCAGAGTGGAAAGTTGATTGTCGGATTCTAGAAAGATGAAGCAGATGCAGGAGATTCTGAGCTGAAGAATGAGGAGAGCTTATATTGTTGGAAGTTTGATTGTTTTCAAAGTCACAAACAAGTTCATTAAGTTGATACTTGTTATTTTTCAGAAAAAAGTTAAAATGATTTTACTAAATCAGTTTGATTTGTCAAAAGATCAACCAGGGTCATTAAATTGAACTTGGTAGATTAATCAGGTGTTCAGGGTCATTAACTTGAACTTGAAAACTTGAGTGGATTGCTAAAGCTGATTGAGTTTGTGTTTTATTGTTTGAAAAGATAGATTGTAATGTTACTGGTTGAGAAACAGGTTTGGACTTCATTATTCTCAAGGAGGCAAATTGTCAAAGCTTGAACCAGATACCAAGATCCCAGCATACTGAGAGGGGGAGTCTGTGAAAGGGAGAGTCTGGATCAACAGCTAATGGGAAGCTTGAAGTTAGAGCTAGGAGACAATCCTGGAACTTATGAAGAATGCTTATGAAGAGAAGACAGAGTTAGTGAAAAGACCAAGACTGAAGACTACGGATCTAAAGACTGATAAAGACTACGTCAACATCCAAGGGGGAGTCTGTTGATGCATAGGATGTCTGTTGACTACGTCTACAAGAAGTCTGAGGTCAAGATTGGTCAACAGGGGGTCAAATTGTCAATATTATGTGAAGTAGACATAGGTCCGCTTTTAAGGTCATTTGTATAGAGGTCCGCTTTTAGGGTTTAATGTGGTCCGCTTTTGTGTTATAGTGAAATAGGTCCGTTAATATGACCTGTCATATAAGCGAACCATCATGCCTGTATATAGGGTTGTTGTATCAGCGGATCGGTAGTGTGTATGTGTGTGCTTAGGAGCCGAAACTCTGTCAAAATTCATTCAGAAAGTTAATAAAAGCAGTGGAATTGAAAGGACAAGCTGTTGTAACATCATATGTACTGATTCCGCCTTTATATGTGATGATGAGCTACCTTGACTGACGTTTTAGGGTCAAACAACGGTCCAACACATATCTTTGGTGGCTACTTGACACAAAGTCACAGATAGACTCCTAAGAATAAATTTCGGGACGAAATTTCCTAAAGTAGGGGAGACTGTGACACCTGTGTCACCACCACCATCAAACAAATACCAAACCAATGAAATATTGTATTTCATACTTGGGATCTGTATAAATATGTGTATCTTTTGCACGTATCAATTCTTGTTCGATTTCGGGTTTTAAATCGCTTTCTGGAAGGTTATACGCGATCTGATTCGTAAATATAACCAGTTTAATGCAACAAACACTCTGGAATAGTAAAATAGGCTTAACATACCTTAAATAACCCTTACATAACTTAGAAATAAGTTTTGAAGGGTTCGGTATGCTAAAATAAACTTTATTGATCAATAAAGACTAAAAGCGTCAAAAGTGCATAAGTTTGCATTTTTGCGCATATCTTACGTCCTGAATATATCCGGACATCCAAAAATTTATGTAATCATTAAAATATTTTATTTTAGTGATTGGCATGATAAATTCCATTCGTCGCTTAATTTGGATCGTTTTTGCGTTCGTTACGACTCCCGTCGTAATTAATCGAATAACGCAACCGTAAGACCAAACGAACCGACATCCGTGATGCCTTTAAGCATATTTTAAGTTCCCTATACTTTAATATCATTTTAGAGCCTTGAAATGAGGTTAAAGGGGTTTAAAAGTGCCAAAAAAAATCAAGTTTTACAAGTGTAGGGACCATTTTTGAAATTTCTGGCAGATTCAATGAACCTAGTCCATTTTGAAGTGTTAATGGTTTTCACCCATGGTTTTGCAAAACCATGGGATGGTATTCAATGAACATAGTCCACATTAGGGGCTCCCATGGTTTTTGAAAACCATGTGCCCACATGTAAGGTCTAGATTAAATCACGTTTTTCGACGAACGATCTTAACGGTTCAAGGAAATCTATAAATACCCCTCCCCCATTTCATTCTTCCTCACATTTGAATCTAATTCTACACTCTCTAAGTGGAAGTATATGCTTCCTACCTGAGAGTGAATCGGGTTCGAATCTTGCGGGGACCTTCTGTAAGTATTCTTTCGCGTTTTTCATTCGTTTTAGCGTTAAAGTCAAACTGCGTTTGACTTTCTGCACTAACCAGTTTATGGTCAATGCGAAGTTCGTTTGAACTTCATAACGTGAGCGTAATCACGCTGGTTATAGTCCCTAGTAACTATACCTAGTGATTACCACGTTATCTAGGCTCAGTGACGAGTCGTAGTTTCGTCCAAAATGCGTTTTCTCGCGTATTTTGTAACCAAACTACTCTAGGGTATTAAAACCGTTTGTTTTAATACCAAACCTGTTTTCTAACTTTACTAAACATGTCCTAGCATGTTTAGTTCGTCGCTTTTAGATTTGTGCTTGTTTAGGGTCGTAAAGGTAAGCGATCTAATCAATCGCTTATGCTTACGAACCCGACCCATTGGTCGATCTTTAGGATCCGACCAAACACATTAGGTGACCATAGTTGTATAGGGAATAACCTTCCGAGGTTACACCTTATGGTCACGACGTTTAAGTAGTTGTATGATAAGTAGTTCTTATGCCTTAGGTAAATTACCAAAATACCCTTTTTGCGCCAATATTCATTTTAAGCATATGTAACTTAATTTTTGACATCTAAACTGATTTAACAACAATATTAAACATGTTAAGGCATATCTTGCTTGTCATAGGACTAGTTAGGCATTCCAAACACGTTTTACGCAAACGACGCGTTAAAGTGGCGTAAGCTACCTAAACGGGTCGTAATGGGTCAAAAGCACTTAGGATAGGTTTCGTTTTAGTACGTAGGCTTTGTCAAACCATATTACATAAGTTCCCATACTTATTTGGTTTACGAACCCTTGTACTACCCGATCCTCCGATAGGTCCGTTTATTAATGTAGATACATATATAGGTGCCGTTTGATTCCGTGATCTTCTAGCTTTGCTTGGTGGTTATCCTAGGACTTCTAAGAAATCTCAAGTGAGTACATAGACCCCTCTTTTACTGTTTTTCAAACATTTTGGGGTGAAACACATGTGCCTACTTGTTACTTTCATGATTTCATGCTTTTATATCATATACTTGCTATGTTCACTAGTACACTATTAGTACATGATTTTATTATGTTTTTGCTATGTATGCCCATCGTGTGCATATTTAGTACATCGTTTTACATGACATTTTATGCTTTGTATGTTCATCATACTTAGTACATTTTACATCACATGCTATGTATGCCCATTGTGTGCATACTTAGTACATCGTTTTACAAGACATCTTATAATTGGTATCATGCTATGTATGTCCATCAGTCGCATACTTAGTACATTGTTTGTGCATTCTTACCTATGGCTTGGTTGTTACATATTTCACTTGCCATACATGACATTATGTTTACACATTACTTGATTGACATTTGACAACGGTTTAGACATGGGCAATTTACATTGGTGGTTTATGTGGGTAAGTGATTTGAGTAACGAGACGTGTGTAATGTGATACAAGCATGGTGGATACGCTGCTGGTACTTCCTATATATAAGTGCTTGTATTATATTACATGGCGTAGCGTTATTTAAATCATTCATTTGGATTTATACATTTTTACACAAGTAACATATTTTTCACAAGACATTGTTTTACAAAACAGTTTGTTTTATACAAACTCATTTTTACTTGGTTATTCATTTAACCTTACATCATTCTTTTTAACTATACATATCTATCATCGATTTTCAAACGTTTTATAAAAGCAAACACTTAAACTGGATTCATGACAAGTTTTTGGTTAATCTTAAACCTAAGTCATGAATCCTATTTTTCATAAAACCTATGTACTCGCCGGCATTTTTATGCTGATGTATTTCACATGTGTTTCAGGTACAATAGTTGATGATATTTGATGATGATATTGATGCATGCTCACATAGGATTGGACGAGGCCCTAGTGACATTAAAAGATGCAAGACTAGTTAATTTTTGTTATGTTTCTTTATTGTTAAGACATTGTAACTCATTTAATTCAATAAAACGAAATTTGTTTAATCCATGGTTGTGAAACATTGATTCTGTTACAACACTCCCCGACGTTTCCGCCACGTTTTGTTGTTTTACGTGGTCGGGGTGTGACAGCAATCACCTAAGGATAGGTGACGGGTATTGTTTTAAAATCTAAACACAAGTAAACTTGTGTTAGGGTCCTAGAAAGTTATAGTCTAGGTCAAAGCATTGCTAATAACCTAATTCCCTATAACCATTGGCTCTGATACCAACTCTTCTGTCATACCCCGGCCGCGGTAAAACAACGAAAGCCGCGGCCGAAACGCCGGGGAGGTGAGTAGCGACAGAATTATTGTTTCAACAACCATGGCAAATAAAGTTATGTATTATTAAAATTAAAGTTACATTGTCTTTGAGTTCAACTAAAACTACATAATAATTGTCTTTTAAGTCACTAAGGCCCGAGTCCGCCTAAGTGTAGCACAAACATCCTTATGCATTAGCACCTGAAACACATGTAAAAATAGGTACGTCAGCATAAAAATGCCTGTGAGATACATAGGTTTTGTTTATGCAGATTCATGACTTGTTTTTGAAAGAAATGTTTAAATAAAATGATGTCATGAATCTTGTAAAATGTTTTTCTTTGTAAAATCATGTGAAAATCGATATGAAAATCAAATGATAATGAATGAACAATGCATGGTTAAATAAATAACCAAGTGAAAATGAGTTTGTATAAAAATGTGTAATTTGTAAGACAATGTCATGTTTTTGTATAAAACGTTTCATGTCTTGTCCAAGTGGTTTATATAACGCAACGATGTATAATACGATAAAAGCACTTATATATAGGAAGTACCAGCGGTGTATCCACCATGCTTTTATCATATAACACATAGCCCCGTTACATAAGTCACTTAACATTAACCAACCAAAATGTCTTGTTCTATGTCAAAAATGTGTATGTGTAAACCATGTACAATGTCATGTGTGAAATGTTTCATGTATAACCAAATGAAATGCATAGTAAGTAGGAAATCATCTACTTAACTATGTAATGATGTCTAATGTGAAAACAAATGTCATGTATGGTGAATAACTAGAAGTTACTCAACCCCATAGAAAATGTACAAAACATGTTTTTGAATAAACCTAAGTTTAAATCAAATGTTATGCTTTGCAGAAAAACAATGCTTTATGATTACAAACATTTATGCAGTAATGTTAATCGCATACATTCAAGCCTTGCGACTGTGGCGACAAACCCTTAAACGAATTAAAGGTTCATCTAAAGTTATGTAGTCGGATTCTGTCATCCCCAACTTCCAAACAAACCTAGGAAGTTGGAAACGGGAGTTGTCAATTCCTATGGTACCATTACATAAGTCCGAGCGGCGTGATCAATGTTAATGAACGTATTATTGTCCCGATTTAACATACCAAATGTCATAACCAATGTAGCATGTGAAAACCATGTACTAGGAATGCTAAGTAAACATGCCTAGTAGAAATGTTCATGTAAAAACAATGTGCTAGCATGCTCAGTAAACATACATAGCAGAAATGTCATGTAAAACAATGTGTTCCATATGCTAAGTAAACATATGCAACAAATGTGTAACAAATCAATGTGCTAGCATGCTTGACATACATAGCAAAACACAAATGAAAGCATGTACTATATATGTACTAGGTGAAAGTAGCATGTTTATGTCATAAAAGCATGAAATGCACGAAAGTAACATGTATGTACATGTGTATCACCCCAAAATATTTGAAAACGGTAAAAGAGGGGAACTATGTACTCACTTGGGATTGCTAATTAGTCTTGAGAATAAGACCAATTTAAGCTCCAAGGGTCACGGAATCAACCGGCACCTAGCATAGGTAACTATGTTAATAATCGGCTCCTAAATCGGGAGATAGGATAGAATGAGGTTCTATAAATCAAATGAGTAATTGAACTCATATGGTGTGATTTGATAGGCCCTACATTCTGATTGGAAAGTTTACCTAAGTGCTTTTGACCCGTTTCGACACATTATGGTAACATAAGCCACTATAATGCGTCGTTAGCGTAAAACTATGTTCGGATGGTTAACTATGTGCTATGCCAAGTCTTACATGCCCAATAATCCCTAAACATGTTACTAAATCAGATTACATGTCAAAAATATGTTCACATAGTCAAATTACGGATTTATGCTTCAAAGGGCATTTTGGTCATTTCCTATGGGCATACAAGCTAACTAGCAAATGACTAACCAATCGTAGGTGACCATAAGGTTATAACCTCAGTGGTTATTCCCTATGAAACTATGATCACTTACTAAGCTTGGTCGGATCCTAAAGATCGACCAAACGGGTCGGGTTCGAAAGTCTAAGCGGTTGTTTAGACCGCTTACCTTACGACCCTAAACAAGCACAAACTAATAGTGTCGAGTTAGACATGTCAAAACATGTCCAACCTACTGATTTGGTATCAAAACAAAGTGTTTTGATACCCTAAAGTAGTTCCGAGGCAAAATGCGTGCTAAAACGCATTTTGACCGAAACTTTGACTCGACACTACAACTAGCTAACGTGGTAATCAGCGGTTATAATCACGAAGGATTATAACTATCGTGATTACAATCACGTTTCAAAGTTCAATTGAACTTTGACTTGACCAATTGATGGTCAAAACCGAAAGTCAAACTGTTGGCCAAACGTTTGACTTTCTGCACTACATAAGGAAAAAGCCATAAAAAGAAATGAAAGAATGCTCACTAAGGGTCCTTGCTATCTTTTCTACAAGAAGACAAAGTCCCAAATGCTTGAGAGAGAGCTCCAAAGCAGATGTGAAGAGAGATAAGAAGGAATGAGCAAAGAATGAAGGAGTTTGGATGGCTATTTATAGTTGAAGCAAGATCATGAGATCATTCCATGTGTTTTTCTTGGTCATTAAGCATTAAATCCTAGCCATACATGTGTTTAGGGACAGCTAGCATGCCTTGGAGAAGAGATAACTTGGTTACCACACAAAGAATTTACCAAAACAGCCCCTAAATTATCAAACAGCAGCAAAAATGAATTTTCTGGTCGCTGGGCATCCATTATGGTCTGCAAGGGACTCCTTACGGTCCGTAAGGCCCCTGCATCTGATCAGCAACTTTCGCTTTTTGACAGCTTTGGCCCCTGCACTTGTTTGAGTCCATTTCTGGCACTTTTGACACCCGTTAAGCCATTTTCAAGGCTCCACAAGGTCAATAAAGTTTAGGGGACTCAAAATATGCTCAGAAAAGTCTCGGATGTCAGTTCGTTTAGTCGTACGGTCGCGTTGTTCGGCTAATTACGACAGAAATCGCAACGAGCGCGAAAACGATCCAAATTGCGAAACGAATGAAATTTTTGCATGCCGATCACTAAAATACAAATATTTTAGTGTGTACAAAAATTTTGGATGTCCAGATGTGGTCAGAACGTAAGATATGCGCGAAAATGCAAACTTACGCCGTTTTTGACACTTTTAGTCCCTGTAAGATCATGTAAGCATGTTTTCGCACACCGAACCTATCAAAGCTTATTTCTAAGCCATGTTTAGGTTATTTATAGTATGTTTAACTTATAATCAAGTTCCGGACTGTACGTTGCCTTACGAAACGGCAAACTTTTGCAAGTTGACGCAAATAATCCCTGAGAGCGAATAAACTTGTTTTTGCCATACCAAAGCCTTTAAAACTTATTTCTAAGTTATGTAAAGGTTATTTAAGGTATGTTAAGTTTATGATGATGTTCCGGAGTGTTTGTCGCGTTTTACTGATCGTGTTAACGCATCAGTTCGCGTATAACTTTCCAGAAAGCGATATAGAGTTCAAAATCGATCAAAAATCAACATGGGCACAAAACCAAACATAAATGACAAACATTGGGATCAAAACACACTGTTTTTTTAATATTGTATTGTTCAGAGTTTGTAAAATGATATCACAAGCACATATGTCACACGAGAGGACTGATAAAGACTGAAGACGTTGAAGACTCGACACTTAAGACTCGTCAACATCTGAGGGGGAGTCTGTTGGTGCATTCATCTGTCGTCTTCGTCTTATGTCGAGTCTCAGATTTGGTACGGTTCGGATCAAGCTTGATGTCATCATTCTTGATGATGACATCATACTAATGACATCAAGTGACATCATCATTGAAAGATGATTATTGAATGTTGGCCGTTTGTAGTTATTGGAGCATGCATACCGTTTGAAGGCCCAATCGTTTGAAGGCCCAACAGTTTGAGAAAGAAGCCCATTTGTAGACTTGACCGTTTGAATGTCCAATAGTTTGAAAGTAGATGTCCGTTTGAGGGTGTGGCCGTTTGACGGCTTCAGTTTGAAACTTGTAACCGTTTGAGCATGTTCAAACGATAGGTCTTGTAGTATAAATAGCTTTCAAACTGTCATCATTTGTAACGAACGATTCAAGATTTGATACCGAGGTGCTGCCGGTATTTCCTCTGATTGTAAACACTGTTATTTTAATATACAAGAGGTTTAAAGTGATTTTCTAGTTGTTTTCACATCCGTTTCTTAGTTTCCGCCTCTGAAACGGACTAGAGCTCTTCCGAACGACTCATTCAGGTCGAAATCGATCCTACAATTTCATTCCCTAACTTTAACATACAATTGAACATGTATCTTCCCCGATAGTTGTAAAGTTGTAAAACATTTAAATGAATAGGGGACATGAACTCACAGTATTGCGTCCGTGAATGATAAGTGTTTATGATCTTACGCGTGGTCATCTTGAACAAGGTTGCGACCTACAAATGTTCCTATATTTGTTATGTGACAACCCTCAAAATTCCATGTATTCCGTACAATTTAATTGTGATAATTGAAGTGCTTAGTGACTGTGTTGAATTACTTAACTGTTTCCTGTTATTGTGTCATACTTACATGTGCGTGTTAACATACTAGTAGTATACAGAAAAAGTTACTAAATAGCCCGGTATGCTTTCCTGAGTGTTAGGAATTAGTTGTGTTACAAATATATATATATATTAAACACTTTACGGAATAATTAAACACTTTAACGAAACAGTATCCGACCGAACAACCGGACATTACCTGGGACACCGAAATTTTGTCAGTAATATTATTTTATTATTCTTAAATAATTATGGTCTCAAAAATTCCCCACACACTATAGAAATATGTTATACACTCACCATTCTAGAAAATACCCTTAACCTCCTAATTATTTACCCACTAATCCTCAAATTTTACAATTTACCCCCCCCCCCCCCAATCTGATTTTCAGTCCTAGGTGGACCCCACAAAGATCACCATTATTTCCCCCATATATTTTGTTTAGATCTCCTTTGATAGCTTACTTGCACAAATGAACAAAAGGTGTAGAAGTAATCTTATATGTATGGCATTCTCTTACAACAATCGTTCCATCTCTTACACTCTCTCTCCTCACTACTCTCTTTCCCTATTTCGGCTCCCCCAAAACCGAACCCACCCCCACCACTTTCACATCTTCATCTTCTTCATTAAACAAGTTCCATACAAGCTTTGAAGTTCATCCATGGAGGTTGCTTTTTGAAGGGCCTTCAAAGGAGCTTGTTTCTAGTCCTTTTCATCATCTTCTCTCTACATTTTCATCACTAGATCCTACCCTAGCCTTGTGCTAAGTAGTAAGTTCCTTATGTCACCTTTGTACATCTCGTTTCATGATTAAAAGATGTAATATGTTAAATCTACAAGAACACTAAAAAGGGTTTAAACAAGAAGATGAAACATGATGTATTTATGTTAGTATGATGTTATCTTGAGATGTTACTGATTTCTTGCTGAGTTACTTGTTAATATTGATGTTTGATGTTGTTGTAATAGCTAAACATGTTAACGGAATCAATCGAACATGCATTAGAAAGTTAAAAGCTGAAACAGAATGCTGGTTGGTTTTTACAGCCAACTTCAGTTGGCTGTAACCAGACCATAACTTAACGAAAAATGTATTTTCTGAAGCCTGGACTTATGTATTATGAAATACGGTTCTAATGGCACTTTAATCGTAATTTTTGGACTTCGTTTACTATTTTTAATGGGTCATTTTGTAACAGCAGCTCAAGCTGCATTTTTGCTGCTAAAAATATGTGTTATATTTTTAGTCATAACTTGAGTTCTATGTCGAATCAGCCCATGAAATCTGTGCAGTAGATGGACACTGATGTCGTAGTAATTGCCCCGCTGGAATTTCATCAATCCGACTTACAATGAATTTTTAATGAATTATTCTGTAGCCTGCAGTCAGAAACTAATGAATCTGATTGTAGTCCGGAAAATGATTTTTAATAAAATATTGGTGATGAATTAGATCCCGAGATTTTTACACAATAATACTTTGGTCGTTTAGCATCTTCTGTAAAAGGTTGGGAATTTCTGAAATAAGATAACTGTTTTATTAAAATCCCCGAAAACAGCCCAGTTCTGAGTATAAAAGCTGAAACGACATAAGTAGTGATTTGCGTGTCTAAATGTCAGAGGTTATCCAAGAGTAATATAACATGTTATATGTCTATAAAAGTGTTATATGCAATGTTGTATGTTTGTTTATGAGTGGGGAATAGACGGGAAGTTTATATGGGCATAAACCGTTAAAGTGATGCATGTTATGTGTTAGATGCGTATAGGGATTTTGTGCTTATTTGAAGTCACTAATAAATTAAGTGGTAATCATACTAGGACGTGATTGACCGACCTTGACTGTTAGCTATCTTTGAGAATCTAACCGAGCAAACCGAGGTGAGTTCACACACTTTCTAAGGCATGGGATTCCCGGTGGTTTGGGAATGGGTTAAAGAATTTAAAACTGAATCTACATATCCTCCTTGGGTAGGATATGTACGGCCATCCTCCTTGGGTAGGACGCCAATATTACTCCTGCGTATTCTCCTTGGGTAGAACTACGTACGTTCGTCCTCCTTGGGTAGGACAACAACCTTAAAACTTACTAGACAAAACTCTATCATAAGTCCCTCATTCTATATCGACTTAATCGCCGAGACCAATGGCGAGCGGGTCATTAGTTAATAGCGCTATTAGGTTTAACAAACCTCACACCGTACCAGTCGGACGTGCGTGTACTAATGGACTAGGGCAAACCATCAGTGATGATAGACACTGATGTAGGGCACAACTTGCTTGCGTAGAAGTCGATATGGTACGGTCTAGTGGTTCACATGGGGAAGCCCCCACTAATCATGGAAATGGTTTGGGTAATAAAGAATGAACCGGTTAATCTTACTTTCAACTACGGGGTAACCCCCACGGCAATTACGCCAACGAGAGACAAACCACGTTTTCGGAAACAACTTAAAACTAAACAACCAAACGTGAACTCACTCAACTTTGTTGTTGACGCGTTGGTACATGCCTTACAGGTCGTTAAATGCTTGGAGCTTGCACGAGGAAGGAGTCGTTGTGGGATACGGGCTGTTATGTCCCGTGCTTAATATTTAAATCCTTATGAACTTATTTAAATCTACGTTTTGGATTTTAAACTTATGGACTATGAACTTATATTTTGGTATCACGTATTATGCTTCTGCTGTTTAATTTAAAACTTGGTTAACTGGCTTTTGGTCACCAATTGTATTGTGGTTGGTTTTATTTACTTATATACGTTGTTCAATATGATTGGTGGCTCGATCCTGGTCACGTCACGCCTCCAACGGTGGTACTCCGCATGGTGGATTTTGGGGGTGTGACAGATTGGTATCAGAGCCATTGGTTATAGTGAACTTGGTTTTAAAAAGGGAAAAAGCTTTTTGATAAAACCAGACTATAACCGGTACAGTGCTTAACGATCCACAACGACGCTTCGCTCCACGTGCAAGACTCGACACGATAAGTGGTATGATATATGTTATATTGTCGGTTAGATAGTTCTCACTATGCATTAGTTAACGTGAAAATTGCTATTTGAACCTTGTGTGCTTACTCTCTCCTGTCGTCCCACACTTACGCACTTTCGCGACACTTTTCTCACTTACGTTGCTTCATTTTGAAGATCATGAGCGGACGCAGAGGACGTATCAACCTCACTCAAGCCCAGTGGACGGCTTTGATTAATGAACGAGTTGCTGAGGCACTCGCAGCTGTTCCTGCAGGAGGTATAACTTGCTACTTCGACCTATCTTAGGATGTTTGGATCTTACCTTCGCGAACCTACCCTCGTGCTTAACCTTGTCATTTATTCTCGCACCACAGGTCAACATGCTCAGCCTCCTGTGTGCACGTTCAAAACCTTCATGGATTGCCGACCTAGCACTTTCAGCGGCACAAAAGGAGCTGTAGGCCTACTTCACTGGTTCGAGAAGCTTGAGTCTGTTTTTGAGATGTGTGAATGCCCTGAAGATCATAGGGTGAAATATGCTACTGGAACACTCGAAGGAGCTGCATTAACCTGGTGGAAAGCACAGGTTCAACTGCTTGGGTTGGCGGTTGCTAATGCCACCCCATGGAACGGTTTCAAAGAACTGATTAGAGAAAAGTACTGCAGTCGTGACGACATCCACAAGCTGGAAGTGGAATTTTTCAATCTGAAGATGATGGGGTCTGAGATCGAGGCATACACGAAGAGGTCAAATGAATTAGCTATCCTGTGTCCCACTATGGTAGACCCTCCCATCAAGCGCATTGAGTTGTACCTCAAGGGTCTTGCACCAGAGATTCAGAGTCACGTCAGCTAATCTTGGCTCTATTCAACAAATCGTCAAGTTGGCTCATCGCCTCACTGATCAGGCAGTTGAGTAGAACAGGCTGCCCAAGCGTATTAGCTGTAGGACCGGATTCTGACCCGAACGAGTCAATCAGAGGAGTTTGATCAGATACAGGTGCGGAAAACAAGTACCTGACGTAGAAACATCTAGATATTCTTTTAATTCTCTTTTCTGATTAATTTGACAGTGTTTACACGCAATTCTCACACCGGCAGCACCTCGGTATAGAAATCTGGAAGTTACAAATGTGAACCTCTCATATGGTATTTATAGGTGAGGTGGACCTCTTATTCGGCATGTCCGTATAAGCGGTCCAGGTAGGTGTGAGGTGGACCTCTTATTCGGCATGTCCGTATAAGCGGACCAGCACTCTAAAACACCTAAACTCTCCAGTTTTCTCGTAAAACGCGCCCTAATCTATACAATACAATGAAAAACTCGATCTAAGACGAAATCAACAGATGTAGTGCACCAACAGACTCCCCCTCAGATGTTGATGGAGTCGACTATCGAGTCACAACAATGCTGTGTCTTCACATCTTCAGTCTTGATCAGTCTTTGGGCTTTCTTTCTCTCTATCTTCAGACTCCCCTTCTCGATTTACTGGCATTCCTTTGTTCTTCAGTAATATCTTCAGGATCGTTGTTTGTCTTTTCATCTAACAGCTTCTCATCTTTTCCTGCAAATTCTCTACCCAAAACATAAGTTTTACAATTTTTAGAATAAAGACATATGCACTAAAACAAACTCTTCTACAAATCAAACTGAAACTTTATCAGTGACAATCTTGATGAACCCCCTGAAAGGTTAAATTATGAAAACATTTGATTCCAAACATACACTCCCCCTCAAATATTGCTCATCATGTTTAGCACTCGAAATTTTGAAAGTCAGCTTTCTAATATCAGTTGTCGAAAATCTTTTTGACTTTTTCAAAAGTTTATGCTAAAACACACTGAAAATCTTTTTGGATTTTGAAATAAAGAAAATGTAATGCAGTAAAGAAATATTTACAAAACAATATTTTTTGTGAGTTCGTGTAAGAGGATCATATCAGTTTATGAGACATGTCACCAACACCGTTAAGCTTGATTCCATTTTCAGTTCAAAACAATTATCCAGATTACCAGTATATCGGTCCACAGAAATTTTCACACAAAGTTCAACTGATCTGAGATACGATATTAATGTCTTAGAAACTGACTTATTCGTGTGTCCCACTACTTGAATATACTCCCGTATCCAGATCCCAATATTCAGTCTTACAGGTGAGTATACCACAGATGATATCTGTTCAGGGGTTAGATGCGAAACCGTGAGAGCTCAGGTCAGAACTTCCGTTCAGCAGAGAGATGACGGTTCGACTTTTGGTGGGTCCCCTTTAGAGGATCTTTTAGCTTTCAACAGCAGATTATCAATTTTATTGTCTAATCAGCTGAGGGCTGCGCTTTTTCAAGCATTTTCATAAAGTATTATCAGGGGACTAGGTCAGTACTTCCATATAGCAGAACTCCCGGGATAACACCCCAGATATCACTGAGCATAAAGACCTAGTATCTCAGAATAAGGGACCTTTCAAACAAGATTTCAGGGGTTACCTATATATCCAGGCAGTTTTGTTAACCCACAGAATAAGCAAGTTTGAATTTTAGGTTTATATCTCGTCACAATTTACTAAATGTGTAACAGTTTTGTGAAAAATCTACTGACTCATCTAGAATAGAATTGTTTCTCACATTTTAACGTTTCAAATCTTTAGCATGTTGTGACAGCCTACTGATGTGCTATCATTTCCTCTTTTCACAACGAAACTCATTTTTGAATTTTATCATGTTTTTGTCTTTTCCAAATTTTCTAATGTTTTTGGATTTTCTGAAATTTCCCTACTCCCCCTAAAATGCAAACACATTTCAAAGGAAATTTGAAAACTTCTAGACTCGTGACCTACTTGAAAATATAGAAAACAACACAAATTGTACAGAAACTTGACAACTAACATCAAATCGCCTCAATTCGCCATTCACTAGGCATAAACAATCGGAACTCCCCCTTTCACAAACCATTTTCTCATTTAGATTTCAAAACACGTAAGTTTGTTTTAATCAAAATGATTTTTCCGGAAAATGAGTTTGTTAAGATAAAACCACGTGTAGGTTTATCACTTTGTTAAAATCGGGGATATGGTTCATCATCTTGTTCTTTGTAATAACATGAGTTAGTAAATCAAGTACAACTTAATGTCCCTGATTTACTATTTTGTAATTAAGCAACCTGTACCACTTGTAAAATAACCATACAATACCACTTGTATGTATATACAAAATGCCGATTCCTGCTTCGCACTTACCAACCTGGAAGCTCCGGCGTAGTCATTCAACCTGTAAAGTTTTAACAATTTTAAGACTTTTCCATACAAATTCATAATACAAGAATGATGCCGATTCCTGATCCACGATTACAAACTTGGGATCTCCGGCATAGTCAGGTTTTTCAATCGAAGAAAATGTCCACCCAAGCCTGACCAGCCTTGGGTGATTTCAATTCAAATTTTGTTGGGGTGTAAGTTGCTTTCTTTGTAGCGTAGAAGTCTTTTACCCCTTTCACCTTCCTATCAACCATTTTTCCGAAAATTTTCTTTACATTCCCATTAAAAGCTTTCTCAACATCAAAATTATCCTTTTCAGAATAATCCTGATTTGAGACTTTAGTCTTTCCAACTTTTCTTTTAAAATTCTCAGTCCTCAATGGTGGAAAGTTCTCGTTATCCATTGAAGGAACTGAGTTTTCATCACTCTCATCAAACTGTGGCTCCTCTAATTTTGTGGAATCAGATTCATCGCCAGATTTTACCTCAGATTTCTTAACAACCCATTTTTGGTTGTCAAGTTTTACACTTCGTTTGTAAAATCTCTTCGAACATTCACCAACTTCAAATGTTGAATTTTTGAAAACTTTAAACTTTTCAGTTGGTGGTTCGGTTTTATCAACAACAACTTCTTTCAATTTTCCAGAAACTCCCTGTTTAATGTTTGTCGATTTCGGACAGTTCCATGCAATGTGACCAACTTCATTGCATCGGAAACAGGTTCTGGTTTCTTTCTTCACATAAGCTCCATTCTTTTTCTTCTCGGCAAGAAATTCTTGATTAGATTGTTTCCAGAATGAGCACTTCTTCTCCTCTTCTGAGCTTATACCTGAAACAAATTTTGTATTTGTTTTAGAAAATTTTCCATTTTTATAGTTTTCTGGTGGAGTAAAACCAAGTCCTTTCTTTTTGTAGCTACGATTTTGGTTTGGTTTCTTTTGAAAACCCGAACCAGAATTGTAACCTTTTTTCTTGTTTAGACGTTGTTGAACTCTTGAGGTGTAAAATTTAGGTTTTACAATAAGATTTTCATCTTTTATTTCAGAAATATTAATTTCTTTTAGTTTGAAAACCTTTTTAATCATTTCTGATTTAACACCTCTTATTGGAAACTCTTTATCAAAATATAATTTGTCAGAACCATTCAAAGTATATGCAACTTCAAACGTTTCGTCATTCAAATTAGATTTTGACAATAAAAACTCTTTATTGTAAACTCGTTTTCCCGATGATTTCGAACTCTTTTCAGACGAACTCGAACTCCTGACTGACTGACACGAACTTTCAGACTCGGACTTTGACTCTGACTCCTCATCCTTATCCAACACTTGATCGACCACTCGTTTTATCAGTTCAGACTCATGATCTGTGTCGGACGCTGTGAACGTGACGTCAATATTGTCTGGTAAAACATCGGTTATCTCGGATTCTAGCTTAATATTGATCGCCTGTTTTAGTTCTTCCTCATTAGGTTTTCTAGGCGAGTACCCTTCCCAAATCGGAGGCGGACACTTATTATAACAGACACCCTGTTTCTTACCAGTATCCTTTCTCTTCGTTGGTTGTTCATCTTTAAATGCCTCAAAACCTTCAACTGTTGGATAAATTCTGTCGATTACATAGTCACAACCTTTGTAACTTTGCAGCAATCTTCTGATTCTTTCATTCTCAGCTGCTTCACTATCCAACTCTTTCTTCAACTTTGCACATTCTTCTATATACATGTTGATCTCTTTCTGCTTTGTCATCATGGTAGCATTCAACATCTTCAAAGCTTTCTCTCTTTCAGAGTTAGTCTTCTCCAGACCATTCACATGCCTATTCAATACATCATACGACTTTTTCAAGTTTTTTACATCAAACAACAACTGTTCTTTCAACTTTTCTAACTCACTAAACCTCTCATCTTTTTCTATACATTGTTTACAAGACTCTAAACACGTAAGACAAGGTTTTGTGACTTCAACAATCTTTTCGATCTCTATGATTTTTTCAACTTCAACAACTTTCTCAGCTTCAGTCACCTTTTCTGCTTCAATAATCTTCTCATTAACACTACTATTATCAGTTGGTGATTGGTCAAACACTACTGATTTGTCAGAACTATCATCCGAAGAACCAGAGTTAGATGATGTTTGATCAAAAACGAATGCTCTTTCGGAACTTTCATCTGAAGAACCAGAATCAGTTGATGTTTGATCAACAATAATTGATTCTTCTGAACTTTCATCGGATGAAACGGATTTTTCTTCTTGATTCTTCTTATTCACATCATGGTTCTCCATTTGTTCTTCAAGCTTCTTAATGAATTGACAAATTGACAATCTAGAGTATTCTCCATTTCTTTTTAACTCCAACAGATATGTACCCCATTCTTGTTGAGGTATGGAATTGGCTAATCTCTTAACCCATTCATTTGGATTTTTCTGAATACCCTTCTCAGACATTGAGCGAACAAGATGACTATACCTCTCAATGATACTCTTTGTACTTTCTCCTGGACAACCTGAAAACAAATCAAATTCTTTCTTTAATACATTTATTCTATTAACTGTTTCACTAGTCATATTAAAGAATTTTAAGTCCATGATTCAGAAACACGTTTATCGAGACAGTCACTTAAAATGAAATATCAAATTCAAACTAGATCCCCTTTTCGAATGAAATGATTCACCTTGTGAAACACCTGAAACAAACAAACAAAACACAATCAGTTTAAAACACTTATCAAAGCAACTGAATCAAACTGATACTCTGTCCGAACTGAATCACTCGAACTGATGAATAAACTGTGCGGACGAAGTTTGACAAACTGAAGATTGATACACCGTGCGAACGGAACTAGATGCGAACTGGGATTCAAATTTTCAAACTGTACGACAAGCTATGAACTGGCAAAATCACATGACCTGGAACAAATTTGAATTTGTACGAGCTGAACCTTTGAGTGATCAAACTCTGCAAAGGTTCAAATGAACTAGATCAAATAGGCCTCTCAAAACACTTTGTTACATGACCAAACTGTTTTTCAAATGCAACTAAAAAACATCTTTTGAACTATTTAATTGTGGCCGACAAAATGTACCAATGAATCAACTGTGTGACTAACAACTTTCACATGGGCTTTTCAATTAACTGTTTGAAACACTTCAACATTTAATAAACCAACATAAATGTTCATTGGACCTAACTATTGTTAAATGGGCGGCTACAATTTAGAAATCAACTTTCAAAATTATTGGGCGGCATACAATGAACGGCAATGCATGATTGGACCTTCAAATTTCACTTTGATTTCTTTAATAGGCCACTTGTACACTTATTGAAATAGCTGACAACTATTGTGAATCGATGCAAAGGGCGGCAACAACAACCACTTAAATGGGCTTCAAATTAATAGTGGGGCGGTGCTTGGATAACTATTGGGCGATGATTTAAAGTGGGCGGCAAAAGTAAGCTGATTGGGCCATTTAAAAATATTTGGGCGGTGGATTAAAGAATAGTGATTGGGTCAACATCTTTTAGTGATCAAAAACAAAAGAGACGATGTAAATCAGGGATTGTGCCGACAATATGTAATGCTCAGACAGTCACATGAAGAAGGTGACAAAAGAGCGACCCTAAAACCAAACCTTTTGAGCGGACCACAAACTGACTAAAAAGCGATCCATAATTGACACTTTTGGAGCGGTCCACACTTGTCACAATGAGCGAACCAACATCATTATTTTGGAGCGATCCTGAAACTATTACACCTAAGAGCGATCCACCATGTGTTCGAATAAGCGATCTAAACAACTAATATGGAGCGATCCAGAAACTAATACCTATGAGCGATCCATACACTGTCCATATAAGCGATCCAACTCAATTTTGACCAAAAAGCGGTTCACATCTGTTCAAATAAGCGAACCAGACTTTTTCACGAAAAACCGAACCGAAAATCCTCGATTTCTCCTAAACGGCTAGGAGTTTCGATCTGAAACTTGGTAGGGTTTTAGATCACATATATGCGCACAACATATCCAAAAATTAGCCAAAACGGACCGTGAAATCTTGGTCTGACGTAAGAAAGAAGGTGTAGAAGAAGAAAAAGTGATGAAATCCAGCAAATCTCAATAGAACTCCTCCTCCTGAAGCTCTGATACCACCTGTAGGACCGGATTCTGACCCGAACGAGTCAATCAGAGGAGTTTGATCAGATACAGGTGCGGAAAACAAGTACCTGGCGTAGAAACAGCTAGATATTCTTTTAATTCTCTTTTCTGATTAATTTGACAGTGTTTACACGCAATTCTCACACCGGCAGCACCTCGGTATGGAAATCTGGAAGTTACAAATGTGAACCTCTCATATGGTATTTATAGGTGAGGTGGACCTCTTATTCGGGATGTCCGTATAAGCGGTCCAGGTAGGTGTGAGGTGGACCTCTTATTCGGCATGTCTGTATAAGCGGACCAGCACTCTAAAACACCTAAACTCTCCAGTTTTCTCATAAAACGCGCCCTAATCTATACAATACAATTAAAAACTCGATCTAAGACGAAATCAACAGATGTAGTGCACCAACATTAGCGCTACTACTTCTGATGCTCCCAATGATAATAAACGCAAGTGGGATGGAAATTTGGGCAAGGGTTCTGCTTCAGCTAAATCCCAGCAGAGAAAGACAGACGAGTACAGGAGCCCCGGTTAGCAGACTTCTGGGAATCAAGGTCAGGGTGGGTACAATGGAAATCACCCTAAGTGCAATCGATGTAATCTGCATCACAGCGGGCAGTGCAACAAAGGCCGTTGTTAGAGATGTCACAAGCTGGGCCACGAAGCCAAAGATTGCAGGAGCCCACGTCCTGCGAATCAGAATCGCCAGCAACAACAACAAGCTCCACAGAAACACCAGCAGCAGTATCAGCAGGGCAATAAAGGATGCTTTCAGTGTGGTGATGAAGGCCACTTTAAAAGAAACTGCCCCCAGCTGAAACCAAACCAGAACAACAACCAAAGAAATGGGAACCACAATGGAAACAACAACGGAGGCAACAACGGAGGTAACAATAATGGCAATGGTGCCCTAGGTCGGGTGTTCGTGATTGGTCAGGGAGAAGCAAGGAATGATCCCAATGTTGTGATGGGTAAGTTTCTTCTGGATGATTTCTTTGTTACCGTTTTATTTGATTCGGGTGCCGATACTAGCTACGTGTCCTTAAAAGTTAGTCAGATGCTTAAGCGTACACCAACACTTTTGAACACCAAACACACGGTAGAAATAGCAAACGGTAAAAGTCTTGAAGCCACACACATAGTTAAGGGTTGTAACCTCGTCCTAGCTGGTCCGACCTTCTCCATCGATCTTATTCCTATCGTTCTGGGTAGTTTCGACGTCATTATTGGGATGGATTGGTTATCTCAACACCAAGCGGAGATTATTTGCAAAGAGAAAATCGTCCGTATCCCTCGTTCGGACAAAGAACCCCTCGTGATTCGTGGCGACAAGAGTGGTGCTGTTGTAGGCATCATCTCTTTCCTTAAAGCCCAGAAGTGTTTGCGAAGGGGCCACACCGCTATTCTAGCCCTCGTTTCTGATGCATCCTCAGAGGAAAAGAAGATAGAAGACATTCCTATTGTGCGCGACTTTCCCGGGGTATTTCCTGAGGAATTACCTGGTCTTCCGCCTCATCGCCAAGTTGAATTTCAAATCGAGCTAGCTCCTGGAGCAGCGCCCATAGCTCGAGCACCGTATCATCTAGCTCCATCAGAACTTGAAGAACTGTCCACGCAACTAAAAGAACTCTTGGAAAAGGGTTTTATACGTCCTAGCTCTTCACCCTGGGGAGCTCCAGTCTTGTTTGTGAAGAAGAAAGACGATACTTTCAGGATGTGTATTGACTACCGCGAGCTCAACAAGGTGACAGTGAAGAATCGTTATCCTCTTCCACGCATTGATGACTTGTTCGACCAGTTGCAAGGGTCGAGTTATTATTCGAAGATTAACCTAAGGTCAGGCTACCATCAGCTGAGAGTCCGAGAGGAAGACGTCTCCAAAACAGCATTCAGAACTCGTTACGGCCATTACGAGTTTCTCGTTATGCCTTTCGGGTTAATGAATGCACCTGCAGTTTTCATGGACCTCATGAACCGAGTGTACAAGCCTTACCTGGATAAGTTTGCCATAGTGTTCATTGACGACATCCTGATCTATTCTAAGAGTCAGGAGGAACACGAGCAACATCTGAGGCTTATTTGGAACTTCTTCGAAAAGAGCAGTTGTATGCCAAGTTTTCGAAATGTGACTTTTGGCTTCGCGAAGTCCACTTTCTAGGCCATGTGGTAAACAAGGATGGGATTCATGTAGATCCATCCAAGGTTGACTCGATCAAGAACTGGCCTGCACCCCGCACACCAACAGAAATCTGCCAATTCTTGGGTTTGGCAGGATATTACAGAAGGTTTATCAAAGATTTCTCAAAGATTGCACAACCTCTCACTTCACTGACTCAGAAAGGTGTCACTTATTGTTGGAGTGATGCACAGGAGTCCGCATTCCAGCACTTGAAGGATAGACTTTGTAGCGCACCTATTCTCTCATTGCCCGAAGGCACAGATGATTTTGTGGTTTATTGCGACGCTTCCATCCAAGGCCTTGGTTGTGTGTTGATGCAACGTGAAAAGGTCATTGCCTACGCATCACGCCAACTTAAGGTTCACGAAAGGAACTACACTACACATGACTTGGAATTGGGAGCAGTTGTTTTCGCGCTTAAGATATGGAGACATTACCTGTACGGTACCAAGTGCACCATTTACACCGATCATAGGAGTCTCGAGCATATCTTCAAGCAAAAGGAGTTAAATATGCGACAACGCCGATGGGTCGAACTCTTGAACGATTATGAATGCGCTATCAAGTATCATCCGGGCAAAACCAATGTTGTGGCCGATGCTCTCAGCCGAAAGGATACTATACCTAAGCGTGTACGTGCGTTACAGCTTACCATCCAATCTAACTTTCCCGCCCAGATTCGCGATGCTCAGGTTGAAGCATTGAAGGCAGAGAACATCAGGGCTGTGTCTTTACGATGATCGAGGCAACGGCTAGAACAAAAAGAAAACGGCGCCTACTATGTTAACGGACGCATCTGGGTTCCACTGTATGGAGACCTACGCGAGCTTGTGATGGATGAGGCACATAAGTCTCGTTATTCATTACATCCTGGTTCGGATAAGATGTACCACGACCTAAAGACTACATACTGGTGGCCTGGTATGAAAGCCAGCATAGCAACCTACGTCAGTAAATGCTTGACTTGTGCTAGGGTCAAGGTCGAATATCAGAAACCATCGGGCCCACTTCAACAACCAGAGATACCTAAATGGAAATGGGAGCAAATTTCCATGGATTTCGTCACTGGCCTGCCCAGATCTCAACGCAGAAATGATACCATTTGGGTGATCGTGGACCGACTGACCAAGTCTGCACATTTTCTGGCTATCAAGGAAACGGATAAGTTTTCTACTCTAGCAGACATCTACCTAAAGGAAGTAGTATCAAGGCACGAAGTGCCAACCTCCATCATTTCTGATCGTGACGCGAGCTTTACTTCTGAACTGTGGCAAGCTATGCACAAGTATTTTGGCTCACGTTTAGATATGAGCACCGCTTATCATCCACAGACGGATGGGCAATCTGAACGCACCATTCAGACTCTCGAAGATATGCTTAGGGCATGCGTGATCGACTTCGGCAACGGCTGGGAAAAGCATCTCCCGTTAGTGGAGTTTTCGTATAACAACAGCTACCACACCAGCATCCAGGCCGCTCCGTTTGAGGCATTATACGGACGTAAATGCCGATCACCTCTTTGTTCGGCAGAAGTTGTAGACAGCCAAATCACTAGCCCAGAACTAGTAGTAGATACAACAGATAAGATTGCTCAGGTACGACAGCGAATGGCGGCAGCTCGTGACCGTCAGAAAAGCTATGCCAATAAGCGTAGGAAACCACTCGAGTTCCAGGTTGGGGATCGAGTGCTACTCAAAGTCTCACCTTGGAAAGGTGTAGTTCGTTTTGGCAAACGAGGCAAGCTCAATCCGCGTTATGTCGGACCATTCGAAATCATTGAGAGAATTGGCAAAGTGGCCTACAGGTTGAATCTACCTGAAGAACTCAGCGGAGTTCACAATGTTTTCCATGTGTCGAATCTGAAGAAGTGTCTGTCAGATGAGACCCTCATAGTCCCCTTAAAGGAGCTCACTATCGACGACCAGCTGCGATTCGTCGAGGAACCAGTAGAGATTACTGACCGAGACGTTAAGATTCTCAAGCACGCAAGAATACCTCTCGTTCGAGTTCGTTGGAATTCCCGTCGTGGCCCAGAGTATACCTGGGAACGAGAAGACCAAATGAAACTCAAGTATCCCCAGTTGTTTAAGAAAAGTGCAACCACTACTGAGACTAAAGCTACTGCAGAATTTCGGGACGAAATTCCAAATCAACGGGGGGGATGATGTGACACCCCAGGAAAATCAGTAAACCACACAACTTAATTAGCTTCCTCAGTAACCACGTGCTAAATTTCGGGACGAAATTTTCATAACAGGGGGAGAATGTGACAACCCTCAAAATTCCATGTATTCCGTACAATTTAATTGTGATAATTGAAGTGCTTAGTGACTGTGTTGAATTACTTTACTGTTTCCTGTTACTATGTCATACTTACATGTGCGTGTTAACATACTAGTAGTATACAGAAAAAGTTACTAAATAGCCCGGTATGCTTTCCTGAGTGTTAGGAATTAGTTGTGTTACAAAAATATATATATTAAACACTTTACGGAATAATTAAACACTTTAACGAAACAGTATCCGACCGAACAACCGGACATTACCCGGGACACCGAAATTTTGTCAGAAATATTATTTTATTATTCTTAAATAATTATGGTCTCAAAAATTCCCCACACACTATAGAAATATGTCATACACTCACCATTCTAGAAAATACCCTTAATCTCCTAATTATTTACCCACTAATCCTCAAATTTTACAATTTACCCCCCCCCCAATCTGATTTTCGGTCCTAGGTGGACCCCACAAAGATCACCATGATTTCCCCCATATATTTTGTTTAGATCTCCTTTGATAGCTTAATTGCACAAATGAACAAAAGGTGTAGAAGTAATCTTATATATATGGCATTCTCTTAAAACAATCATTCCATCTCTTACACTCTCTCTCCTCACTACTCTCTTTCCCTATTTCGGCTCCCCCAAAACCGAACCCACCCCCACCACTTTCACATCTTCATCTTCTTCATTAAACAAGTTCCATACAAGCTTTGAAGTTCATCCATGGAGGTTGCTTTTTGAAGGGCCTTCAAAGGAGCTTGTTTCTAGTCCTTTTCATCATCTTCTCTCTACATTTTCATCACTAGATCCTACCCTAGCCTTGTGCTAAGTAGTAAGTTCCTTATGTCACCTTTGTACATCTCGTTTCATGATTAAAAGATGTAATATGTTAAATCTACAAGAACACTAAAAAGGGTTTAAACAAGAAGATGAAACATGATGTATTTATGTTAGTATGATGTTATCTTGAGATGTTACCGATTTCTTGCTGAGTTACTTGTTAATATTGATGTTTGATGTTGTTGTAATAGCTAAACATGTTAACGGAATCAATCGAACATGCACTAGAAAGTTAAAAGCTGAAACAGAATGCTGGTTGGTTTTTACAGCCAACTTCAGTTGGCTGTAACCAGACAATAACTTAACGAAAAATGTATTTTCTGAAGCCTGGACTTATGTATTATGAAATACGGTTCTAATGGCACTGGAATCGTAATTTTTGGACTTCGTTTACTATTTTTAAAGGGTCATTTTCTAACAGCAGCTCAAGCTGCATTTTTGCTGCTGAAAATATGTGTTATATTTTTAGTCATAAATATCGAATCAGCCCATGAAATCTGTACAGTAGATGGACACTGATGTCGTAGTAATTGTCCCACTGGAATTTCGTCAATCCGACTTACAATGAATTTTTAATGAATTATTCCGTAGCCTGCAGTCAGAAAATAATGAATCTGATTGCAGTCCGGAAAATGATTTTTAATAAAATATTGGTGATGAATTAGATCCCGAGATTTTTACACAATTATATTTGGGTCGTTTAGAATCTTCTGTAAAAAGTTGGGAATTTTTGAAATAAGATAACTATTTTATTAAAATCCCCGAAAACAGCCCAGTTCTGAGTATAAAAGCTGAAACGACATAAGTAGTGATTTGCGTGTCTAAATGTCGGGTAGGTTATCCGAGAGTAATATAACATGTTATATGTCTATAAAAGTGTTATGTGCAATGTCGTATGTTTGTTTATGAGTGGGGAATAGACGGGAAGTTTATATGGGTATAAACCGTTAAAGTGATGCATGTTATGTGTTAGATGCGTATAGGGATTTTGTGCTTATTTGAAGTCACTAATAAATTAAGTGGTAATCATACTAGGATGTGATTGACCGACCTTGACTGTTAGCTATCTTTGAGAATCTAACCGAGCAAACCGAGGTGAGTTCACACACTTTCTAAGGCATGGGATTCCCGGTGGTTTGGGAATGGGTTAAAGAATTTAAAACTGAATCTACATATCCTCCTTGGGTAGGATATGTACGGCCATCCTCCTTGGCTAGGATGCCAATATTACTCTTGCGTATTCTCCTTGGGTAGAATACGTACGTTATATATATATATATATATATATATTTGGTGAAATATATATATAACAGTTTAACAATTCATACATCTAATAGACAGTTCAACGAACAATAAAGACATACAAGTCTTACACATATTTAAGACACAAGACTTGTACTCAAGTCATTTACAAAGACCGAAGTGTCTAACATGTCACACCCCCAAAATCCACCATGCGGAGTACCACCGCTTGGAGGCGTGACGTGACCAGGATCGAGCCAACAATCATATTGAACAACGTATATATTTGGTGAAATATATATATAACAGTTTAACAATTCATACATCTAATACACAGTTCAACGAACAATAAAGACATACAAGTCTTATACATATTTAAGACACAAGACTTGTACTCAAGTCATTTACAAAGAACGAAGTGTCTAACATGTCACACCCCCAAAATCCACCATGCAGAGTACCACCGCTTGGAGGCGTGACGTGACCAGGATCGAGCCACCAATCATATTGAACAACGTATATAAGTAAATAAAACCAACCACAATACAATTGGTGACCAAAAGCCAGTTAACCAAGTTTTAAATTAAACAGCGGAAGCAAAATACGTGATACCAAAATATAAGTTCATAGTCCATAAGTTTAAAATCCAAAACGTAGATTTAAATAAGTTCATAAGGATTTAAATATTAAGCACGGGACATAACAGCCCGTATCCCACAACGACTCCTTCCTCGTGCAAGCTCCAAGCATTTAACGACCTGTAAGGCATGTAACAACGAGTCAACAACAAAGTTGAGTGAGTTCACGTTTGGTTGTTTAGTTTTAAGTTGTTTTCGAAAACGTGGTTTGTCTCTCGTTGGCGTAATTGCCGTGGGGGTTACCCCGTAGTTGAAAGTAAGATTAACCAGTTCATTCTTTATTACCCAAACCATTTCCATGATTAGTGGGGGCTTCCCCATGTGAACCATTAGACTGTACCATATCGACTGCTACGCAAGTAAGTTGTGCCCTACATCAGTGTCTATCATCACTGATGGTTTGCCCTAGTCCATTAGTACACGCCCGTCCGACTGGCACGGTGTGAGGTTTGTTAAACCTAATAGCGCTATTAACTAATGACCCGCTCGCCATTGGCCTCCGTGATTAAGTCGATATAAAATGAGGGACTTATGATAGAGTTTTGTCTAGTAAGTTTCAAAGTTGTTGTCCTACCCAAGGAGGACGAACGTACGTAGTTCTACCCAAGGAGGATATGTAGATTCAGTTTTAAATTCTTTAACCCATTCCCAAACCACCGGGAATCCCATGCCTTAGAAAGTGTGTGAACTCACCTCGGTTTGCTCGGTTAGATTCTCAAAGATAGCTAACAGTCAAGGTCGGTCAATCACGTCCTAGTATGATTACCACTTAATTTATTAGTGACTTCAAATAAGCACAAAATCCCTATACGCATCTAACACATAACATGCATCACTTTAATGGTTTATGCCCGTATAAACTTCCCGTCTATTCCCCACTCATAAACAAACATACGACATTGCACATAACACTTTTATAGACATATAACATGTTATATTACTCTCGGATAACCTACCCGACATTTAGACACGCAAATCACTACTTATGTCGTTTCAGCTTTTATACTCAGAACTGGGTTGTTTTCGGGGATTTTAATAAAATAGTTATCTTATTTCAAAAATTCCCAACTTTTTACAGAAGATTCTAAACGACCCAAATATAATTGTGTAAAAATCTCGGGATCTAATTCATCACCAATATTTTATTAAAAATCATTTTCCGGACTGCAATCAGATTCATTATTTTCTGACTGCAGGCTACGGAATAATTCATTGTAAGTCGGATTGACGAAATTCTAGTGTGACAATTACTACGACATCAGTGTCCATCTACTGTACAGATTTCATGGGCTGATTCGATATTTATGACTAAAAATATAACATATATATATATATATATGTAATCTTGTATCTTGTGAGTTGTATCATCGGGTCTTGTCTTCTTGATTTCGTGTCTTTGTATAAGTAAATTGTATAATTGTGATTTCTACCAATTATATGTCATTGGGCTTAGCCCAAGAATTTATGTTTATTTGGGCTCAAATAGTGTTGGGCCTAAATAGTGTTAGGCCTCAATAGTGTTGGACCTAAATAGTGTTGGGCCTCAATAGTGTTGGGCCTAAATAGTGTTGGGCCTCAATAGTGTTGGGTCTCAATAGTGTTGGGCCTAAATAGTGTTGGGCCTCAATAGTGTTGGGCCTCAATAGTGATGGGCCCAAATGTAATTGGGCTTAATGTTATTGGGCCTTGGCCCATATGTTTGGTTTTGGGCTTAGCCCATGAGTCTTGATATTGGGTTTAGCCCATGTATTTATGTTAAGCCCAACTAGGATGATAAGCCCATTTGTAAAATAGCCCATTTGTTATAAATAAACCCATTTGTAAAATAGCCCATTTGTTATAAAATAAGCCCATTTGTTAAAAATAAGCCCATCTGTAGAATAGCCCGTTTGTTATAAAATAAGCCCATTTGTTAAAAATATATTCTTTCATTTTTATAAAAAAATTACTAAGTATAGGCTTTTTAGTTAAAAGAATACACAATAGTTTTTATAAGTTTCAAAACATCCGGATATTGTTGTCGGTGATTTGTATGTATTCGTGTCGAAAGATCGCCTAAACGTCGTAGTAACTCCTCGGAATGGCGATATGTTCATAGATTCATCCGTCGTCCGTTTTGACCATAAGTTGTGTTCGAAGGCTCGGAATGTCCGTAAGTTGTTTATAAGGTGTATTTAAATGTAGTCTTGCAAGACTTTAGTCAAAATGTACATTGTGTTCATTTGTATCATTGTATTCAAGTTCCTAGTTATCATAAATATAACTAATACAAACAAATAACACATAGCACATAAGTTGTTAACTTAACTAAATATATATTTTCTCAAAAATATATATTTATATCAAACTTTGCTTTTATAAAAACTATTCTTTAAAATCTTTTTGATCTAATAAAGATTTTGTCAAAAATAATAGTTTTTTTAACTTATGATTTTTAAGAAAACTTGGCCATATTTTATTAGAAATATGGACTTTGTATGTTTAATAAAAACATATCTTTTTCTTATAAAATCACCACTAATCTTCTCATATTTTTCTTAATAAAAACATATGAGATTTATAAGATAACTTAACAAGATGAACTCATAATCATGTAGGGTTTTGGTATGATCTTTACATATGTTTACTAGTTCAAAAATCATACTTTACTTCTAGTTTTAACAAGCTTTTTATAAAACCCATCTTGTATGTTTCTTTTTATAACTTTGTAAAAGTATCATTTTTAGTTAAAAACCTTACATACTTTAACAACATCAAAGATTATGATCATCCATCTAAACATTTATGTTTAACAAAACCCTTAAACATTTTCATGTACACTTGTTAGATTATGTTTTTTAAACATCATCTAACAAGTTATTTGTATGCTAATCATCAAAACTAGATCAAATATGCAAGTAATCATCAATAAATCACAACATAAACACACTTTTATATCATGATTATTATTTTGCTTCTTTGTATTTTCATATTATTTTGTATGATTGTTTTAGTTATAACTTGTTCTTTAAACAATAAATACATAAATAAGTATGAAAAAAAGGATTTAGAAGACTCACTTCTAGCTCTTGGCTAGGGATGATCTAAGTGAAAATGAAAAGCAAAGAAGATGAAGATTTGATGGTTGAAAGCTCTTAGATGGATGGAAATGCTTGCTTCAACTTTGTGGTTGCCTTAGATCCTCCTAAGTTCCATGAAAATGCTTCTTGATCATCTTGAAATAGCTTGAAAATGAAGATGTGGTGATGGTGTATATGGGCCGAAAATGGGGGTATGTTTGAGAGCTTTTGGTGTTGTGAAAATGGAATGTGAAAAGTATGAATGAAAAGGTTAGAAGTGTAAGTAACTAGTTGCTACAATAATCATCTTTCACCATTTGCATTAAGTTGCAACAAGAAGTAAAATATCTAGATATTATGGTAACAAGTTGAAAGAAAATGGGTCCCACATGGGGGATGTTGCAACCGTGAATGGGGGGGGGGTTCCCTTTGTTTTTGCTTCTTGAATTACTTAGTAAAAATGTTAGAATCTTTAGGTAGTTGTTTTAGGAAGTTTATAAGTATAAGTGTTTAGGTGTTTAAAGGGTGTTAAATGATCATCACTAGACCATAATGACCCAATTAATACTAGATGACCATAAAAAAAAGATTTGATATTGTTCGGACATTCGTTTCGAATTGTTTCGGTTAGATGTTATTTAAACGCTAAGTTGCGTAACTTATGTGAATTGATGTAGTTATTGGCTTGGATGATACCCGAATGTATCCTCACATGAATTCTATGTTAAATAATATTTTTACATGTCGTAAAAATATTAGAAAGCTGATTTCTACAGAATTTCTGCGGAAAAGTGTTGAAATCGTCGCTTTTAGTGCTTTTCGGGCAATTTTTAGTGTTATCGGACTTCGGAAAGGTTTTAAATCAAACCCTTGTATTCCTAGTTAGGATTTAATATATATAAGATGTTGGACTTTCGTCTAAGTCCTAAAGATGTCGTTTAGATGATTTCTGCGGATTCAGCGTTTTCGTCAGAATACTAGTTTATTAGGTGCTTTTCTAGTAGTTTCGATGCATTGTTTAAACTGTTTCAAATGTACTTAATAAAAATGGATCATATGCATCCTAAGTAAGTATTCCTTGAGTATTCTAAGTGTATGTCACCAAATAAGCAGTTCGGATGTTCAAAATGAATAAAAATGTAGCTAAAAATGAGTATTTTAAGTGTAAGAAAGTTACCGTAAAGTGGCAGTTGTCACATATGCCGCTTTGCTATCCAAAACAAAGCTGTTGCAAATCTTGTTGTTGCTCAACCTCCTGCCAGGAAACCTTATGCCAATATTGCACCGATGTGCAACAAGTGTAATGTACCTCACCAAGCTTACCTGCAGTGTCGTTTGTGTGCATCATGTGGACGACTCGGTCACCTGGCAAATGCTTGTCAATTCAACCCAATCCAAGGTGGTCTAACCCAACCTCAAGTCAACCTTGCTCAAGCTCGTTTTCCGTCTGGTACTTGCTACACCTATGGCGAGACGGGTTATGTCAGGAGCAAATGACCAAAGGTTGTCAATACAAGTCTGACCCATGAATGAGCAGAAGATGTTGCTGTCTTATGCTTTTGTTTCTTTTTCTTGTAATGTGAAACAATCTGTTTTGTTTATAAATAAATTGTTGTTCACAATTCTGAAATACAAGTATAGTTACGTGTGTATGGCATTTCCCTATGATACCTACATCAAGGAACTATGTTCTTTACAAACTACTCTTATGATTCTCCCTTTCATGTGATCGCTCATGATTTTCTCGAAAATTTTAAAGTACTCGTTTCATTATAAGAAACGAAGTACAGATAATAAAATGACATTATGAGTAATCGTGTAATTTTTTTTTTTTTGCACATTTGTGCCTCTAAATCCTTGGTGTGATAACTAAAGGTATTTTTCAATCTCATACCTATATCATTACATCTGGTTTTCATAACAACATACATAACAAACACTTTTCAAAAACAACCTTCATGATTTCAAAAACATTTTACATAGTTTGAAAACATTTTTAACTTAGTATATTTACCTAACATATCAAATGCATGATTTCAAAAGCATCATTCATGTTTTCAAAACCTTATGCATAATTTCAAAATTTCATCTCGCATGATTTTAAAACATTTTATAAATATACTTACCTAATACACCTACTTTATGATTTCAAAAATATTATGTTTCAAAAACATTAAACACATTTCTAAAAAGAAACCCCATGCATAGTTTTCAAAAACATTTTTCTCATACATTGACTTAACCTTCGAATTTTGCTTCATATGTCGCCTCAGCATATCTAGCATCTCAACCATGAGCATTTTTACCTCATGTTTTGACTTAAGCACGTCTAGTGCAAGGTTTCAAAACATCTTCAACTTCTAAAATCCATATGGGATCTTCTTATCTTCACAATTAGATTCTTGTGGATGATTATCGTTCAAATCGGAGTCCTTAATTGGATTCCTTGTGTACTTTAATTCTGTGACAACCCTCACCAAACCAGGTATCGGTACAAATTAATTAATATTTAATTAATGCTTAACTACTGTGCTTGCTTACAATTGTGGTTAAACTGCTTCTTGATTTCTGATACATACATATTCATGCATCATATTTATTTATTGTCACTCCATTTATTTCACACAAAACTATAGTGACAAACTTGATGCACAAAAGCACAGTTAGGACAGTGAACGGGTAACCCACTAAACATGCTGACATAGCCAGCACTAGACAGACACTGTCTCTGAGGCCAGTATGAGCCGGGAATAGATTACTACACTAGTAGGGAGTGTAGGGAGGTGAGGATTGTAAAACTGTGTCACTAGGTGATAGTTATAGTGACCGGATGTGCCTAAAACATGCTTTAAATACAAAATTCTGCACTTTGTGCAAAAATTCAGCATTTAACTTAACTAGTAAAGTGCAAAAACATGGGAAAATAACACTAGACACTTTCCAAAGTGTCGGGAATTAATTGCGTCACTAAAAACTCTATAAAAAGCACTTTAAAGCTTCACTTGACACTTTAACGGATCAATATCCAACCGAACAACCAGACTTTACCCGGAACATAAAAATATTGTCAATGACATTGTTTACACTTTTCTGAGCTAGTTAGGGTCCTCGAACACCCTAACACCCGTTATATTACACTACACACTAATAATCTATTTAAACCCCTAACTAAACTAACTAGTTCCTAACTATACATTTGAAATCTAACCATATACCCCCCTCCCTTAATCCGATTGGTCCCCCATGTGGTGACACACCACCCATTTCTTTGATTATTTTATTAATCATGCCTAGTATCTAGTAAACACATTACACCATGGACATTAGTAAGTGATGGGCTATAAGTAAGCATGAAGGGTAAGAGCTTTCATTCACAATCACCAACTTAAAATTTGCTCTCTCTCTTTCCCCTTTGTTATTCTAGGCCGAGACCACCAACCATACCCACCATCACCATCAAGTTTGTTCTAGCTATTCCACATACATCCCAAGGTGCAAGGTGACATACGAGGAGACCCGGTGCTTTCGGAAACTCAAGAACCTCTCTACATTGCTTTTATCCACCTTGTTTACACTTTGATTCTTCCCTAGCCACGAGCTAGTAGTAAGTGCTTCTAGACACCCTCTTGTTCTTGTTTAAAGTGGTTAATAAGAGATTTAACGGTTAAAACTCAAGAACACACAAGATCAAAACTAAAAGTCTTGAAAGAATGATGAACTAGATGGACAAAGAGAAACTAATGGTGTAAATCTTGTAAATCTTGACTAGTTGTGATTATTTTATGTTGTTAATTGCTAGTAGTGGAACGGATCGTCATCTAACCATGCTAGATCATGTTCATGGAACATGAACTAGTAATATGTTAAGTGTAAAAGTTGCAAGATGATGAACCCTTCCACATATAAAAATGAACTTGTGTAAAAGTGATTTTTCTTGTAAAATAGAGTTCTAAACTAGTAGATCTAAAGATCTACAAGTGGTTTTTCGGAAGAACCAAGTAAAAGGTGTAAGTCTTGTTTAAAAACCGGATCTTGCATAAACTACAAGCTCTCTAGTGAAAAAGCAAGTGTGTAAACACTTGTGAAACAAGAGGATTTAACAAAGAAACATTTTCGTAATTTTTGACTAGAAGTTGTAAAATTACATATTCTTTAAAAATAAAGTTTTCAAGAAACTGATTTTATTTTTAACGATAACGAGATCCACTAAATATGTTGGAAAGTTACTACATATTTTTACACAACTTACAAGTTCATGAGTTTGCGATTTATACTTATTTTTGACTAGTTTGATGTTTGAATATTGTATGTTGATGATTGATAAGTTGTTGATTGAATTTTGAAAAGAAAATGATACGCTAGTAAGCGTGGCCACCTCCGGTTACAGAGGAAATTTTTGGTGACAAGTGTTTATAAATATATTTTTAACTTGTTTTTCCAAACAAAATTCGCCATGATTTTTATTACAAAATAACCAAGTATTCGGAGGTGGATTTTCGTAAATGAAACTTGTTAGATATATATTTAGAATATATATTTCATAGTAAAACGCTTGTGTGATTTTATGATTATTTTGTGAACCATATGTATATTATTTTTAGAGTAAAAATAATATAACTTGAATACACTGAGAAGTAACGACTCCAAAATAATACCAACGCCTTCACAAATAAATATTTAAGTTACACCGGTATTGTTATTACCACACGAACTTTAAAATGTAACTTATGTATTTTCGGAAAAATACTCTTAAATCGTATTTTGATAAAAGTATTATTTTGGAAATTGTATGGAATAGAATATAATATTTTTGGAAAAAAATATGTATATTTTGGAGATAGAACATTTTAGACAAATGAATTAAAATATATTTTATTAAGTGAGACTTAAAAATATATTTTTGGAATTATAAAAACGCACATGTATTAAAACCCCCATCCTTGGAAAGGAATATATTTGCAAATAATTAAGAAGTGTAAATTCGAAATAGTTGTCTAACTATTTCCCAAAAATGTTAAACCTTAAGCCAAGGCACGGCCGTCCGTCTAATAGAAGTTAGTACGTGTAGGTCGTCAAGCAGCAGGTTGATTGGGATTTACTATTTCGAGACGCACTTCTGTGAGTTCATGTCCCCCTTTTCTCTTAACTGTTTTCAGTTTTTATACTTCGGGGGTGAAATACATGTTATAATGATTACGGATACTTTTATACATGGTATGGTTAGCGTAAGGAGGGTTACTACTTAGATCATGTGAGTGGGTAGGCGGAAACTAGATGCCATTAATCCTCATTGTAGGACCGAGGGTCATTAGCGGTAGATCTATCTGGGTGTAGCGAGCCCAACTCCAGGCCCAACAGAACGGACCTCGGGGTGACTTTGAGCCCGACGCAAAAATCTGCTAGGTTTGATTCTTCCAATGATAGCGCAATCGCAGTATTCTCATTATACGTGATGATGGATTGATTGCTTATATTTTATAACATGAGATGTTATGTGTTTGGCTTATTTATAACATGAGATGTTATGTGTTGATGTTATTGTTACATACGTATGTCTTTTACTTATTATGGCCTGACCTACGTGACACATCTTTTAGAAAATGCCGCCGAGACGTGGTCCACGCATGCCTATCAACGAGGCAGAACTCCAGCAGATCACTGTTGCCGCCATAGCGTAGTATGCAGCCTCACAAGGAGGAACCCGTGGAAGCAATTCGAACAACAACGGCAATAACAATCCACCTCATGGTAATGTTAAGTCGTTGAGACACACTACGATACATTTGGATATTTATAGCACGTTCGCTAATACCATTTGTATATTCTAACGTATGTGCAGGGTGCACTTACAAGCAGTTCCTCGACTGCAAGCCCGTGAACTTCGACGGCACCGGAGGTGCTGTTGCTTTTGTAAGATGGGCCGAAAAGACTGAGTCTGTTCTTCGAATGAGCAAGTGCGCTCCAGAACAACAAGTGACTTACATTTCTGGGCTATTTTTGGACGGAGCCCTATCCTGGTGGAACTTACAAGTGCAAACTCTTGGTGAAGCCGCAGCTTATGCGATGACATGGAATGAGCTGAAAGAGCTCATGCGAAGAAAGTACTGCTAACGTGCGGAGATTCAGAAGCTGGAAACGGAATTCTGGCACTTGAAAATGGAAGGTTCCAAAATTGCGGAGTATGTTCAGAGATTCCTCGATTTGTCTCATGTGGTACCTTATATGGTTACACCGGAATTCAAGCGAATCAAGCGCTTTATTTGGGGTTTAGCACCTCAGATCATGAGTATGGTCACTACTTCCAAGCCCGTGACAATCACGGAGGCCATCGATCTGAGCGTGGCTCTTACTGAGGAGGCCATTCGCTTGAATAAGTTTTCGAAGGTTGAGCAGAAGAAGAAAGAGACTCACGTAGAGTAATCTGGCAAGAACAAAAGGAAGTTCTCGAACTTCAAGCAGGGTACAAGCAGTGTTGGCAAGAAAGGAGAATCAGGCACACCAGTTCAAACTGCAACCGGTGTTGGGAAGAAAGGGAAAGGTTATATGGGTACACAGCCCAAGTGTAACACCTGCCAGCGTCATCATTCTAGCCGGTGTGGGCCAAAAATATGTGAAGCTTGTGGGAAAGTTGGCCACTTGAAGGATACTTGCTGGGCTAGTGCTGGCTGGGGAGGCCAAGGAGGTTTTGGTAATAGGAACAATAACCGTGGTAATGGAAATCGTTCACAAGGGAGTAATGGAGGCAATGGAAACCGAGGAAACAACGCAAATCAAGCTGGTAATGTGAACCGAAATCAAAACAACACTCAAGCTGGGAACGGGGGTGGTAATGGGCAAAGACTGGGCTGTTTTAACTGTGGTGATGTTGGACATTTCAAGAAGGAATGCCCGCAGCTGAATCAAGCCCGTGGAAGAGTCTTTAACATCGAGGCGAGGGAAGCGCGCCAGGATCCCAATGTTGTTACTGGTACGTTCCCTATAAATCAACGCTTTGCATCCATTATGTTTGATACTGGTGCCGATTATAGCTTCGTGTCGTTAGAATTTAAGAATATGCTTGGGTTAGCCGCTAGTAAATTAGATATTCCATACTCGATTGAACTGGCTAATGGGAAGCTAGTTGAAGCAAATGAAGTTGTCAGAGGTTATGTAATCGAGTTGGGAGAGAGTGAGTTCACTTTGCCACGAAAAGATCATTCGCATCCTGACCGAAGATGGAGAAACGATCGTAGTTCATGGAGAAAAGCGCGATACACCTCTAAGAATCATCAGCTGCCTGAAAGCTCGAAAGTGTTTACAGAAGGGATGTGCTGCCTTCTTAGCACACATCATGGATAAGAAAGCTGTTGAGCCAAAGATCGAAGATATCCCTGTCGTGAAGGAATATCCTGAAGTCTTCCCAGAGGACTTGCCAGGATTGCCACCCCAAAGGCAAGTGGAGTTCCATATTGACTTGGTACCAGGCGCCGCGCCTGTAGCCAAGGCACCTTATCGACTTGCACCGTCTGAGATGCAGGAGTTGTCCACACAACTCCAGGAGCTACTAGACAAAGGATTCATCTGACCAAGCTTCTCAACTTGGGGAGCTCCAGTTCTATTTGTCAAGAAGAAAGACGGTCGTTTCCGTATGTGCCAAGGATTGATGATCTATTTGACCAGCTGCAAGGTTCAAGCTTTTATTCAAAGATTGATCTTCGATCTGGATACCATCAGCTAAGGATACAAGAGGAAAGTATCCCGAAGACTGCCTTTAGAACTTGATATGGATACTACGAGTTTCTGGTGATGCCGTTTGGGTTGACGAACGCACCTGCAGTCTTCATGGACCTAATGAACCGAGTCTGCAAGCCATACTTGGATAAGTTTGTGATTGTGTTCATAGACGATATCTTGATTTATTCGAAGACGAAGAATGAACACGATCAACATTTAAGAGCTATTTTGGAGTTACTGAAAAAGGAACAGTTGTATGCCAAATTCTCAAAGTGCGAATTTTGGTTGCGCGAAGTCCAATTTCTTGGACACGTGGTCAATGGAGATGGAATCCATGTGGATCCCACAAAGATCGAAGCAATCAAGAATTGGGAGACTCTAAAGACGCCAACCGAGATTCGACAATTCTTAGGTTTGGCTGGGTACTATCGAAGATTTATTGAGGATTTCTCAAAAATCGCTCAACCATTGACTTCCCTCACGCAGAAGGATAAGAAGTTTGATTAGGGAATCAAACAGGAAGAAGCGTTTCAGCTGTTGAAAGACAAGCTCTGCAATGCGCCGATCTTAGCGCTACAAGAGGGAACTGATGATTTCGTGGTATATTGTGACGCTTCGCGTCAAGGTTTGGGATGCGTATTGATGCAACGCCAGAAAGTTATAGCTTACGCTTCGCGCCAATTGAAGGTACATGAAAAGAACTATACCACACATGATCTGGAGCTAGGCGCAGTGGTATTTGCGTTGAAGATCTGGAGACACTATTTGTATGGTATGAAGTGTACAATCTTTACGGATCATAAGAGCCTACAACACATATTCGACCAGAAGGAGCTAAATATGAGACAAAGACGTTGGGCCGAATTGTTGAACGATTACGACTGCGAGATCAAGTACCATCCAGGGAAGGTGAATGTGGTCGCCGATGCCCTAAGTCGAAAGGAAAGAATCAAGCCCATAAGGGTTAGGGCTTTGGAGATGATTATCCAGACGGATCTTTCCCTGCGCATTCGTGCCGCGCAGAAAGAAGCTCTTAAAGAAAGAAACTTTGAAGAGGAATATCTCCGTGGAATGGAGAAGCAATTAGTGCCAAACGAGGAAGGAATGCTATGTTTCATGAAACGGATTTGGGTTCCTCTGTTTGGTGGATTGAGAGAGGTCATTTTTGATGAAGCTCACAAATCACGGTACTCTATCCATCCAGGAGCGGACAAGATGTACCAGGACCTTTAGGATTATTATTGGTGGCCTAGGAAGGCGATGTTGCTGTTTATGTTAGCAAGTGTTTAACGTGCGCCAAGGTAAAAGCTGAATACCATAAGCCTTCAGGACTTCTGCAACAACCTGAGATTCCCAAGTAGAAATGGGAACAGATTTCAATGGATTTTATAACAAAGTTACCAAGAACGCCAAGAGGTCATGACACTATTTGGGTAATAGTAGACCGGTTAACAAAATCTGCGCACTTCTTACCCATTAGAGAGAAAGATAACACGAGCAAGTTGGCTGAGATATACATGAGAGAAATCGTTGCATGTCATGGAGTGCCTCTCTCGGTCATCTCTGATAGAGACGGAAGGTTTGTGTCAAGGATTTGCCATTCTTTCCAAGAAGCTTTTGCCTCACAGTTGAATCTGAGCACTGCGTTTCACCCGCAAACTAATGGCTAGAGCGAGAGAACTATTCAGACTTTGGAAGATATGCTGAGAGCATGTGTTATGTATTTGGGTGGTAGCTGGGATAAACATTTACCATTGGTCGAATTTTCATACAACAACAGCTGCCACACCAGTATTGGAGCCGCACCATTTGAAGCTCTATATGGACGCAAGTGCAGATCACCGCTTTGTTGGTCTGATGTAGGTGATAGACAATTGGTTGGCCTGATGTGGTCCAAGAAACCACAGATACGATTGCACAGATCCGAGATCGCATCAAGGCGGCTCGCGATCGACAAAAATGCTATGCGGACCGAAGAAGGAAACCTCTGGAGTTTGAGGTAGGTGACATGGTATTGTTGAAAGTATCACCCTGGAAGGGTGTGGCATGCTTCAGAAAGCGTGGAAAGTTGAATCCGCGATATATTGGTCCATTCAATATTCTGGAAAGAATTGGTTTAGTAGCATACAAGTTGGACTTACCTGCCGAGCTGAACGGTGTCCACGATACATTTCATGTATCAAATCTGAAAAAGAGTCCAACGCAAGATACTGTGGTCATTCCCGCAGACGAGATTCATATTGACGACACGCTCCATTTTGTCGAAGAACCGGTTGAGGTTACAGATTGGAAGATCAACAAAACCCGCAGGAGCAGTTTAAACTCGTCAAAGTTCGTTGGAATGCAAGACATGGTGCAGAATACCCCTGGGAACGTGAGGACCGAATGAAAGAAAAGTACCCCCACTTATTTCCTAAGACCCCTGCAACCAGAAGCAAAGCCTAAAATTTCGGGATGAAACTTTCTTAACGGGGGGAGAATGTGACAACCCTTACCAAACCAAGTATCCGTATAAATTAATTAATATTTAATTAATGCTTAACTACTGTGCTTGCTTACAATTGTGGTTAAACGGCTTCTTGATTTCTGATACATACATATTCATGCATCATATTTATTTACTGGCACTCCATTTATTTCACACAACACTATAGTGACAAAGTTGATGCACAAAAGCACAGTGAACGGATAACCCAGTAAACATGCTGACATAGCCAGCACTAGACAGACACTGTCTCTGAGGCCAGTATGAGCCGGGAATAGATTACTACACTAGTAGAGAGTGTAGGGAGGTGAGGATTGTAAAACTGTGTCACTAGGTGATAGTTATAGTGACCGGATGTGCCTAAAACATGCTTTAAATACAAAATTCTGCACTTTGTGCAAAAATTCAGCATTTAACTTAACTAGTAAAGGGCAAAAACATGGGAAAATAACACTAGACACTTTCCAGAGTGTCGGGAATTAATTGCGTCACTAAAAATTCTATAAAAAGCACTTTAAAGCTTCACTTGACACTTTAACGGATCAATATCCAACCGAACAACCGGACTTTACGCGGAACATAAAAATATTGTCAATGACATTGTTTACACTTTTCTGAGCTACTTAGGGTCCTCGAACACCCTAACACCCGTTATATTACACTATACACTAATAACCTATTTAAACCCCTAACTAAACTAACTAGTTCCTAACTATACATTTGAAATCTAACCATATACCCCCCCCCCCCCCTTAATCCGATCGGTCCCCCATGTGGTGACACACCACCCATTTCTTTGATTATTTTATTAATCATGCCTAGTATCTAGTAAACACATTACACCATGGACATTAGTAAGTGATGGGCTATAAGTAAGCATGAAGGGTAAGAGCTTTCATTCACAATCACCAACTTAAAATTTGCTCTCTCTCTTTCCCCTTTGTTGTTCTCGGCCGAGACCACCAACCATACCCACAATCACCATCAAGTTTGTTCTAGCTATTCCACATACATCCCAAGGTGCAAGGTGACATACGAGGAGACCCGGTGCTTTCGGAAACTCAAGAACCTCTCTACATTGCTTTTATCCACCTTGTTTATGCTTTGATTCTTCCCTAGCCACGAGCTAGTAGTAAGTGCTTCTAGACACCCTCTTGTTCTTGTTTAAAGTGGTTAATAAGATATTTAACGGATAAAACTCAAGAACACACAAGATCAAAACTAAAAGTCTTGAAAGAATGATGAACTAGATGGACAAAGAGAAACTAATGGTGTAAATCTTGTAAATCTTGACTAGTTGTGATTATTTTATGTTGTTAGTTGCTAGTAGTGGAATGGATCATCATCTAACCATGCTAGATCATGTTCATGGAACATGAACCAGTAATATGTTAAGTGTAAAAGTTGCAAGATGATGAACTCTTCCACATATAAACATGAACTTGTGTAAAAGTGATTTTTCTTGTAAAATAGAGTTCTAAACTAGTAGATCTAAAGATCTACAAGTGGTTTTTCGGAAGAACCAAGTAAAAGGTGCAAGTCTTGTTTAAAAACCGGATCTTGCATAAACTACAAGCTCTCTACTGAAAAAGCAAGTGTGTAAACACTTGTGTGACAAGAGGATTTAACAAAGAAACATTTTCGTAATTTTTTACTAGAAGTTATAAAATTACATATTCTTTAAAAATAAAGTTTTCAAAAAAAGAAATTTATTTTTAAAGATAACGAGATCCACTAAATATGTTGGAAAGTTACTACATATTTTTACACAACTTACAAGTTCATGAGTTTGCGATTTATACTTATTTTTGACTAGTTTGATGTTTGAATATTGTATGTTGATGATTGATAAGTTGTTGATTGAATTTTGAAAAGAAAATGATACGCTAGTAAGCGTGGCCACCTCCAGTTACAGAGGAAACTCTGGCGAAATTTTTCCAGAAAATAACACTTAGAATATTTTTGGTGACAAGTGTTTATAAATATATTTTTAACTTGTTTTTCCAAACAAAATTCGCCATGATTTTTATTAGAAAATAACCAAGTATTCGGAGGTGGATTTCCGTAAATGAAACTTGTTAGATATATATTTAGAATATATATTTCATAGTAAAACGCTTGTGTGATTTTATGATTATTTTGTGAACCATATGTATATTATTTTTAGAGTAAAAATAATATAACTTGAATACACTGAGAAGTAACGACTCCAAAATAATACCAACGCCTTCACAAATAAATATTTAAGTTACACCGGTATTGTTATTACCACACGAACTTTAAAATGTAACTTATGTATTTTCGGAAAAATACTCTTAAATGCGTATTTTGATAAAAGTATTATTTTGGAAATTGTATGGAATAAAATATAACATTTTTGGTTAAAATATGTATATTTTGGAGTTAGAACATTTTAGACAAATAATTAAAATATATTTTATTAAGTGAGACTTAAAAATATATTTTTGAAATTATAAAAACGCACATGTATTAAAACCCCCATCCTTAGGAAGGAATATATTTGTAAATAATTAAGAAGTGTAAATACGAAATAGTTGTCTAACTATTTCCCAAAAACGTTAAACCTTAAGCTAAGGCACGACCGTCCGTCTAATAGAAGTTAGTACGTGTAGGTCGTCACGCAGCAGGTTGATTGGGATTTACTATTTCGAGACGCACTTCTGTGAGTTCATGTCCCCCTTTTCTCTTAACTGTTTTCAGTTTTTATACTTCGGGGGTGAAATACATGTTACAATGATTACGGATACTTTTATACATGGTATGGTTAGCGTAAGGAGGGTTACTACTTAGATCATGTGAGTGGGTAGGCGGAAACTAGAGTTCATTAATCCTCATTGTAGGACCGAGGGTCATTAGCGGTAGATCTATCTGGGTGTAGCGAGCCCAACTCCAGGCCCAACAAAACGGACCTCGGGGTGACTTTGAGCCCGACGCAAAAATCTGCTAGGTTTGAGTCTTCCTACTCACACATATCATTGGCCTTGCAAACCAATGGTGATCTCATTTTTCCTTATTTGCTACATACCAGGGATTTTTCATACATACAAATGTATTACAAAGGTTTTACATACTCACTTTTACATGAACTCGCTCAACATTTTTGTTGATTTTTCAACTTACATGTATTTCAGGGAATTAGGGATCTGGCTAGGTATGCTATGCCTTCATGCTGCGTAGGAGAAGTGATGTCATCCACGTTTAGGGATTGTGACTTTTGCCTGGACGAGTCACAAGTCTTGAACGGTGTTTATTTTATGTTTGTGGTTGTGTCTTATGAACAATGTTTTTATTTTGTTGGGTTGTAACTCGTTGCATGTGTCAACAATGTTGTCGTATTTTACTTTTAAAACTTGAATCAATGGATGAACATCATGGTTTTATTTTCATATAGCTTTGTTGTGGTTAAGCTATGGTATTAAGAAGTCACACCAAATAAACCCACGCTTCCGCAAAGCCAAGGTGTGAAAAATCGAACATTTCGATTCCTTATAATCAAAATCGAATTTTCTTTTTAAAATCTTTCTATCTTTATAGTTAGATTCTTGGAAATATTTAAAGTGCCAATCAAAATCCACGGATTGGATACCTGGTGTGCTTTAAATACATGTGCACAATTAACAAAACAAATTAACAAAGTGATAACAAATCGAAAATCAAGTTAAGCAATTATGTGATTATGTATTTTTGTGTTTCTTTTATGCATTTTGTGTTTTTAAGTAATCTGGATATTCGTTATCCAAATCCTCGTAGAATCTTCCATATCTTCATATGAGGGATTCATAGTAGGATATTCAAAAAGGTACTACCTTAAATCCTTATTGGGCTTCTACCTGATAGTTAAGACACTTGGATTATATAGTACCATTCCATAAATTCAAAGAGACCCTTTGGATGGTCTAGTAAAAAAGATTGATTCAGGATCTGGTTAAGAACGGTATGTGATGCTAGAGCTGAAAAGACTCCTTGGTGGTCTATTTAAAGAAATCATTTATTGATTTAATTAAAAGGACCCAATGGTGGTCTAGTCACACTCATCATAGGTTCGTTCATTGTTTTTCTTCCCCTACACATTATAAAATATACTGTGTGAACTATGCAAGGAATTACGTAATTATGGATGCGTACATAATTATGAAATTCAGTGCACAGGAACTCAGTAAGATTTATTATGTGTAAGAACCGACAGTGGCAACAATAACGAAATGTGAACAATGTAATGGAGGTACGGTGGACGCACCAATGGCGCTTCATATACTTGTATATAAGTGTCCCTCTTACATTGCAAGCATGATGTTATTTAAAGTTACTAGAAGTTCAGGACTCTAACCAGTGTTGTTTGATCTTTTCAACTTCATGTTTCAAGCTCTCACAAGTTTTCTCTAAATAAATTTCGGGACGAAATTTCCAGAAGTAGGGGAGACTGTGACACCTGTGCCTCCACGGCCATTAAACAATTACCAAATCAATGAAATATTTTATTTCATACTTGGGATTTGTATAAATATGTGTATCATTTGCACATATCAATTCTTGTTTGATTTCGAGCTCTAAATCGCTTTCTGGGAAGTTATACGCGAACTGGTGCGTAAATGCAGTCAGTTTAATGCAACAAACACTCCGGAATAGTGACATGGGCTTAATATACCTTAAATAATCTTTACATACCTTAGAGATAAGTTTTGGAGGGTTTGGTATGCCGAAATCAAGTTTATTCGCTTACAGGGACTAATTTTGACAAACTGTGAAAGTATGCCGAATTATACTGTAACGAACAATCCGGAACATGACCATAAGTTAAACATACCCTAAATATCCTTTACATAGCTTAGAAATAGGATTTGAGGGTCCGGTATACCAAAATAAACTTTTTGGTCATGCAGGGACTAAAAGCGTCAAAAAGTGCACAAGTTTGCATTTTCGCACATATCTTACGTTCTGAATACATCCGAACATACAAAAATTTATGTAAGCATTAAAATATTTTATTTTAGTGTTTGGCATGATAAAAATCCATTCGCCGCGTAATTTGGATCGTTTTTCGCGTTCGTTCGTGTTTCGTCGTAATTAATCGAATAACGCAACCGTACGGCCAAATGAACCGACATCCGGGATATTTTTGAGCATGTTTCATGTTCCCTGTACTTAAACTTCATTTTAGAGCCTTGAAATGAGGTTAACAGGGTTTAAACGCATCAAAAACGGCTTAAAAGTGTTGCAGGGACCATTCCTGCCAGTTTTTTAAAGTTCTGGCTAAGGTGAGTGGTGGCATCACGCGACGGGGTACCCCCCTTTGCCGTGGCGTGACGCCACGGCCCTATCTATGTAGAAAAATTGATTTTCAGCATTTTTCAGCAATGGGATTGAACTTGGGGGTCTTTTTTGTAACTTTTTCAATACCATTTGATGGTTTTGGGGCAGCCCTAGTATTCCAAAACCTTGTGCGCACTTGGATGGTCCAGATTGATGCTCGTTTATCGAGGAACGATCTTAACGGTTCTTGGTTTTCTATAAATACCCAACCCCCACCTCCATTTTCATTCACACTTGATCTGATTGATCTCTAAGTTGAGGTGCTTTTCACTTCATACCTGAGAATAATCGGATCAAGACTCCATTGCTTGGACCCGTTGTAAGTCCTCTTTCATTCTTTTATGCGTTTTAGCACGAAAGTCAAACTATGTTTGACTTTTTACATTGACCAATTTATGGTCAACACAAAGTTCGTTTGAACTTCATAACGTGAGCGTAATCACGATGGTTTTAGTCTCTCGTGACTATACCTACTGATTACCACGTTATTTAGGCATAGTGTCGAGTCGTATTTTCGGCCAGAATATGCGTTTATGCGTATTTTGTAACCAAACTACTCTTGGGTATCAAAACCGTTTGTTTTGATACCAAACATGTTCTCAAACCTTGTTTAACATGTTTTAACATGTTTAGCTCGTCACTTTAGGTTTAGTGCTTATATAGGGTCGTAAAGGTAAGCGGTCTAAACAACCGCTTAGACTTTCGAACCCGACCCATTTGGTCGATCATTAGGATCCGACCAAACACATTAGGTGACCATAGTTGTATAGGGAATAACCTTCCAAGGTTATACCTTGTGGTCACTTCCTTTAGTTAGTTGTATGATAGGTAATTTATATGCCTTAGGAAAATGACCAAAATGTCCTTTTTGCGCATAAATTCATTTTAAGCATATGTAACCTAAATTTTGACATCTAAACTGATTAGGCAACATTATTAGACATGTTAAGGCATATATTACTTATCATAGGACTAGTTAGGCGGTTCGAATGATTTTTACGCAAACGACGCATTAAAGTAGCGTAAGCTACCTAAACGGGTCGTAACGGGTCGTAAGCACTTAGGATAGGTTTCCTTTTAGAATGTAGGCTTTGTTAAACCATATTACATGAGTTTCTATACTCATTTGGTTTACGAAACCTCATTCTATCCGATCTCCCGATTTAGGTCCGGTTATTTACATAGTTACCTATATTAGGTGCCGTTTAATTCCGTGATCCCTCTAACTTTGCTTGGTTGTTGTTCAAGATTTCTAAGCACCCTCAAGTGAGTACATAGTTCCCCTCTTTTACTATTTTTCAAACATTTTGCGGTGAAACACATGTGCCTACTTGTTACTTTCATGTTTTTCATGTTTTCATATCATATACTTGCTATGTTCATTAGTACACTATTAGTACATGATTTCATTATGTTTTTGCTATGTATGTCCATTGTGTGCATACTTAGTATATCGTTATACATTACATTTTATGCTATGTATGTCCATTTAGTGCATACTTAGTACATTGTTTTACATTGCATTTCTGTTTTGTATGTTTACTCAGCATATGGACACATTGTTTTACATTGCATTTCTGTTTCATATGTTTACTCAGCATATGGACACATTGTTTTACATTGCATTCATGCTATGTATGTTCATTGTTGCATATTTTACATTGCATTCATGCTATGTATGTTCATTGTTGCATACTTAGTACATTATTTTACATTACATTTCTACCTTGTATGTTCACTTAGCATACTAGGTACATTGTTTTCATAAAACAAGCTTACATTTGGTATAACATTTGGTTTGTTTAGCGAAACTAATACATTCATTAACACCGATCATGCCGCTCGGTAGTAGGTAGTGGTACCATAGGACTTGACAACTCCTATTCCTGAAATCCTAGGTTTGTTTGGGTGGAAGGAATGACCAAATCCGAATACATTTCAGGTAGACCTTTGACTTTGTTCTAGGGTTTATCCTACAGTCACAAGGCTTGGATGTAGACGTTTTACAATACCGCATAGATGTTTGTATCAGTAAAGCATGCATTATTTTGCAAAACACAACTTTTGATTATAATTTATCAAATGCATTGTTTTGTACACTTCTTTCTTATAGGGTTGAGTAAATGCTTTTAATCAATAAATGCTTTTATTCACTATACATTACATTTGGTTATACATGAACATTTTTACATTGGTGGTTTGTTTTGATAAGTGATTTAAGTAACGAGGCGTGTGTAATATGATAAAAGCATGGTGGATACGCCGCTGGTACTTCCTATATATAAGTGTTTTTATGGTATTACATATCGTAGCGTTATTTAAACCATTTCAAGTTAGACATAATACATTTTTACACTCATATCATATCTTCATGAAACATTGTTTTACAAACAACATATTTTATACAAACTCATTTTTACTTGGTTATTCATTTCATTATGCATTGTTCTTTTATATTATCTAATTTCTTATCACTTATATATGATTTATAAAAGAAAACATTTTACAAGGATCATGACTAATTTTTATTGAACATTTCTTTAAACTTATAAGTCATGAATCCTAAATCAATAAAACCTATGTATCTCACAGGCATTTTGTCACACCCCGACCACGTAAAACAACAAAACGTGGCGGAAACGTCGGGGAGTGTTGTAACAGAATCATTGTTTCACAACCATGGAATAAATAGTTTCGTTTTATTAAATTATTGAACTAAATGTTTTGATACAAATTAGATAAATACAACTATTATCTTCCAAGTTTTAAAGTCGCTAAGGCCTTGTCCATTCCTATGTGAGAATACACCAATATCATCAATCAAGCATCATCAACTATTGTACCTGAAACACATGTGAAAATAGGTACGTCAGCATAAAAATGCCGGCGAGTACATAGGTTTTGTATGAGTTTCAGATTCATGGCTCGTTTTACATATTGCAATACTTATTTAAAAACCTTGTTTTGAAAAGTATAGTATTGCGACACAAATAACCAACTCAAATCAAATTGGTTATATTTTATAAAAAAAAATCTCGTAGCCATGATTCTTAACCCCAAAACATTTGTTTAATTAAATCCAGATTTGTAAATCGTTTATGGAATAAAACTCGAATAGTATAATATATTGTTGGAAAACCTTATATTACAACTTTGTTTTGTTTACCATTGCCCAAGTGATCTAGATAACGCAACGATATATAATGTATTAAAAGCACTTATATATAGGAAGTACCAGCGGCGTATCCACCATGCTTTTAACACATTATACCCGCCCCGTTACCTAATCACTTCCCTATCCCATTGGTTCAAACAGGTTTCAACGGTTCATGTCAATCAATGGTTACAAACGGTTCACATAGTCAAGTAGTCACAAACGGTTCATATAGTCCAACGGTTCATCTAGTCAACGGTTGCAAACGGTTCACATAAGCAACGGTTACTAACGGTTCACATAGTCAAATGATTACAAGCGGTTCACATGATCAAATGGTTACAACGGTTCAAATGATCAAATGGTTTCAACGGTTCAAAATGTAAAACAATGTGTCCATATGCTGGATGAGCATATGCGACAAAATGTAGTATATGGAAATCAATGTGCTAGCATGTTATGTGAACATACATAGCAAAACATAATGAAATCGTGTACTAATAATGTACTATTGAACATAGTAAGTATATGATATAAAAACATGGGAAACATGAAAGTATCAAGTAGGCACATGTGTTCCACCCCAAAACAGTTTGAAAACAGTAAAAGAGGGGACTATGTACTCACCTGAGGGTGCTTAGAAGTCTTGAACAACAACCAAGCAAAGCTAGAGTGATCAGGGAATCAAACGGCACCCTATATAGGTAACTATGTAAATAACCGGACCTAAATCGGGAGATAGGATAGAATGAGGTTCTATAAATCAAATGAGTAATTGAACTCATATGGTATGATTTAATAGACCCTACATTCTGATTGAAAGGCCTACCTAAGTGCTTTTGACCCGTTTCGACACATTATGGTAACATAAGCTACTATAAGGCGTCGTTAGCGTAAAACTATGTTCGGATGGTTAACTATGTGCTATGCCAAGTCTTACATGCCCAATTATCCCTAAACATGTTACTAAATCAGATTATATGTCAAAAATAAGTTCACATAGGCAAAATACGGATTTTAGCTTTAAAAGGGCATTTTGGTCATTTCCTATGGGCATACAAGCTAACTAGCAAATGACTAACCAATCCTATGTGATCATAAGGTATAACCTCAGTGGTTATTCCCTATGCAACTATGATCACTAACTAAGCTTGGTCGGATCCTAAAGATCGACCAAACGGGTCGGGTTCGAAAGGCTAAGCGGTGGTTTAGACCGCTTACCTCACGACCCTAAACAAGCACAAACTAGTAGTGTCGTGTTAGACATGTCAAAACATGTCTAACCTACTGATTTGGTATCAAAACAAAGTGTTTTGATACCCTAAAGTAGTTCCGAGGCAAAATGCGTGCTAAAACGCATTTTGACCGAAACTTTGACTCGACACTACAACTAGCTAACGTGGTAATCAGCAGCTATAACCGCGAAGGATTATAACTATCGTGATTACAATCACGTTTCAAAGTTCAATTGAACTTTGACTTGACCAATTGATGGTCAAAACCGAAAGTCAAACTGTTGGTCAAACTGTTTGACTTTCTGCACTACATAAGGAAAAAAAGCAAGAAAAAGAATGAAAGAAGCTCACTTAAGGTCCTTGCTATCTTTTCTACAAGAAGACAAAGTCCCAAATGCTTGAGAGAGAGCTCCAAAGCAGATGTGAAGAGAAGAATGAGAAGAATGAGCAAGGAATGAATGAAATGGATGGGCTATTTATACTTGTGGTGATGCTCTAGGATCATCACAAGTGGTTTGTTTAGCCATTAAGGAATAAATCTCATCCATACAAGTGTTAGGAGCAGGTGCAAAGCCTTGGAGAGCACTTAAACTTGCTCAACACACCAAGAATTTACCAAAACAGCCCCTGAATTTGCAAACAGATGCTGAAAACACACTTTCTGCCCAGATGAGGCGCTCGCGTAGCGCGACTGCATAGGCAATAGGGCTCGCGCTACGCTACGGTGTGTCTGATTCAGCAATGTTTCAAAAAATGGCAGAAATGGTCCCTGCACGTGTTTAAAGCCTTTTTCGATGCGTTTAAACCCCGTTAACCTCATTTCAAGGCTCTAAAATGAAGTTAAAGCATAGGGGACTCAAAACATGCTCAAAAATATCTCGGATGTCGGTTCGTTTGGTCGTACGATCACGTTGTTCGGTTATTTACGACGAAACTCGAACGGACGCGAAAACGATCCAAATTAAGCGACGAATGGAATTTTTGCATGGCGATCACTAAAATAAAAAATATTTTAGTGTGTACAAAAATTTTGGATGTCCAGATGTGTCCAGAACGTAAGATATGCGCGAAAATGCAAACTTACGCCGTTTTTGACACTTTTAGTCCCTGTAAGATCATATAAGCATGTTTTCACACACCGAACCTATCAAAGCTTATTTCTAAGCCATGTTTAGGTTATATATGGTATGTTTAACTTATGATCAAGTTCCGGACTATAAGTTGTCTTACGAAACGGCAGACTTTTGCAAGTTGACGCAAATAGTCCATGTAAGCGAATAAACTTGATTTCGGCATACCAAATCATCCAAAACTTATTTTTAAGTTATGTAAAGGTTATTTAAGGTATGTTAAGCCTATGTCACTATTCCGGAGTGTTTGTTGCATTAAACTGGTTATATTTACGCATCAGATCGTGTATAACCTTCCAGAAAACGACTTAAAGCCCGAAATCGAACAAGAATTGATATGTGCAAATGATACACATATTTTCACAATTCCCAAGTATGAAATACAAAAATTTCATTGGTTTGGCATTTGTTTGACGGTCACAGTGACACAGGTGTCACAGTCTCCCCTACTTTAGGAAATTTCGTCCCGAAATTTATTCGTAGGAGTCTGTCTGTGACTTTGTGTCAAATAACCACTAGAGATATGCAAAGCATAATCCTATCATTTCCTTAACAGACATTCTTCAGAAACGAAAATGAACAGACGGAGTCATTTTCAACAGATGTTTTCCTCAGAAACGGAAATGAAAAGGATAATCAGACGGATATTCATTTCCTTCAACGGATATTCTTCAGAAGCGAAAATGAATGGATGATCCATTTTCAACAGATGCTTCCTCAGATTCAGAAATGAAAAGGATATTCAAACGGATATTCATTTCCTTCAACGGATATTCTTCAGAAGCGAAAATGAATGGATGATCCATTTTCCTCAACGGATTCTTCATCAGAACGGAAATGAAGGATTAAACAAACGGATATTCATTTCCATCAACGGATATTCTTCAGAAGCGAAAATGAATGGTTGATCCATTTTCTTCAACGGATTCTTCATCAGAACGGAAATGAAGGATTAAACAAACGGATATTCATTTCCATCAACGGATATTCTTCAGAAGCGAAAATGAATGGTTGATCCATTTTCTTCAACGGATTCTTCATCAGAACGGAAATGAAGGATTAAACAAACGGATATTCATTTCCATCAACGGATATTCTTCAGAAGCGAAAATGAATGGATGATCCATTTTCTTCAACGGATTCTTCATCAGAACGGAAATGAAGGATTAAACAAACGGATATTCATTTCCATCAACGGATATTCTTCAGAAGCGAAAATGAATGGTTGATCCATTTTCTTCAACGGATTCTTCATCAGAACGAAAATGAAGGATTAAACAAACGGATATTCATTTCCATCAACGGATATTCTTTCAGAAGTGAAAAATGAATAGCTAGTTCATTTTTCTCAACGGTTGCTTCTTCAGAATTGGAAATGAACAGGGTTTACTCAAGGCACATGACAAAACTCGATGTGGTTTCCGTGCACTAAATTCCATAATTATGTAGGCCTCCATAATTACGTAATTCCTTGCACAGTCCGCACAGTTTGTTTTGTGATGTGAAAGGGATTGAATTGAACAATCTTGAGACATCATTGATTGGGTTAACATATAAACACAAAAATGTTTCTCTTGGATTGTTATTATCTTGTTATTGATTAACTTGACGTCGATTTAAACATGGGTATTCAAGGTATACCAGGAATCCAATCGATGGACCTCAACGTCCTGAAGCATCTTATCTGAAAAGATAGAATGATCCTCCAAAAATCGACTTTTGATTACTAGGGATCACTACATTCGAATTAATGTATACAACAATTGAGGACTTACGGAAATACCCTTAGGTATCCTATCAAGGATTGGGTATTCGTCCAGAGTTGTAACTTGTGTCTTGTACTTCGTTTCCTAGGAGGAAACGGGTACTTAGGATTTTCGTGGAAGACGCAAGAGATCATGAAATGGAAGAAATTTGGGGGTAGGTCTGTTCTTCAAGGAATGCGACTCCTTGATTATCGGTGTTGTAGGGGATATGTTGTTTATACATGCAATCATTACAATATATTGCGATGTAAAATAAAAAGCTTTATTTATAAACAACAACAACTGTTTCTTAGACCTTGACAACAAAAGAAAATAATACAAAAAGCTTGATTATTTCCAAACAGTATTGTCTTTCCGTCGGTCAGATGCTCATCCCTGCGCTGGATTTGCATTAGTAAGTCTTGGGTAATTTCTTCGAAAATGGCCCATCTCGCCACAGTTGAAGCAAGAACCTGGTGGAAAACGACCCTGAGTAGGATTGTTGCCAGCTTGATTTGGTACAGTTGCAGCTGGGCAAACTCTTGTTGTATGGCCTATGAGTCCACAAACTTGGCATGTGCGGCACTTCACACCAGCATGATGATGTAGGCTACATTGGTTGCACAAAGGCGCAGTTCCGTTGTAGGGCTTCCTAGCAGGGGGTTGAGCTGGTTGGTTGGGAATGGCTTGATCATTGTGAGCAACCACGGCGAAGTTCTGAGAAGCCTTTCGCTTCTTTGACTTCTTGGAGGATTCAGTCTGTTCATCCCTTGGTTTCGGTTCCTCAACCGGTTTCTTGTCACTTTTTCGGAAAAGTTTACCTTTCCTGATCTGAGATTCAGTCAAGGTAGCGGATAGCTCAATGGCCTGTCTAACTGTAGTGGGATTACTACCAGTCACAATGTCCTGTACTGAGTCAGGGAGACCATCAATGTACTTTTCGATTGCCTTATCCAAAGGCGTGACCATGTTTGGGCATAACAGACTTAATTCCTCATAACGGTCCGTGTAGGCTCGATGCTCACCGCTCTCTTGCTTAAGATCGTCAAATTCCCTTTCCAAGACCCTGATCTCATGACGAGGACAGAATTCCTTCATCATCAGAGCTCGAAGTTCTTCCCACGTTTGAGCCAGTGCCACATCGGCACCCCTATCTCTCACCACACCGTTCCACCATGTCAAAGCTCGTTTCTCAAAGACACTAGATGCGAAATCTACCTTTCGCTCGTTTGGACATTGAACATGTCTGAAGGTGCTCTCTAAACTCTCGAACCACTGCAGAAGTGCAGTTGCTCCTTGTGACCCAGAAAACTTTGATGGCTTAGCTGAGTTGAATGTCTTAAAGGTACACTGAACATTGTTATTGTTATTGTTATTGTTTGCCTGATTTATCTGGGTGATAAGGTTCGGGAGTACAACAGCGAATTGCTAAACGATTAAGGCTGCCAAGGCGGCATCCTGAGCTTGATCACGTCGAGGAGGCATATTCTAAAATGGTAAAGAAACATGAGGGAAAATGAGTGAGATGTCATTGGATATTCAAAACTGGATGTTGAGAATATCGACAAGGCATAATGATTGTGATCATTTGTTCGTTATTTAAAACAAACAAACGACACTGAGACAAATCAAAGTAAATAGGTCAATATAATGTATCACTGAAGACATGCTCGCCTATAAGTGAATACTCACCCCAAGAGTTCCCAGGTAAGAGTGACTGGTCCGATACTGCGGATTTGTACGAACACTCTAGCCTTAGACAGAAAACTCAGGGTACAGGCATTCACTCTTCTAGTTCGCACGTGTTCACATTATTTAGACCCAAACTTTGACGAGATTTTGATAACTCAAAAGGCACAAAGCCAAGGATGAATCAACCGGAAGGGTTCAAAACCATATAACAGAGGGTTCAAAACCTTATAACAGAAGGTTCAAAACCTAGTAATCAATCATCCAAGAACAGATGATTAATTTTCGAAGCGGATTCGTTATTGTGTTCTCGTTGTGGTTATCACCTAAGGATAGGTGACGTGTATTGTTTTACGACTAAACGCAAGTAAACTCGCGTTAGGGTCCTAGGAAGGTTATAGTCTAGGTCAAAGCATTACTAATAACCTAATTCCCTATAACCATTGGCTCTGATACCAACTTTTCTGTCACACCCCGACCACGTAAAACAACAAAACGTGGCGGAAACGTCGGGGAGTGTTGTAACAGAATCATTGTTTCACAACCATGGAATAAATAGTTTCGTTTTATTGAATTATTGAACTAAATGTTTTGATACAAATTAGATAAATACAACTATTATCTTCCAAGTTTTAAAGTCGCTAAGGCCTTGTCCATTCCTATGTGAGAATACACCAATATCATCAATCAAGCATCATCAACTATTGTACCTGAAACACATGTGAAAATAGGTACGTCAGCATAAAAATGCCGGCGAGTACATAGGTTTTGTATGAGTTTCAGATTCATGGCTCGTTTTACATATTGCAATACTTATTTAAAAACCTTGTTTTGAAAAGTATAGTATTGCGACACAAATAACCAACTCAAATCAAATTGGTTATATTTTATAAAAAAAATCTCGTAGCCATGATTCTTAACCCCAAAACATTTGTTTAATTAAATCCAGATTTGTAAATCGTTTATGGAATAAAACTCGAATAGTATAATATATTGTTGGAAAACCTTGTATTACAACTTTGTTTTGTTTACCATTGCCCAAGTGATCTAGATAACGCAACGATATATAATGTATTAAAAGCACTTATATATAGGAAGTACCAGCGGCGTATCCACCATGCTTTTAACACATTATACCCGCCCCGTTACCTAATCACTTCCCTATCCCATTGGTTCAAACAGGTTTCAACGGTTCATGTCAATCAATGGTTACAAACGGTTCACATAGTCAAGTAGTCACAAACGGTTCATATAGTCCAACGGTTCATCTAGTCAACGGTTGCAAACGGTTCACATAAGCAACGGTTACTAACGGTTCACGTAGTCAAATGATTACAAGCGGTTCACATGATCAAATGGTTACAACGGTTCAAATGATCAAATGGTTTCAACGGTTCAAAATGTAAAACAATGTGCCCATATGCTGGATGAGCATATGCGACAAAATGTAGTATATGGAAATCAATGTGCTAGCATGTTACGTGAACATACATAGCAAAACATAATGAAATCGTGTACTAATAATGTACTATTGAACATAGTAAGTATATGATATAAAAACATGGGAAACATGAAAGTATCAAGTAGGCACATGTGTTCCACCCCAAAACAGTTTGAAAACAGTAAAAGAGGGGACTATGTACTCACCTGAGGGTGCTTAGAAGTCTTGAACAACAACCAAGCAAAGCTAGAGTGATCAGGGAATCAAATGGCACCCTATATAGGTAACTATGTAAATAACCGGACCTAAATCGGGAGATAGGATAGAATGAGGTTCTATAAATCAAATGAGTAATTGAACTCATATGGTATGATTTAATAGACCCTACATTCTGATTGAAAGGCCTACCTAAGTGCTTTTGACCCGTTTCGACACATTATGGTAACATAAGCTACTATAAGGCGTCGTTAGCGTAAAACTATGTTCGGATGGTTAACTATGTGCTATGCCAAGTCTTACATGCCCAATTATCCCTAAACATGTTACTAAATCAGATTATATGTCAAAAATAAGTTCACATAGGCAAAATACGGATTTTAGCTTTAAAAGGGCATTTTGGTCATTTCCTATGGGCATACAAGCTAACTAGCAAATGACTAACCAATCCTATGTGATCATAAGGTATAACCTCAGTGGTTATTCCCTATGCAACTATGATCACTAACTAAGCTTGGTCGGATCCTAAAGATCGACCAAACGGGTCGGGTTCGAAAGGCTAAGCGGTGGTTTAGACCGCTTACCTCACGACCCTAAACAAGCACAAACTAGTAGTGTCGTGTTAGACATGTCAAAACATGTCTAACCTACTGATTTGGTATCAAAACAAAGTGTTTTGATACCCTAAAGTAGTTCCGAGGCAAAATGCGTGCTAAAACGCATTTTGACCGAAACTTTGACTCGACACTACCACTAGCTAACGTGGTAATCAGCAGCTATAACCGCGAAGGATTATAACTATCGTGATTACAATCACGTTTCAAAGTTCAATTGAACTTTGACTTGACCAATTGATGGTCAAAACCGAAAGTCAAACTGTTGGTCAAACTGTTTGACTTTCTGCACTACATAAGGAAAAAAAGCAAGAAAAAGAATGAAAGAAGCTCACTTAAGGTCCTTGCTATCTTTTCTACAAGAAGACAAAGTCCCAAATGCTTGAGAGAGAGCTCCAAAGCAGATGTGAAGAGAAGAATGAGAAGAATGAGCAAGGAATGAATGAAATGGATGGGCTATTTATACTTGTGGTGATGCTCTAGGATCATCACAAGTGGTTTGTTTAGCCATTAAGGAATAAATCTCATCCATACAAGTGTTAGGAGCAGGTGCAAAGCCTTGGAGAGCACTTAAACTTGCTCAACACACCAAGAATTTACCAAAACAGCCCCTGAATTTGCAAACAGATGCTGAAAACACACTTTCTGCCCAGATGAGGCGCTCGCGTAGCGCGACTGCATAGGCAATAGGGCTCGCGCTACGCTACGGTGTGTCTGATTCAGCAATGTTTCAAAAAATGGCAGAAATGGTCCCTGCACGTGTTTAAAGCCTTTTTCGATGCGTTTAAACCCCGTTAACCTCATTTCAAGGCTCTAAAATGAAGTTAAAGCATAGGGGACTCAAAACATGCTCAAAAATATCTCGGATGTCGGTTCGTTTGGTCGTACGGTCACGTTGTTCGGTTATTTACGACGAAACTCGAACGGACGCGAAAACGATCCAAATTAAGCGACGAATGGAATTTTTGCATGGCGATCACTAAAATAAAAAATATTTTAGTGTGTACAAAAATTTTGGATGTCCAGATGTGTCCAGAACGTAAGATATGCGCGAAAATGCAAACTTACGCCGTTTTTGACACTTTTAGTCCCTGTAAGATCATATAAGCATGTTTTCACACACCGAACCTATCAAAGCTTATTTCTAAGCCATGTTTAGGTTATATATGGTATGTTTAACTTATGATCAAGTTCCGGACTATAAGTTGTCTTACGAAACGGCAGACTTTTGCAAGTTGACGCAAATAGTCCCTGTAAGCGAATAAACTTGATTTCGGCATACCAAATCATCCAAAACTTATTTTTAAGTTATGTAAAGGTTATTTAAGGTATGTTAAGCCTATGTCACTATTCCGGAGTGTTTGTTGCATTAAACTGGTTATATTTACGCATCAGATCGTGTATAACCTTCCAGAAAACGACTTAAAGCCCGAAATCGAACAAGAATTGATATGTGCAAATGATACACATATTTTCACAATTCCCAAGTATGAAATACAAAAATTTCATTGGTTTGTCATTTGTTTGACGGTCACAGTGACACAGGTGTCACACATTTTTATGCTGACGTGCCTGTTGTCACATGTGTTTCAGGTGCTGTTATTAGATGATTATGATGCAAACTGTCACGACCCCCGACCCACCCTGGACGGAATCGGGTGTCGTGAGCAGTCCCGTGGTACCGGTGATTATTTTTATTTTGAAAAACATTGCAGCGGAAATTTCATCAGGACCGTGAGTTAGGAAAAATATCAGAGTTTTAAAAACACCAGATTTTTATTTATTAAATAGATGGGATAAACCCATGTTTTACAAAGGTAGCTTTTAACATAAAAACGATATTTCTTAATTTGATTTAATTAATGAAATAAGCCACTTCTTGAAGTCCTTCAGTGCTGGATCTAATCCTTACTCCAATCTAATGTAATCACCTGAAACGCGTTTTAAAAAGGTTTTGTCAGCGGGAAATACTGAGTGAATCATTCATTTTGATAAAAATGACACATAGTTATAAATTACAGCATAAGAGCGATTACTATGGCAGTATCTTAATTAATTTCTGGTCTTGCCACCCGTGTGACGATGGTCATACCACTATTGGGTCCAGTCACCCAATTAGTGACGTTTTGTCACTGTTAGGTCTTATTAGCCTAACCCATGTTAGGGCTTATTGCCTTACCGTGAGAAATTAGTAATGTGCACAATACCCCACTAACCAACGGTTAAGATAACCACGACTTAATCCCTGTAATTATAACACTTTGAAAAATAATTTGGAGTATTGTAAAACAGTTGGCTCACAAACTGTGAGAAAAGAGTTTATAAAAGAGGAATGACTCACATTATAATCATGCAGATTCATACGGCCAAAGTTTAGTCTACAGATAAGCCTTGATATATTGCAGATTTATACAGGTAGAGCTTAGCCTATTGAGTTAGCTTTGTAATCTAGTGCACACAACTAGGTAGGTAACTTAATACAGCAGTTACGTCAATTCACGAGATTAAACCCTCACAACGATTAATCAGTGCAATACTCGATAATTCAATCGGATTCACAACGAATAACAGAGCATAGTCCGAATTCGAACAGCACTCAAATATTCAAGTCGAAATCACGACGAATAATCAAAGTATAAGCTCAATTGAGCAGCACCCGGACTATCGTTGGATAGTTATAATCGATCGGACGTTGAATCGTAATAGCGATCGAGTTATTACCCTGATTGCGGCAGCGTTTCGATAATTGTGTGTGTGTGTTGGACTGTTTCTGTGATAACTCGATCTACGTAACTCGATTTTACGTCGTTCCAAAGACAGAATTCAAGTCCCAGACTCCTCTATTTATACACGAAATTTGACCCTGTCGCGTAGCGCGAGGGGTACCCCCCATGGGCGTCGCGCTACGCGAGTGGTAACCTATGTTTATAGGGTAGCTACGTGTGTAACTAGGCTGGCTGTGTTGACAGTTTCCTAAAATTCGATTTTGGCAAATAGTTATGAAGATAATCGTTGGCTAGGGTTTATCCCCCCCCCCTGAGTTTTAGGGGCCCTGTTCCTGATTCTGATTGTTCTGGAACTTTTAGAGTTAGTGCAGAATTACTTGGGTTTCTCAATTAGGGTTTTCTTAATAGCTAATTACCATCCTAATTATGGATTTTAGTGACAGTTGTTACATCCTCCCCACCTTAAGAAAAATCTCGTCCTCGAGATTTACTGGAAGAGATGTGGATATTTTCGCTTTATTTCGGATTCCAGCTCCCAATTGTATTCTGGCCCTCTCTTTGAATTCCACTTGACTTTGACCAACCCAGTCGTTTATGCTTGAGGAATTTGACTTTTCGATCTTCGATAGCCAATGGTTTCTCTATGAATTTTAATTTTTCATTTATCTCTATATTTTGAAGAGGTACTACCAGGGATTTGTCTGATAGACATTTCTTGAGATTGGATACATGAAATACATCATGTACTCCAGCCAATTCTTCTGGTAGTTGTAACTGATAAGCTACTGGTCCTATTCGTTGAATCATAGGGAATGGTCCAACGTATCTCGGACTTAGCTTTCCTTTCTTACCGAATCGTAGTATACCTTTCCAAGGAGAAACTTTTAAAAATACCTTATCTCCTACATGAAATTCTAAAGGTTTATGGCGATTATCTGCATAGTTCTTCTGACAATCTCGAGCTGTTTTCAGTCTTTCCTTGATTTGAGTTATTTTGTCAGGGGTTTCTTGTACAATTTTAGGATCTGATAATTAACTTTCTCCTATTTCTGCTTAACAAACTGGGGTTTTGCACTTGCGTCTGTACAGTGCTTCGAATGGGACAGTTTCGATACTTGAATGATAATTATTGCTATAGGAGAATTTAATTAAGGGTAAGTGGTTATCCTACTTGAATGGTTATCACACATGCTCGCAGCATGTCTTCCAAGGTATTGAATGGTTCTTTTACTTTGTCCGTCTGTTTGGGGATGATAAGCTGTACTTAAATTTAGTCGTGTTTTCATTGCTATTTGGAAACTTGTCCAGAAATGAAAAGTGAAACGACTATCTCTGTCCGATACAACGGAGAGTGGAACTCTATGTAAGGATACTGTTTCATCTACGTACAACTTGGTTAACCTTTCTATGCTAAAGGTTTCTTTCATAGTTTAGAAGATGAGCTGATTTGGGTAAATCGATCCATGATTACTCAAATTGCTTTATTACCTTTTCTGGTTTTGGGTAACTTAGTAACAAAATCTATTGTTAAGAGTTCCTATTTCCATATAGGCGTTTCTAATTGTTGGAGTAATCCTGAAGGTTTCTAGTGCTCTGTCTTAACTTGTGAACAAGTGAGACACTTAGATACATGACTGGCTATGTCCATTTTTATTCCTATCCACCAAAAGTTATTTCTTAAATCTTGGTATATCTGATTGTTACCTGGGTACATGGTATACCTAGATCTATCTAGAATCTTATTTCTTAATTTTCCCTGCTTAGGTACCCGATTGTTTTCTTAGGGAATCTCCAAATTCTATCACTTCCTTGTTTTAATTCTTTGGCTTGTCCTTTCATTCCTTCAGCATCGTCTTCGATTGCTGTTTCTTGAACTTTCTTTAGTTTCTTCATTAAATCTAACCGTAGATCTTAATCTAAGAGCATGGACTCACTCTTGCTTTTCATGATACTTATGACTTAAAGCATCTGCAACTACATTTGCTTTTCTTCGTGATACTGGATATCATAGTTGTACTCATTTAGGATTTCCATCCATCTTCTTTGTCTCATGTTTAGTTTGTTTTGCCCAAATACGTACCTTTATCTTTTGTGATCTGTATCTACAGATAATGTCTCTAAATCTTAAGGGCAAAATTTTAGTTCCTAATTCTAAATCATGAGTTGTAAAATTTTCCTCGTGCTTTTTCAAGTGCCTGAAGGCATACGCAATTACCTTTTTGCGTTGCATCAACACACATTCTATTCCTAATTTTGAAGTATCACAATATACCTCAAAATCTTCAGTTTCTTTTGGCAATGCTAAAATTGAAGCACTTGTTAACCTTTGATTTAATATCTTAAGAGCTTCTTCTTGTCTAGGTCCTCACTTAAACTTAACTATTTTACAGGTTTAGCTTAATTAAGGGTTTAGTTATCTTGGAACAATCTTTAATAAATTGTCTATAGTATCCAGTTAAACCTAGAAAACTTCGAACTTTTATGGCTGTTTGCGGAACCCTCTATTTAGTAATTGTTTCTAGTTTAGAAGGATTCACATGGATACCTTCGTGATTTTCCACATAACCTAAGAATTGCACTTCCTGTAGCCAGAATTCATACTTCGAGAATTTGGCGTACAATTTCTCTTTTCTTAACAAAGTTAAGAGTGCATGCAAATGTTCACAATGTTCTTTTTGACTGTTGGAATAAATAAGTATGATAACTTAATTTATATACATTAAATGGTTATTATTATGGTTGGATATTGGTTAGTGCTGTCTTGTTTAAGCATAGGTGATCAGTCCATGCCTAACTAAGGCTAGGCTACTCAATATCTGCTCCTGACAATAACCAGGGTATTTAAAATACTGATATATTATCATAAACTTAAATCGGAATAGGAGGTGAATTTGTGTATCATTATCTGAGTATATGATTGTTTTAAGATTGCTTATATTGAATAAATTAATAAGGCAAATTTAATATAAATAATTTTAAATCCGAGATTAGCGTAATCTTCAGATTTTGTGGAGATGTCACCAGAGGGTGATCGTGATCAAAGAAATATTTTAGTGAAATCGAAGGCCAAAAACATGTTATAGTTTCAAGAGAATCAAAGTGCTTATTGGGATTATTTTGAATTTGAATATGATGGCTTAAAATATCATATGGGACCTGGAATTGAATACGAATTGTGAGCAATTTAACTGGGTTTGAACAAAACGAGTGGTAATAAGGAAGTTCGGACATCATTATAACAGAAACCATGGAAAATCGAGTTTTTCAAGAAATTCATTGATTTGATATTAAAGAGTCATCGCTTTGTAAAACGAGGTTTTACTATGCAAAGATCAACTATAGCGAAATGATATTTGAACTTTTGATTAAACAACAATTGGTATAATGTCCTCCTATGGTCTTCCTAATTTGAATGAACCATACGTACAATGAACGTGTGGTTTTACCAAGAAATGTAAAAATTTGCTACTATGAAAAAAAAATCCTCATGGTATGATGCCTATTAGAAGGAGTAGAAACACGAGAGTTAACTTACTATATGCAGAAGTCAGAATTTCAATAATATAAAAACTTTACTTGGATTTCCGTGTGATACTAGTGTGATGGAATGTCGAAATAAAATAAAATAGAGATTTTACAAAGGTAGGTGATTCCTTTTTGCAGTGTGATTATGGAACGTACCTTAGCGAGATTTGTGTCGTTTGTAGAATCGTGTGGCAAGAGTGTTTCTTTCTAATTAGTAGTTTTCTACTGACAGAATTAGTATTGGTGTCATCGTGTCCAATTTATACTTTTCAAAGGTCTTGCCTTGGAAAGTCGTGTGTGATGTATTTCAACGTCTGTGGACGTATATTTTAAGTTTCATGAGTTTTCTTGTGCATTAACACAACTTTATATGTTTCTTACTTGTGCATTGTAAATTTTTATACTAATGATATCCCATCTTTAAAGAGTTCTCTTTATATGAGTTACGAGGTAAATGATCAAACAAAATAATGTTTGATATTGGAAAAGAGATTCCTGATAAAGAATTCTAGACACGGATGCTTGTGCTTTATTTCAATTTGTCAATCCTTATGGGTTTTTGGAATTTGCTTATAGATATACCTATCTATATAATCACATATTTCACATGCTGAAATAAACATACCATTTATCGGGTCAATGTATTTAACAGATTCATATTTCCAAGAACCACTCAGGTATTTGGTCATGATACTATTTAGGGAAATCTTGTCACTGATTTGACATATCATTTACCCCGTCTTATCCGGTTCGCGCCGGAGCGGTAATCTCAATATGTCCGGTCAGGCTGGAGAGTCTGCTACTCTATACCCAGTTTTTGCCGGAGAAAATTTTCTATTTCCCATAAATAGTATCTTTTCAAAAAGTGCCTCTTTTATTAGGGCTTTTATCAAGGAAATTTGTATCCCCATAACATATCTTATTCTAGACCAAATAATATCAATAAGCAGGAATAAATAGCAATTAAGTGCTATTGCCTGCTAACCGTCATACCAGTATCCATTACATTATATAAGTAATTTTACCTTAAAATTTATTTTAAGGCAAAATTCTTAAATTCAAGTCTAAATACCATCCAGAGTGCCATCAGATAATATTAAGTTTCTAATTCTCCGTTTCACTTTAGGTATTATTATAATACCTAATTGTGTAAACCAGTGGCTTAGCTTATACTAAGACATCTTTTCTTATGTTCAAGTCTAACTGCTATCAGCTGTGCTACCATTTAATAGAAATCTCCTAACTCTTTTTTATTTAAGCTTAAGTATTATTATCACAACACTTATAGGCTTAAAGCAGTGGCTTAGCTCTGATACCACCTTCTGTCACGACCCCTGACCCACCCTGGACGGAATCGGGTGTCGTGAGCAGTCCCGTGGTACCGGTGATTATTTTTATTTTGAAAAACATTGCAGCGGAAATTTCATCAGGACCGTGAGTTAGGAAAAATATCAGAGTTTTAAAAACACCGGATTTTTATTTATTAAATAGATGGGATAAACCCATGTTTTACAAAGGTAGCTTTTAATATAAAAACGATATTTCTTAATTTGATTTAATTAATGAAATAAGCCACTTCTTGAAGTCCTTCAGTGCTGGATCTAATCCTTACTCCAATCTAATGTAATCACCTGAAACGCGTTTTAAAAAGGTTTTGTCAGCGGGAAATACTGAGTGAATCATTCATTTTGATAAAAATGACACATAGTTATAAATTACAGCATAAGAGCGATTACTATGGCAGTATCTTAATTAATTTCTGGTCTTGCCACCCGTGTGACGATGGTCATACCACTATTGGGTCCAGTCACCCAATTAGTGACGTTTTGTCACTGTTAGGTCTTATTAGCCTAACCCATGTTAGGGCTTATTGCCTAACCGTGAGAAATTAATAATGTGCACAATACCCCACTAACCAGCGGTTAAGATAACCACGACTTAATCCCTGTAATTATAACACTTTGAAAAATAATTTGGAGTATTGTAAAACAGTTGGCTCACAAACTGTGAGAAAAGAGTTTATAAAAGAGGAATGACTCACATTATAATCATGCAGATTCATACGGCCAAAGTTTAGTCTACAGATAAGCCTTGATATATTGCAGATTTATACAGGTAGAGCTTAGCCTATTGAGTTAGCTTTGTAATCTAGTGCACACAACTAGGTAGGTAACTTAATACAGCAGTTACGTCAATTCACGAGATTAAACCCTCACAACGATTAATCAGTGCAATACTCGATAATTCAATCGGATTCACAACGAATAACAGAGCATAGTCCGAATTCGAACAGCACTCAAATATTCAAGTCGAAATCACGACGAATAATCAAAGTATAAGCTCAATTGAGCAGCACCCGGACTATCGTTGGATAGTTATAATCGATCGGACGTTGAATCGTAATAGCGATCGAGTTATTACCCTGATTGCGGCAGCGTTTCGATAATTGTGTGTGTGTGTGTTGGACTGTTTCTGTGATAACTCGATCTACGTAACTCGATTTTACGTCGTTCCAAAGACAGAATTCAAGTCCCAGACTCTTCTATTTATACACGAAATTTGACCCTGTCGCGTAGCGCGAGGGGTACCCCCCATGGGCGTCGCGCTACGCGAGTGGTAACCTATGTTTATAGGGTAGCTACGTGTGTAACTAGGCTGGCTGTGTTGACAGTTTCCTAAAATTCGATTTTGGCAAATAGTTATGAAGATAATCGTTGGCTAGGGTTTATCCCCCCCCCCCCCCTGAGTTTTAGGGGCCCTGTTCCTGATTCTGATTGTTCTGGAACTTTTAGGGTTAGTGCAGAATTACTTGGGTTTCTCAATTAGGGTTTTCTTAATAGCTAATTACCATCCTAATTATGGATTTTAGTGACAGTTGTTACACAAACATAAGATTGGACTTGGGCTTTAGTGACAATAAAAGATGCAAGACTAGTTAATCATGTTATGTAATTTGTTTTTAAGACATTGTAACCTATTTTAATTCAATAAAACAAAACTTCAATTTCCATGTGTTTTGAAACAATGATTCTGTTACAACACTCCTCGACGATTCCACCGCGATTTGTTGTTTTACACGGTCGGGGTGTGACACCATTGATAGATGACCTTAAAACCCTATGGAGTCCTGGTATCAACATGTATGATTCTTATAAGAAAGAATATTTTGATTTGTGTGCCATGATTTTTTGCACGATAAGTGATTTTCCAGCATATGGTAATTTGTCAGGATATAGTACCAAAGGTAAACATGCTTGTCCTGTTTGTGAAGATGATACGAGTTCAATGTGGTTACATAATTGCAGAAAAACCGTATACATGGGACATCGAAGATTCCTTCTAATGAATCACGATTACCGGAACAAAACTCAAGAGTTTGATGGAAAACCTGAGCAAAGAAAAGTAAGGAAATAATTTGATGCGTTCTCAAAGGTCAGAAATTTAAACATCGAGTTGGGGAAAAAATCTCATCCGGAGCCAGGCATATGGAAAAAAACTCTATCTTTTGGGATTTGCCTTTTTGGAAGCATTTACAAGTTAGACATTGCTTAGATGTTATGCATTCGAGAAAAATGTATGTGAGAGCTTGATTGGCTTGTTGTTAAACATTCCCGGGAAAACTAAAGATGGGATCAATGTCCGTAAAGATATGCAAGAAATGGGGATACGTGAAGGGCTCCATCTTGTTGCGCAACCTAAGGGTTTTTTCTGCCACCGACGTGCTATACAATGTCAACAAAGGAAAAAAATGTTTTGTGAATGTTTACACGATATTAAAGTTCTATCCAACTATTCTGCAAACATAAAAAGGTTGGTTTCATTGAAAGACTATAAATTGCTTGGTATGAAGTCTCATGATTGTCATGTTTTGATGACACATATGATTCCTATTGCAATCCGTGGATCGTTACCGGAAAAGATCCGACATACAATCACGAAACTTTTTCTGTTCTTTAACACTTAAAATTGATCTGTAGGCAAATTGGCTTTTATTCTTTTAGCATTTTTACTCCTTTAGCATTTTAGCATTTTTCAATTGCTATCATCAGTGTTATTGTGATTGATTTGTTAAGATTTTCCCTTACGTATAGTTAGTGGTTGCATTGGTTATATGTGAAAAGGTGGAAACTTTAAGCCATTTGTAGTTTGTTTTGGACACAGTTGTCTAGCGGCTATAGCGCGCTATGTAGCGTTTATCATATGTCGCATCGGTACGGCACCGGTATTTCGGTAAAAATCTCATCCCTAATTATATATCCAAAATTACAATGGATACATGAAAAAATATATATGTGAAAACAGATACTCGAAAGCAGATATAGGAAAGAAAAGGTTTGAGAACCCCAGTTTGTAATTAGTTTGAGAATCCTCAGTTGAAACTGACTAAATGTCACACCCTGGCTTTTGCGGAAGCGTGGGTTTGTTTGGTGTGACTTCTTAATACCATAGCAACAATCACAACATGCTATATGATAAAAATACTTGATGTTCATCCATTAAAATAGTTAAGAGAATGCATAACAACAATTGTCTTAACACATCAACCACAAAAGAAACGTTACAAAACATGACTTGTTCAAAAATAGTTCATAAGACTCGACGAAAAGCTATCAATGACACAAGGATTTGAGACATGCAACTCGTCCAAGAAAGAGTTACACTTCCCAAACCTACGACTCCGGATGACATCCTTATTAAGTACGCAGCTAATCATGCATCACTTGCCAGATCCAAATTAATTCCCTGAAATACATGTAGTTTTAAAAGTCAACAAAAAGTTGAGCGAGTTCATGTGTAAGTCTGTGTGTATAAACCGTTTAATATGTCTGTAAGTAAAAATAGTCCCTGGTATCTAGCAATAAGGAAAAATGATCACCATTGGGTTGCAAATCCAATAGTATATGTGAATGATGCAGGAAGACTCAAACCTAGCAAATTTGTCTCTGGTATAAAGACATAGTCACCACTATGGGCCCCCGGCCTCATGGGTGTGGGCTCGCTACACCCAAATAGATCTATCACTCATGTCCCGTGGTCCTACTATGAGGATTAATGGCCTTAAGTGTCATGCCCACCACTCACTTGATCGCGCAATAAAAACCCCTCCTTAAGCTAATCATACCAATTATAAAATGTTTGAAATAATTTGTAAACATGTATTCCACCCCCGAAGTATAAAACCAAAAACAGTAAAGGAATAGGGGGTCATGAACTCACCGTAGTGCGTCTTGACTCGAACTTAAACTCTTTCCGCTACACGACAACCTACAACGTACTAATGTCTATTAGACGAACGGGCCGTGCCTTGGCTTAGAGGTTAGTGTTTTCATTTGCGTTACTTAGGTATTATTTTGTTAAAATAATAATAATTATTTTAACTTAACTATCGTTATTAGAAAAATAGTTAGACAACTATTTCGTATCTATTTTCTCGAATATTTTACTAAGTGTTCGGATTCTCGGAAAATTTCGGCAGAGTCTCCTCTGAAAATAGAGGTGTCCATGCTTAAATAGCATATCATTTTCTTTTATATATATCCAATAGTTCATTTTCAATAACCAAACCGACATATCGACAAACAAAACGTTACTTACTTTATTTAAGCTTTATTACTCAAAACCGGACTGTTTTCGAGGATTTTTATAAAATAGTTAACCTTTTCTAAAAATTACCAAATTTTTACAAAATGTCACATATGTTCCGAAATTTATTGTGTAAAAATATCAAAGTCCAGTTCGTTACCCATATTTTATAGAAAATCATTTTCTCGACTGCAATCAGATTTGTTACTTTCTGATTGCAGTTTTCGGAAATATTCACTAAAAATTAACCGTAAGTCCGTTTGACGAAATTCAAGTTGGAGGGTTGTCCTGACAACGGTGTCCATCTACTGTAAAAATTTCATGAGTTGGTTTCACTCAGGTTTCAGGTTATGACTTCGAAAACAACACACTTTTTCTGCAGTAAGAATGCAGCTTGAGCTGCTGTCCAAAAATAGTCTTTTAGAAATAGTAAACGGTCTCGAAAAATTACGATTCCAGTGCCATTTGTTTAGTTATTCCAAAATACTCATTTTAGGCTTCAGAAAATCCGTTTTTCGATTTAAAATGATCCCGTTACAGCCTGTTGAAGTTGGCTGGAAATCCAACTCAGCAAGCTGTTTACATTGTAGAAGTGACTAAAAGTGCATAAACGAAGATCCTAACCATGGTTTATTGATGAACAAATGTTAAAACTTCAATCATGCTTTAACCAACCCTAAACCATTCAGATTTCAACCTCACACAACCTTTTTATAAATGGTTTTTAGGCAGAATTTTAAGTTCACATTTTAGTGGTTAAGCTTTCGTGTGACAAGAACATTCAACCAAAACATAACAAGAATCAAGGTGAAACAAGAGTGTGAAGAGACTTACTACTAGCACAAGGCTAGGGTAGTAATCTTAGGATGAGATGATGGTTAAATGTTGGTGACAAAACTTGAATCAAACTTCCTTGACAACCTTCAATCTTGCACTTCTATGGATGAATCCTCAATCTTTGAATGAGAGCTTTTAGTGAAAGAAATGGAGATGGTGAAGGAATGGGGTGGTGAATTCGGTTATGGAGAGAGGGGGGTGTGAGCCGAAATTTAGAGAGAGGAGGGAGGAGATTGGTGTAATCTTTGTAATGATGGAAGTTCATGGAAACATGCACTCTCATACCCTAAGATCATCATTGCCTATCTAATGGCCAATAAGAGTGAAGATTGCAATCTCAAATATCTAAACAAAATATATTACTAATCATGGCAGAAAAATCGGTTGGGGGGTAAAGTGTAAATTTTTGTTAATTAAAAGGTATTAGGTTAGAAGGTTAAGGGTATTTCCAAGTGTAGTGCGTGTATGTCATGTTTACATGATGTATAGGGATTCTTGTGATCATAATTAATTAAAAATGATAAAATAATATTTCTAACAATATTTTCGTGTCTCGGGTAATGTCTGGTTGTTCGGTTTCGCATCGTTCCGATAAAGCGTTTAATTGTCCCATAAAGCGTCTTTTGTGCATCTTTTTGTACCCAAATTAATTCCAACACTTAGGAAAGTGTCCAGGACCATTTAGTCAATACTCTGTATAATATGAGTGTTTTAAAAGCTGAATTGTTACTAAAAATGTGGAATTCTGTAATTAAATTGCGTTTTAGGCACTTTCCGGCACTCAAACTATTACCTAGTGACATAGTCTTATGGTCCTCACTTCCCTACACTCCATACTGGTGTAGTGTTTTATCCCTGGCCCATACTGGCCTAGAAATAGTATATGTCTAAGTGCTGGCATTGTCAGCATGTGTCTGAGTTATCCGCTCACTGTACTAACTGTGCTTTGTGCATCAGGTTTGTCACTAAGAGTCTGTATAAAATAAATGGAGTGACTGTACGTAAAGAGTGCACATGTATGTATATGACATAAATCAGTAAGCATTTTAAAGCGTCAGATGTAATCAAGCACAGTCATTAAGCACATAATTAGGGTTAATTAATTTGTACAGTACCTGTAATTATGCGGGTTGTCACATTCTCCCCCTGTTAAGAAAATTTCGTCCCGAAATTTTAAGTTCTACTTCTAGTTGCAGGGGTCTTGGGGAATAAATGTGGGTACTTGGCCTTCATACGATCCTCACGTTCCCACGTGAATTCTGGGCCGTGTCGTGCATTCCACTGAACTTTAACGAGCTTGACACTACTCCGACGTGTCTTATTAACCTTCCAATCCGTAACCTCAACCGGTTCCTCAACAAAGTGGAGTGTGTCGTCGATATGAACCTCGTCAGCAGGAATGATGACTATCTCCTGAGTTGGACTCTTTTTCAGGTTCGATACATGGAATGTATCATGAACGCCATTAAGCTCGGCAGGCAAGTCCAATTTGTATGCTACAAGCCCATTCCTATGCAGGATTCTAAAAGGACCAATGTAACGCGGATTCAACTTCCCACGCTTTCCAAAGAGTGCCACACCCTTCCAGGGTGAAACCTTTAACAAAACCATATCCCCAACTTGAAACTCTAAAGGTTTCCTCCTTTGGTTCGCATAGCCTTTCTGTCTGTCGCGAGCTGCCTCGATGCGTTTTCGAATTTGAAAGATCTTGTTTGTTGTTTCCTGAACCATTTCGGGGCCAACTAGCTGTCTATCACCTGCATCAGCCCAGCATAGCGGTGATCGACACTTGCGTCCATAAAGAGCTTCAAACGGTGCTGCTCCAATGTTGGTGTGGTAGCTGTTGTTATATGAAAATTCGACCAAGGGTAAGTGTTTGTCCCAGCTACCACCCAGGTCCATTACACATGCTCTCAGCATATCTTCCAATGTTTGAATTGTTCGCTCGCTCTGGCCATCCGTTTGTGGGTGAAATGCTGTACTCAGATTCAATTGGGAACCAAATGCCTCTTGGAAGGACTGCTAAATCCTTGATACGAAGCGTCCATCTCTATCAGAGATGATCGAGAGAGGCACTCCATGACGTGCAACAATCTCTCTCATATATATTTCAGCGAGTTTACTCGTGTTGTCCTTTTCCTTGATCGGCAGGAAGTGCGCAGACTTTGTCAGTCGGTCTACAATTACCCAAATTGTATCATGGCCCTTGGGCGTCTTTGGCAACTTCGTTATGAAGTCCATGGAAATCTGTTCCCATTTCCATTGGGGTATTACAGGTTGTTGTAGGAGACCTGAAGGCTTCTGGTACTCGGCTTTAACCTTGGCGCACGTTAAACATCTGCCAACATATACTGCAACATCGCCTTTCATCTTAGGCCACCAATAGAAATCCTTAAGATCTTTGTACATTTTATCTGCTCCTGGATGAATTGAGTACCGTGACTTGTGAGCCTCATCGAATATAACCTTTCTCAATCCTCCAAACAGAGGAACCCAAATTCGTCTCATGAAACACAATGTTCCTTCCTTGTTTGGCACTAATTGTTTCTCCATCCCACGGAGATACTCATCCTCGATATTCCTTTCTTTCAAGGCCTCTCTCTGCGCGGCACGAATGCGCAACGAAAGGTCTGTCTGGAAAATCATTTCTAAAGCCCTAACCCTTATGGGCTTAATCCTTTCTTTTCGACTTAGGGCGTCAGCAACTACATTCGCCTTTCCTGGGTGATACTTGATTTCACAGTCGTAGTCGTTCAACAGCTCAACCCAGCGTCTCTGTCTCATGTTAAGTTCCTTTTGATCAAAAATGTGCTGTAAACTCTTGTGATCAGTGAAGATTGTACATCTTATTCCATACAAATAGTGTCGCCAGATCTTCAATGCGAACACTACGGTGCCTAACTCCAAGTCATGCGTGGTGTAATTCTTCTCATGCACTTTCAGCTGGCACGAAGCATAAGCTATAACTTTCTGTCGCTGCATCAACACGCAACCTAAACCCTGACGCGAGGCGTCACAATATACCACGAAGTCGTCCGTGCCTTTGGGTAGAGCTAAAATCGGTGCGTCACAAAGCTTGTTCTTCAACAACTAAAACGCTTCTTCTTGTTTGTCGCTCCAATCAAACTTCTTGTCCTTCTGTGTGAGTGCGGTCAGAGGTTGAGCGATTTTAGAAAAATCCTCAATGAACCATCGATAATACCCAACCAACCCTAAGAACTGTCGAATCTCGGTTGGCGTCTTCGGTGACTCCCAATTCTTGACCGCCTCGATCTTTGTGGGATCCACATGGATTCCATTTCCGTTAACCACATGTCCAAGAAACTGGACTTCGCGTAACCAAAACTCACATTTCGAGAACTTGGCGTACAGCTTCTCCTTCTTAAGCAGTTCTAGAATAGCTCTCAAGTGTTGCTCGTGCTCTTCCTTCGTCTTCGAGTAGATCAAAATATCATCAATGAATACGATTACGAACTTGTCGAGGTACGGCTTGCAGACTCTATTCATCAAGTCCATGAAAACTGCTGGAGCGTTTGTTAGCCCAAAAGGCATAACCAGGAACTCGTAATGTCCATATCGAGTTCTAAAAGCAGTCCTGGGAATACTTTCCTCTTGTATTCTCAGCTGGTGGTAACCTGATCTTAGATCGATCTTTGAGTAGAAACTTGAACCGTGTAGTTGATCGAACAGGTCATCGATCCTTGGCAAAGGATATCTGTTCTTGACAGTCAACTTGTTAAGCTCGCGGTAGTCTATACACATACGAAAACTAGCATCCTTCTTCTTAACGAACAAAACTGGAGCTCCCCACGGTGAGAAGCTTGGTCTGATGAATCCCTTGTCCAATAGCTCCTGGAGTTGCGTTGACAACTCCTGCATCTCCGAAGGTGCAAGTCAATAAGGTGCCTTAGCCACAGGCGCGGCGCCTGGAACTAAGTCAATGTTGAATTCGACTTGTCTTGGAGGCGGCAATCCTGGCAAGTCTTCTGGAAAGACTTCAGTATATTCCCTTACGACAGGAATGTCTTCGATTTTTGGCTCGGCGGCCTTCTTATCAACGATATGTGCCAAGAAGGCAACACATCCTTTCTTCAGACACTTCCTAGCTTTCAAGCAGCTAATGATCCTCAATGGCGTATCGCGCTTCTCGCCATGAACTACAATCGTCTCTCCATCTGCCATTGGGATGCAGATGGTCTTCTCGTGACAAACTAGATCGGCATTGTTGCTAGACAGCCAATCCATCCCTATTACCACGTCGAAGCTTCCCAACTCGACGGGCAGTAGATCTAGCGTAAATTCGTGTTCTCCCAGTTCTATCATGCTTCCCCTGATAACTTCACCTGTTTCAACTAGTTTCCCATTCGCCAGTTCAATAGAGTACGGAACATCTGACTTACTAGCAGCTAACCCAAGCATATTCTTAAAGTCTAACGACACGAAACTATAATCGGCACCAGTATCAAAAAGCACAGATGCATAGCGTTGATTTATAGGGAACGTACCAGTGACAACATTCGGATCTTGGCGTGCTTCCCTCGCGCCAATGTTAAATACTCGGCCTTGAGCTTGATTTAGCTTTGGGCATTCCCTCTTGAAGTGCCCAACGTCCCCGCAGTTGAAGCATCCTGGCCCTCGGCCATTCCCATTCCCATTACCATTTCCGCCGCGATTTCCGTTTGTTCCCCGGTTACCAGCTTGATTCGGGGCATTCCCACGATTTCCGTTACCCCCATTATTTCCTTGCGGCCTGTTTCCATTACCACGGTTGTTATTGTAACCCCTTTGACCACCTTGGCCTGATCCAGCCCAACACGTCTCCTTCGAATGGCCCGTCTTCCCGCAAGATTCGCATTTCCTGAGTTGGCACGGGCCGGGATGATGGAACTGACATGTACCACACTTGGGCAGAGTGCCCATGTAGCCTTTTCCTCTGTTTTCATCACCAGTCTTGGCCCTGGTCGGTGTGTTCGATTCACTTCTCTTGCTACCACTGCTAGTTCCTTGCTTGAAGTTGGAAAACTTGCGTTTGTTTTCTCCCGGCGACTCCACATGAGTCTCCTTCTTTTTCTGCTCATCCTTTGAAAACTTGTTTAGTCTGATGGCTTCTTCAGTCAGTGAGATGCTCAAGTCGATGGCTTCAGTAATGGTTGCCGGTTTAGACGTTGTGACCATGCTCATAATCTGAGGTGCTAACCCCCAGATGAAACGTTCCACACGCTTGAACTCGGGCGTGACCATGTACGACACCACATGGGATAGATCATGAAACCTTTGAACATACTCAGCGATTTTTGGACCTTCCATCCTTAGGTTCCAAAATTCGGTTTCCAATCTCTGGATCTCAGCTCTGGAGCAATACTTCTTGCGCATCAGCTCTTTCAATTCAGCCCAAGTCATGGCGTACGCTGCAGCCTCTCCTAGGGTTTGAACTTGGAGATTCCACCATGATAGGGCGCCATCAGTAAAAAGCCCTGTGATGTATGTGACTTGTTGTACCGGTGCACATTTGCTCATTCTGATTGTCGTCTTCGTCTTTTTAGTCCAACGAGTGAAAGCCACGGCACCTCCAGTGCCATCAAAGTTTTGCGGCTTGCAATCTAAGAATTGCTTGAAAGTACACCCATTCGGAGGGTTGTTGTTGTTGTTCGAAATGTTTCCGCTTGAGTCCCCTTGAGAAGCAGCATATTGTGCAATTGCGGCAGCGATGATTCCTTGCAGTTCTGCCTGGTTAGTCGGCATGTGTGTGTCGCGTCATGGAGGCATTTTCTAGAGGATGATCCATATTGGTCAGGTCATAGTAAGTATGATAATCATACGTATATATAGTAACATTCATCATTCACATAACATCTCATGTCATAACCATAACAAATAATCAACAATGCATGAAATTAAAAGACTTGTGATTAATGTTTCATAAGCAAACCACCAATACAGTTCCACAATTTCACCATATGTCAAAATATACTAAGGGCTACATCACCCTTGTCTGAGTACAATAACAAATAAATAAAAAACCAAAATCGTGGTCTCAAAAGAAGGTCTTCATAATCATGGCTCTAGCGCTGTCTTCCCACTAAGAGTAGCCGGTCTGTAGAAGATCTGAAATCCCTGTTGCCCCGAGTATATCCCTAAGCTGACGGTGGAGGAGGAGGTGGAAAATGAGAGAAAATCAATCGGCGCAACTGCACTAAATCCTCCTCAAGTGCATAGGCAAAGCGCAACAGGAAAGCAACCTGTCGATCGAGAGGGAGGAAATGAACGTCTGAATCCTGAGATGAGGGAAAAGAAGTGTGTGATGCTGAAAACTGAGTCTGACAGGGACAGTGAGGATGTGGAGCTCTCTCCAACCGCTGGACGCATCGTCTCAAGGCGTCCCGCTGTAACTGCAGTGTCGTGAGCGTGTCCTCTACAGGGTATCCGTCATAGAATGGATGATAAGGGTCGGATACAGGCATGACATGGGGTGCTGACCATAGGGATGGTTCACCCATCGGGGCTGAACCAGAAGTGTAATGTGTGGGGTAAATGCAAACTGTGAAGTGATATGGGGAAACTGGGTCACGAGAGGTGCAGAAAATGACATTGGTGGAACAAAATCTGGATAAGGGACCTGCGGTAAGAACTGGCTATCCTCTGGCATGAATGGAATGTGGCCGAAGGGCTGACTCGACGATCCCTCCCCAGGTTGGGGCGGAGGAATGTCCTGAAGGAAAGTGATAGGAAGGTCAGTACCATGGGTATCGGATGTGGATGGAGGGAACAAGGGAGCATCCAACGGTACAACGATAGGTGCGGGAGGGGGAGTGACTGGGACTACGTACGAAGGGTAGTCATCCTCCTCAATCCAACCATTGCTGTAGTGGGCGTATCTCGGGTCAATGTGGGTAGCGAACGGTGCAAGGTCATCAAAAATAGCCATGGGGTCGGGTATGGGAGCTACATCGGGTATCTCAACGGCTGGTGGTGCAACAACGGGTGTATCAGTGACAGTAACGGGGTCAATGGCAAGAACGGGCTCGGAAGTGACTGGAGCGGGCTGATAATCAACGAGCATGGCAGGAATCGGATCATCTGGATGAACAGGAGCCTCAGCAGGCTGCTCCAACTCCATCTCCTCATCAGCGTCCATGCGAGGAATGGAACCGAGTCCCAACGGTGGGATATGAGAAGCTATCGACTTAAAGGAACCTGAAGCGGACGAATCAGACTGAACCTCCATACCAGGAAGCTCGATCATGGGAACAATAGGATCAACATCTGGGATATCAACATGCGGAACACCGTCCTCCACCGGGGCCCCACCATCCTGGTCTCCCTCCAGGGGACCCTCGATGAGCAGGTCGATGTCACCATCGGGTAACGCGTCGATCGGTTGTTCCTCGAAGGGAACTGCAGCGAAGGGGAGAGGGGCAGGGATTGGAACAAGGGGTAGGTCCTCTCCTGGTGGGCCGTCAGCTAAGGGTACATCATCTCCGAAGATCGGTAGGGCAAAAGGCTGAAAGTCGTCTTCGTCTGTGCTCGTGGTGTCGGAGGTGTAAACTCCCGAATCAGTGGCCATCTCGTCATCAGAGGTAAGAGTCCTCGGGTCACTCGCGTCGGATACTCCACTACCGGATGATGCCATGGTGTCTGTAACACAACCACAACATATGCACACAAATAAGGTAAGCATGTAAACAAGTAACAATGAAATCATGTATGTATCCTAGTCTTCCCAGACTATCCCACCCAATCTCTAAGACTGAATTCCCTAGTCTCTCAGACTAACTCCCTGGCCTCTAAGACCAACCTCCCAGTCTCTAAGACTCAAATTTTCCCCAGCCTCTAAGGCTAAACATCCCCAATCTCTAAGATTGAATCCCTCAGTCTCTAAGACTGATACGAAAATTTTGAAAAGTGTATTTGTGCCCTTTTTTGTTTGTAAAAATGTTTGTGCCCTGGATCTGGACTTTTAGTGTATGCAAATGTAAAAACGTTTGAAAACATTTTCGTGAGAGCCCTAATGATCATAGTCTAGACTCGAGAAGGAATCCTAGTTGGCTATGATCGAGTCTCTGATACCAAGCTGTCACACCCTGGCTTTTGCGGAAGCGTGGGTATGTTTGGTGTGACTTCTTAATACCATAGCAACAATCACAACATGCTATATGATAAAAATACTTGATGTTCATCCATTAAAATAGTTAAGAGAATGCATAACAACAATTGTCTTAACACATCAACCACAAAAGAAACGTTACAAAACATGACTTGTTCAAAAATAGTTCATAAGACTCGACGAAAAGCTATCAATGACACAAAGATTTGAGACATGCAACTCGTCCAGGAAAGAGTTACACTTCCCAAACCTACGACTCCGGATGACATCCTTATTAAGTACGCAGCTAATCATGCATCACTTGCCAGATCCAAATTAATTCCCTGAAATACATGTAGTTTTAAAAGTCAACAAAAAGTTGAGCGAGTTCATGTGTAAGTCTGTGTGTATAAACCGTTTAATATGTCTGTAAGTAAAAATAGTCCCTGGTATGTAGCAATAAGGAAAAATGATCACCATTGGGTTGCAAATCCAATAGTATATGTGAATGATGTAGGAAGACTCAAACCTAGCATATTTGTCTCTGGTATGAAGACATAGTCACCACTATGGGCCCCCGGCCTCATGGGTGTGGGCTCGCTACACCCAAATAGATCTATCACTCATGTCCCGTGGTCCTACTATGAGGATTAATGGCCTTAAGTGTCATGCCCACCACTCACTTGATCGCGCAATAAAAACCCCTCCTTAAGCTAATCATACCAATTATAAAATGTCTGAAATAATTTGTAAACATGTATTCCACCCCCGAAGTATAAAACCAAAAACAGTAAAGGAATAGGGGGTCATGAACTCACCGTAGTGCGTCTTGACTCGAACTTAAACTCTTTCCGCTACACGACAACCTACAACGTACTAATGTCTATTAGACGAACGGGCCGTGCCTTGGCTTAGAGGTTAGTGTTTTCATTTGCGTTACTTAGGTATTATTTTGTTAAAATAATAATAATTATTTTAACTTAACTATCGTTATTAGAAAAATAGTTAGACAACTATTTCGTATCTATTTTCTCGAATATTTTACTAAGTGTTCGGATTCTCGAAAAATTTCGGCAAAGTCTCCTCTGTAAATAGAGGTGTCCATGCTTAAATAGCATATCATTTTCTTTTATATATATCCAATAGTTCATTTTCAATAACCAAACCGACATATCGACAAACAAAACGTTTTTACTTTATTTCAGCTTTATTACTCAAAACCGGACTGTTTTCGAGGATTTTTATAAAATAGTTAACCTTTTCTAAAAATTACCAAATTTTTACAGAATGTGACATATGTTCCAAAACTTATTGTGTAAAAATATCAAAGTCCAGTCGTTACCCATATTTTATAGAAAATCATTTTCTCGACTGCAATCAGATTTGTTACTTTCTGATTGCAGTTTACGGAAATATTCACTAAAAGTTAACCGTAAGTCCGTTTGACGAAATTCCAGTTGGAGGGTCGTCCTGACAACGGTGTCCATCTACTGTAAAAATTTCATGAGTTGGTTTCACTCAGGTTTCAGGTTATGACTTCGAAAACAACACACTTTTTCTGCAGTAAGAATGCAGCTTGAGCTGCTGTCCAAAAATAGTCTTTTAGAAATAGTAAACGGTCTCGAAAAATTACGATTCCAGTGCCATTTGTTTAGTTATTCCAAAATACTCATTTTAGGCTTCAGAAAATCCGTTTTTCGATTTAAAATGATCCCGTTACAGCCTGTTGAAGTTGGCTGGAAATCCAACTCAGCAAGCTGTTTACATTGTAGAAGTGACTAAAAGTGCATAAACGAAGATCCTAACCATGGTTTATTGATGAACAAATGTTAAAACTTCAATCATGCTTTAACCAACCCTAAACCATTCAGATTTCAACCTCACACAACCTTTTTATAAATGGTTTTTAGGCAGAATTTTAAGTTCACATTTTAGTGGTTAAGCTTTCGTGTGACAAGAACATTCAACCAAAACAGAACAAGAATCAAGGTGAAACAAGAGTGTGAAGAGACTTACTACTAGCACAAGGCTAGGGTAGTAATCTTAGGATGAGATGATGGTGAAATGTTGGTGACAAAACTTGAATCAAACTTCCTTGACAACCTTCAATCTTGCACTTCTATGGATGAATCCTCAATCTTTGAATGAGAGCTTTTAGTGAAAGAAATGGAGATGGTGAAGGAATGGGGTGGTGAATTCGGTTATGGAGAGAGGGGGGGGTGTGAGCCGAAATTTAGAGAAAGGAGGGAGGAGATTGGTGTAATCTTTGTAATGATGGAAGTTCTTGGAAACATGCACTCTCAAACCCTAAGATCATCATTGCCTATCTAATGGCCAATAAGAGTGAAGATTACAATCTCAAATATCTAAACAAAATATATTACTAATCATGGTAGAAAAATCGGTTGGGGGGGGTAAAGTGTAAATTTTTGTTAATTAAAAGGTATTAGGTTAGAAGGTTAAGGGTATTTCCAAGTGTAGTGGGTGTATGTCATGTTTACATGATGTATAGGGATTCTTGTGATCATAATTAATTAAAAATGATAAAATAATATTTCTAACAATATTTTTGTGTCTCGGGTAATGTCTGGTTGTTCGGTTTCGCATTGTTCCGATAAAGCGTTTAATTGTCCCGTAAAGCGTCTTTTGTGCATCTTTTTGTAACGAAATTAATTCCAACACTTAGGAAAGTGTCCAGGACCATTTAGTCAATACTCTGTATAATATGAGTGTTTTAAAAGCTGAATTGTTACTAAAAGTGTGGAATTCTGTAATTAAATTGCGTTTTAGGCACTATCTGGCACTCAAACTATCACCTAGTGACATAGTCTTATGGTCCTCACTTCCCTACACTCCATACTGGTGTAGTGTTTTATCCCTGGCCCATACTGGCCTAAAAATAGTATCTGTCTAAGTGCTGGCATTGTCAGCATGTGTCTGAGTTATCAGCTCACTGTGCTAACTGTGCTTTGTGCATCAGGTTTGTCACTAAGAGTCTGTATAAAATAAATGGAGTGACTGTACGTAAAGAGTGCACATGTATGTATATGACATAAATCAGTAAGCATTTTAAGGCGTCAGATGTAATCAAGCACGGTCATTAAGCACATAATTAGTGTTAATTAATTTGTACAGTACCTGTAATTATGCGGGTTGTCACACTAAAGCCAAACCAAAATGATCCTGTTGCCTCTAATAAACCGGTTTCAAACCAAACCAGTTTGGCGAAACCGATTTTACCTATTTTGACCGAAACCAAATTGGAGGAAACCTTTGAAAATGACTAAATGCTGTTACCATAGCCCAAAATAAATGTAGGCTCATTTTACCAGGATCCATTAATGGGCCTTTCAAGTTGATGAAACTCTGTCCTATATAAATATAAAGGACGGAGTTTAGTTATATACGTTTGATAAAGTTGCATGTGTAATATAATAATGGATCAAAACTCACACAATAATATGTCACGTATGACTAATCAAACATCAAAGATACTTAATATAAGTTAAAATAATTATATTTATTATAAAAATATCAGTTTATAATCTGATTTAAAACAAATTTGCAAAAATCACTTTAAAAGCCGATTTTTAACGTTTTTAACGCATAGTCTTGTACCGAACTTTACCGTAACCATCCTAAATCATCACGACTTGATATTTTAACATAACACATGTTATCTACTGATTAAAATGGTAATTATACCCATGATAGTGCAGGTCTCATGTATGACACGTAAATCATCCAATTTCACCCATTTTACTACTTTTTAAGCTACATGTACAACATGCAAAGCTACTAAGTATATGAAAATATTTTATAACATCAAAACACATCATATAACATCATTCTTTTAAGTTTATATTCTGATTTGTATGCAGTTTCATCATACCGTAACATTTTCATTCTCTTATGATCATTAAACCATCATGCAAGCTTATGTACAAACATCTAATGCACATTTACTTCATCATCATCATCCAAGATTAAATACACTCATCCTACATTTATTATGCTCTTTTAACCTATTCAAATCATGATCCTTGTTCAATCATCCGTTAATCATTACAATCATCAAATGCATGTAACATTCTTCACATTTATGAACATGCAAACAAACCCACATAATCATATGCATATATATATATATATATATATATATATATATATATATATATATATACATAGGTATGGGATCAGGAGAAAACACCCCAAAGTGTGAGATCGGTGAGAAGGCATCCTGGGCCAACACGTGGCGCGGGATATGATCAGGGTCTGAGGGGTTTTTTTGTCTTTTTAATATTCTTCTTTGTTCCCGATTTTGCGTAACATGCTGCTTCATTTTTGGCGTCTAATATTATTTTGGCGTTAATTATATTCATTAACTAATTGGCGTTTTATTTTTTCTTAGATCAGTCACGTTGAATTAATTGTTTTGTGTCACATAGATAATTTTTTTGGCGTTATAGCGTTTCCCTGGTCAATTTTTTTGGCATTTTGTGGCGTTGTATAATAATTCACTACGAGTCATTAATATTTTCATAAGATTATAACAAGATCAAATGTTTTTTATGGAGTTTAGTCAATCTTTTTGGCGTTTAATACATTGACAAGGTGCTTTGCCAGCACCCGTTCTCATAGTTTCATACTATTAGTGTTTTGTTGTTTGTAGTTTTTGGCGTTTTATATAATAATGTATTTTATTAGTAAAGAATTAGATAACAAACAAGAGATAATTATATAACAAAACAATAGAAAATGAAAAAGAAAAAATTTAAAATGGTAATCTAAATTCTCATCCAAATCTTCACTGTAATCAGCCTCTTCTTCTTAAATTTGTTTTGGCATTTTGAACTTTTGAATACCTTAGCTAGATGCCAACTTTCCTACATAAACCCCGTCTTTTTTAGACGAAGCTTCTTAGTGGCATCCTATTTTTGGTGTGATATTCTTGTTTGATGGCATGTCATTGAAGATTAACTCTTGTTTGAATGCTATTTATAATAATGGAGTCCAAAATAGCATTTAACACTTGTATTGATCCCTTTATGCCATGCGTATAGTCATCAAGAACAAAGCTCACATGATGACATATCACTGTCATCAGTCTCTTTATCTTGAATATTTGTCCATCTCATTCAGCAAAAGATTATAGAGATACCCACCTCAGAGAAGAATCCATTCATCGAAAGCTTTGCCATCTGTGGTTTTTTAACTAACATTTTGGCGTTTTAAAGTGAGTGGTTTCTAGGGAACATGGCGTTTGTTTTTCTGGGTGTGATCAATTCATTGTGTAGAGACCCCTCTCTTATAGGAGTTTTTTGACGTATAGTTTAGGTGGGATTTTTATTATAATAAATGATAGTAATAAAGTAACCGTCTTTTCAGTTACTGTGTGTATTTACTGTTTTGTTCAGCTTTATCAGTTTTTAAATGGCGTTATGCAGACCAAGATGACAAAATACAATAATAGAGAAAATATTAAGCAGGAAAAATATTTTTTTATTTTTTTGGCGTTTTGTAAGCAATAACTGTTTGTTGTATTTTTTTTGGTGTTTTGCAACTAAATAGAGAAATATAGCATTTAATTATCTTAAAAAAAGAAGATTACACAGAAGAAAACTAACCAAAACAAATTAAAAATCCTCGTCAGAAGGTACTTTATCCGAGAAGTATCCATCACTTCCTTCGTCTTCTTCCTCGGAGTCTTCATTTAGACCTTCATCCATGTCATCTGTCACACCCCGGCCCCGTAAAACAACATACCGTGGCGGAAACGTTGGGGAGTGGAGTAACAGAATCATTGTTTCACAACACATGGATATTGAAGTTATGTTTTATTGAATTATTAAGTGTTTAACATTGTCATAAAGTAAAACAAACGAGTTCAACATAATGTCTTTCTTGTTTTATGTCACTAAGGCGTCGTCCATTCCTACGTGAGCATGCATAATCATCATCAAACAATAGCACCTGAAACATATGTGAAAATAAAGTTAGCATAAAAATGCCGGCGAGTACATAGGTTTTGTGAATGTGTTAAATTCATGGCTTGTATACATGTTGCAATACCTCGTACGACTACTAGAGTCGATAATTGAAAACCTTGTATTGAAAAGTGTTTGGTATTGAAATATGATTAACCAACTAATACAAGTTGGTTATATGTTTATGAAAAAAAACCTTGTTGCCATGAATCTTGACCCAAAACATTTGCTTTTGTAAACCAAGTTGTAAATCGTCACTGTAATAAAACTCATATAGTTTATATCATTTAGTAAACCTCGTTGCATGACATCATTTGAAATCATTCGTCCAAGTAAACTAGATAACGCCACGGAATGTAATATGATAAAAGCATTTATATATAAGAAGTACCATCGGTGTATCTACCATGCTTTTATCACATTACACCCGTCCCGTTATCTAATCACTTACCATAAACCAATCGTTCAAAATCATTCTATTCGTCCTTGTTATGAATCATCGTTCAATCGTTCATGTTATAAACCATCGTTCAATCATTCGTGTTATAAATCATCGTTCAATCGTCCGTGTTATAAACCATCGTTCAACCGTCCGTGTCATAAAACCATTCGTTCAATCGTCCGTGTTTTAATTGTGAAAACTAACTTTTGGTCGTTCTAGTTGAACACATTCAAACCTGTGTGACTCATCTATGCCACCGAAGGGTATCTTTAATCGACTAACAAACCACATAGGGTTTGTTGAAATAACAGTTTCTATCGTTACCCACATTACCCCCATAACCATGGTGATAGTCCCATAACGGGATTTGTTAGATCCTATGGTACCATAACATACTACTGGTCGGCTTGGCCAAAGCTAATGAATGTCATTCGTGTTATGTATCAACGCACCAACAAGTTCGTCCACATTATTGAAATCATTTTGTTTAATATAAACCATAGTATTTGTTTTTGAAAACTCAAAATCGTTTTAGCACATATAAATCACCCCAAAACAATTGAAAGCAGTAAAATACGGGAACTATGTACTCACTTGAGATTGCAAGGTATCCTCGATTAAGTGAACTTACAAAGCTCGGGCAATCAAGGAATCAAGTGGCACCTAGTATCGGATCACTATGTTAATAAATCGGGAGATTGGGTAGAATGAGGTCTTGTAAACCAAATGAGTGTTGGAACTCATATGATATGGTTTAACAAAGCATGCATTCTGATTTGATACCTATCCTAAGTGCTTTTGACCCGTTATGACCCATTAAGGTAGTTTACGCTACTTTAACGCGCCATTTGCGCAAATGTGCGTTCGGATGGTCTAACTAGCCCTATGATAAATATTATATGCCCTAACATGTTTAATAATGTTGCATAATCAGTTTCAGTGTCAAAAACTTTGGTTACATATGCTTAAAATGAAATTATGCGCAAAAAGGGAATTTTGGTCATTTTCCTAAGGCATGTAAACTACCTATCATACAACTAATTAAACGAAGTGACCCTAAGGTATAACCTCGGAAGGTTATTCCCTATACAACTATGGTCACAATATATGTTTGGTCGGATCCTAATGATCGACCAAACGGGTCGGGTTCGAATGTCTAAGCGGTTGTCGAGACTACTTGTCTTACGACCCTAAATAAGCACTAAACTAGAAGTGACGAGTTAAACATGTTAAAACATGTTTAACTAAGTTAGAAAATTGATTTGATATCAAAACAAAGTGTTTTAATACCCAAAAATAATTTCGTCGCAAAATGCACATAATCGTGCATTTTGACCGAAACTTTGACTCGTCACTTCGACTAGTCAACATGGTAATCGGTACGTATAGTCGCAAGGGAATATAACCATCGTGATTATGCTCACATTGCAAAGTTCAAACGAACTTTGTCTAGACCAATTTACGATCAAAGCTGAAAGTCAAACACTGTTTGACTTTCTAGCTTGAAATAAATAAACAAGACATGAAAGAACACTTACAAGTGCTCTAGGCTGGAAAATAAGACTAAGAATGCTCAGGTATGAAGCCTCCAACCAAGTGTGGTAGCCCTAATTCAGAGCAAGAATGAAAGAGAAAGAAAATGAGCAAGTTGGAATGATGAAGTTCTTGGGTATTTGTAGGAAATCATGAACTTTTAGATCTTTGCCAAGTGTTTGTGTGATGATCAAGGAATAATCCACACCTTACACTTGTTAGGACCTGATTTGGGGACTTGGAGAACACACAAACCAGCCCACAATACCCAAAAACTAGGATTAAAACCAAGGACAGCAGGCTGTTTAGCTGAAAAATGGTTTCTGCCAGCATGCTCTCTCGCAACCCGCGACCAATAAGGTCTCTGGCTGTCGTGGCCCGTCTAGTAGTCTGATCAGAAGGTTCAGTTTTTGTCAAAACAGGTCCCTGCAGCTCTGAAACTTGTTTTTTCGACACGTTTAACCCCCGTTAACCCAATTTCAAGGCTCTATAAGGATGTTAAAGCATAAGGGACTTGAATTATGCTTGGAAATATCGCGGATGTTGGTTCGTTTGGTCGTACGATCACATTTTTCGATTAATTACGACAAAACTCGAACGGACGCGAAAACGATCCAAATTACGCGACGAATGGTATTTTGGCATTCCTATCACTAAAATACAATATTTTAGTGATTAGAAAAACTTTTGGATGTCCGGATATGGTCAGAATGCAAGATATGCACGTATATGCAAACTTTGCAGTTTTGACGCTTTTAGTCCCTGTGATCAAAGAAGCGAATTTTTGCATACCGAACCCCTCAAAACTTATTTCTAAGCTATGTTAAGGGTATTTAAGGTATGTTAAGTCTATGATCTTGTTCCGGAGTGTACGTTGTTATACTAATTGGCAGACTTTTGCAGTTTGTCGCAAATAGTCCCTGTGATCGAATAAACTCGTTTTTGACATACCAAACCCTTCAAAACATATTTCTAAATTATGTAAAGGTTATTCAAGGTATGTTAAGCTTGTGTCACTGTTCTGGATTGTTTTTCGCGTTAAACTGATTACGTTTACGTAACAATTTACGTATAACTTTCCAGAAAGTGATTAAGAGTTTGAAATCGAACAAGATTCAAAATGTGTAATTGTCATACATAAATAAAAAATCTTGGAATCAAAACACATTGTTTCATTGATATTTGATATTGTTCTACATCGTACAGTGTTTATAGAGCACAAATGTCACATCATCACCTTCACTTCCATCGGCTTCTTGTTCCTGAAGATTCTGAAGCCTCCATTTGAACATGTCCTGCATTAACGCCATTTTTGAGTCCATGTCTATGTTCAAACAAGTGGCGTTATGCAATTCTTCCATGAACCCAAGCCCCTGCTTTGTCATGATGTATTGAAGCAGGTAGTCTTCCTGCTCTCTGCTGTCGTATATAACGGTCACCATGTCTGTTTCATCATCAAAATGCCATGATGTCATGACAGGGTCCAGTTTTCCATCTGCTTTGATTGGTCCAAATTTCCTTGTTATTGTTTTCATAAGCTTATGTGTTTCATGACATTCATTATCCAGAGCGATGCCAAGAGATAGGATACCCCTCTGTACCTCTTCTTTCATCTTCAAAAATGCCTTGATCATCCTAACATACACCCTCCTTCTGTTGTCAAAACGTAGGACGAAGCGCCTGATTACTAGAGTGTATCTCCACCAAACGATGGTTGCCATTTTAGGTGTTTTGGTTAAACTTGGCATTTTTGGTAAAAGATGTGTTTTGCAGAATGTTAGATTGAAATGATTATGGAAACAATGTTTAACGTTGTTTATATAATGATGTTTTTGGCGCGTACTTTAGGAGGGAATTTCTTCTAATAAATGTTAATAACTGAATTTCAGTTACTGTGTTGTTTCCTCTTCCTGTAATCTCCAACGCGTTTTATCACTTATATTTGGCGTTTTGTATTTAATGGCGTTTTATTTTTTGAATGGCGTGTTATCATTTTTTGTTGACGTTTTGAATTTGAGCGGTAAAAGACCCTTTTACCCTTAATGAAGCGCGCCACACTAATAAAAGTGATGTTATTTATGAAAACGCCACCACGTCATCTAGTCCCTAGATTGTTTTGATCTGACAATCCATAATCGTTCTCTCCGTTCTCACACTTTCTCCCGTTTTCTCTAAATCCTGACCCTATATATATATATATATATATATATATATATATATATATATATATATATATATATATATATATATATATATATATATATATATATATATATATATATATATATATATATATAGGGGATGGATCATGAGAAAACTAGTTTAAATGAGAAAACCAAAAAACTAACTAAAAAAGCCTAAAAAACATACCAAATTTTTTTTTTACATTTTTTTATAAAAAATCGCTAGTTTTTATACATGAAAAATAAATTTTAAAAATAAAAAAAAAATTGTTGTATTACACATGTGCACTATTACGGATATAGTGCACATGTGTAGTACATGTGTAGTACACATATAATCACATATAATGTACATGTGCAATACAACAATTTTTTTTAAATTTTTTTTATATATAAAGAGTAGCGATTTTTTTATAAAAAAATGTAAAAAAAAAAATTTTGTATGTTTTTTGGTTTTTTTTTTTAGGTTTTTTAGTTAGTTTTCTAGTTTTCTCATTTAGATGTAGTTTTCTCATGATCCTCTCCCTATATATATATATATATATATATATATATATATATATATATATATATATATATATATATATATATATATATGACGCGGTGGCGTTTTCGTAAATAACATCACTTTTATTAGTGTGGCGCGCTTCATTAAGGGTAAAAAAGTCTTTTGACTTCTCTACACAAAACGCCAAACTCATGAATAAAACGCCATTAAAAATCTCGCCTTAACCCACATAGCACACATCATCCTAATCTAAACGCCATTAGATATAAAACGGCAAACTTTATTTTTAACCGATAAAGCTGAACAAACAGTACTGAAACGACGGAACTTAATTACTAGCATTTAAGATAATAAAAATCGTGCCTAAAATACGCGCCAAAAACTTCCTATATAAACAACCTCTCAGACCTACTAATAACCACACCAAACCCCAAACACCATATTTTCCTATATACCATTCATCCTAGAAACGCCAAAAAAAGAAATATCAAAGATTCCAATCCACGTTTCTTTGAGATACACTATTTTCTCAGTAAACTTTCACTCGATGTGATGGGCAAAATCCTCAATATAAACGCCAAAATATACAAAAACCACAAAATTTCAAAAAGTCATTTCATGGAGATTCAGTTTTGTTCTCGATAAAGTTTAGCTAAACGGGATGGACAACATTGTTAGACATCTTTCTTGACTGAGGATTAACAATGTTATCCATCTTGTTTAGCAAAACATTATTGAGTTTAGCATGACCAAAATTAGAGGTTTATGGTAGTTTTATTTATGGCATTGTTTTTTTTTTTTTTGGCGTTTGATTTGCTTGTCCGATCTTATATTGTTTGTTATGTAACTTCGAAGTAACATGTTATGAACAAATAGGTCAAAAAAAGATGGAAAAATGATGTATAAAGAATGATGTAAAACGCCAAACTGAGATCTGTGTGTGTTCTTTAAGAATGAAAAATACAAAACTCCAAAATACTCTTCACTGGCTCTCGAAGACCATCTGTATGTGTTCTGTAAGAATGAAAAATACAAAACGCCAAACTACTCTTCACTGGCTCTCGAAGACCTTGTCGATCTTCTTTTAATTACGGCATGTTTGCATGTTGATGCGTAGTGTCCATAGCCTTTTACAGTTCTGACACTGTCTTTCTTTGGCCCGGGTTTCGACTTTGATTTCTTTTTATCCATTGTTATCTCCTTTTTAGATTTCAGGTGCTTCCGAGAACCGGAACCTTAGGATTTATACCCAATAGGGACTCTTATCGGATTCTTTTCGTTTTTATATTGACCGGTTATCTCGGCAAATCTATCCCTAGTACTAGCGGGAGGAGCAACAATCTGCATATCTTGAACCTTCTTCATATAAGATTGATCATGATCCTTGTATAAGGATAGCTCCTCTTTATTACCAGATAAACGGTTCAAAGTATATTCCTTTGGAAAAAATAATATCTCGCCTCATACTTTGCACATCGGGATCAAGCTCGGTCATATATTCAAGACTAATTGAGTATTCGGGAGGGCAGTTTGGGGAAGCCTCTTTGAGCCATCTATTCAAAATATATTATTTTGGAAATTCCCTAATGTCCAAACTTCTCAAAACATAGAATATATGTCTACATAGCAAACCAAACTGCTCAAAATGCCTGCATGAGCAATTGCATGTGCAATCAGACTTACGGTACATTACCTGAAAAAACGCCAAAAACAATATCTCTATAACGCCATGCAGAGAAACTTTGTTTAAAAAAAATAAAAAAAACACAACTAGATATTATAAAATGCCATGCACAAAAAACGCCATATAAAAACGAAACGCCATTGTTTACCTCAAATAAGGATGTACAAGGCTGCTGGAAGTCATTTATGTAAAACTTAACAAACCCATCGGGCTGATCTTCGTAACATTAATTTATGCAATCCGCAATTCCAATTAGCTCAGCTTGAATGTCATAAAAAATATTTTTTGTGTATACGTCAGCAGGTTGGCCTTCCAACACTTGGTAATTACTCTTCAACTGGGGTCGTTTGTATCGAGGTTCATGATCATTTTTCCGGTGCGTGTGACACTGTGCTTCTATTGCAGTCCGTAATGAGTCATGAACTCAACAAGAGTAGCTTTTGAATTACACACTTGACCAAAAGAATGATTCTCACTCTCCGACCACGATGCCGTTCGCATAAGACCCGACATCTCTTCCATTCTATAGTATGCAGGGATCCAAGATTCCCTGAGTGCAAAAATATCAGATAGCCAATCATTATCTGCTAACTTGAACTCTCTGATAACCACTTCCCATTCTGATTCAAACTCTTTAAGTATGAGAATATCCGTCCACACAACACCACAAATACGTTCTTTGAAATTGGTGGAATTGCATAGCCTAACACCAACCTATGTATAACACGAAATCGCCATGCATAAAAAAATATATATTACACAAAGACAAAACTTAATTAAAAAAAGTAATAAGGTACAAAATGCCATGTATTTTAAAAAGCAATGTATCCTAAAACGCCAAAGGTAAAAATAAGCATCTCAACCTTCAGAGAAAGTTTATGCATCACATGCCACATGCATAACCGATGCCTCGTGTCAACAAATACAACAGAAATAGCCTTCTTCATTGCTAGATCTTGGCCAGTGACAACAAGTTTTGGTTGAGAACCAACAGCTTTTAAAAAACTCTCAACAACCAAATATACGAATCAGCAGTTTTCGACGCCAATAATGCAGCACCAAATGTAACATTGCAGTGATGATTTTCTATACAGTAAACGGTACAAACACCATAGCGTATCTGCATATGAAAACGCCATGAGAACTGAAACAATAATAAAACGCCATTGCATGTAAACTCATAAAACGCCATTGCATGTAAACTCATAAAAAACGCCATTGCATGTAAACTCATAAAAATGCCATTCCAGGTAAACTCATAAAACGCAAAAAAAAAAAAAAAAAAAAAAAAAAAAAAAAAAAAAAAAAACATAAGAAGTTGAATTATAAAATATTACTTGTTGGAACGATACGTGGCGTCAAACGAAATCATATCACCAAACACATGGTAATTACGTCTGGCTTAATCGTCACACCAAAAAAGTCCCTTCAAACGATTTTCTTCGTCTGTGAAGTAATGATACGAGAAATTAAGCTGGGAATGTTTTTTTCATCCAAATGTCTCACAACCATATCGGCGTTGCATTCCCCTATAAACAAGTTTATTTGCCTCTTATAGTTCTTAAATTCAACTTTACTTGCACCCCACGTCTTCAAAACCGCCAAAACAAGTCTTCATAACATTAAATGCTTTGACTGGACCCAAATTCAACTTAGACATGTTGTGTATAACATGCTTCTGGAGCTGAGTGAGGTGTTGTTCAGTTGGAAGAAAATGCTTATCAGGACGTTCAACAAGATCATGGCTGTGCTCCTCGATAAACTTATATACCTTCCATGATCCAGCCTAAAAATTTACACCTAACAGTGCACCACAATCAGTCCTCTTTGAAAAGTAGGATCGCACTAAACGCTCCTTTTGATTGGGGTATGACGTATCAACCTTCTTGTCCTTATATACCCCAGCTCTCGTACACAAGTAATACTTAATATGTAATACACCTTTAGAGTTTGTCTTTGTAGTCCCTTTCTTGACTGAAAACCCACAAGTCTTGGCATACTTAACATACATTGAATAACAATCATCAAGGCTTGTGAATACCATGTCCATTGTGGGCTTTATTTCTTCACTAATGTCAGGAATGATAAATGGTAATCCAGTTTTGGGGCAAAACCTTTGACTCGAGGAAGCAACTTCGTTTGAGAAAACACAGTGAGGAACAGAAAAATCAGAAAAACGCCATTAAAAATAGAAAATGTCTCGTAATAACATTATAAATTAAAACGCCATTAATTGAATAATAAACAAGACATAATAAACACATAATTTGAAAACGCCATGATGAAAACGCCAAAATACGCAAACCATAACTTTATTGATTAACAAAAATAATGAACCAACAATACTAATGCGACATGTTAATGAAAACGCCATGAGATAAATTATTAAAAATAGTTAACAACATAAATAATTAACAAAAATATAACATCATAATGAAGACGCCAAAGTTAACAAAACTGATATTTACATAAATTAACAAATAGTAATAACTGATGTTTACAAATACTGCTAAATAATATTCAAAACTAATCAGCTGTAAAACGCCAATGATCGTAAAAACATAACAAATATACTAGATCCTAAACGACAATTAAAATTAATATAGAAAACTCCAATTATCAGTTCTTACTAATTGTTTAACTACCAATTAAAACGCGATTAAATTGAATACATGAACAACGCCATTGAAATCATACAACATATTATGAAATATTAATTTTTAAAAAACAATGAAATAAGCATAAAAGAACAAAATGCCATATCTGTTGCATGATTTGCTGGAACAAAAATAGGAAACGTCATCGAATTTTTTATGTAGCGTGTGTTACGATAACGAAGAGCAAAACACGTTGATTCTGCGAATACCCATGTTGATCTTCCCCAACCCCCAAAATTCAACCCAAAAGGCATATAATTTGAAGTGAAAATTGAGTAATTTCGAAATTCAAGTCTGATCTTCCAACTTATAAGAGAATCATATAAATAATGACAGAAATTCGAAATGGGCCACAAAAAGGCCATGGGCCAAACACAAGCCCAAAAACAAAATGCCCAAAACACTGAAAAAAAACATAAAAAATAAATAACTAATAGAAAAAAGCGTTTTTTAGCCCGGATGATGACCCAAACTATTGTTGGCCATTTGCAGCAAGATGGATCTCGTTCTCACGATCGTTTCGCCTGGTCGCACGTCCGAAACGGACCCCCGTAGCCCAAGTTAGAGCCATTTTAGCGAAGCCCCTTTTGTCACACGATCTTGGGCCTCCAAATACAAGATGGCCCGCTCCTCCACACTTGGACCCGCATCAATTTTACTTTGTCGAACAGAATCCACATTAAACGCCACAGATCTTAGAAAGCTTGCAAAGGAAGTAACAGCTAACAAGAAACCTTTGGAGTTTTAATTTGAAACAGATTTATAACGCGAATAAGGAGGGAACGTATAAAAGGACAATCGTACCCCTACAGATCAATTAGCACCCCCGCCACGTGTTGGGTTCAAGAGTGAACACTAGTGTATTTGCGAACTGAGTGAACAAATCCTGGCCATTGATCTACATGCGTGTATGGCCAAGATCTCATCATCAAATCGTTAAATACACTAGTGTATTTCAACATCAAATCTTGGCCATTAATCTACACACGTGTATGGCCAGGATTAGTTCACTCAGTTCGCAAGCTACACTAGTGTTCACTCTTGAATCTAATCCTATATATACGGTTCATATATACATATACATAACTTCCAAAATTTCACTTTTTCTTATATTCACATCATGAGACTTTTATATGACACTTTTATAAAAATCCTTTTGATTTGAACATGCATACTTTCCAAGATTCTTATAAATCAATAATCAACTAACAATCAAAACACAAACATTACCACACATGCATATATTTTCGGCCATATATACATACATACACTCAATATTATTTCTAATAATCCAATCCAAGACAACATCATCACTTTAAGCATACATACTTTCATATATATCCATTTTGATCATTCAAACAATCATCTTTCAACAACCTTTTTAATCAAAACTCAAAATACAAACTCGAATCCATACACACACACCCACGGCTCATATACATACACACATATAATTTCATTTTTATTTTGATAAAAATCATTTGTTGTTTAGTTTCCAAGAGTTGTAAGAATCCAAGTATTTGAGAATCATGCAATCATCATCATCAAGAAACAAGTTTAAAAGTGATAAAAGTTTTATACCTTCCAAGAACAAAAGTGGGTTTATGATGAGATTCTTTGATGATTATAAGCTTGTTCCTCCTTGAAATCACTGTGGAATCACCTTTAAATCTTCAAACATGCTTGAAACTAACTTAAAATGGCCATGATCTTCAAAGAAATAAGTTTGAAATTTTGAAATGTTGTGTGTAAGTGTGTGTTTCGGCCGAGAGGTGTAGAGGAAAAGAAGGAATTGAAAAGGTTTTTGTTTCTTGAAAAGTTGTATTATGTTGTATGTATGGGATTTGTAATCATTAGTCTCATGTAATCTCAACACTTGGCATCACAATGAATTGGTGGACACACAAGGTGCCGCCACCTTGCCCCCATACACTCTCTTTCTCTCTCTTGAATTCTATACATACACATATTTATGCAAGAAACAGGTATTTAACTGACTATCGGGTATTTTATTTCGCATTTTAACTGCGTTTTAAGGCGTTAAAAATTATTTTTATCATTCTCTAAAAATTAACTTTCCATAATATTGTTAAAAAATATTTCGTTCACCTAGACTGGTTGCGTTGTCTGTATTTAACGGTATTCGCGCGATATTGCGCAGTACGCACTTAAATTCGCAAAATAAGGATTTTAAGCGTTTTAATTAATTTTTCTTCACAAACATGATTAAAAATAGGATTTTAATCATAACGGGATGTTTTTAGGATTTTAAAATTATCCGAGAGGTCACCGACGTTCGTTTCACATTTTGTTCGTTACGCGATAAGCGTTTATCTTATTATTTCCTACGTAATTTTTAACAAAGTTTGGGTTTATCAATACTTCAAATATCTCATATTAACATCATATTTAATAATTATTGCCTTCATATATTCATAACACGTTTCACACTAGTACAGTACAGGCTCAAAATACCCGGGTGTCATAACTGTGGCCCAAATGTTGACCCGTTGCTAGATAATCCTTATCTAGCATTCGAGAAGGTGTCCGCGGCTTTTTACAAATGTGAAATGTTTCGGCGGATGGAGCTCAGCGGCCACTCGACCATCGATTGGACGACTCTGGAGGAGGTAGACGAGGCGCTGAGAGCCCGAGATTACATCGGACATGATACTCTGTGGGACAGGTATACTATTTATTATCGTGTTTTCTTTGTTTTGTATATGAAATGGATACTAACCACACTGTGTGACAGGTTGTTCCATCTGGCATACTTGTCGTCGTTTAGAGTCATGGTGTGCGAGTTCTTGGCATCGTTCAAGTTCGCTCCCAGGCCTGCAGACCGACCAGAGGAGCTTGACGACCCCGAGGATCGTGAGTAGATGTCAATTTTCATTTAGCGGGTCAGTGGCATGAGATGTGGCTGAGAAAGTTTGTTGTGCACTACGGCCTTTATACATTGGAGGAGACAGACACCCCCATCTACACCGAGGGCGTCCATGTGGCCCCCCATTCGACACTTGTCAGGTTCTAGCAAGTGGTCGGTTCGGGTCACTTTGGCTGCTCGAAGTCGAGAGTTTCACGTATCAGAGACCCCCTGTTCCATTACCTACATAGGCTTATTGTCACATCTATTACACAGGATCTCTTTTATCTGTATTGTCCTGTATGGGGGGAGACGTGCTGTCACACCCCAACCGATGGCGGAATCATCGAGGCGCGGCACTGAGCGAAACAGATTGTCCAGGAGAATCCATATTAACTATTAATTATAATATATTAAAGGTTCATGTCCCATATCACAAACATATAAAATAAAAACAGTTATTACAGATGTTGTTCTCATAGACAAATATCCATTCCGACAACTCAGATTTTATTTAGTTTGTTTCTAGACTCTCCTAGCTTGATTCCATAGCAGCTAACAAGCAAAAGCATCCTAAACAACTGTCACGTACATTAAAATAAAAGTCAATACACATAGTGTAAAGGTGAGCATACAAGTTTAATAGTATAATAGATAGCGAAAATTGGTTTACGCATTACCAGCATGTAACATGTAGCAAACTGAAGCTAGTAGGTTATCGACAAAGAAATATTCACAGATGTGACTGCGAGTTGTAGAATGCGCAACAATATCACCACTGTGACATATGAAGAAAAGCCCTTAACAACCCCTGTCCACGACAGGTGCTGAGTCCAAACTATAGTACTATAGTTGCTAATGTGTCAGGCAACAATCACTGTGTAAACATAACATACAAGCATTCATCGAGTAACACGTATAACATGCAGTAACGGTTAGCGTATAAAAGTGTTTGCGTTGTGTGTTGATTGTGATTTGAATATAGCTAACGTATGTAACACCCAAAAGTGCGTAAAGCAAAAAGGGATCGAGTATACTCACAGATAACGTTTAATAAACAAACACCGTCTTGGATTGAAGGGAGCGCTGGAAAGTTAGCCTGATTACAGAAGGACAACATAAGCGGTGATCAGTGCGTTAAACGGTGTCGAGTGAAGTGGGACGGATGGTCATCCAGACGGATGGCCATTCGCTCGGAGGGTGATCCGTTTGGGAAGGATGTGTTTGTGTATGATGGCTTTGAAGTTTTCGTTGTAGCATTTTCAAAACTTAGAAGTTTCTCTACCTTTCACGTCGTTCGGTCGAATGGTCGTCCGGTCAGATTGTCGTTCGCTCGGATGGCGATCCGTTCCAAGTGAGACATTTCAGAAGAACAAGTTCACAGCAGGATGGTCAATCGATCGGATGGTAGTCCGATCGGATGGCCATTCATTTGGATATTGACATTTATTGAAAACTTGAAAAATGTTTAAGTATTTGAAGTCACAAGTCATCCGATCGGATTGTCGTTCGATCGGATGGCAATCGGATCGGACGGCAGTCCGTTCAGTGACTTGATCGTTTTGAAACTTGTAAAATTTGTTAAATTTCATGGTTTGACTGAGGCGGTAGGACTACGTGTTTAAACAACGGAAACTCCATCAAGTCCAAGTTATCCGATCGGATAGGAATCACCCTGTCTGGTCAGTCAACTGTTCTTGACGGTTGTTCATGTTCAACCCGTGAATCGGTTGCCTCTTTGATAGGAATCAGTTCTCAAACCGACACTTCACTTAGAGAATGAGTGGAAGGCCTGAATGAGCTCTAATTCTATCGGTTTTGAGTTCATGAGTGTAAAAGAGTTGAAAGAAAGTTAAACCAGTTTGAAAATGTTTAGATTTAGGCGAAATCAGTGTTTAAACATGTTGAAATCTCTTAGATCTGAGTTGTTCTTGGTGGGATGATGTCACACTTTGAAGTTAATGAGAACCCATGATGACATCATCAATGAACAGCCCAAATCAGGCAGATTTCATGGTGAAAAGTTAATATTTGACGGTGAAAAAGATGAAGGAGTGTGTGTAGATCAAAGATGTATAGGATTTGAGGTAGAAACATACAAGAATCGCGAGGAATCGAGAGAAAATAGGGCTGGAACGCGCTGGTCGGACGAGAGAGCTGTCACATCACTGTTCATGATGTGACAGGTCCTATTTATAGGTGACAAAAGAGGAAAGACGGTGCAGGGTGACGGATCGGAGGGCAGTGAGCTGGGTGAGCTGGGTTTCGATGTTTCGTTTCGTGCGTTGAGCGTTGCGATGCGTTGCGAGTAAGCGATGCGATAGTATTAAACAATAGTTACACAAATAACCTAACTAATACTTAACATAAAAGTAAACCTTATATTTCGTGTCCGCGATGAGATTGTGTTGCGATAGAGTTGCGATTGCGTTTTCGATTTCGATTAATTTCCACAAACTATTATAAACATGCACAAGTAACACATAAATAGCACACATACGTAAAACAATATCCAGAACGCATAATTCGAGTTGTGATGCGATAGCGATGAGGTAGCGATTAAGTCGATTAGCAATAAACTGCGATTATTATATTTACTCCACATAATTCAACTAAAGTAACATAAAATAGAGTATCGATTACAAGTCAAGAGTACAATCAGTAATTAAGAAACGAGTGACAGATCGCACTTAGCAATCTTTTCTTTCTTTGACTTTGAAAACGCGGGGTGTTACAGCCTCCCCTAGTTTAGGGAATTTCGTCCCGAAATTAGGCCGTAGGCGTAACGAATAGCTGTGGGTACTTAGCCTTCATGTCACTTTCGAGTTCCCAGGTGAACTTTGTGCCGCTTTTGCCTTCCCAGCAAACTTTCACAATGGAAATGCGTAAGCGTCTGAGCTTCTTGGTTTCTCGATCCATGATCTCGACAGGCTTTTCCACGAAGTGTAATGTTTCGTCCACTTGTAGATCCTTAAGTGGCACTTGTAAATTCTACTCGGCTAGACACTTTCTGAAGTTCGAAACATGGAAATTCGGGTGGACGTTGCTAAGTTCCTCCGGTAGTTCGAGTCTGTAGGCCACCTTGCCAATTCTTTCCAGAATTTTAAAGGGGCCAACATATCAAGGCGTGAGCTTTCCTTTCTTACCGAATCTGATCACACCCTTCCAAGGTGAAACCTTTAGGAGTACGTGATCGCCAACGTCAAATTCAAGGGCTTGCAGCGTCTATCGGCGTAACTCTTCTGACGACTCCGAGCTTTCAGCAGATTGTCTCAAATTGGGAGGATTTTGTCAGTCGTTTCTTGCAACAGCTCAGGACCGGTAATTTGTGCATCTCCGATCTCGTGCCAAACAATAGGCTATCGACATTTTCTTCCGTATAATGCCTCAAATGGTGCCATTTGAATGCTAGAATGATAATTGTTATTGTACGAGAATTCGACCAAAGGTAAGTGCGCATCCCAATTACCACCGAAATCTATAACACACGAGCGAAGCATGTCTTTAAGGGTACGGATCGTTCGTTCAGTCTAACCGTCGGTTTGGGGATGGAAAGCGATACTTAGATTTAGATAGTACCGAGAGCATATTGAGATGATCTCATGAGGCGTCCGGTGTCGACAGATGATTTCATTGGTGTAGATCCGTGCTAATCGTTCTACCTTGTAGTCTTCTCGTATTGGCAGGAAATGAGCAGATTTTGTCAGACGGTCAACAATAACCCAGATGCTATCGTGACTTGAAGGTGTTTGCGGCAGTTTTGTTATAAAGTCCATAGCTATACTCTCCCATTTTCACATCGGGATCTCGGGTTGCACCACTAAGCCAGAGGGTCTTTGTTGCTCGACCTTGACTTTCGAACAAGTCAGGCACTTCGAAACATAGATTTAGATATCTTTCTTCATTCCAGGCCACCAGTACCGTAGACGAAGGTCATGGTACATTTTTTCGGCACCAAGATGAATAGAATATCGAGACTTGTGCGCTTCAGTCAGCAATATATCTCGAAGGTTATTGCGACTTGGAATCTAGATGCGGTCCAGATAGTAGTAGATACCATTCGATTTGGTGACAAAGTGTGATTCAGCACCACACTTCTTCATTTCCTCTCGCATGGTATCTTCCACGAAGCAGGCGTGTTGGGCATCATGAATCAAGGCTTCGAGGTCGTGCTGGGCGTGAGTATTACGAACGCTATGCAAGTAGCTTCGTTGGCTTAGAGCATCGGCAACGACATTTGCTTTGCCAGGATCATAACGAATCTCACAGTCGTAATCATTAAGAAGTTCAACCCATCGACGTTGGCGCATATTCAGATCCTTTTGATTTAAGATATGTTGCAGGCTCTTATGGTCGGTGAAGACCGTACACTTGGACCGTAAAGGTAGTGTCGCTGAATATTCAATGCAAAAACAACTGCACCAAGCTCGAGATCATGGGTTGTATAGTTCTTCTCGTGGATCTTGAGCTGTCGAGACGCGTAGGCGATAACCTTGTCCTGTTGCATGAGAACACAACCAAGACCAAGGTTCGAGGCATCGTAATAGACTACGAAGTCATCGTTTCCATCGGGTAAAGCGAGCACAGGAGCATTGCAGAGCATATGTTTGAGAGTTTGAAAGGCAGTCTCTTGTTCAGTTCCCCAAACAAAAGGCTTGTCTTTATGCGTGAGAGAGGTAAGCGGCACATCGATTTTAGAGAATCCCTCGATAAATCGGCAATAATAGCCCACTAGTCCGAGAAAAGAACGGACTTCAGACGGGTTCTTGGGTGTAACCCAACTCTTAACGGCTTCAATCTTCGCGGGGTCGACGTGAATACCTTGACTATTGACAATGTGACCGAGGAACTGAACCTCCTCCAGCCAAAATTCAAACTTGAGAACTTGGCATAGAGTCGATTCCCTTGGAGTAACTTGAGAACCAAACGTAGATGTTGCGCGTGTTCGGATTTCGACTTGGCATAGAGTCGATTCCCTTTGGGTGCGTCGGTTAACCCAAAGGGCATAACAACGAATTCATAGTGACCATATCGGGTTCTAAAAACGGTTTTAGGTATATCCTCCTCTTGAATGCGTAACAGGTGATATGTCACACCCCCAAAATCCACATGCGGAGTATCACCGCTTGGAGGCGTGACTGACCAGGATCAAGCCACCAATCATATTGAACAACACAATTAAATATTTAAAACCAAACGCAATATAATTGGTGTCTTAAAATAAACCCAACATGTCTAAGAAATCAGCGGAAGCATGGTAATGTTTAAATAACCAACACATAGTTTAAAGTTCAAATGTTTAAGTATGGAACATCACAGTCCATAATTCTACAATGACCGCTCCTCCCTGTGCAAGCTCCATAAGCACCTAACGACCTGCAAGGCATGTAACAACGAGTCAACAACAAAGTTGAGCGAGTTCACAGTTGGTTGTTTAGTTTCACCAGTTTGTTTTGAAATCATAAGTTGTTTTGTGTACCACGAGTTAACTAGTTCTTTTATTTCCCAAACCATAACCATAATCAGTGGGGGCTTCCCATGTGAACCACTAGACCGTACCATATCGACTACTAACGAAACTTAAGTTGTGCCCTACATCAGTGTCTATCATCACTGACAGTTTGCCATAGTCCATTAGTACACGCCCGTTCGAACGACACGGTGTGAGGTTTGTTAAACCTAATAGCGCTATTAACTAATGACCCGCTCGCCATCGGCCTCAGCGATTAAGTCGATATAAAGAGGAGGGACTTCATGATAGGGTTTTGTCTACTAAGTTAAGGTTGTTGTCCTACCCAAGGAGGACGAACGTACGTAGTTCTACCCAAGGAGAATACGCAGGATTTATAGTGGCATCCTACCCAAGGAGGATGGCCGTACATATCCTACCCAAGGAGGATATGTAGATTCCGTTTTAGTTTATTAACCCATTCCCAACCCTTGGGAATCCCATGCCTTGTAGAAAGTGTGAACTCACCTCGGTTTGCTCGGTAAGATTATTACTTGCTCACAAATAATTCAATCCAATCCTATAGTGTTTATACATACGTAATTAGTTGGTAATCACATAGTTCAAGTAACAGTCATGATCATAACGTATCTGCAAGTAACAACTAACTCATAGCATTTATCAGTCATACAAGTTCATGCAAGTCATGCTTATCATTAACAACAACTAACTAACCCAGTTAACCCTTAACAGACCTAACCAAGTTACTTGCATGTTTAACAACTTGACGAAACACACTTGTTTCGTCGTGAATCCCCTTCGACGAAACTCCCCTGTTTCGTCGTGATTACCCTCGGCGAAACTCATCCGTTTCGTCGTGCATCCTTTCGGTGAAACACACCCGTTTCGTCGACATCGGCGTTTCGTCAATTTAGTCAGTTACGTCGCATCTACAGAAACCCTAATCATCATTATCCGCCATTTCGTACTATCATCGAACATATCATACAACACTGTAATCATTGATATGTACCAACTATAACACATAATTAACAAATGATAATCCTGCTATTCCAACATCAAACCAGAACGTAAGCAGTGGACATAAGCAAATAAAATCACAACTATCAGATCTAGTTTCATAGGTATTATGACAGAACATCAAACCCTAACTATCAGCCAATTCATCAACAAGCAATCAAATCTCGACACACGAAACCGTCATAACCATCTACTCACTTATACCCTACTAGATCATCAATCATCAATACAAGCCATGAAATCATATTTATCAATCACTGCACAGTGACAATCAACGGATCCTATCAAAGTATCATGCAACCTAGAATGATGTAAAGTTGAATCAGACAATTTTTATTCATACACTAACCGGTTACTAGGTGATCCAACAAGAATTCGAGAGGAAGGATGGTGAGAGATGATGGTTGCCGTCGCACAGAGGGGAACTTCTAGGGTTTTCAATTTGCCAATTGTGTGACGAATGAAACAGCAATACATATTAAATATACGCGTAATGTACTGGGCCCTTAATGGGCTTCGGCGAAACATTGGGCCGGTGAAACGCCTGTTTCGTCGAGGTGTGTGTGACGAAACACACCTGTTTCATCAAAGTGGTTGATGGCGAAACTCTTTGTTTCGTCGGGTATAGTTCTAATCTCAAACAGTTTACAAGTTCATGCAACCAAACACTTTATCACATTAAATAGATAGCATATCAAACAAACATCTCAACATATAATCCAACGTGTACAATTACAAGGCAAACAAGTCGTGTAAACAAACAACTTAACAATTAACGTGCAATTAATGCAATGGTGGAATCTTGGAAACTCGAGTTGTCACATTATCCCCAACTTGAAAGAAATTTCGTCCTGAAATTTAGCATGCGGTTACTGACGAAGCTAGTTAAGTTGTGTGGTTTACTGGTTTTCTTGGGGTGTCACATCATCCCCCCGTTGATTTGGAATTTCGTCCCGAAATTCCGCAGTAGCTTCAGCCTCAGTAGTAGTTGCATTGCTGCCGAACAACTTGGGATACTTGAGCTTCATTTGGTCTTCTAGTTCCCAGGTGAACTCTGGGCCACGACGGGAGTTCCAACGAACTTGAACAAGAGGTATTCGGGTGTGCTTGAGAACTTTCACATCTCGGTCAGTAATCTCTACTGGTTCTTCGACGAATCGCAACTGGTCGTCTATAGTGAGCACCTTAAAAGGAACTATGAGGGTCTCATCTGACAGACACTTCTTCAGATTTGACACGTGAAGTACGTTGTGAACTCCACTGAGTTCTGCTGGTAGGTTCAGTTTGTAGGCCACTTTGCCTATTTTCTCTATGATTTCGAACGGTCCGACATAACGCGGATTGAGTTTGCCCCTTTTTCCAAAGCGAACCACACCCTTCCAGGGTGAGACTTTAAGTAGAACCCGGTCCCCGACCTGAAATTCTAGAGGTTTCCTACGCTTATCAGCGTAGCTTTTCTGACGGTCACGAGCTGCCGCCATTCGTTATCGTATCTGTGCAATCCTTTCCGTTGTGTCTACTACAAGTTCTGGACCCATGATCTGACTGTCACCCACTTCTGCCCAACAAAGAGGTGATCGGCATTTACGCTCGTACAATGCCTCAAATGGAGCGGCCTGAATACTGGTGTGGTAACTATTATTATACGAAAACTCCACCAATGGAAGATGCTCTTCCCAACCATTGCCAAAATCAATCACACATGCCCTAAGCATGTCTTCGAGAGTTTGAATGGTGCGCTCAGACTGCCTATCCGTCTGCGGATGATAAGCGGTGCTCATATCTAAACGTGAGCCAAAAGACTTGTGCATTGCTTTCCACAGCTGAGAAGTAAAACGTGCATCGCGATCGGAAATAATGGAAGTTGGCACCCTGTGCCTCGAAACTACTTCCTTTAAGTAAACGTCTGCTAGAGTAGAGAACTTGTTTGTTTCCTTGATCGCCAAGAAGTGTGCGGACTTAGTCAATCGATCCACTATCACCCAAATGGTGTCGTTTCCGCGTTGAGACCTAGGCAGGCCAGTAACGAAATCCATGGAAATTTGCTCCCATTTCCATTGTGGTATCTTTGGTTGTTGAAGTAGGCCCAATGGTTTCTGATATTCAGTCTTGACTCTCGCACAAGTCAAACATTTGCCAACGTAGGTTGCTATGTGAGCTTTCATGCTAGGCCACCAGTACGTGGTCTTCAAGTCATGGTACATCTTATCCGAACCAGGATGTACCGAGTAGCGAGACTTATGTGCTTCATCCATCACAAGCTCACGTAATTTTCCATAAAGTGGGACCCAAATACGCCCCGTTACATAGTAAGCGCCATCTTCCTTTTGTTCTAACCGTTTCCTTGATCCGCGTAGGGCCTCAGCCCTAACGTTTTCTGGTTTCAATGCTTCAACCTGAGCTTCTCGTAATTGAGCAGGAAGGCTAGATTGGATGGTGAGTTGTAACGCACGCACGCGTTTAGGTGTATTCTCCTTTCGACTGAGGGCATCGGCCACCCCATTGGCTTTGCCCGGATGGTACCTGATCGCGCATTCGTAATCATTCAGTAACTCGACCCATCGACCTTGACGCATGTTTAATTCCTTCTGTTGGAAGATATGCTCGAGACTCCTATGATCGGTGTAAATGGTGCACTTGGTACCGTACAGGTAATGTCTCCATATCTTAAGCGCGAAAACAACAGCTCCCAACTCCAGATCATGTGTAGTGTAGTTCCTTTCGTGAACTTTAAGTTGGCGTGAGGCGTACGCAATGACTTTATCCCATTGCATCAATACACAACCAAGACCCTGAATTGACGCGTCACCATAAACCACAAAATCGTCTGTGCCATCTGGCAATGAGAGAATAGGTGCGCTGCATAGTCTTTCCTTTAAATACTGAAACGCTGACTCCTGGGCATCGCCCCAACAGTAGGTGACACCTTTCTGAGTTAGAGAAGTGAGAGGTTGCGCAATCTTGGAGAAATCCTTGATGAACCTTCTGTATTAGCCCGCCAAACCCAAGAATTGGCGGATTTCTGTTGGTGTACGGGGTGCAGGCCATTTCTTGATCGAATCTACCTTGGATGGATCAACATGAATCCCGTCCTTGTTTACCACATGGCCTAGAAAGTGGACTTCGTGAAGCCAAAAGTCGCATTTTGAAAACTTAGCGTACAACTGTTTTGTTCAGAGGAGTTCCAAAATAAGCCGTAGATGGTGCTCGTGTTCCTCCTGACTCTTAGAATAGATCAGGATGTCGTCGATGAAAACAATAATAAACTTATCCAGGTAAGGCTTGCACACTCTGTTCATAACATCCATGAAGACTGCGGGCGCGTTTGTCAATCCAAAAGGCATAACCAGGAACTCGTAATGCCCATAGCGAGTCCTGAACGCGGTCTTAGAGATATCCTCGTCTCGAACTCTCAGTTGATGGTAACCTGACCTCAGGGCAATCTTAAGATAGTAGCTCGACCCTTGCAGCTGATCGAACAAGTCATCAATGCATGGAAGTGGATAACGGTTCTTCACAGTCACCTTGTTGAGTTCGCGGTAGTCGATACACATTCTGAAGGTACCGTCTTTCTTCTTCACAAATAATACTGGAGCTCCCCAAGGCGAAGAGCTAGGACGAATAAAACCCTTATCCAAGAGTTCTTGTAGTTGCGTGGACAGTTCTTCTAGTTCTGATGGAGCTAAACGATAAGGTGCTCGAGCGATTGGCGCTGCTCCAAGAGCTAGCTCAATTTGAAACTCAACTTGACGGTGAGGCGGAAGACCAGGTAATTCCTCAGGAAATACCTCAGGAAAGTCACGTACAATCGGAAAATCTTCTATCTTCGTCTCTTTCTTTGAGGTGTCAGTAACGAGGGATAAAATAGCAGTGTGGCCCTTTTGCAAACACTTATGGGCCTTAAGAAAAGAAATGATGCCCACCACGGCACCACTCTTGTCGCCATGAATCACTAAAGGTTCTCCATTTGAACGAGGGATGCAGACGATCTTCTCCTGACAGAGGATCTCTGCTCGATGTTGAGATAGCCAATCCATACCAATAACAATGTCGAAACTACCCAGTATGATAGGAATGAGATCGATAGAGAAGGTCTGACCAGCTAAAATGAGATTACAACCCTTAACTATGTGTGTGGCCTCTAAACTTTTACCATTTGCTAGCTCTACCGTGTGCTTGGTGTTCAAAAGTGTTGGGACACACTTTAACATTTGACTAACTTTTAAGGACACATAACTGGTATCAGCACCCGAATCAAATAAAACATTAACATAAAAGTCGTCCCGTAGAAACTTACCCATTACGACATTAGGATCATTCCTTGCATCACCCTGACCAATCACAAACGCACGGCCCCGGGCGCCATTGTTTCCCCCGTTGTTATTCCTATTGTTGTTCTCGTTCCCCTGATTATTGTTGTTATTCTGGTTCTGATTCAACTGAGGACAGTTTCTCTTGAAGTGACCTTCAGCACCGCTGTCACACCCCGACCACGTAAAACAACACGTGGCAGAATCGTCGGGGAGTGTTGTAACAGAATCATTGTTTCATAACACATGGGAAATTGAAATGTTGTTTTATTGATTTAAGAGTTACAAAGTCTTAACAAACAAAGATGTATAACAAAATTAACTAGTCTTGCATCTTTTATTGTCACTAAGGCCCAAGTTCGCCTATGTGTATCTTGATCAATCCTATGCATCATCTCCTGAAACACATGTGAAAATAGGTACATCAGCATAAAAATGTCGGCGAGTACATAGGTTTTATTGATTTAGGATTCATGACTTATAAGTTTAGAAAAAGTTGTTTAACAAAAATCAGTCATGATCCTTAAAATGTTTTGTTTTATAAATCGTTTGAAAAGCGATGATAGATATGTATAGTTAAAAGAATGATAGTAAGGTTAAATGAATAACCAAGTAAGAAGAATTTGTATAAAACAAACTGTTTTGTAAAACAATGTTTTGTGAAAAATATGTTATTTGTGTAAAAATGTGTAAATCCAAATTGAATGATTTAAATAACGCTACGACATGTAATATAATACAAGCACTTATATATAGGAAGTACCAGCGGCGTATCCACCATGCTTGTATCACATTACACACGTCTCGTTACTTAAATCACTTACCCAAACAAACCACCAATGTAAATTGCCCATGTCTAAACCAATTGTCAAATGTCATTGTGAAAACCATGTCAAAATGTTTATGTCAAAATGTAGTCCAAGAAATGTGTATATCAATATCAAAATGTCCATGTCGAATGTCAATCAAGTGATGTGTAAACAAAATGTCATGTATGGCAAGTGAAGTATGTATCAACTATACCATAGGTGAAAATGCACAAAACAAAGTATTGAAGTAAAACTCAGTTTAAATCAATATTATGTTTTGTGGAAATGCATGCTATACTGATACAAACATTTATGCGGTGTTGTGAAAATTCCATACATTCAAGCCTTGAGACAGCAGGATAACCTTAGAGTAAAGGTTATCAAAAAGAAATGTTTTCGTATTCGGTCATTCCATCCATCCAAACAAACCTAGGATTTTAGAAACGGGATTTGTCAAGTCCTATGGTACCATTACCTACTACCGAGCGGCGTGATCAATGTTAATGAATGTACATTGTCCCATTTAAACAAACCAAATGTCATACCGAAATGTAAGCATGTGATGTGATGTGAATGTACTAAGTATGAACAAAATGAACATACATAGCATGTGATGTGAAACAAATGTACTAAGTATGATGAACATACATAGCATGTGATGTAAAACAAATGTACTAAGTATGATGAACATACATAGCATGAAAAGGTAATGTAAAACAATGTACTAAGTATGCGCTAAACGAACATACATAGCATAAAATGTCATGTAAAACGATGTACTAAGTATGCACACAATGGACATACATAGCAAAAACATAATGAAATCATGTACTAATAGTGTACTAGTGAACATAGCAAGTATATGATGAAAACATGAAAAGCATGAAAGTAACAAGTAGGCACATGTGTTTCACCCCAAAACATTTGAAAAACAGTAAAAGAGGGGACTATGTACTCACTTGAGGGTGCTTAGAAGTCTTGAACAACAACCAAGCAAAGCTAGAGGGATCACGGAATCAAACGGCACCCTATATAGATAGCTACATAAATAACCGGACCTAAATCGGGGGATCGGATAGTATGAGGTTTCGTAAACCAAATGAGTATTGGAACTCATATGATATGGTTAAACAAAGCCCACATACTAAAACAAAACCTAACCTAAGTGCTTACGACCCATTACAACCCGTTTAGGTAGCTTATGCTACTTTAACGCGTTGTTCGCGTGAAACGCGTTCGGACCGCTTAACTAGTCCTGTGACAAGTAAAATATGCCTTAACATGTCTAATATAGTTACCTAATCAGTTTAGATGTCAAAATTTAGGTTACATATGCTAAAAATGAATTTATGCGTAAAAAGGGTATTTTGGTAATTTTCCTAAGGCATATATACTACCTATCATACAACTACTTAAACGACGTGACCATAAGGTATAACCTCGGAAGGTTATTCCCTATACAACTATGGTCACCTAATGTGTTTGGTCGGATCTTAATGATCGACCAAATGGGTCGGGTTCGAAAGTATAAGCGATTGATTAGATCGCTTACCTTTACGACCCTAAACAAGCACAAATCTAAAAGTGACGAGCTAAACATGCTAGAACATGTTTAGTTAAGTTAGGAAACAGGTTTGGTATAAAAAAAACGGTTTTGATACCCTAGAGTAGTTTGGTTACAAAATACGCGAGAAAACACATTTTGGCCGAAACTACGACTCGTCACTGAGCCTAGATAGCGTGGTAATTAGTGGGTATAGTCACTAGGGACTATAACCATCGTGATTACGCTCATGTTATGAAGTTCAAACGAACTTCGCATTGACCATAAACTGGTCAAAGCAGAAAGTCAAACACAGTTTGACTTTAATGCTAAAACGAACGAAAAGCACGAAAGAATACTTACAGAAGGTCCCCGCAAGCTTTGACCCGATTCACTCTCAGGTAGGAAGCATATACTTCCACTTAGAGAGCAAGAATCAGATCAAATGTGAGGAGAATGAGAAGGACAAGGTGGGTATTTATAGGAGAGCTAGAACCGTTAGGATCGTTTATCGAGAAACGAGCTTCGATCTAGACCCTCCACTTGGGCCCATGGTATTGCTAAACAATGGGGCACAAGAAAACCATCAAATTTAGCCCATGGTATTGCAAAAATTGCATTAAAACCCCTGAATTCGACCCAGATTGCAAAATCTGTCTGATAGGCTCTCGTTCCCCGCGTAAGAATTAAGCCTGGCTTACGCGGGCCGCCTGGCCAACTTTGGCAGATTGTCAAAACAGGTCCCTGCACATCAGAAACTTGCATTTCGGCTCATTTTTTACATGTTTAAGCCCCGTTAACCTCATTTCAAGGCTCTAAAATGAATTTAAAGTATAGGGAACTCAAAACATGCTCAAAAATATCTCGGATGTCGGTTCGTTTGGTCGTACGATTGCGTTGTTCGGTTAATTATGACGGAAGTCGTAACGAACGCAAAAACGATCCAAATTAAGCGACGAATGAAATTTTATCATGCCACACACTAAAACATAATATTTTAATTATTACATGAATTTTTGGATGTCCGGATATATTCAGAACGTAAAATATGCGCGAAAATGCAAACTTGTGCATTTTTTGACGCTTTTAGTCCCTATTGATCAATAAAGTTTATTTTAGCATACCGAACCTCTCAAAGCCTATTTCTAAGCTATGTAAAGGATATTTAGGGTATGTTTAACTTATGGTCAAGTTCCAGAATGTCCGTTACAGTTCAAATTGGCATACTTTCGCAGTTTGTCATATTTAGTCCCTGTAAGCGAATAGACTTGATTTCGGCATACCAAACCTTCCAAAACTTATTTCTAAGTTATGTAAAGGTTATTTAAGGTATGTTAAGCCTATTCACTATTCCGGAGTGTTTGTTGCATTAAACTGGTTACATTTATGCATCAGTGCGCATATAACCTTCCAGAAAGCGATTTAGAGTCCGAAATCGAACAAGAATTGATATGTGCAAATGATACACATGTTTATACAAATCCCAAGTATGAAATACAATATTTCATTGGTTTGGTATTTGTTTGATGGCTGAAGTGACACAGATGTCACAACCACACTGAAAGCATCCCCTGTTACCCTGCTGTTGTTGCGGCTGATTCTGTAGAGCTTGCTGTTGTTGTTGACGGTTCTGATTCACAGGTCGTGCGCCCCTGCAATCCTTTGCTTCATGCCCAAACTTGTTACACCTCAAACAACGACCATTGTTGCACTGCCCACTGTGATGCCTGTTGCATCGGTTGCACTTGGGGTGGTTTCCCCTGCATCCACCCTGCCCTTGACTACTAGACGATTGCTGACCAGGACTCTGGTAGTCATCAGTCTTTCGCTGCTGGGACTGAGACTGAGCCGAAGTTGAACCCTTGCTTGAGACTCCATCCCATTTGCGCTTGTTGTCGCTGGGGGAATCAGAAGTAGTGACTATAGCGGTAGTACCAATACGCTTGGGCAGTTTGTTCTGTTCCACCGCCTGATCAGTGAGACGATGAGCAAGTCGAGTGACTTGCTGGATAGTGGCAAGGTTTGCTGCTGTCACGTGACTCTGGATCTCTGGCACTAAACCTTTGAGGTACAACTCGATTCGCTTGATGGGAGGATCCACCATAGTAGGACACAAAATTGTCAGCTCATTAGACCTTTTCGTATACGCTTCGATTTCTGACCCCGTCATCCTTAAGTTGAAAAACTCCACCTCTAGCTTGTGGATGTCGTCGCGACTACAATACTCTTCCTTGATCAGTTCCTTAAAATCATTCCATGGGGTGGCATTAGCAGCAACAATCCCCAGCATTTGAACCTGAGCGTTCCACCACGTGAGCGCTATTCCTTCAAGAGTACCAGTAGCATACTTCACCCTACGTGCCTCAGGGCATTCACACATCTCGAAAACAGATTCGAGCTTCTCGAACCAGTGGAGGAGGCCTACAGCTCCTTCAATGCCGTTGAAAGTAGTAGGTCGGCAGTCCATAAAGGTTTTGAAAGTACACATAGGAGGCTGTGCAGGTTGACCTCCTGCCTGAGCGGCTGCTAGTGCTGCAGTAACTTGTTCATTGATTAGAGCCGTTAGCTGGGCTTGAGTTAGGTTAACGCGTCCACTCATGATCTTCATACCAAAGGAAACATGAGTGAGAGATGTTCGCGAAAGTGCGATGACAGAAGAGAGTAAGCACACATGTGTTTCAAACAATAGTTGTTATGTTCATCTAAGCATACAATGAGCAAAGTACTATATATCTAGCAAGTAGGCAATAATAACATAACCCATATCACCTATAGTGTTGAGCCTTGCACGTGGAGCGAAGCGTCGTTGTGGATCGTTGAGCACTGTACAGGTTATAGTCTGGTTTTAACAAAAACTTTTTCCCCTTATTAAAACCAAGTTCACTATAACCAATGGCTCTGATACCAATTTGTCACACCCCCAAAATCCACATGCGAAGTATCACCGCTTGGAGGCGTGACTGACCAGGATCAAGCCACCAATCATATTGAACACAATTAAATATTTAAAACCAAACGCAATATAATTGGTGTCTTAAAACAAACCCAACATGTCTAAGAAATCAGCGGAAGCATAGTAATGTTTAAATAACCAACACATAGTTTAAAGGTGAGTATCACTAAACCCCTCTTTTTACTGCTTTGTATATATTTTCGGGGTAGAACACGCCAATGAAAGGGTTTAATAATGTTTTTGGATTAAAACATACCTTTTAATATAAAATGTATATTTTCGTTGAAAATATATGGAGTTTGATAAGTCATACGTTTCAAGGTAAAACGTTTTGATGAATGAATGTTATTGGATGAAATTGGGATGGTACGGTGTTTCCGAGGCGAAACAGACCGTAAAGTTGGGACGGATGCCGGTCTGGTCTCAAGGGAAGGGGATCCAGGGGATTCGTACAACTTCGTGTATTAAATTTGTCATATTAGTAGGATATATATATTGTACGTGAGGCAGACATCATATTGGTCTCAAAATGAACCCTGCGCCCATGATGTCGTTTAATCAGTTAAGTATTGCATGCGAGGAATTGTTGGTAGATCTATCGGGTTGACAACCCTGTCGTGACCGATCGCCCCGTGTCAAGTCAAATGACGAATTGATATTCTGTTTATTGTCTAGCTTTGGTTATCCCTGCATGGTAAATATATAGTTCGTATTGTCTAGCTAACATACGAGTCTGAAAATTGACGCTATAAATTTAATATACAAAACCTGGGTAAGAGTTTTATTGTCGGGTTGTTGAACCGCGACGGAGGACCCATGGATTTTTATGAAGGAAGTAAAATGGACTTTCTAAAAATTATATGGATGTTTTAAAATAAACACATAATCAGAAAGTTTTCCTTTGGAATGAATTGTTCGTATGTGAATATGTGAACTCACCTTCCTTTGTGTTGACACTTGATTTTAACGTATTCTACAGGTACTTGAGTTCGGCTTCGGGAATCATGGTGTATCTTGTGTTTGATGATGCATGTCGTGTTGTTTGAAAATGTTGGACAACTTTTAAAACTTTCTGGGACAAATGTAATAAGATCCATGAGGATCAAATACAACTTAACTTTGTCGTGGTTGTGTCATGTTTTGAAACGTAATGTTTAAAACTTATGTTTTAAATAAGATAATATGTCCAACAATTTAATGCATCAATCATCAAGATATAAAGGGGCACCAACTTCCGTCTCCACAACGTTTTATATTCCGCTGCGACGTTTTTGGGGTGTGACACTCGGAGGGTGATTTGTTTGGGAAGGTTGTGTTTGTGTATGATGGCTTTGAAGTTTTCGTTGTAGAATTTTCAAAACTTAGAAGTTTCTCTACCTTTCAGGTCGTCCGATCGAACGGTCGTCCGGTCGAACGGTCGTCCGGTCGGATGGCCGTTCGCTCGGATGGCGATCCGTTCCAAGTGAGACATTTCAGAAGAACAAGTTCACAGCAGGATGGTCATTTGATCGGATGGTAGTCCGATCGGATGGCCATTCGTTTGGATATTGACATTTATTGAAAACTTGAAAAATGTTTAAGTATTTGAAGTCATAAGTCATCTGATCAGATTGTCGATCGATCAGATGGCAATTTGATCAGACGGCAGTCCGTTCAGTGACTTGATCATTTTGAAACTTGTAAAATTTGTTAAATTTCGTGGTTTGACCGAGGCGGTAGGACTACGTGTTTAAACAACAGAAACGCCATCAAGTCCAAGTCATCCGATCGGATGGGAATCACCTCGTCTGGCCAGTCAACTGTTCTTGACGGTTGTTCATGTTCAACCCGTGAATTGGTTGCCTCTTTGATAGGAATCAGTTCTCAAACCAACACTTCACTTAGAGAATGAGTGGAAGGCCTGAATGAGCTCCGTTTCTATCGGTTTTGAGTTCATGAGTGTAAAAGAGTTGAAAGAAAGTTAAACCGGTTTGAAAATGTTTAGATTTAGGCGAAATCAGTGTTTAAACATGTTGAAATCTCTTAGATCTGAGTTGTTCTTGGTGGGATGAGGTCACACTTTGAAGTTCATGAGAACCCATGATGACATCATCAACAAACAGCCCAAATCAGGCGGATTTCATGGTGAAAAGTTAAGATTTTACGGTGAAAAAGATGAAGGAGTGTGTGTAGATCAAAGATGTACAAGATTTAAGGTAGAAACTTACTAGAATCGCGAGGAATCGAGAGAAAATAGGGCTGGAACGCGCTGGTCAGACTAGAGAGCTGTCACATCACTGTTCATGATGTGACTGGTGCTATATAGGTGACAAAAGAGGAAAGGCGGTGCAGGGTGACGGATCGGAGGGCAGTCCGATCGGATGGCCATCCGATCGGATGGTCATCCGGACGGATGACCATTCGATCGAATGGTCATTCGATCGAAGGGCTGCGGTGAGTTGGGTTTCGATGTTTCGTTTCGTGCGTTTAGCATTGCGAGTAAGCGATGCGATAGTATTAAACAATAGTTACACAAATAACCTAACTAATACTTAACATAAAAGTAAACCTTATATTTCGTGTACGCGATGAGATTGTGTTGCGATAGAGTTGCGATTGCGTTTTCGATTAATTTCCACAAACAAATATAAACATGCAAAAGTAACACATAAATAGCACACACACGTAAAACAATATCCAGAATGCATAATTTGAGTTGCGATGAGGTAGCGATTAAGTCGATTTGAGATAAACTGCGATTATTACATTTACTTCACATAATACAACTAAAGTAACATAAAATAGAGTATCGATTACAAGTCAAGAGTACAATCAGTAATTAAGCAAGGAGTGACAGATCGCATTTAGCAATCTTTTCTTCCTTTGACTTTGACTTGTACTTTGACTTTGAAAACGCGGGGTGTTACACTTGCGCCCTCCATCACTGCCTAGCTTAGTGGTTTGCGGCGGCGTACCACCGGCAGGACAAGTCTTTGTTGTACGGTGGGGCGTACATTACGCGTATTGCCCACTCGTTGGGCCTTGTTCCCCAGCAGGACCCACAGTTCACCGAGGGGGCACGGTTGAGCTGACCAGGTTGACACGGAAGACGCTGATCGACATGCGCATGACGTGTGACTTCCCTAGGCTCGGGCTTCAATTTATAGGAGCGGACGGGCAACTATTTTGTGACAACTCGAGTTTCTGACTTTCACTTTCGCATTAAATGCGCGTTGACTTTGACTGTTTAGTTGTTTGGATTGTGGACTTGAAATTGTACGCGTTGTGTTTTAATGAAACGAATTGTCGTTTTGCCTATATGTGATTACTTGCTGTGGTAGAAAATAATATTAGAATTATTATTAAAACACTTAGTCTAGATCACGAAACATGTCATACAGTTCGAAGGATTCGAAGGACCACGAAAGATAACCTTCGATTCGAAGGATCATCTTTCGGCCCGAAGGACCCCGAAACATATCCTTCGACATCTTTCGGCCCGAAGGACCCCGAAACATATCCTTCGACATCTTTCGGCCCAGTCTTTCTGATGGGCTTGGCCCATTCCTGTGAAACGATTTATAAACGTGAATGCATGCAAACCGGCAGTTACTTCTAAAAACCCTAGTTTCCATTGTGTGTGTGTGACGGCATATAGCAGACCTACTCTCTGTTCGAAGGATTTCATTCCGTAATCCAGATTTCCGGTTAGTGTGTGATGTTGTTTATGATGCTTTGATTTCATGATTAATAAATTGTCTTGCCAATATATTGTTTGTATGTTGTTATGAATCGGATAAGGTAGGTTTAGCAAATATAATTGAATAAAATTGTAATGATTGTTAAGATGTTGTTGTTGATCGGCTAGCAAATCGGCCAAACCTGTTTGATTGATCGGCCGGATTGTTTGTATGATGTTAACCTGTTTAAGCGATTATGTATGAGATGCATCCGAACGGTTCAGTTAGTATGATTGGTTGCCTATACTTGAGGTTTTGATGTTGTTTTAATAGAATCGCATGATAGTGGTTTAGGGCCGGTTCGATTGTGTTATTATTGTTCATGAGATTTAATATGAAACTCCCTGTTTGATCGATTCTGAAGTAACTGAATACTTGAATTTGTGTTAATTGATGATTGGATAAACTTGGAAACTTTGTGTAAACGTAACTGTTATTTGTCGAAAGATATTAGTATTCGAAACATAGTTGTGACCGAAAGATACATGTCCTTCGAAACATAGTGGTGTTGACCGAAGGATAGCATTGACCGAACCATAGCAGTGTTGACCGAAGGATAGGATTGACCGAAAGATAGTGTGTTGACCGAAGGATAGGATTGACCGAAAGATAGTGTGTTGACCGAAACATAATCTGTGTGTCGAAGGATAACTATGTCGAAACATAGCTGATGTGTCGAAAGATAACCATGAATCGTAAGATGATAACTGTGTATTGAAAGACGTGTCGAAACATAATTGTGATAGTTGTGATAATTGTTAGACCGAAGGATGAGCAATGTATCGAAGGATGGGTAATGTGAATCGAATGATAGTTGATGATTAAGTGTGAAATAATACGTGTTGTGCCGATATGCAAACTGACTGTTATGTGAACATTAAATTGCATGCGTATCATTGTGAACATGAACTGATTTGTTATACGTGCATACAATAGGACGTGATTAATTACTTGTGAGTGCATAACCTAGCATACCGAGCAAACCAAGGTGAGTTCACACACTCTTACCAAGGCATGGGATTCCCGGGGTGTTGGGAATGGGATTGAAAGGATAAGGTTGAATAGATACACTACTGACACTATGACTAGACTACCATATTACTATCCTCGGTTGTGAAGGATACTTATACAGATCACTATCCTCGGATGTGAAGGATACTTATACTGATCACTATCCTCGGATGTGAAGGATACTTATACTGATCACTATCCTCGGATGTGAAGGATACTTATACTGATCACTATCCTCGGTTGTGAAGGATACTTATATTGATCACTATCCTCGGTTGTGAAGGATACCTATAATTACGAGTAGTCTAGTGGTTATACAACGTGGAACACCACCACCAATAGAACATACAATCGGCCCAGTAGAGCCACCTGTTACAAATGAACTTACTGTTATGCATTTACTTTCTGTGAACTCGCTCAACTAGTTTGTTGATCATTCTGTTACATGCCTTGCAGATCGTTAGGTACTTGGAGCTTGCACACGGAGGAGCTGGTCGTTGTGGGGCTTGGATCTTGATCATCTTATTGAACACTTTTGATATTTGATACTTATTTGCTATGGGTTTTACAATAATACGCTTCCGCTAAACAATGACAACTTACTTATGTTTTGGAAACACCTTTCATATAGAATTGGTTTGGATTATATTGCATTTACTTTTACTTTATACAATGTTCTGTATGATTGGTGGCTTGATCCTGGTCAGTCACGCTCCCAAGCGGTGATACTCCGCGTGTGGATTTTTGGGGGTGTGACAGATTGGTATCAGAGCCATTGGTTATAGAGAACTTGGTTTTAATATGGAAAAACGTTTTTATTAAAAACCAGACTATAACCAGAACAGTGCTCTCAACGATCCACAACGACGCTTCGCTCCACGTGCAAGACTCAACTTCCTAGGTAATAAGGTTTATGTTTATTGCCTACATTGCTAGAATTTGCATAGAACTTTGCTCGTAGTATGCTTACATTACCTTGCTCACAACTTGTCATTGCATGAGAATACTTATGTGCTTACACTCTTCTGTCATCGCACTATTCGCGAACCTTTCTCACTTATGTTGCCTTTGATGTGAAGATCAATGGCCGCACGAATTACCATGACTCAAGCCCAGCTAGAGGCTCTCGTTGCTGCGGCAGTTGCAGCCGCCCAAGCAGGTAGTATACCCTGCAGTATAGACACTGGGATCTTTAGATCCTACATTAATTCTCGTACTTAACTTTGCCCTATTCGTACACAATAGGTCAACCCGCTCAGCAACAACCTGGGTGCACCTTCAAGAATTTCATGGAATGTCGTCCTAGTTCGTTCAGTGGCACGGAGGGAGCAGTTGGACTCCTCCACTGGTTTGAAAAGCTCGAGTCGGTTTTCGAAATGTGTGAATGCCCTGAGGCTCGCAGGGTGAAGTTCGCCACTGGCACACTTGAAGGGATTGCGCTCACTTGGTGGAACGCACAAGTGCAGATCTTAGGGTTGGCAGCTGCTAACGCTACACCCTGGAATGAATTCAAAGAACTGATCAAGAGGGAATACTGCACTAGAGAAGACATTCACAAGTTGGAGGACGAGTTGTATAACTTGAAAATGGTTGGTTCGGAAATCGAAGCTTACACCAAGAGATCAAATGAGTTGGCTGTGTTATGTCCAACTATGGTGGACCCTCCATACAAGCGTATTGAGTTGTATCTCAAAGGTTTGGCACCAGAAATACAGAGCCACGTTACCTCGGCTAACCTCAACAACATCCAGGAAATCCAGCGTCTCGCTCATCGCATCACCGATCAGGCAGTGGATCAGAATAAACTGCCTAAGCGTATCAGTGCTACTGCTACCGCTACTGCTTCTACTACACTTGCTACTCCCAGTGAAAGTAAGAGAAAATGGGATGGGGATTCTAGCAAGGGATCAGCTTCAGTGCAGTCGCAAGCTCAACAGCGAAAGACAGACAGTTACCAGAGTCCAAGTCAGCACTCCTCAGGCAGCCACAGACAGGGAGGGTATCGAGGAAATCTCCCAAAGTGTAACACCTGCAACAAACATCACAGTGGCCAGTGTAATAAGGTCCGTTGCCAAAGATGCCTCAAGATGGGTCATGAGGCCAAAGATTGTAGAAGCGCTCGACCTGCAAACCAGAATCAGCAGCAGCCACCAGCACAGCAGAATCAACAGCAGGGTAACAAAGGGTGTTTTCAGTGCGGTGCAGAGGGTCACTTCAAAAGGCATTGCCCTCAGCTGAACAGAAACCAGAACAACAACAACCGTAACAACAATCAGGGTAATGGTAACAACAACAACGGGGGAAACAACAACAACAACGGCAATGAAGCTCGTGGTCGTGCTTTTGTGTTGGGTCGAGGAGATGCAGTGAATGATCCCAATGTGGTTATGGGTAAGTTTCTTCTCGACGATATTTATGTTACTGTCTTATTTGATTCGGGTGCTGATACAAGCTATATGTCATTGAAAATGAGTAAATTATTAAAACGTACACCAACACCCCTAGACACCAAACACGTCGTAGAACTAGCCAATGGTAAAAGTGTAGAAGCCGCACAAGTAGTCAAGGGTTGTAGTATTGTTCTAGCGGGTCAGACTTTCTCGATTGATCTTATACCCATAGTTTTGGGTAGTTTCGACGTCGTTATCGGTATGGATTGGTTATCCCAACATCACGCGGAGATCTTATGCAAAGAAAAAGTTATTCGTATTCCTCGCTCCAGTCAAGAACCTCTCGAAGTACAAGGTGACAAGAGTGGTGCTGTGGTTGGCATCATCTCTTACTTAAAGGCGCAGAAATGTTTACGAAAGGGACATACTGCCATTCTGGCACTTGTCACTGACGCATCAGCAAAGGAAAAGAAGCTGGAGGATATACCAGTTGTGCGTGATTTTCCTCAAGTGTTTCCTGAAGATTTACCTGGTTTACCTCCTCATCGTCAAGTCGAGTTTCAGATTGAGTTAGCTCCTGGAGCAGCACCAATAGCCCGCGCACCGTATCGTTTAGCTCCAACCGAACTGGATGAACTGTCGAAGCAGCTGCAAGAGCTCTTGGAAAAGGGCTTTATTCGTCCAAGCTCTTCGCCTTGGGGAGCTCCAGTGTTATTTGTGAAGAAGAAAGACGGTACGTTCAGGATGTGCATCGACTACCGCGAACTCAATAAGGTGACAGTGAAGAACCGTTATCCTCTCCCGCGCATAGATGACCTATTCGACCAGTTGCAAGGGTCGTGTTACTATTCCAAGATTGATTTAAGGTCAGGGTATCATCAGCTGAGAGTCCGGGATGAGGACGTCTCCAAAACCGCTTTCAGAACTCGTTACGGACATTACGAGTTTCTTGTCATGCCATTCGGGCTTACGAACGCGCCTGCAGTCTTCATGGATCTTATGAATAGGGTGTGCAAACCGTATCTTGATAAGTTTGTTATCGTCTTCATCGACGACATTTTGATTTACTCCAAGAGTCAGGAGGAGCACGAGCAGCACTTACGCCTTATCTTGAAACTTCTTCGAAAGGAGCAACTGTATGCAAAGTTTTCAAAATGCGACTTCTGGCTTCGTGAAGTCCACTTCTTAGGCCATGTGGTAAACAAGGATGGGATTCATGTCGATCCATCCAAGGTTGATTCGATCAGAAACTGGCCAGCACCACGTACACCGACAGAAATACGCCAATTCTTGGGTTTGGCGGGTTACTACAGGCGATTTATTAAAGACTTCTCAAAGATCGCGCAACCACTTACTATGCTAACACAGAAAGGTGTTGTTTACAGATGGGGTAATACGCAGGAAACTGCTTTTCAGTACTTAAAGGATAGATTATGCAGCGCACCTATCCTCTCATTGCCCGAGGGCACGGATGACTTCGTGGTTTATTGTGACGCATCGATACAGGGGCTTGGTTGTGTATTGATGCAGCGGGATAAAGTTATTGCCTACGCTTCGCGGCAACTCAAGGTTCATGAACGGAACTACACGACGCACGATTTAGAGCTGGGAGCTGTTGTTTTCGCGCTTAAGATATGGCGACACTACCTGTACGGTACCAGGTGCACGATTTACACCGATCACAGGAGTCTCGAGCATATTCTTAAGCAAAAGGATTTGAATATGCGTCAACGGAGATGGGTTGAACTTCTGAACGACTACGAATGCGCCATCAAGTATCATCCAGGCAAGGCCAATGTTGTGGCTGATGCCCTCAGTCGGAAAGACACTCTACCTAAGCGCGTGCGAGCGCTACAGCTTACTATTCAGTTCAGTCTTCCTGCACAGATACGAGCTGCTCAGTTAGAAGCACTGAAACCCGAAAACGTTAAAGCTGAAGCCTTACGCGGCTCAAGGCAACGCATGGAACAAAGGGAAGACGGCGCCTACTATGTAACGGGGCGTATTTGGGTCCCACTTTATGGCGGTTTACGCGAACTTGTAATGGATGAAGCTCACAAGTCTCGCTATTCGGTACACCCAGGGTCGGATAAAATGTACCACGACATCAGCACTACTTACTGGTGGCCTAGTATGAAGGCTCACATCGCTACGTACGTTGGAAAATGCTTAACCTGTGCGAGAGTCAAGGTTGAATACCAGAAACCAGCAGGCCTACTTCAACAGCCCAAGATACCACAATGGAAATGGGAAGAAATTTCCATGGATTTCGTTACGGGCTTACCTAGATCCCAGCGTGGGAATGACACTATTTGGGTGATCGTTGATCGACTCACAAAGTCTGCTCACTTCTTGGCTATCAAAGAAACGGATAAGTTCTCTACCCTAGCAGACATCTACTTGAAAGAAGTTGTTTCGAGGCACGGAGTGCCCACCTCTATTATTTCGGATCGCGATGCACGGTTCACGTCAGAGCTTTGGCAAGCGATGCACAAATCCTTCGGCTCACGATTAGACATGAGCACAGCATATCATCCCCAGACGGATGGGCAGTCTGAGCGAACTATCCAAACTTTAGAAGACATGCTTCGAGCGTGTGTTATCGATTTCGGCAACGGCTGGGAAAAGCACCTCCCTTTAGTGGAGTTTTCATACAATAACAGTTACCACACCAGCATTCAAGCCGCTCCATTTGAGGCATTGTACGGACGTAAATGCCGGTCACCTCTCTGTTGGGCAGAGGTGGGGGATAGTCAAATTACGGGTCCAGAGATTGTAGTGGACGCCACAGAAAAGATTGCACAGATACGACAACGCATGGCGGCAGCACGCGACCGTCAGAAAGCCTACGCGGACAAGCGTAGAAAACCATTGGAATTTGAGGTCGGGGACCGGGTTTTATTGAAAGTTTCACCCTGGAAGGGTGTGGTTCGATTTGGTAAACGAGGCAAACTGAATCCGCGGTACGTCGGACCATTCGAAATCTTAGAAAAGATTGGCAAAGTAGCCTACAGATTAAACCTACCAGCTGAACTCGGTGCAGTTCACAATGTATTTCACGTGTCGAATCTGAAGAAATGCCTATCAGATGAGACCCTTATAGTTCCTTTTAAGGAACTCACTATCGATGAGCGGTTGCAGTTCGTCGAGGAACCAGTTGAAATCACGGACCGGGATGTTAAGGTCCTCAAACACAAGAGAATCCCTCTTGTTCGAGTTCGTTGGAACTCCCAGCGTGGTCCAGAGTATACCTGGGAACGCGAAGACCAGATGAAAGAAAAGTACCCCCAGCTATTCGAAACCAATGCATCCACTTCTGAGGCTGAAGCTACTACTACTGAATTTCGGGACGAAATTCCAAATCAACGGGGGGATGATGTGACACCCCAGGAAAACCAGTGAACGATGTAACTTACCTAGCTTCCTCAGTGAGTGCGTACCAAATTTCGGGACGAAATTTCTTTTAAGTTGGGGATAATGTGACAACTCGAGTTTCTGACTTTCACTTTCGCATTAAATGCGCGTTGACTTTGACTGTTTAGTTGTTTGGATTGTGGACTTGAAATTGTACGCGTTGTGTTTTAATGAAACGAATTGTCGTTTTGCCTATATGTGATTACTTGCTGTGGTAGAAAATAATATTAGAATTATTATTAAAACACTTAGTCTAGATCACGAAACATGTCATACAGTTCGAAGGATTCGAAGGACCACGAAAGATAACCTTCGATTCGAAGGATCATCTTTCGGCCCGAAGGACCCCGAAACATATCCTTCGACATCTTTCGGCCCGAAGGACCCCGAAACATATCCTTCGACATCTTTCGGCCCAGTCTTTCTGATGGGCTTGGCCCATTCCTGTGAAACGATTTATAAACGTGAATGCATGCAAACCGGCAGTTACTTCTAAAAACCCTAGTTTCCATTGTGTGTGTGTGACGGCATATAGCAGACCTACTCTCTGTTCGAAGGATTTCATTCCGTAATCCAGATTTCCGGTTAGTGTGTGATGTTGTTTATGATGCTTTGATTTCATGATTAATAAATTGTCTTGCCAATATATTGTTTGTATGTTGTTATGAATCGGATAAGGTAGGTTTAGCAAATATAATTGAATAAAATTGTAATGATTGTTAAGATGTTGTTGTTGATCGGCTAGCAAATCGGCCAAACCTGTTTGATTGATCGGCCGGATTGTTTGTATGATGTTAACCTGTTTAAGCGATTATGTATGAGATGCATCCGAACGGTTCAGTTAGTATGATTGGTTGCCTATACTTGAGGTTTTGATGTTGTTTTAATAGAATCGCATGATAGTGGTTTAGGGCCGGTTCGATTGTGTTATTATTGTTCATGAGATTTAATATGAAACTCCCTGTTTGATCGATTCTGAAGTAACTGAATACTTGAATTTGTGTTAATTGATGATTGGATAAACTTGGAAACTTTGTGTAAACGTAACTGTTATTTGTCGAAAGATATTAGTATTCGAAACATAGTTGTGACCGAAAGATACATGTCCTTCGAAACATAGTGGTGTTGACCGAAGGATAGCATTGACCGAACCATAGCAGTGTTGACCGAAGGATAGGATTGACCGAAAGATAGTGTGTTGACCGAAGGATAGGATTGACCGAAAGATAGTGTGTTGACCGAAACATAATCTGTGTGTCGAAGGATAACTATGTCGAAACATAGCTGATGTGTCGAAAGATAACCATGAATCGTAAGATGATAACTGTGTATTGAAAGACGTGTCGAAACATAATTGTGATAGTTGTGATAATTGTTAGACCGAAGGATGAGCAATGTATCGAAGGATGGGTAATGTGAATCGAATGATAGTTGATGATTAAGTGTGAAATAATACGTGTTGTGCCGATATGCAAACTGACTGTTATGTGAACATTAAATTGCATGCGTATCATTGTGAACATGAACTGATTTGTTATACGTGCATACAATAGGACGTGATTAATTACTTGTGAGTGCATAACCTAGCATACCGAGCAAACCAAGGTGAGTTCACACACTCTTACCAAGGCATGGGATTCCCGGGGTGTTGGGAATGGGATTGAAAGGATAAGGTTGAATAGATACACTACTGACACTATGACTAGACTACCATATTACTATCCTCGGTTGTGAAGGATACTTATACAGATCACTATCCTCGGATGTGAAGGATACTTATACTGATCACTATCCTCGGATGTGAAGGATACTTATACTGATCACTATCCTCGGATGTGAAGGATACTTATACTGATCACTATCCTCGGTTGTGAAGGATACTTATATTGATCACTATCCTCGGTTGTGAAGGATACCTATAATTACGAGTAGTCTAGTGGTTATACAACGTGGAACACCACCACCAATAGAACATACAATCGGCCCAGTAGAGCCACCTGTTACAAATGAACTTACTGTTATGCATTTACTTTCTGTGAACTCGCTCAACTAGTTTGTTGATCATTCTGTTACATGCCTTGCAGATCGTTAGGTACTTGGAGCTTGCACACGGAGGAGCTGGTCGTTGTGGGGCTTGGATCTTGATCATCTTATTGAACACTTTTGATATTTGATACTTATTTGCTATGGGTTTTACAATAATACGCTTCCGCTAAACAATGACAACTTACTTATGTTTTGGAAACACCTTTCATATAGAATTGGTTTGGATTATATTGCATTTACTTTTACTTTATACAATGTTCTGTATGATTGGTGGCTTGATCCTGGTCAGTCACGCTCCCAAGCGGTGATACTCCGCGTGTGGATTTTTGGGGGTGTGACATATTTGTCCCCGCCGACCTCCCAGCCGAGTTACCAGAGGAGCTGCCAGAGCCGGCAGGTGGTGATGCTGACGACAATGACGATGACGCCGATGGTGACGACGCTCACCCACCACCTCCACCTCCGCCACCACCACCGCCGCTGCAGCCGCTGGGGGTGACTCAATACCCCCACCACGTTCTGTATGACCAGCTCCATCCAGCTGTGGCGCTTGCGTTATACTCAGTGAGATTTGAACTTTAAACATGTCTCAATTTAAATTATACTCATTTTGACATGAATTATGCTTATTTTAACATATACATAATATATAACAATTATTTTTCTTTATATTTACCATGTCCGCATACTCCCCGAGTACTCTCCGAGTACTAAGATTACTCCCAACTCCCCAGTCCCCAGTCGGCCGACTAGGGACCGCCTAGCGACTTTTACAACACTGGTTACAGCAGATGGAGGACTGGTTGCAGACGCGGATAGACGTCCATCACCGCCGTACTGAGGCCCTTCTCATGCGGGCGATCTAGGGCGATATACAGGCGGCTATGGACTGTGGTCGGACCCCATTGCTGATATCGCTGTTGTTGCCCCGCCCTGGACAGGATACAGATCAGGGGGCGGGGCCCTCAGGCCCGACTCAGGAGGGTCAGGATGCGGATCCAGCGGTTTAGGATCGTTGTACTTTTTTTTGTATTTTGACTATTTATGTATTTTGACGGTTTATGTATTTTGGACGATGTTATGTATATATACAAATTTATTATGTAATTAAATTTGCAGTTTCAGTTTATTTCTATCTGTGATTGTTTATTTTGACTGTTTAGATTGGTTACGCATAATGTATAATATCACAGGTCGTGAATACGTCAACATAAAAAATAATAAAAAATACAACTACGATACGACACGATACGGTACAATGATGATACGACATCAAAGGACACGTCACGATGAAATATTAAAAAATAAAAAATGTGATACGATACGCTATACTACGATATGTAACAATAAAAAACAAAGATTGAAAATTCATTAAAACAAAAATAACCAACAATAAACACCAATAACCAAACCCAAAACACCAAAAAATCAAACCTCAAAAAATCAGGGCCTTAATACGCATCGTATAGGCCTATACGATGCGTATAGGCCATCCACCAGACATCCACTGCACCTGTCACTTTGTCATGTCTTAACTTTATCCAAGGCCTATACGATCCGTATTGGACTGTCAAAGTGTGCGAATAGACCAGCCCGTGTGCCAATAAAATCCCCCTTTTATTATTTGTGTAACCTACAACCACCCAGCCGGCTCTCCATGCTAGTTACATATTTATCTATACAAACTCTTTTATTATTTACAGATATCTATACAAACTCTTTTATTATTTACAGAACAATCCCCCTTTGGTGTTGTGTAACCTACAGAATATAATCAGGTGGGGAGGAAGTTTACTCGTATTTCTGATGATGGTAGTAAATTAAGTAAACTGGATCGTATCCTTGTGTGCGATTGCTTCATGGAAGCTTGGCCGGAGGCAACTTTTAAGGTTCTTTCTAAGGAACTTTCGGATCATAGCCCGTTGATTCTATTATGTGACGATGTGGATTTTGGGCCGATTCCTTTTAAGTTCTTTAATTCATGGGTATCGAAAGAGGGGTTTACGGAGACCGTAAAGAGGGTCTTTTTAGAGGAAGTGTGTATTGAGCAGGGTGAGAAGGCTTTAGTTGGCATTTTTAAACGTTTAAAAATGGAGTTGAAAGGGTGGCGTGCGAAATGGAAAGGTGAGGAGGATAGGAAGCGTTTGGAGATTATTAAGGAGTTGGATGGTCTTGAATCTTTAGCTGAAACAAAAAGACTTGATTTAGATGAGAAGAATAGACGGTTGAATCTGACCATGGCACTTAGAAGACTCGAAAAACAAGATTGTAAGGATCTCAAACAAAAAGCTAGATTAAATTGGGTAAAGAATGGAGATGAAAATTCGAAGTTTTTTCATAAATATATCAACTTCCAAAAGGCGGCTAAGTGGATGAATGAAATTATTATTGATGGGATTGTCTATAGTGATCCGGTGGATATGAAGAAAGCAATTATGAAGGCTTTTAAAAAGAAATTTAGTGAACCTATGAAGAAGAGGCCGACCTTGAGGGTCAATGATTTTCGTACTATCTCGTTGACTCAATCAAGGGTCCTTACAACGAGGTTTTCGGCGGAGGAGATCAAGAAAGTTATTTGGGAGTGTGGGGGTGACAAGGCGCCGGGTCCGGATGGCTTCACATTTCTTTTTGTGAGGCGCTTTTGGGATTTGCTTAAACCGAAGTTCATGGAGTTGATGTTTCAATTTTATGAATCGGGTAGAATTAATTTTGGGTGTAACTCTTCTTTTTTTACTCTTATTCCGAAAAATAATGACCCCATATCTTTGGCAGACTTTAGACCTATTTCTCTCATTGGAATAGTGTATAAAGTCATTGCTAAAGCGCTCGCTAATAGATTAAAAGGGGTGATGTTGTCGGTCTCTTCACAAACTCAATCGGCTTTTGTTGAAAATAGAAACATTTTTTATGGGCCTTTAATGGTGAGTGAAGTGATTTCGTGGGCTAAAAGAAAAGGGGTGAAATTGATGCTTTTCAAAGTAGATTTCGAGAAAGCTTATGATTCGGTAAATTGGAATTTTTTGTTGAATAATTTGAAGCTTATGGGGTTCCCTAAACGGTGGTGTAGGTGGATTCGAGCATGTTTATCTTCTAGTATGGGTTCCGTTTTAGTTAATGGGTCTCCGACTAAGGAATTTCGTCTCCAAAGGGGTCTTAGGCAAGGAGATCCTTTGTCTCCTTTTCTTTTCATCTTGGGCTTAGAGGTTTTGGAAGGGTTCATGAAGAGGGCGACTTCTAATGGGCTTTTCGACGGGGTGGCCCTCCCGAATGGGGGCCCGGTTTTGACGCATTTTTGCTACGCGGACGATGTAATGTTCATGGGGGTTATGGAATGAAAAGAATATTTTAAATCTGAAGCGAATTCTGAGAGTTCTTTACCTTGTTTCAGGTTTAAAGGTGAATTTACATAAGAGTAGTCTTATGGGAGTAGGGGTGGAAGGTGATTTGGTAGAAAGGATGGCGATTAAATTTAATTGTTTAGCGGGGTCTCTTCCTTTTAAATTCCTTGGGTTACCGATTGGTGAAAATATGTAACGGGTGAGAGCGTGGAGACCTATTGTTGATAAAGTTACGAAAAAATTATCAAGATGGAAGGCAAAGATGCTTTCCATGGGTGGAAGATTAACTCTTGCGAAGTCGGTTCTTGGAAGTATGCCGTCATATTATTTGTCTTTGTTTAAAGCCCCGAAAAAGATTATCAAAACTCTAGAAGGTATTCGAAGGGATTTTGTGTGGGGTAAGACGGGGTCGAGGAGTAAGATTCGGTGGGTGGGTTGGGAAAAGGTTGTGGCACCTAAACATTTGGGAGGTCTTGGTTTGGGCGAAATTAGAAGCCTCAACTGGGCCCTTATTATGAAATGGTGGTGGAAATTTAAACAGCAACATTCGCATCTTTGGGTCAAGGTGATCAAGGCCATTCATGGGAGTAGTTCGAATGTTGGCGGGATTCCATTAAAGAAGGGCTTAACGGGTATCTGGAAGGATATTGTAGCAGTTCGGAATGATATCATCAAATCTGGAGTAGATAATCCTGAAAAGCTGGGTATTAACGAAGAACATGGGAGCGAATCTAAATTTTCGGTGGCTGCGTTTAGAGAAGCCGTCGCGGAAAATATTGGTGTGAAGGTGGAGGTGGGTCGCTTCGAATGGCTTGCTTGGGCGCCCAAAAAGGTTTGCTTCTTTGTTTGGAGAATTCTAAATGGCGGAATTGCGGTTAAAGGTAATCTGGAACGCAGGGGGGTTTTTTTGGAGGATAATAAATGTGTTTTGTGTGGTTTGGTTATGAGTCAGTGGAGCATTTGACCATTTCTTGTGTGACATCAGCTGCAGTGTGGTGGTGTATACGAGTATGGATTAAATTGCCAACTAATGGGTTTTTTGGTTCTGTGAGGGAGTTGTTTGATTGGATTTATAACTTGAAAGGGTCAAATAAGTGGAAAAAAATCATCACTGTTATCTCTTTCGCCACTCTATGGATCTTATGGAAATCGAGGAACGAATGTATTTTTGAAAGGAAACAAATTCGAGTGGAGGCCATGGTGGATAAGATCAAAGAAGAGTCATTTCAGTGGGTTAAGTATAGGTCGCCCTTTGGAGATCTGGATTGGGAGAGGTGGAGAGATTTTAATGTTCGAGACATAATTATGTAATGTTTTCTTCTTTCCGTTGTTTGGGATTTCCAGCGTCGTGCTGGCCCCTTTGTTCTATTTTATGTTTGAATAAAATAGCCGCGGTTCAAAAAAAAATCTAAAACGAAACTTTCACATTTCATTTTTACTATGGGTGTTAATCATGCGAGCTTAATAGTTAAATTGATAAACTCGTAAGCTATATCTGCTCATATCTTAATATAGACACACTAAAATATATAACCCAAGTAGAATTAGTGTAGGTCAGCAGAGTTAAAGGGTTTACCAGTTGTAAACAGATTGTAATCATAAGACTAGAAGGTATGGTTTGGCTCATCCCTACGGGGATGAGCCTCCACGTAGGCGCCACGTAGGCGGCTAGCATGGGATGAGCCAATTTGAAGATGGAGGGGGATGGAGGATGGGGCCCCACCACATATTTTTTTATTGTTTAATTCATTTTAATTGTTTAACTTTTATTTGTTTAAGTTTTATTGTTTATTTTTTATTTGTTTAACTTTACAAAAAGTATTCAACATTTAAATAAAAATACTACATAAAGGAAGATAATAAAATCCATTACATAACATAAATAAAAATTACATAACCTAAAAAATAAAAAATTACGCTACCTAAAATTTGAAAGAAAAAAAAAAGACTAGATTTAAAAATTTAAAACAAACACACTACTCGTCTTCGTCTTCGGCTCCGTCACCGTCCACCATGTTAACGTTGTTCCAAATATGTTCTACCAAATCTTGTTGAAGGTTTGCATGCGTGAAGTCGTTTGTTAGCGAGAACGAGTTTAAATCCTATTGTGGGGGATCAACCGGGACAGTGTTCCCCAAGATGCATTCTCATCATACTCACAAATCGCCCGACCTTCGTCTTCAATAATCATGTTATGGAGCAAAATGCAAGCGTACATACAAAGACGCAACCTTTTTGGTGTGAACGCACGTGCCGGTTGTGCAACGATGGCCCATTTTTTTTTTGTAAGACACCAAAAGCACGTTCGATGTCTTTTCTTGCAGCTTCTTGACGCTTGGCGAATTTTTTCCTTTTTTCGTCCTCGGGATATGGAATAGTCTTTACAATTGTAGACCAAGACGGATATATCCCGTCAGCAAGATAATACCCACGTCTATACTCAACCCCAGAAACTGTAAAACGTGTGTCCGGACCGGTTCCATTAACGACATCGGTAAAGATGGCCGATTGGTATAACACGTTGAGGTCGTTGAGTGAACCAGGGAGACCAAAGAAAGAATGCCATATCCACAAATCTTGTGATGCCACGGCTTCAAGTATCACGGTTGGATAGCCGTAATCACCTCGCGTATATTGGTCATGCCACGCAGTCGGGCAATTATGCCACCCCCAATGCATACAATCAATGCTACCAAGCATTCCCGGAAACCCGTGCCTTGCTTCATGAGCTTGGTACAACTGTTGAACATCATACGCGTTTGGTTTCCGCAAATATTTTTTGCTATACAGTTTCACCACATTATGGCAAAACCGATACAAACATTCCCGCGTAGTTCTTGCCGACATCTGTAAGTACTCGTCCAAAGCGTCGGCCACTGTCCCGTATGCCAGTTGGCGAATGGCCGCAGTACACTTTTGTAACGTTGTAAACCCTTCATAATTTCGAGCATCAAGACGTTGCGTGAAAAACGGGTCTAGCCCCGCCAAATCATTGGCAATCCTTGTGAATAAGCGGCGACTCATTCGAAACCTGCGTCTAAAAATGTCGGCGTTGTAAAGTGGCTCATCCGAAAAATAATCGTTCACCAATTTCTCGTGTGCTCCTGTCGTATAAAATATATAAGTACGAGTTAAAAAAAAATAAGGACAATGAAATTTTGTAATGAAAACCTTGGCGGTCTCTGTTAATCCGTATTCGTGTGGTAATAACATTTTCAGACGAGAAGTCTTCCTCTTCCTCTTCCTCTTCCTCTTCCTCTTCCTCTTCCTCTTCCTCTTCCTCTTCCTCTTCGATTAGAATCTGTCCCGCCCGTAGTACAGCGTTTGCGAAAAACATCTCCTCTTCGTCATCCGAAGACGAGGGCCACCAAGGATTAGAAGCCATTGTGGGTGAAAAGATATTTTTTTTATAAAAGTATGGAGAAATTGGTATAAAAGTGAGAGGGTTTTGAGTTGAAAGTGGGGAAATAATGGTGAAAATAGGTGATTTTATAGAAAAGGGGAATTTTTTTTATTAAATAATGCCGTTTGTAACGGCTACTTTTCAAACAAATGGAACGGCTGACCCGGCTGTGGGTCGCCGGATGTGCTGAGCCGAGCCCCAGGGGGGCGGTGTGGGGGTCCGGCGCCGGGCCTAGCCGGGCATCAGCCGGCCCCCATACCTTCCAGTCTAAAGGGTTTACGATTGTAATCAAACTGTAAATAGGTTAATGTTATGAATATATTTATTATTAATGTGGTTATCAACACCTAAAATAGATTAGGCTTATTCCACAAGTTTTCCTCTATTATATATAGTCTCTTGTATCTCTTGTAATACATACCTCAATCAATAAGATCAATCTCTTTCTTTATATTGTTCTTTATATTCCTTTTGCTATTAGGCTAGTTTTACAACACGTTATCAGCACGACAGTGCTCACTTCAAAACCCTCAACATATCCAAAGCCCTTGAGGTCTTTGGTATGAAAAAATACGGAGAGACCCGATGATGAAAGAAAACAATAGTGATTCGTTGCTCCTCCGGCTCTGTTGGTTACCACAGGTCATTGCAATGATTTTAGGTATGTAAATTGCAACCACTGACTATATAGTTTTCAAAATATGTTTTCAATTTATTTGCCAAAAAAAAATAAAGATTTTGATTGGTAATGGATCGCTAAGTGGGACGGTGATGGTTTAATTATTTTCAAGTTCAATAGTCGAGTTGTATCAGTCTTAATGCAGTAAGTTTTTCATCCATGCACCCCCCCAATAAGCGAAATAATAAAACATATTGTTTTTTTATAATTAATTAAGAAAGATGGTATCTATGGTTTCTTATAAATATGAGAATGCATCGAATTCATTATTGATCTTCTCGGTTATTATCTTAAATCAGTGAAGATAAACTACTAATATGCTTATGTGTTTTCCTCGGAGTTCGTTTTATGTTAAAGAATTAATAATATGCACATTTTCAAATATGGTATTTTCAATAAATTATAACTTTAGGTCTAAGTATTAATTTAACTTGATTACATTCCTTTATAATAATTTTAAACGAGCTTGATAGAAGATTTAAATTAGTATTCGTGATTATTTAATTAATTACAAGTGATATGTGATAAAACTTCTATCGTTAATTGATTAATAATATGCATAATATTTTGTTATGCTATCAGTAACAAAATTTTGAATTTGAAAGTCAATATATATTTACAATCAACAATCAAAGATATCTTCCTTTTAATCTATTTTATGTGATATATCTAGGAATTTATATAATTCAAAAATTCTTATTATTATCTGTTTTCTTGACATCTTTGTATTAATTGGGGTTTTGTTTATTCTATGATAATTATCTTTTATATGCATGGATTGAATATATAAATATTTCTCTAGTAAAAGATGTGTTCCTAAATTAATTAGGATTCTTGGGATTTTTTTTATTAGCAGGAACAATTATCAATCATATTGTTTTGCTATGTTATGTTTTAAAGCTTTGGAAGAAAAAATATCTTGTTGCTATATATATTTATCTCTAACCTAATTAAACACTAATTTCGGTTTTTTAAATCCCACGATAGATATGGATCTATTTTCATACGTGCCTTGTATAAGATTTGAATATATACAAAATTTTAGTGTGTACTACTAATAATATTGTACATATACAATAAAAGATATTTGATACATTTAGAAAGATTTAACAATCTATATCTATATCTATATTTATATATAATCATTAAGTTTGAATTTATACGTATGCTCCCTAACTTTATTTATTTTATCATGATAACTTTATTGGGTTAATAATTTGTAAGTTGTATAATACGTGAACATGTTAAATATATGTGAGGTAAAGACGTTTTTTTAATTGACGAGTTATAAAGAGAATGAGAACTTTGATAGAGGTATTTATTATAATAAATATTTGTATACATAATATACGTATGATAGGATAATACATTAACCATGATGTCGCTTTGTTTATAAGAGATTAAAAAAGCCATAGCAATTTATTATAACTCATTTTATACGGTGACATTTTAGAACATCAGGTGTTATATAATTTTTACGTATGCATTTTATCTGCTATTATTTATTTGTTAGATAGTATGGAGCAAAACAACTAAACCAAAGTTATGGTTTATTATCACTGTCATGAAAGAGTATTAATGTGTTTAGATATGACACCTAAAGTGTAACACTCTCTAAATATCATTATAATTTGTGAGATGTTGATATATATTTTAGATGACAATTCTTACATGACTCGGTTTTGTAACTATCTCTCTTGTTATATTATGTGGAAAGAAGAGTATTTATAAGGAAAAATAGATAAAAGATTTCCATTTGTCACACTAAGATATGTTCCTAATGTAGCAATATCATTAAGAGGGTATGAATAGTTTGAAATGGTTTCACACCCGTGTTATACCCGTGTGATTGAGTAAAGAATGAAAATGAAAATCCATGACAGTTTTTAGATTTATCTTCTTCCCTGAAGTAAATGTGATTACATATTGATCATTGTAAAGATAGTGATCATGGAGACAATTGGGAAACTTGTAATGATGAGATCAATCATTTATAATTGTAACGATGGTCATGTTAATAATGAGATAGACCACCAAAAATGGCAACTAAGGAGTTATTATATAACATAATGGTGTGAACTTTGAAGTTATAATACATTATATTGTATCTTACGTTTTGTATTACATACGTGCAAATAATACGTATATGATCTTAAATCAGAAGTCTATGGATCATATTTATTCAATTAGTTGGCATGATCGGTTAGACCACACCGAGTCAATGATGATGTGAAACTTAATGAGGAACATTAGCATATTCCTAAAAATTAAACATGTCATGTTTGCTCTCAAGAGAAGTTAATTATTTACCAACCAAAGTAGGGTGTGAATCCCTAAATATCCTGGAATGAATAAAGGATGTATATCCAAACATGATACCATTTAGTGTTTTTTAAAATCGATGCATCGTCTAAATGGTTATCAAATCCACAACTTGATGTTTGTGTGATTGTTGCTTAGCTAATGTGATGGCAAGCATATTATTCCAGACTGTTATTAATGATTATTGGAATAACCGTTGAACATCGTATAGCTTATGTTTACATAAGAATTTCTTTGTTGAGATGATCACTAAATGTTCAAAATTGATTGCAAAGAAACTGATCATAAGAGCAACAACTCATTTGGGTACATGTGATTTTACGTGTACAACATTAATTCACATCAAGCCAACAAGTCATAATACTTTCTCCCCGTATCGTTGGTTTTTGGTCAGGAACCAAAGATGTCCCATCAAAGATTTTGGTTGTGTGACATATGTTGAAATTGATCCACCACAATGCACAAAAATGGGACCTTAAAAGTGGTTGGGAATGTATGATAATGAATAGAGTCATTAACGAGATATTTAATTACGGCTCAATTATTTGATATCCATATCAATGGATTAATGTTCCCAACATCAAGGGGAGATAAAAAGCAGTTGGAAAATAAATGAGTCGGTATGAATTATCATTGATCCTCAAAAAACTAAAAGTGTGAACCAGAAGTTCAGATAATAACTCATTTACAAAGATTAGCGAATCTATTACCAGACACATTCACTGACCTTAAAAAGGTGACTATGTCACATATACCAACTGCTAATGCTCCATTTAAGATGAGTGTCCCAAAAGGACAATCACCATATTTTGTAATGAGTCTATTGCACGTCTGAAGCGTGGTAGACCAGTCGATTCCAATAGTAAAATTTCTCGAAAGTTGGAGCAACTAATTAAGATGGTCAAGTCGAGGTTATATTAAAAAGGTCTCATGAAGAGACGATAGACATGATGGTTCAAGAAGAACCTCAGGTACCTGAAAATAATGAGATCTCGATAAGGTGTATCATGTCTAAGATATGTATAGAATCGAAATAAAAATCGACGTCGTTATACTTTCGTATATAATCTAGCGTTTGAAATGATTAAATGATGAGGATCAAGATTTGATATTTACCTATGAACGTAAACATAGAAATGATTGGTCAAAATGGAAAGACGCAAATAAGGCAAAGTTGAATTCTCTAATGACATGGAAAGTACCTGGACCAACAGTCCATACAACCGAAGTTGTAAAATATGTTGGATATAAACGGGTCTTTTATGTGAATTATGTGAAAATCAAATTGAGTGATATAAGGAAAAATTGGTGGATGCACTGACTTTCCAATACTTTATTAGTCTGGTAATATAAAGAGAGAATTGATATGCGTCTTATGAATGTTATGTATCAGTTGATACTGAAAGTTTACATGAAAGTCCTGAAGGATTAAATTATGTAAGTCATGTAAAGTAAGTTCTCGAGAACAATGTGATCGTTTATACATATTCGGATTTGAACAAGTTATGATTATTTTAAATGTTGGATATAATTCGAACTCCTGATGAGTTTCTAAAGCAATTGAGTGCTTAAAAGGATAATTGAAACATCTTAACATGTAATACTTGTGCACCAAGAAACATACATAGAAAACTTGTACCCGTTGAATGTGATATCTCAATAAATGGTGTACACGCATGGTACAATATGGATTTCGGATATAAAAGCAAGTGTTCATGACATTTGTGCATATGATATAGATATCTATGTGTTAAATGGGCAAATTTTATGTAGCAAAACTTCTAAAGAGTGAAAGCACACGCATATTTGGATAAGATGGAACAAATTCACTCATGAATTGATAATGTTAGAAGCATTGATGTCAAAACCTCAAGAACATACTATATGAAGTTGACAAAGTATGTATGGCCTAAAATAGTCGAGTCGAGTGTTGTACAACTCGAGATATTCGCATAAAGAGGGATATAAGTTTGATTATATTAGCCATGTTTTATCAACATTCTACTTTTAAAAGTTCACTATAATCGCAGTTTACAGTGATGATGTTTAGGCATCATCGAGAGAAACTGTCGAGCTTTTAGAGGAAGAATATTTTTTTAATGACCTTGGCATGATCTAATTATTACTCGAACTGCAGTTCGAGTATATATGTAATTATATTTTATCAATCCCTCAAGTACATCTAGAAGATGATGTTGGGATATTTTAGTATGAACATAGTTGAACCTTAAAGTATGTTAAAGGTTGTTAAGGCATTTGCTAGAAGAAATGCCTATCATCATCTCGTACCAAAGTAGAGATTCTCATTCTAGAAGTACCATCATTAAATGTATGTGTGCACTAAAATGTTTTGCTAGCTATGTATGGTTATAATATCTTTCGCTTAAGCTTATTGTCATGATATAACCTTTGTCAAGCAAAGAGATATTGGAATGAGTTCAGCGAAATATTTCAGGTATAAACGATATTTGATTATATTTTACTAACCCATCAAAACAAGTTTGGTTAGTCTTGTAGATGCAGGAATGTAACTAAACACACTCCTGGACATATGATATTTTTTTGAAGGAGACACCTAAAGTCTTGTTAGAAGATTATACAACATTGATCAACATAAATGATTGCACATTAAGGGATCGAACGACAAATCATTGACTACAAAAGCTTTGATCAACTTTCAAGGAAGATGGACACACGTCACTTAAAGGATACGTGTTAAAATGAGGGGGAGACTTATTTAAGTTGCACTCTTTTTCCCTTAACTAAGTTTTGTCCCATTAGGTTTTCTTAGTAAGGTTTTTAATGAGGTAACATACCTGATCCAGAAGTATCAGGGGGAGATAATGCGCATTACACGCTGCACTCTTTTTCCCTTAGCTATGGTTTTGTCCCACCGGGTTTTCCTAGCAAGGTTTTTAACGAGACAGCATCAAGCGTATTATGTTGATAACCAAGGGGGAGTGTTATGAATATATTTATTATTAATGTGGTTATCAACACCTAAAATAGATTAGGCTTGTTCCACAAGTTTTCCTCTATTATATATAGTCTCTTGTATCTCTTGTAATACATACCTCAATCAATAAGATCAATCTCTTTCTTTATATTGTTCTTTATATTCCTTTTGCTATTAGGCTAGTTTTACAACAGTTAATAAATATATATTTTCTATTTTATTTATAAAGGGTCAACAAGTTGAATGAAACGGGCTCAACAAGTCAACCATAACAAGAATAATAATCAGGTTAAAAATGGCAATCATCACCTGTTTGACACACTCAATTTACAAGCCGCACAGAATGTACCATCCATTTCACAAGTCAATCAAAAGCTGGTGTATGCGGATGACGTTGTCTTCATTGGGGGAAAACAACATTCGCAACATTATTCGGCTTATGAGATGCTTCTTTCTAATTTCGGGGTTGAAATTAAGTCACAAAAAGTCAAGCTTATTTGGTATTGGGGTGGGTGAAAATGTGGTGGAAAACGTGGCTAATATTATCAATTGCAAGGTGGGGAAGTTTCCTTGCAAATATTTGAGGCTGCTAGTGGGGACAAACATGAACCAAATTCGAAATTGAAAAGGTGTGGTAGATTGCTTCAAGACAAGGTTATCAAAGTGGAAGGCAAAGACGTTGTCCATTGGGGGTCGAGTTACTTTATTAAAATCTGTTCTTGATAGCCTTCCTCTCTATTTTTTTCTCTCTTTATAAAGCCCCGAAAGGCGTCCTTGATTCCTTATAAGCTTTACGAAGAAGATTTTTTTGGGGAGGTAATGAAGAAAAAACAAAGACTAGTTGGGTGTGTTGGGAAAGAGTTATTGGGCCGGTCAACAAGGGCGGTCTAGGGTGGGGGTCTCTCCGTTATATGAATATAATAAGTCTATTGTCGAAATGGTGGTGGAAATATAAAAGTGAAACAAATAGTCTATGGTGCAAAATTGTCACGGCTATACACTTTCAACAAAGCTCATGGTCTTACATGCCAATGAAAGAAGGATTTAATAGGGTGTGGAGTGGGATTTACAAGATTGGAAAGGAATTATTGGACCAAAATGTGAATATAAAATCTCTGATTAAGGCGAAACTTGGAAACGGCGAATCGGTTCGATTCTGGACAGATTTCTGGTCTGGGGACGGTCCACTTTTGGAAAGTTTTCCAGCGCTCTTTGACTTAGAACCGAATAAAAATGTTTCTGTCGCCACAAGAATTAGGGGTGAGGAGTGGATACGAAGTATTAACAGTGCAGCCGAAGTAGAAGAGCTGGGGCGGTTTCGAATGCTTGTACAAAATACATCAGTGGGTATGGGTCAAGATACATGGGAGTGGACCCTCAATTCAAGTGGGGATTTTTCAGTCGCTTCATGCCAAGATTTACTTGCTAAATACGCGGTACCTTTTTACCCTTACTCTTGGGTTAAATGGGTTCCCAAAAAAAAAAAAAAAATTTGCTTGGCGAGCCGAACAAGATCGACTTGCAACACTTAAAGGCCTGCAAAAAAAGAACATGCTCATGGGTTCGGCTATATGTAGATTATGTGGAGAAGCCCAAGAAGATGCTGACCATCTTTTTGTATCATGTTATACATCGACATTATTGTGGCAAAAGGTGAGCGAGTGGTGCAACATACCCCAACTCTACGCATTCAGCATTCGAGATCCCTTTCAAGTGCACAAAGGCGTGATAGCATCCGAGCATAAGAGATGTTTACTGCAGGTGATAATTTTGGCCTCATGCTGGGCAATTTGGAAGGCGCGGAACGATCTAATTTTCAACGGAAAAAGAGTGTCTCTTGATAGAATTTTTGGAGAAATGCAAGTGTTAGCCTTCCTATGGATCAGAAATAGATCAAAAACCAACAATACAGATTGGGACACCTGGGTGAATTTTAGTTTCTCTTGATATGTATGTTTTATAATTGTGTTTTTTTGGGTGTTGGCCGTAGGTGTAAGCACCTTGCTGGCAACCTTTTTGCCTTGTAATTTTTGGTGATTATGGAATGGATATGTTTGTTTGCCGATAAAAAAAAAAAAAAAAAAAAAAATCAAAAGCTGGTGAACTAGTAGTTACATAACCAAGTTTAAAGAAAATAAGTAGTTACTGTTAGTATCATCTTAAATCCCTAATCAAAAAGATCACATGGTTTTTTAACACTTCTCACATGGTAAACTTCTATATAAGTGGTAACCTCCGTTTCAAGAAACCAACCTCATATTACATTTGTACACAGGACATAAAACATAGTCAAAAGTAGTTAGAAAGAGAGAGATGCGTTATGAAACGAACCCACTTATATATCGAGATTTTGACAACCCTCAAGCCTGCCTAAACGAAAATTCCTGGAAGCAATCACATTCCAGATATATGACTCAGAAGTCGTCACTGATTCAGAATCTCCTTCATCTAATGATGCAGTCGAATCATCTCGTTTATCACCCCGCATCACTACCATGTTATCGTTATCATCTATAGTGACCACATGAAGCTTCCCAAGTAAACCCGTAAGTATATATGGTGAGTGGTTGCGTAAAGGCACGTATCCTTCAACCACTATCCAAGAATCATCGGGGTGATTATAAACATATACTTTTCCACCTTCCAAAGCACCTTCCAAAGAGTATATAGGATCCATCGCATATAGATCACCATCAAGAATCACACTCGGTTTGGTTCCCCATATGCGAGGGGGCCAATCTTCACCCATGACCGTTGGCATATCGACCCATGAATTTGTTTCAGGGTCATAAACTTCACCACCAACATCAGCGAAAAACGGCAAGCGAAGGAAACTCTGAGGAACATATAGTTTTCCTCTGTAAGATGCCAATCCTATAGTAACAGGGTTCTGTGAACCTCCTAAAAACGCAGTTGCGTGTGCTTTTGAACATGGCATGCTTGGTATATCCGACCACAACCCGGTTTCGGGATCAAAAACCTCTGCCGACTGTAGCGGGGTTTTACTGTAATGATTATCACCAACACGACTAAAGCTAATGCCGCCAACAACAAACAGTTTATTGTTTAACACCCCGGTTTCAAAATAAGCCCTACCAACAGACATGGGGTTTGCTTCAATCCAAGAATTTGAAACCGGGTCGTATTTCCAGACACTGGTCAAACTAGAACATCCAGACACCCCTCCTAACATGTATAGGCAGCCATCAACAGCTGCAAAAGCACAACTACGATACACAGTCCGAAAACACGATAAGCTTCGTCTATAACCAATTTCTACAAGTGCATTAGGAATAGGAGGCAATCTTTGCCATCTTTTAGAAATGGGGTCCAACGCGTGCAAGAAACGTCCAAATAGCCCCTTATTCACCAAAATGTAGAGCCATTCCTCTGTGGTACCTAATTCTTTCCTGATGTTGTAAATTTCAGGGCTGGTTACTGCGGCTCTCCAGCTGGGCGATACTGCCTTCAAATTCAAATAGCCAATTCTGGGAGTTCTAGCAAGAATCTGAAGAGAGATTTCATCAGGAAGACCGGGAATCAATCGAGGCTCATCATACCAAACACCTGATGATGTTTTCTGTCTCTTACAGGATTCATTAGGTGGAGCATGAAATGATCCAATCCGTTTAAGATGATTTTTGCTCAAAAAAGCTCCCATTAAGATAGTCGGTCCTATATGTTTATGAACATGAAGAAATGTTTAACTTGAAATCTGATATATCAGCAACACAAAAGCAAGTAACTCCTTGATATAAACAACTGCACCCTGGTTTTCTTAAATTTAAATTACCCAGAAAGAAAACACGTTTAACAGCTGATCAAACCGAGATGTTTACAAGAAACCATAGTATTTCGTTGAACTATAAACCCTAGGAATTCAACAACGAGATTGCATAAAATAAACAAAATAAATCGGAAAACGACGCATTATAAGTACCTGGTATGAGACAAAATTAGGGTTTTCAGTTCAGGTAGCGAATTTGGGGAAGAACACTGAAATTACTCCAGTGTCGTATCTGTGAACCCAAGCTTCCTAGGTGTGCCATCTGTATTCAAAGATATGTAAAAGTTGTTATAAATAGCGGTAATCACGAAAATAGCCATTGACTGGTCAATTTTTCAAAAATGGCCAGTTGACACCCCATAAAATGCCGTTTCACAAATTTCAATCCGGCTCAAGACAAAAGTTAAGAACTTTCCTCAAAAAATAGTCAGCTTTTGACACGTGTTAACTGTCAACAAAAAGCATGTCATTACTGTCAAAGATGATAAGTATCACACATCCCTATGTTCCACCTTTCTTATCAGCTTGTGAAAAGATGATTAGTTTTTGGTAAATAATGGTCAAAATGGCTCCACTTGTTAACTGTCAACAAAACGGCTCCCCATCTTTAATCATTTTGATACTTATCAGCTTTCTCTCCCCTCTTTCTATCTCCTCTTTCTCTCTCCCTCTTCATCTTCTTCACCGAGCACCCACCACCCTCACCTCCCACCACCACCCTGCAACTCCCACCACCCTCACCGAGCACCACCACCCTGCAACCAACCACCACCCTCACCGAGCACCACCACAAATAAGGACTACCTGTCCATCAACAACTACTGCTGTCACCATAACACATACAACCGACACCAACTGCTTCATCATCGACGCATTAATCACTTGCTGCCGCTCCCTCTCCACCACTGCCACCTGTCCATCACCACCGCTGTTCCAGTGCATTATCTTCGGAGTTTATTTTCAAAGATTTTAACAGATTTATGGCTTCTTGAAACCACGAAATGACCAAATCCGGCAAGAATTATAACAGATTTTAACTATGTAGAAACCCAGATCTAACTTTTTGTTGTCACGACCTCAAAAAAAAGACGCCGAAAGTACTACTCATCATCTCTGTTAATCAATTCTGCCGACAAACATTAACCATCGCGTACAACGAACCTCCGTCGCCGGCCAACGCCTCCGTTGATCGGAACTTTCCTCCCTTGCCGCCCCACTTGGCTGAACTCCAGGAGTGGTTTGTTAGGGTTTTTAGAAGAAGAAATTGACAAGTTTAATGATTTTTATGTTGACAAGGAGGAAGAATTCGTCATCCGATTTAAGGAGTTAAAAGGAAGAAATTGAGAGAGAGAAAAAGTGGGTTATGTAAGATCTTGATGAACAAAACATGAAAACAATACGGAAGAGAGAGAAAGAGAGCGATGTGGATGTAACATGGTCAGAAACCAGTACATGCATGTGGTCAGAAAGTTCTCACGTGGCAAAATATGAGTGGCTGTTTTGGAAAGCTCTTTTAAGCCGGGTTGGAATTTGTGAAACGGCATTTTATGGGGTGTCAACCGGCTATTTTTGAAAAATTGACCAGTCAATGGCTATTTTCGTGATTACCCCTTATAAAAATCTTCTAAGCAAAGTAAAAAAGCTTTGGTGCCACAAATCTAAACATCCTATATAACGTGTCAACATATGAAGCCCTCTCTTTCATTTGATCCTATGTGTAATTTTCTGAGTTTTTTCTTTTTAAAAAACCAAAAGTCAAATTCGGGGGAGTGGTTGCAGACAAATGTCAAAGGCCTATGCCAGCTTTCCTCAAACCACTAATCTCATTCAAAATTCAAATTCAAAGAAAAGAGTATGAGAGAAGAAACCCGTCACTTTCTCTCTGCCCACTTTCTCTCTCCAGTTTTTCAAAAACATCTCATTCAAAATTCAAATTCATTATTTCCCTTGATCTCCAAAACCCTAAACCCAATCTTTCCCATGGAAGACCACGCTCCGATAATCATTGATGGAACAACGTTGAAGACATCTCTCAAGGTTCGATTTGATGTATTGGAAAACCCTAATCCTATTAGCAATTGAAGATGCCGCTAATCTCCGATCATTTATCGCTTTGTTCTCCAAGTTTTTACGAACATAATCTATTCGATATCGCTTTAATTTATGTAATATCTATCCATGATTCTTGCTTATGCGAACTTACTGATGTTACAGTTGGTTTTGTTTTTGCTCTGTAAACCCTAAATGTTGATGCAAGTTCGTTGTTGTTGATGTTCACAATGATTCAACGATTTTAATCAAAGGTATGTTGATCTTTCAATAATTTCATGTTTTATTGCTAACATTGTGTTAATTGTGTGTGTGTGTTTTTTTGTTTTCCAGTAATCATCTCTTCTCTGGATGTATGTTAATCGCATCCTATTCATCATCAGTGTGTGTGTGTTTTTTTGTTTTCCAGTAATCATCTCTTCTCTGGATGTATGTTAATCGCATCCTATTCATCATCAAAAAACTTCATCATTTATTCAGGTATCTTTTAATGTATTTTGCATATGTTCTTTCTTTATTTTGTGATATTATATAGTTCAAGGTCGACTAAGTATTTTTTTTAAGTATCTTATGATATTTGAGTATAAAAACATATTTCAAAATGATGGTTTTTGATAATTTTTTATGGTATTTCATTGTTCTTATCTTCTGTGTAGATAGATCGAAAATTTTATAGTTCAAGATGATGTTTTGGTGGGTTTTGGATTTATCTTTTTTCGTTTTTTGGATTTATTGTTTTTCTGCATTTAAAAATATCTTTTTTAGTCTGTTTTGGATTTATTGTTTTGTTAATTAATCAAACCTGATTTGTTATTACCTTTAAAGGGCTTTAAATCGAACTTGAGAAGTTCCAGAGTACTTATGGCATCCATGGCTGCTTTAAAAGGGTACAATATAGTGACATACGCTCCTTTGGAAAAAAAAACCCGACACTTTCATGATTCAACTGTTTTCAAACACTGCAAACACTAAGGTAAATTTCATCATCTTTAACTTGATAGTTTCAAGTTAGAAATGGGTTTCTTTTAGTGTGGGTTGGGTTGACCCGCCAACATCGTTTTGTGTAATTTATTATTTAATAAAAAAAGTAAGATGATTATGGTAAATTTGATATTATGTGATAATGAATATAGGTGCATTTTGAGCTAATAGGACGGTACAGCTAGCAGAGGCACTGTATCTGGTGTTGGACAGTATCTTGAATTAAAAAATCCTAATGTTAACGTAAAGTTTTTCTACAATATTGAACATAACTCACAATCTTGATTTAGATGCTTGCCGATTGTTCTTAAGATTCATCAAAATTTGTATTTTTATTAGATTTATGGGCTCAATCCCGAAGAAGGCGATATACTAAATGAGGCAAACCCGATAAGTTTTTTTTTTTTTTTTTTGGTTTTCATGATACTATATATATATCATCTCTATTTAGATTAAGCATTACAAAAGAAGGGCCGGTCGGCGTAGCTAAAAAAAGTTTGGGTCTAACTACGTCAGCCAAACTCTTAAAGAGTATATTAACTTATGGACCTTTTATCACACATGAACTGAACCGAAATTTTCGGTTATTGAAAGTCCGAAAACCGAACCATTGGTTTTTGTTTGGGTTCCGTTATTTCGGTTTTCTACTTAGCTTTATTATCCCCTGATTGCATACAATATAGATGTGTACGGCAGTGACAAATGTGGCAAAATATATTTCAACAGCTATTATTAGTGGCAGAATTCGTGAGAGGGCACTTTAAAGTTGTTAGCTTTACAATCAACTTGTAATCAATTATTCATATATTTTATTTCAATTATTTTCTATGAAGAGATGCTTGATAAGATTTGTGTTTGTTTATAAAGGTAAAAAAGAAAAGAAATATTGGACAAGAAAGGAGACAGCACCTAAACCGTGAGTTCCTTAGCGACTTAAAAAAACATGCAAGAACAAGTGTCAACAATTATGATGAGTGAGTTTCTCAAAGGTTATGAATTAGCTGTTGATGAAGGGGGTTAAGAACGTGTTATTATCGACTTGCCTAGACTTTGTAAGTTTTAAAAGTCAAAATTGTTACTTTGGTTGACTCGCAAAGTCAACTCTCTCTATTTATATATGATCTCCAAAATTTTATTACTAATATTGTTGTTAATTAACGTTGATTCAGGATTGAAGGTATGGATCCCAAGCACAGATGTTTGGATTAGTGCACTAAATCCAACTCGAATAATAGAGATTAGAGATGCTACTAACTTTTTTAGGCAAGAACATGAGGTGGACTTTGAGTTTTATAGTCTTATAGCTCTTTTACTTTCTTAGTGCAGGCTAACGAGAGATCTGAGCACTTCAAATAAGTGAGACAGCCAAGAGTAAGACAACCATAAATATCTTCTTTCGTACTTTTTTTATGAATTCTTTTTAACTAGTGTGAATTTTCCCGCGCTACGCGGCGGGAATTCAGTCGGTATCGATTCGGTTCATTACGATAACAACACTGGCTGGAGCAACCAAAAATGTTTAAGTCGTATTTTATATTAATCGAAATCCATAAAAACGAATAATGTACTTAAATAAGAAAAGTCAAAGAAAGTTTAACCATACTAGTGAAAACTTATACACTGAGAAGGTCACAAGAGGCAAAATGAAAACTTAAAGGATCATAATGTACACAAGAAACTGTTTCTCCTTTGTGTTATGAATTAATAATATGAGTAAATTACAAGTTTTATCCTTTATGTTTACACCAAATTACAGGCGCTGTCCTTTAGCGCAAAAGTTGACAAGTTTTGTACTTTATGTTTCAAAATCTTACACGTTTTGTCCTTTAGGCCTAACTCAGTTAGATTTTTTAGTTAAGTTTGGTCATGTGCCTTGCACATGAAGACATACTTGTCAATTCACCTACCTTGGGGCTATTGTGCAAAAAAGCTTTTATTCAAGGGCTATTGTGAAAAAAAATATAAACTTCTTTCTTCTCTCTTTAAGATCTGAAACCTCTCTCTCTCTCCTGTATCTATTCTCTCTCTCTCTCTACTCCATCTCTCGCTTCATCTGTAAACTTCACCACCACCATAACCTCCTTCCTCCAGCACCACCACAACAGACCGTAACAGCGGTGGTTCAACGACCGTAACGGCGGTGGTTCAACCCTTGGAAGATCATCAATCCAACAGCGACTATTCTGTTGCTTGCGTCACAACAATTGTCTAACATCGGAATCAACTTTAAAGATTGAAGCTTTCGGTATACCCATCAGAATCTTTGATTCAGATGATAATTAAGGTGGGTTTGAATTTGGGGTTTTTTAATTTGTGGTGTGGGGGTTTCTTCTTCTTCTTCAGATGATTATGATTGGTGATTGTGTTTTTTTGTGATGATGGACAAGGCATTGTTGCAACCTGGGTTTCGGCTTCATCCCATAGATGAAGATTTGATTGATTATTACCTTAGGCGAAAGGTTGAAGCGCTAATTGAACTTGAAGTGATTTTTGTTATCAAATTGTACAAGTAAATTGATTTGTTTTAAAGGTCAAGTTTATGGAACTTTCATGCAAAGAATGGTGACCGAAGAGAGATGACACCGGATGAGTGTTCCGGCCGGTTTCCGGTTTTTCCGACCATCTCCGGCGATTTTCACAAACCTAGATCTATGAAGCTCCAATTTAAGAACAAGGTGTTTGATTGGAAAATGGGTTTAAGAACAAAGATGATGTTTGGGTTAAAGAACAAAGATAGTGAAAGAAGCTATGTGTATCACTGTATTAGTTCATTGTTATTCTGAGAAGGTAAAGGTGTGGACAAGGATTGAGAGAGAGAGAGAGAGACAAATGTTTAGTCTTTTAATTTAAAGTATTTTTTAATTTAAATATAATAGTTAGGTATTTAGTTATTTACAAAATAGTCCTTATGGAGTGAAAAGACAAGAACACCCTCATGTGCCTTGCACATGACAAAACTTAACTAAAAAATCTAACTGAGTTAGGCCTAAAGGACAAAACGTGTAAGATTTTGAAACATAAAGTACAAAACTTGTCAACTTTTGCGCTAAAGGACAACGCCTGTAATTTGGTGTAAAAATAAAGGACAAAACTTGTAATTTACTCTAATAATATATATAAATTCCCCGTCACTGGATAATATTGCATTTAACTTTATTTGTTTATTTAATTTTTGTAACAGCGTCATGAAGGAACCAACTTCGGGCGTACTACAAGTGGCCCGTTTATTGCTACAAGCTATGACTATCATGCTTCTCCCGATGAATATAGTATGTTATAAGCAGAGAAAATTGCTACCATTTAAATGGTACAACCTATGTATATTGTTCAACCATTGTTTACATCATTTAAATGGTCCGACCCGCGAAGTTCGCGGGTGATAACCTAGTATGTAAAATAGAGTAATAGTGTATATGTTAAAATTGTAATATTTAAAAGGGTGTAAATAGAAAGTAAAGTGTTAAAATTAAAAGTTTTTAAAATGGAGGGAATTGGGGATAAATACCATGGACTTTGCGTTTTAAGTTATACAAGCATAAAACACAATGGTAGACACGAAGTTTAAAACACAATGCTAGGGTGTTGAAAACAGGATATTTGAATTTCGGATATCCGAAATTTTCGGAAACCAGATTTCACTATCTGAATCCGTATCCGAAATTTCGAATATCGATATCCGAACGACTGGATAGTGAATTGTATATCCAAATATTCGATTTGTATTTAATTTTTATTTTTTATTATTATTTTTATATTCAGAACCGGATATTTCGGATAGTTTCGGATATCCGAATGTAAGTTTTCGGATATTTCGGATATTTTTCTGACACTTTTCGGATATTTTCAGATACTTCAAAAATTTTTGGATATTTTAGATATCTGAAATATCGGAAAATTTTTAAAATCACTATCCAAATCCAAATCTGAATTTTTGGATATTTCGGATTCGGATATCGGATAATTCGGATCGGATTTTCGGAGACGGATAGTTTTGAACACCCCTACACAATGTTTAAGACACATTACGCTACACAAAATTTGTAACACAAAATGCACTGGCATTTGCAAACGTATGAGTGGTAGTCTAGGGGTTAACATTGCATTTTTTTAAATGGAGGGGGTGTAAAAATGGAGTAATAGTGCAAGGGGTAAAACGCAATGTCTAAACTTGAGGGAAAGTATAAGTAGTAAGGTAATAACGCAAAGTGTAAAAGTAGAAGGTGGTGGTGGATATGTGTAAAAGTTGAAGGGGTGGTGGTGGAAAAGCATTGAGATGGAAGGGTTAAAAAACGCAAAATCTAAAAGTAGATGGGTAACGACGGAAATGTGTAAAAGCTAAAGGGTGGTTGTGAACATGTAAAAACAAAGTGGGTGTTGTTGGCTTTTTGCAAAACTTGAGTGGAAAAGGTGAAAATACCACTTACATAGCAAATTAAGATGTATAACAATATCTACTTTACTTTCACACTATAATCATTTGTATAAGGTCAGCATCGGTGTTACAAGGTACCGACTAAAATGAACAAATTGCCCATCGTCCAATTTACATTATCACCACATCTTTTTCACCATATTTGTCACACCCCCAAAATCCACACGCGGAGTATCACCGCATGGAGGCGTGACATGACCAGGATCAAGCCACCAATCATATTGAACAATGTAAATAGTAAATGTAATTCAACCAAACCATTATGAAAGGTGTTCAAAACATAAGTATTTTCAGTGTTTAGCGGAAGCATAAATGTAAACCCAACATAAGTATAAAGTTTGAAATGTCATAAATGTTTAACAACGCATCCATGATCCATGTCCACCACGACCGCGCCTCCCTGTGCAAGCTCCATGTGTACCTAACGACCTGCAAAGCATGTAACAGAGAGTCAACAACTAGTTGAGCGAGTTCACAGTTGGTTGTTTAGTTATAGTGTTCGTTTCGTAAATCGTATGTTTGTTTAGTAAACCATGTATCGTATATACTTGTATCGCGGCCCTCCAGGCATGTTTGCGAAGATTAGTGGGAGTTTCCCATGTATTGTAGACTAGTTATATTTGTATCCCGGCCCTCCAGGCATGTGTGCGAAGTTTAGTATTAGTATCGCGGCCATTCCAGGCATGTGTGCGAAGATTCGTATTCGTATCGTGGCCATTCCATGCATGTGTGCGAAGAGTAGTATTTGTATCACTAGTCTAGCGGTATCTATAAGTGACCTTCCCCTAACGAGGTCAGTGATCCGTAATTCCCAATAACAATGTAAGTGCAAGTAATCATTCAATCCCATTCCCTACCCCGGGAATCCCATGCCTTGGTAAGAGTGTGAACTCACCTTGGTTTGCTCGGTATGCTAAAGTATGTGCTCACAGTTAATCAATCAAATCCTAAAGTACGCATGTGTACCGAATCAGTTTAAATTCACAAGATTCGCGTATATGCATAATCATAGTGGATATTGAATCAGTAATCACCAAATAGCACAAAGCACATATTCAAGTTCATACAAGTTATGCTTCACACTTAACGACAATTAATCAATCCAGTTAACACTTAACAGAGTCTAACCAAGTTACTGTGCAGATTACCCATTCGGCGAAACACCCCCTGTTTCGTCGTGAACCCTCTCCGACGAAACACTTCTGTTTCGTCATGGTTGTTTCGTCATGAATGGCTTCGGCGAAACACTTGTTTCGCCATGCCGGTTTCGTCAAGATCGGTTTCGGCGAAACTCATCTGTTTCGCCGCTACCTGTGTTTCGTCATTAAGTATCAATTACGTAGTATATCAGTTAATTAACCAGAAACCCTAACTGCCGTCATCAACATCCTCAATCATACAGTAATTATTCAGCACATTAATCATCATTTAATCACAATATTTTCCAATCAAAACCAACATCTAGCATAAGAGTTAGCCATTTCATGAGAGCACAATCACATAATCAACACTATCATAATCTTAATCTGATCATCATCAACAAACAGTCCAACCTCGATATACAAGAATTGTAGCCGATAAAAATAGATCCTATTATTGTCAAATTATCAACCAAATACATCGAAATCATCAAGCACTCAAGAACAATCATCGCATATATATTATGATATCATGATTCCGGATTCATATTGTTTACCAACCCTAGTCTAAACACACAAAGGCATCAATTAACCGATACATACGAACAGTAGGGTTTTTATACTAACCGATTCGAGATGAACAAGTAAGGATTCGAGAGGAAAGATGATGGTGAAAGATGGTTGTTGCCGTCGCACAGTGGAGAAAGCTCTTAGGATTTCTTATTTTTGCCAAAGGTGTGAAATAGGAGTCGGTTCACGTTAATATACACAAACTACCGTACTAGGCCCTTAATGGGCTTCAGCGAATCGTGGTGTGACAACCCTCACTAAACCAGGTATCTGTACGACTTAATTAATAATTAATTACTGCTTAATTACTGTGCTTACCTGAAATTGTGGATGAACTGCTACTTGAATGTTGATACATGTACATACTTGCATCATACTCTACTTACTGTCACTACATTATTTACATGCTGAACCTTAGTGACAAACATGATGCACAAAAGCACAGTAGCACTATAAACGGATAACCTATTAAACATGCTGATAAAGCCAGCATCAGGCAGACACTGCCTCTAAGGCCTGTATGAGCCAGAAATAGTTACTACACCAATAGTGGGTGTGAAGATACAAGGATTGTAGAACTGCGTCTCTAGGAATAAGTTACAATGACTGGATGTGCCTAAAACGTACACTAAGCACAAAACTCAGCACTTTAATAAACAATTCAGCTTTTAGCTAACTAATAAAGTGCCAAAACATGAGAAAAATATTACTAGACACTTTCCAAAGTGTCGGGAATAAGTTGTGTCACTAAAAATGGTATTAACGACACTTTAAAGCTTTGTTTAACGCTTTAACGGATTACTATCCAACCGGACAACCGGACTATACCCGGAACATGAAAATATTGTTAATAACATTATTTATCTTTTTCTGAGCCAGTTAGGGTCCCTGAATACCCTAACACCCGCCATAAAGCACAACACACTACTAACCGGGTTAATCCCTAAACTTAACTAGATTAACCTAACCATTAACTAGTGTTTAGTTGGAAACTAACCAAGAACACCCCCCCCACCCTTGGCCGATTTCGGTCACATTGTGACCATCAATTGTACCATTTAGATTATAATAATCTCTTATGTCTAAAATCAAGGAGACATAGGGACTCATGGATAAAGAACTTGTGATGGTCTATAAGAACATGAGATGGCACACCATAACATTCACAACTCACCACACAAAACAACACCCATCATATTTTCGATTTTGATCTTCACATTCCAAGCTCACACAAGCGTTAAGGATCACGTACAAGGAGTCTTGGTGCACTTGGAAGGCGAAGGACCTCAATCTATTGCTTTTATCCACCCATTTTGTGTCTAGATTCTTCCCTAGCCTCGAGCTAGTAGTAAGTTGCTATAATCACCTTCTCGAACTATTTTAAGATGGTTAAAATGATTTGTAACGGTTAAAACTCATAATCTCACAAGATGACACACAAAAGTTTACTAAAATTGCTTGTAATGATGGTTAAAAGCTTATACGTTGTGTAAATCTTGTAGTATTTAATTTGTGTAGTTATTTAGGCCCGATCTATGTTGTGGTAGCTCGGATCATCGTTTAACCCGGTTTGGTCATGATCATGGATCATGACATAAGGTTGTTTTGAATATAACAAGGGTTAAAGGATGAAACTCTACCACACACGAATTATGAACTTGTGTAAAAACGATTTTGCTTGTGAATTAGTGTTTAAAACTAGTAGATCTACGGATCTACAAGCGGTATTTTCAAAGAACCAAGTATCAAAGAAATCATGTTTTCTAAAGACGGATCTTACATTAACAAGAATGATTTTTAGAACACACAAGTGTGTGAACACTTGTGTAGCACAAAGTTTCGACAAAATAACTATTTTTGTAAAATTTACAAGAAGATGTAAAGACGGGATTTCTTTAAAACCAAGGTTTTTACGAAATCGGATTGATTTATATAAAGATCCGCTAAAAGTAATGGGATTTACTTCATAATTTTAGAAAACTACAAGTTCATGTGATTTATGCGATTTACATATTTATTTACTAGTTTGTTGTTTTGGACGTTGTTTTGAATGAATAAAAAGATTGTTGGGTTGATTTATAAAAGGAAATGATACGCTTGAAAGCGTGGCCACCTCAAGTTACAGAGGAAACTCTGGCGAAATTTTTCCAAAAACCTAACACTTAGAAATATTTTCACTATAAGTGTTAGAAATACTTTTCGACATGTTTTCAAAATATAAGTATCGCCACGACTAAATTTACGAAATATCGGAGGTGGGATTTCACAAAATAAAACGTGATAAATATATATTTAGTAAATATATTTTTCACAACGTCATTTGTCAATTATTTTGTGAAGTGTATAAATATTATTTTTAGGGTGAAAATAATATTATCGAATGTTAACGAATCCAAATTAATACGAACGCTTTCACGATAAATATATAAGTTACACCGGTAATTATTAATTACCACTCGATCGTTAAAACGTAACTTACGCATTTTAAAGAAATATTTATGAACGCGTATTTTTGTCAAGGTATTATTTTGGGAAAATTATATGAAATAAAAATATAATATTTTTGAGAAAAATATTTATATTTTGAAGTTAGAAATAAGATATATTTTAAGTGAGACTTAATAATATATTTCGAACACACATGTATTAAAATCCCCCATCCTTGGGAGGAAAATGATTAACAAGTATATACAGAATGTAAACACGAAATAGTTGTCTAACTATTTCCCAAAAACCTAAACTATAAAGCTAAGGCACGGCCGTCCGTCTAATAGAGTTAGTACATGTAGGTCGTTGCACAGCTGCTTGACTTGGAGACATACTTGGTAGAGACGCACCACTGTGAGTTCATGTCCCCCTTTTCTCTTAACTGTTTTCAGTTTTATAAACTGCGGGGGTGAAATACATGTTACTTTGATGACAAGTACTTTATACATGGTATGGTTAGCGTAAGGAGGTTTACTACTTAGATCATGTGAGTGGGTAGGAGCAACATGAGGTCATTAATCCTCATGGTAGGACCGAGGGACAGGAGCGGTAGATCTATCTGGGTGTAGCGAGCCCAGCCCCAGGTCAAACTAGAAACGGACCTCGGGGTGACTTTGTGCCCGACGCATAAATCTGCTAGGTTTGAGTCTCCCTACTTGCATTTCACACATATCAATGGCCTTGCAAACCATTGGTGATCTCAATTCCCTTATTTGCTACACACCAGGATTTTTATACATACAAAGGTTTATTTACTCACTTACACATGAACTCGCTCAACATTATTGTTGATTTTTCAACTTACATGTATTTCAGGGAATTAAAGGATCTGACGCGGTATGACACGTTTTCCCGCTACAATAGTTACGAGGTCATCCGGGTTTAGGGAATGTGACTCTTTCCTGGACAAGTCACAGTCCTTAAACTGTGTTTATGTTATGTTATGTTTATGTTGTTAGGATGTGTTTCCGTCAAGACAAAGTTGTTGTATTTGGTTTTTAAAACTTAATTAAATGGATGATCTTGCATGATTTTATTTCATATAGCTTTGTTATGATTAAGCTATGGTATTAAGAAGTCACACCAAATTAACCACGCTTCTGCAAAGCCAGGGTGTGACAGCTTGGTATCAGAGCTCTGATCATAGCGAACTAGGATTCCTTCTCGAGTCTAGACTATGATCACTAGGGCTCTCACGAAAACATTTTTACTGCATACCACTTAAGTCCAGATCCAAAACGTTTTATAAACAAATGTTGAGCACATTTTATTTTTTTAGGGCTCAGTATTGGAGGCTGAGGCTCGGTCTTGGAGGCCGAGGCTCGATCTAAGAGGTCGAGGTGGATGATAGAGAAGTCTTGGAGGCTGAGGCTCGGTCTTGGAGGCCGAGGCTCGATCTAAGAGGTCGAGGTAGATGATAGAGCAGTCTTAGAGGCTGGGAGAATTTGGCTAGTGGGACTAGGAGTATCAGTCTAGGAGACTGGGAGGCTAGTGGGACTAGGAGAATTATTTGATTACTTACTTGGTGACTAATGTGTTTACCTGATTGTATGACTGATTATTTGTGCATATTTGTGTTTATGTTACAGACACATGGACTCGACCGGCACTGGTGACTCAGACACCACAGGCCCTAGACCTATAGTATCAGATGACCTAGAGTCTTCCGAGCGCGAGGTTCACACATCCGACGTTACTAGCACGGACGAGGATGACTTTCATCCCTTTGCATTACCTGATGGTGCTGATGAGCTCGCTGATGGCCCTTTGGCTGGGGACCTACCGTTAGTGGAGATCCCTGCTCCCATACCCTTAGCTGTTTATCCCGCTTACGATTTGCTTCTCGACGCCGACGATGATGGCGACGTCGATCTGTATGATGATGAGCCCATAGAGGATGAGGCTCAGGGCGAGGCCCTTCTTGCTGCTGGTGATCTTTTGATGATCGCAGATGCTCCCACTGAGGAGTCACCTGCTCACTCTCCGGTCCCAGACTCTTTCGAGTCTGTGGCCTCCGCACCTTCACACACTCGGAGCGCACAACACTTTTCACATGGTTCAGATCCTGACCAGGCATCCTCTGTTGCCCCTATTCCTAGCTTTGCTTTCGACCACGATGATGTGGAGGATTCCGATCCTGTCTTTCCCCCAGGATTCGACCCAGATCAGGATATAGAGTTTATACCTATGGATCAGCCTATGGAGGATCTAGTCGACCCAGTAGACCCAGTTGATCCCATCGACCCTGAGTTTGATTTTGAGATGGCCTTTGATGATCCCGAGCCTGCCATGGCCCCTGAGCAGGTAGCCGCTCTAGACCCTGCGTTTGAGCATGACCTAGTTCATGCTGGCGCACCCGTATTTGAGCCTGTGATTGCTGACCCACCTATTGATGATCACCCTGTGGATGCACCGTTGTTGGAGGGCGATCATGTCATTGCTGTTGATCATGTTGATCCCCCACTTATTGCTGATGCACCTGTTGACCCTCTTGTTGCTCCCCCACCTGATCCCGTTCCACTGGAGCCCGAGCATGCACTATTCGAGACCCACATGGATCCACGAGATGAGCACACCCAGTATGGGTGGATTCCTGCTGATGACGAGGTCCCACCTATTCCCCCTCAGCTCACTGATACCCGTCACGTTGACACCTCCTTTTCATTCCCTCAGTTTACACCTCCAGCCCGACCTGGAGAGGGTTCTTCGGCCCATCCCTTTGGGCATGTTCCGACGTCTGTTCCCTTCATGCCTCAGTTTTCATCTGTTTTACCCCCTGTTTCTCCATTTCATGTGGCACCTTTTGATCCCACCAGTGAGCCATTCCTTTGGTCGTCACCACCTGTCATGCCACCGACCGACCCCTACCATCCTTTCCACATGGGGTACTCCATTGAAGATGTTTTGATGTCCTTTGTCGCCCAGCACGAGGCACACACGCGGCGCATTCAGGAGCTTGAGAGAGCTCAGCTGCCGACTTGCCAGTGCCAGGGTCAGACCCACTCTCCTTTGCAGCTATCTCGACCTTTACCACCAGACTATGTTGCACGCCTCTTTGCATTAGAGCAGCAGGTTGCTTCTTTCTTGCGTACCCAGAGAGCCATGGAGGAGGACTGGCTCCAGTTGCGTCGTTTGTTTTACACTCACTTTCCCCCTCCTCCACCGCCATCCGTGTAGAGGTCTTCAGTACCATATGGGTAGACGCTGGTGAGAAGACGGCGATTGCTTTTGACTGCACAGCATTTTTGGAGACTACATTATGATTCTGACTTTTGTTGACATGTGTTTGATGTATTGACACTGATTCGATATAGTTTTGGACTAGGGTGATGTAGCCCTTAGTCGATTGATGTTGTATGACACTGTGATGTACTTGTACACTTACTATGTGGTCTCGATATATGGCAATCGCAGTATTCTCATCATATTTGATGCTTGATTGATTATTTATATTTTTATGACATGGGATGTTGTGTGAATGATATTTGTGACATGAGATGTTATGTGGATGATATATTGATAACATGAGATGTTATGTACTATTACTATCATTATATACGTACACTTTACTATGCCCTGACCGACGTAAACCCATCTTTTAGAAGATGCCGTCGAGACGTCAACAACCGCAATTGCCTACCAATCAGGCAGAACTCCAGCAAATTATCGCTGCTGCCATCGCACAATACGCCGCCTCTCAAGGAGGGACTAGTGGAAGCAACTCTGGCAATACTGGCAACAACAACAACCCGCCTCATGGGTGCACCTACAAGCAGTTCCTAGACTGCAAGCCTGTCAACTTTGATGGCACTGGAGGTGCTGTTGCCTTTGTCCGTTGGGCTGAGAAAACTGAATCTGTACTTCGCATGAGCAAATGTGCACTAGACCAGCAAGTCACCTATATCTCTGGGCTATTCTTGGATGGAGCCCTATCTTGGTGGAATTTGCAAGTACAGACACTTGGTGAAGCTGCTGCCTACGCGCTAACCTGGACCGAACTGAAGGAACTTATGCGCAAAAAGTATTGTTCCCGCGCGGAAATCCAACGATTGGAAACTGAATTCTGGCATTTAAAGATGGAAGGTCCAAAGATCGCAAAATACGTTCAGAGGTTCCACGACCTGTCACATGTGGTACCCTACATGGTCACTCCAGAGTTCAAAAGGATTGAACGTTTTATTTGGGGATTAGCTCCTCAAATCATAAGCATGGTGACCTCCTCCAAGCCTGCGACTATTACGGAGGCGATTGATTTGAGCGTGGCTCTCACTGAGGAAGCTATTCGCCTGAACAAGTTTGATGATGCTGAGCCTAAGAAGAAAGAGACTCACGTCGAGTCATCAGGAGGTAACAAGCGGAAGTTCTCGAACTTCAAGCAAGGCACCAGTGGTGTTGTCAAGAAAGGAGAAACAAGCACGCCAGCTCAAGTTACAGCTGGTAGTGGAAAGAAAGGAAAAGGATACATGGGCACCCAGCCCAAGTGTAATACCTGCCAACGACACCATTCTGGCCATTGTTCTGTGAAAGTATGCGAAGCATGTGGAAAATCTTGCCACTTGAAGGACACTTGTTGGGCCACTGCTGGCCAGGGAGGCCAGGGAGGATTTGGAAACAGAAATAACAACCGGGGTGGGAATGGAAATCGCCCACAAGGAAACAATGGAGGTAATGGAAATCGAGGCAACAATGCTAACCAAGCGGGCATTGTGAATCTTAACCAGAGAAATAATCAAGCTGGAAATGGTGGTGGAAACGGGCAAAGATCCAGATGCTTCAACTGTGGTGATCTTGGGCACTACAAGAGGAACTGCCCAGGGTTGAACCAAGCCCGTGGAAGAGTGTTTAACATAGAAGCAAGGGAAGCGCGCCAGGATCCCAATGTCGTTACTGGTACGTTCCCTGTAAACCAACGCTATGCATCCGTTTTATTTGATACTAGCGCCGATTATAGCTTCGTGTCGTTAGAGTTTAAGAATATGCTTGGTTTAGCCGGTAGTAAATTAGATGTTCCGTACTCAATCGAATTGGCTAATGGAAAGTTGGTAGAAGCCAATGAAGTTGTTAGAGGCTGTGTGATCGAATTGGGAGAGCGTGAGTTTGCTCTGGATCTACTACCAGTCCAGTTGGGAAGCTTCGACGTGGTAGTAGGAATGGATTGGTTATCAGGCAACAAGGCTGAGATAGTTTGTCATGAAAAGGTTGTTCGTATTCCAACTGAGGATGGTGAGACCATTGTGGCTCACGGAGAGAAGCGTGATACGCCGTTAAGAATTATCAGCTGCCTGAAGGCGCGAAAGTGTTTGCAAAAGGGATGTGCTGCCTTTCTGGCACACATTGTAGATAAGAAAGCTGAAGAACCGAAGATCGAAGACATCCCTGTCGTGAGGGAATATCCATAAGTCTTCCCAGAGGACTTGCCTGGATTGCCGCCTCAGAGGCAAGTGGAGTTTCGCATCGACTTAGTTCCAGGCGCCGCGCCTGTGGCTAAGGCACCCTATAGACTTGCTCCGTCCGAGATGCAGGAACTGTCGACACAACTTCAAGAGTTGTTAGACAAGGGATGTATCCGACCTAGCTTATCGCCTTGGGGAGCTCTGGTCCTGTTTGTCAAGAAGAAGGACGGTAGTTTTCGTATGTGTATTGACTACCGAGAGTTGAATAAGCTGACGATCAAGAATAGATACCCTCTGCCAAGGATTAATGATCTGTTTGACCAACTGCAAGGTTCAAGCTTTTATTGAAAGATCGATCTTCGATCTGGATACCATCAGTTAAGGATACAAGAGGAGAGTATCCCAAAAATAGCCTTCAGAACTCGTTATGGGCACTACGAGTTCCTAGTTATGCCATTTGGGTTAACAAACGCACCTGCAGTGTTCATGGATTTGATGAATAGAGTTTGCAAGCCGTACTTGGATAAGTTCGTGATAGTGTTCATCGATGATATCTTGATTTATTCAAAAACGAAGGCTGAGCACGAACAACATTTAAGAGCCATTCTGGAGCTGCTAAAGAAAGAACAGCTGTATGCCAAGTTCTCTAAGTGAGAGTTTTGGCTACGAGAAGTACAATTCCTTGGGCACATGGTAAATGGCGATGGAATCCATGTTGATCCCACCAAGATCGAAGCGATCAAGAATTGGGAAACGCCAAAGACGCCAACCGAGATTCGTCAATTCTTAGGTTTGGCTGGTTACTATCGAAGGTTTATTGAGGATTTTTCAAAAATCGCTCAACCATTGACGCTCCTCACTCAGAAGGATAAGAAGTTTGATTGGGGAATCAAACAGGAAGAAGTGTTCCAGATATTGAAAGATAAGCTTTATAATGCGTCGATCTTATCGCTACCGGAAGGTATAGATGATTTTGTGGTATATTGCGACGCCTCACATCAAGGATTGGGTTGTGTGTTGATGCAACGCCAAAAGGTTATTGCTTACGCGTCACTGGGTCGAACAAGAAACACACTTCACATTCCCGAGACAAAGGTTAAGGTCTAATGTCATACCCGGTTCAAAATTTTTTACGATTTACGAAATATTTAACGGAAAAGTGAATAATCCCATACTAAATGGTTATCCAAGATTAACCCGCCCGTAAAACTAACAAGTCATGCACATCCCTCACAATGTTCTCTCCACTCGGTTTATAATTTGGCTATTTTTTATGATGTATTAGCACTTTCAAAAGTAATCACTCAAAACCGATTAGAGCACGTACCCGCATAGGCTTGCAACTCAATCATTCTCCACCACCGAACACAAATACCAAGCACAAGTCAAAAGGGCTTTAAAGGGTTGTAACGGGGCTAGGCTAAGGGTATGGAATAGGATATTTTTAAAGTGGCTAAGGTGATGAAAACTCGATTTTTTTTATTACAAAATAACTATGCTAAACACAACTATCTACAAACATCGACTAGAAGGAAACAATTTTTCGCCTTTTATTCAATCAAATTATAAACACATATTTTTGGTGCTTTTCTCAACAATTTTTTTTTTCTTCTTTTTCACAATTTTTCTGCATTTTTGATTTTTTTTTTTTTGCAAATATAAACCACAACTATACAAACAAATAATCCTAAAATCGAATTTTCATCACACGGGTTAAAAATAAAAGGTTTAACGGTCATAGGTTAAATGGGTTGATCAAACGAAAGGTTTAGGTTCAAAGTTGGCGACTAGGGGATTTATTTGGGTAAGGATAGATAAATGGTGTAAAAGGAAAAGGTTTACCTAATGCCTTAATCATTCTTGTGCATGTATTCGGTCTATGGTCTCAAACGTATCGAAAGTTGCAAGTTCTACAATACGCGACTAATGGTCCACTCAAACAAAGAAACATGTAAATGTAGATCTATGATATAAAAGTGGCTCAAAACCTCACGTATAAGGGTATGACATGTGATATGCATCAAATGCTAGTTCCTTAGGTGAATTAATCCCAAATAACCACCCGCTAAATACCCGTCATGCTAATCGTTTGAACTTGACCATGACAATAGACCAAATGGGTTGTGCCGTCCCTCGTTGACTTAGTTACTTGTGCTTTTTAGATCGCTTCAAACACAGACATTTTTGAAAAATTTTGCAAAATTTTTGAAATTTTTCCCCCACATCCCCACACTTGAGGTAAACATTGTCCTCAATGTGTAGTGTTTAAATAAACGGGTCAAAAATCGAAAACTATTACTAACTCCCCCATCCCCACACTTGAGGTAAAGATTGTCCTCAATGTGTAAGAACTAGAGTTTTAAACGCACAAGGGATGTGACACGGCTAACTTCCCAAAAATTCCACCCCGGAAAATAAAATACAACTTACAATCCACTTATTTGCTAACTAAAAATCAAAGATAAAAAGAAACGTATGCACCTGGTTTTTCGCTAGTTCCTCGTGTGCTCTTCATCTTTTCAACAAAGCGGTCGTCTCACGAACATAATGTACCTACAAATCTTAACCCTTGTGTAGAAGCATGCTTCTCACAACCATTAAAATTTATTAGCTACCTAGTTCTACCACTTTTATGAAAATATTACCAAGTCATAAGTTAATTTACTTTGATTTATATGGAAAAATAATTTACAATAACAACAACCCTAACTCACTTTCGTAGAAATCACGGTTGCATTTAGCTTATGCAACAAGCCCTTTTAAACCACCCGATAGCTCGGGAGGACGAGTAGGTCTCGTGTGTGACACTCTGGGTTTTCCGGTACGTTACATGGATGTTATAATTAACTTTATGAAATTCTATACTATGTGAAATACGTACAAACTCCGTGGATCTTGTGCTATGTGGTTGTTACGTGTTATTTACGTGCTTCGTGACCTTATGCATTATGTGTCTTATATGTTCGTTTTGTGGACTTTCGTGAAACTGCTTATATCTATGTATAGTAATGGAGTCTATGTATACCTTCGGAGCGCATCGTATGACCCTTGCTTAAATTTCGAGGACGAAATTCCTGTAACATTGGGAGAATGTGACAACTCGAATCCTTGATCCTGATCGTCGAGAGACGAGCATTTTATTAATGCTCATATTCACTGTCATTATTATCAATCCTCGGTTGTTATTAAATAACGGTAACGCACGACGAGAGAAACACACACTTTACCGTCATACAATTTAACGGGTTCTTACACGGGCCGAGCCCAACACATCTCCTCTACACATAAACACTCTACATATAAATATTCATGATAAACCCTAGGTCCCCATTTTGTTTTTGGCAGCCGACACACGCACCCCATACTCCTTCCCTTCTCTCGTTCTCGACTGCAATTTCCGGCGACCGGAGCCACGAATTCCGGCGACCGCCTCCTGTCCGATAATCACCCAAGCAACCACAACCCGTTCCCCCACGTTCATCTTCTCAAACACTCACACACTGCCCAAACACCCTACCATCCCCCCCCCCTCTCTCGATCTGTGCACCAGCTGACTATCACCACCGTCATCTGGTGGTGGTACGACGAAGAAGCAGCGAGGACCAAGAGCGACGGCAATGTTTCAGGCGACGGCGGCGATGTGACTCCGACTCACCGGTAAACCTCTCCTCCCTCCTCGTTTCCTTTCATCTCGGTTCGATTTCTGAAATGATGATAAAAACGGAGGCTGATGATGTTCAGCTCAGGCCTGAGCTGATGATAATGGAAGCTCGGGTCATGCTCAGTTCGAGTCTCCGTTCAAGAAAGGAGCAGGGGTCGCGGTCTCGAGTTCTGCTCGGGCCTGGTCGGGTTCAGCCTCGGGTCGCACACCGCAACATGTTCTTAACCCTCCGGTCAGTACGCGATTGCCTTGCATCTTGATGTCTTCTGTTTTATTAAAAAAATACATATGTAATTAGCTGTTTTGCTTAGATCTGCACATCGGTTGGTGATGTTATTTGATTAAGAAGTGATGGTGTGTTTTAGAATGATGGATATTACATGATTATTGTGCATAAAACTTTTGATGTAAACTGTTGTGAATTTGGTCAGTCCTTGGCTATTGTTGTGGTGCCTGAAAGTGTATACTTGCTACTAGTTGCTTGATTTGGATATGGGGATTGTTTGATGTTAGTAGTTAACTGTGTAGTGTTAGGGGATGTGGTTATGAATAAGTGATCAAAGATTTTGTTATCTGAGATTTGTTTTAGTAATTATCTTGCATCTATAGTTGTTTTGATTTCAAAATGAAAATGGTCACGAGACCGAGTCAGGTCCGTCTGAAGTTGTGTGTGTGTGTGCGCCTTGTATTTCTTGTAATTTTTGAGTCATGAAAGGAATGTGTATAAATATTAATGACTAACTATTCAAAAGAGGATGTGATGTTGCTGATTTGTATGTTCTCTTCATGATGAACTGTTTAAATGATGTCAAAATATTTGAAATATGTCGGTTTGATCTAATTTGATGATGGTACGACATGATAAAACATGTTAAGGAATTTTGGTTGGTTCGTACAAATGGATAAGGTTCTAGAAAGATTCCCACAGTGGTTGCGAGTCGAGATCAAGTGGTTTTGACTCGAGACCACTCAATGACCACTCGAAACCAGACAAACAACATGGGACTCGAGACCTGACTCGAGACCTCTATGGTTGCGACTCAAATGTTCACAACTCGAAGCCAGCTAATTTCGACTTAGTCTGGTGGTTGCGACTCGAGACCTCATAGTCTCGAGTCGAGACTATCCGGTTTCGACTGGGTTGCTTGGCTTCGTAATTGGGCCACACTATGTGATAACCTGTTTCGGACTTTGTGTTATTTTCCACTGCTTAACTGGACTTTGTGTTGCTACTATTTAACTGCTCATATGTTAGGACAGGTCCAATAACGTATTTGCCAATATGTCATACGTGCTATGTGTTAGATACGTGTAGTTTGTACGTGACATTTTCCTGCATGAAAACCTAATAAATATTTAATAACCATAATAGGGTTTGGTTGACCAACGTAACACAAGTAAATTGACTACCGAGCAAAGCAAAGGTGAGTTCACTACTTTTTACTTAAAGCATGCATTCCCGGTGGTTGGGAAACGGAACGAAACAACTTTTCCTGGTTTGGAATTGCTTACTATCTCCTTATGAGGGATGCGGTATTTCTATCTCCTTGTGTGGGATACGGGTAACAACATTTTCCCCGGTGAGGGATACAAACTTACTTTTCTTCCCTGGTTACTGGGAACCTTTAGTTAATTACTGTTTATACGGAAATGCAACGAGCAACACTAAACGAAACTCTATCACTCAAGTCCCTACTACATAATACCGATTAGTCGCCGGGGCCAGGCGAACGGGTTATTAGTTGATAGCGCTATTTAGGTCTTACCAACCTCACACCGTGCCATGGTATGGGATCGGTCGTGAACTAATGTACTCAGGCATCCGTCAATGATGATAGAACATTGACATCGGGGCATCCTGCGGAAACGCAAACGGTTACCTAGTGTTCGGTATTGGAAAAACAGTTTAGTCGCTTACTTATGGGGTAGCTCCCCATGGCATGTATAAACGGGTAAATTAACTGGTTAAAACAAGTTTTTGGAATTAAAACTGGAAAACTGAAACACGTGAACTCGCCAACGTTATGTTGACACTCTACTGCATGCTTTGCAGGTTGCTCGATACAGCTCTGGACGGACGTTGCAATCGGATGGAGTGCGTGGTTCGTAAGTAACATGTTAATAAACTTGTGGTTTCAATTATGATAAGCTTTCTTCCCCTTTCCGCTGTGAACTTAAACTCTGTTTTGAAAAATTTAAATTAGGTCACTAATTATGCTAATGTTTATAACCATAACTAATCCGTTCAAGATAATTAGTGGCTAAGATCCTGGTCGTCACACGCCTCGCGGTAATACTCCGCGTGTGGATTTTGAGGGTGTGACAGATTGGTATCAGAGCCATTGGTTATAGCGAACTAGGTTTTAAATATAAAATATTTTGGTTTGGGAAATAAAAATGTTTTATAAGAAAACCAGACTATAACCGTTCTTTAATGGAAACCACAACTACACCACACTCCGGATTGCAAGGTTCGTCAACCTCAGATGCTCACCTGGTAATGGTAGGCTAACGACATTTACTTGTGCATAACTTATGAATGTGAACACACATGTGTGTACGTGTGTAATTAGCATATATGTGCGTTTATTCAATATTTAACACAGTGAATCATACAAAGGCTAGGCTAGCGTGTTACGTATTAAACAGGAGCAAGTCCTCCAAAAACCCGATTCGAAACCACGATACACTTTGGGCAAGGAACAGGTTATTCCAAGCCCTCGTCCATGTACTTCCTAATATCATACCTGGATTGGGACGAAACGACGCGGTGAACGGTTACTCGATATACTTGCTTAGGAGAGGCCTGCTACGAAACACATAGAGAAGTTACCAGAACGAATCGACAAAGGGGAGCCACCTCTACATCATGGGATGTTAGAACGGAAAACAGCGTCATTCGCATCCTTTTTACTTGCGTATTTCTTTTCCCGCCTTAAGTAGTGGGACTTGTCCTCTCACCCCCGACTGATCACCTGGACTCTTGAAATGTGCTAGTAAGTCTACACCTTTCGAGTTTATGTTTGCACGTCTCCAACACGTAAAACCTGGGTGGTGTGTGCTTCTCATTGTGGTACCAGCAATTGTATCCCCTTTCCATCGACCGCGAAGTTATTTCCTCCTAAATTCCTCGTTACATGGTTGATCCTTACTCAAGTTGAACTTTATACCTTAACACGCCCCAAAACCCAGCAAAAAGATATCTTCCTTACAAATCGGCGTATTTAAAGGCGTGGCAAGACGACGATACGAGCCAGTCAACCCCCCCCCCCCCCCCCCCCCCGGCGATCACGGTGATCTGAATGCTTACCTTATCCTCCAATTTCCAGAACCGTATTCTTTGACGACTTTTCTGATTCAGTGAATTCTTTCACTAGCTTTCGTATGAACCCGCGTCTATTGCTCAGATGGTATCCCCGCTTCTATCGTTTCTCTATCACAACATCTACGTTTATTCGTATAGAAACCTTGACCAGATCTCTCCTCAGTTGGTGAATCCAACAATCTCGACCTTTAGTCAACAAACTTTTACCTTTGAAATTCAGCAACGTGTTAATTCAATCGTACTTTCTCAAAAACCCGTTTTTGCAATTTCACATCGGAACCCCCCTCGACGACACAAGCGCTACTTCAAACTCATTCGCGCGACTTAGAACAATTCACTCAAACTTGGTTTCTTACCGATTTGAAGAATTACCTCTGCCATATGTCTCAGTAGACCCTGAAAACTACAGACCCTCACGGCGACCATCCCTCTCTAGCTACTCTATCTTGCGTTAACCGCATCGACGTAGCACCCCTTATCGGCAAGCGAAGTTCTTTGTTCTAAACGCCCGCAACTTGTGTACGACCAGCTACCTCATAGACGTCAGATAACCCCTATTGCCGATCCCAAAGCCTTCATGTTTTGTCTCAAGTTGAACGCAACAGTTATGACTACCCTTCTTGCATTATCTCGCTACTCGTGATTATGATTCACGGATTCTATGATCCTTATCCTACCCTACTCTGCACAATTCTACGTTTGGACGAATTACTTTCTATGAACGTCACTCAACGAGCCAAGTATACCCCGGAGGTAAAAGGTGTTGCAAGCACTATTTCTCGAACCCGATACGATCAACCCCTAGTTACGACACTCGAATTTATTCCCTCCTGTCAAAAATTCGACACTTGATTCTTTCAAAGACGTCCGAACCTATTCCGAAAACCAGTGGGAACCAGAACGACTCCCACGCTCTTCCCTGGTACTTTTACGACGTAAACCGCCTTATTAAGTTTTCAACACGCGACTTTGGGCATTTCTCGATCAATAATCCACAACTCCAGCAATTGAAAGATGTTCTATGAGGTGCTTCTATCTTACCTTATCCTATCCAAGGCATTGGTGAAATGTCTGCTAGTAACGTCGCGCAACCAAAGAAACCGATAAGTTTTCGAACCTACAACCACCTACTTAATAGAAGTAGCTGTGGGGGCATGGAGTGCCAACTTCTATCACTTTTGATTGAAACCTACGTTCTGTACCCGATTCGTCTCAGACTGAATACAAAAACCTTTGGCTTACAGTTAGACATGAGCACCGTGTATCGCCCACAAACTGGTGGTCGGGCCGAACGCCCCATCCAAACATTCAAAGGCATGTTGAGAACATGTGTATTGACCTTAGATACGAGTGACACCTCCTTTATGTAGAAATCTCTTCTAACAACTGCTACCGCACTAGCATTCAGGCAACACAATTTGAGGCATTGCACGAACGTAGATGCCGGTCACCCCTATGTTGGGCGGAAGCCAAACTTCCGGCCCAAAACTTGCACTTGACACAACGGGTAGGATTGCCCAGGACAGACAACGCATGGCGGCAGCTCAAAACCGTCAGAAAGGCTACGCGGATAAGCGTAGGAAACCTCTAGGATTCCTAGTCGGAGACTGGGTTCTACTTAAAGTTTCACCCTGGAAGGGTGTGGTATGTTTTGACTAACTAAACGAACTTAATCCGCAATATGTTGGACCATTCGAAATTACCGGGAGGATCGGTAAGGTAGCTTTACAGACTGAACCTGCCTGAAGAGCTGAGTGCAGTACACAACGTCTTTCACGTGCATAATCTGCAGAAGTGCCTGTCAGACGAAACATTAGTTGTTCTTTTTGTAGAAACTTGTGATCAGCAACAAACTACGCTTCGCTAAGGAACCGGTTGAGATCAAGGATCAAGGAATCAACACCCTCGAGCGTAGTGTAACCAACAGACCGAGTTCGTTGGAACTCACGCGGTGGCCCAGAGTTTACCTGGGAACGGGAAAACCAGATGATGCGCATGTATCCCCAGTTGTTTGCAAACGTTACTTCCAGCACTGAGGCTACAGCTGAATTTTGGGAAGAAAATTCAAACCAACAGGGGGTGATGTGACACCCCACGAAAACGTTTAAACACACTAGCTTGTCAGTGGCTGCGCGCTAAATTTCGGGACGAAATTTCTGAAACTTGGGGATAATGTGACACTCTGGGTTTTCCGGTACGTTACATGGATGTTATAATTAACTTTATGAAATTCTATACTATGTGAAATACGTACAAACTCCGTGGATCTTGTGCTATGTGGTTGTTACGTGTTATTTACGTGCTTCGTGACCTTATGCATTATGTGTCTTATATGTTCGTTTTGTGGACTTTCGTGAAACTGCTTATATCTATGTATAGTAATGGAGTCTATGTATACCTTCGGAGCGCATCGTATGACCCTTGCTTAAATTTCGAGGACGAAATTCCTGTAACATTGGGAGAATGTGACAACTCGAATCCTTGATCCTGATCGTCGAGAGACGAGCATTTTATTAATGCTCATATTCACTGTCATTATTATCAATCCTCGGTTGTTATTAAATAACGGTAACGCACGACGAGAGAAACACACACTTTACCGTCATACAATTTAACGGGTTCTTACACGGGCCGAGCCCAACACATCTCCTCTACACATAAACACTCTACATATAAATATTCATGATAAACCCTAGGTCCCCATTTTGTTTTTGGCAGCCGACACACGCACCCCATACTCCTTCCCTTCTCTCGTTCTCGACTGCAATTTCCGGCGACCGGAGCCACGAATTCCGGCGACCGCCTCCTGTCCGATAATCACCCAAGCAACCACAACCCGTTCCCCCACGTTCATCTTCTCAAACACTCACACACTGCCCAAACACCCTACCATCCCCCCCCCCTCTCTCGATCTGTGCACCAGCTGACTATCACCACCGTCATCTGGTGGTGGTACGACGAAGAAGCAGCGAGGACCAAGAGCGACGACAATGTTTCAGGCGACGGCGGCGATGTGACTCCGACTCACCGGTAAACCTCTCCTCCCTCCTCGTTTCCTTTCATCTCGGTTCGATTTCTGAAATGATGATAAAAACGGAGGCTGATGATGTTCAGCTTAGGCCTGAGCTGATGATAATGGAAGCTCGGGTCATGCTCAGTTCGAGTCTCCGTTCAAGAAAGGAGCAGGGGTCGCGGTCTCGAGTTCTGCTCAGGCCTGGTCGGGTTCAGCCTCGGGTCGCACACCGCAACATGTTCTTAACCCTCCGGTCAGTACGCGATTGCCTTGCATCTTGATGTCTTCTGTTTTATTAAAAAAATACATATGTAATTAGCTGTTTTGCTTAGATCTGCACATCGGTTGGTGATGTTATTTGATTAAGAAGTGATGGTGTGTTTTAGAATGATGGATATTACATGATTATTGTGCATAAAACTTTTGATGTAAACTGTTGTGAATTTGGTCAGTCCTTGGCTATTGTTGTGGTGCCTGAAAGTATATACTTGCTACTAGTTGCTTGATTTGGATATGGGGATTGTTTGATGTTAGTAGTTAACTGTGTAGTGTTAGGGGATGTGGTTATGAATAAGTGATCAAAGATTTTGTTATCTGAGATTTGTTTTAGTAATTATCTTGCATCTATAGTTGTTTTGATTTCAAAATGAAAATGGTCACGAGACCGAGTCAGGTCCGTCTGAAGTTGTGTGTGTGTGTGCGCCTTGTATTTCTTGTAATTTTTGAGTCATGAAAGGAATGTGTATAAATATTAATGACTAACTATTCAAAAGAGGATGTGATGTTGCTGATTTGTATGTTCTCTTCATGATGAACTGTTTAAATGATGTCAAAATATTTGAAATATGTCGGTTTGATCTAATTTGATGATGGTACGACATGATAAAACATGTTAAGGAATTTTGGTTGGTTCGTACAAATGGATAAGGTTCTAGAAAGATTCCCACAGTGGTTGCGAGTCGAGATCAAGTGGTTTTGACTCGAGACCACTCAATGACCACTCGAAACCAGACAAACAACATGGGACTCGAGACCTGACTCGAGACCTCTATGGTTGCGACTCAAATGTTCACAACTCGAAGCCAGCTAATTTCGACTTAGTCTGGTGGTTGCGACTCGAGACCTCATAGTCTCGAGTCGAGACTATCCGGTTTCGACTGGGTTGCTTGGCTTCGTAATTGGGCCACACTATGTGATAACCTGTTTCGGACTGTGTGTTATTTTCCACTGCTTAACTGGACTTTGTGTTGCTACTATTTAACTGCTCATATGTTAGGACAGGTCCAATAACGTATTTGCCAATATGTCATACGTGCTATGTGTTAGATACGTGTAGTTTGTACGTGACATTTTCCTGCATGAAAACCTAATAAATATTTAATAACCATAATAGGGTTTGGTTGACCAACGTAACACAAGTAAATTGACTACCGAGCAAAGCAAAGGTGAGTTCACTACTTTTTACTTAAAGCATGCATTCCCGGTGGTTGGGAAACGGAACGAAACAACTTTTCCTGGTTTGGAATTGCTTACTATCTCCTTATGAGGGATGCGGTATTTCTATCTCCTTGTGTGGGATACGGGTAACAACATTTTCCCCGGTGAGGGATACAAACTTACTTTTCTTCCCTGGTTACTGGGAACCTTTAGTTAATTACTGTTTATACGGAAATGCAACGAGCAACACTAAACGAAACTCTATCACTCAAGTCCCTACTACATAATACCGATTAGTCGCCGGGGCCAGGAGAACGGGTTATTAGTTGATAGCGCTATTTAGGTCTTACCAACCTCACACCGTGCCATGGTATGGGATCGGTCGTGAACTAATGTACTCAGGCATCCGTCAATGATGATAGAACATTGACATCGGGGCATCCTGCGGAAACGCAAACGGTTACCTAGTGTTCGGTATTGGAAAAACAGTTTAGTCGCTTACTTATGGGGTAGCTCCCCATGGCATGTATAAACGGGTAAATTAACTGGTTAAAACAAGTTTTTGGAATTAAAACTGGAAAACTGAAACACGTGAACTCGCCAACGTTATGTTGACACTCTACTGCATGCTTTGCAGGTTGCTCGATACAGCTCTGGACGGACGTTGCAATCGGATGGAGTGCGTGGTTCGTAAGTAACATGTTAATAAACTTGTGGTTTCAATTATGATAAGCTTTCTTCCCCTTTCCGCTGTGAACTTAAACTCTGTTTTGAAAAATTTAAATTAGGTCACTAATTATGCTAATGTTTATAACCATAACTAATCCGTTCAAGATAATTAGTGGCTAAGATCCTGGTCGTCACACGCCTCGCGGTAATACTCCGCGTGTGGATTTTGAGGGTGTGACATCGTGAGGGTTATATAGGGAACACACCCACAACGTTCATTTAACTAAGAAAATAAAATAAAACGAAAATAATACAAACTCTACAACAATCATACCTGATTTACCTCTCATGGTGGTCGAAGTGCACATTTGCCTACCGAGTTTCCAACATACGCTCGGTAGTTGGCATGCCGAATCCATACTCTTTTTATTATATTCGGCATACGCATGTACAACTTCGGGGTCGTTTCTTAACAATATGGCTAATGTCTTGCAATGCCACCCTTCGAATCCTTATGCACAAACCCGCATCCCCAACTTTGTTGGTTGGAGTGATAAGTTTGGAAGAAGGATGAATATGAACGTGAGCTTCCTTCGAATCCGATTCGTCTTGCGGTGTCACGTCTTCCGGTCGGTTCAAACATTCAATTACTTGCTCCGGAAGTTCCATAACCTCTTCCACCACATCACCATCAACCATGGTACCATTAGCCAAAACCTCTTGGTCTCGCCTAAGTTGTGCTATCTCCTCAGTTAATTGACCAACCTGAATAACCAAAGCCTCAAATGATTTGTCTCTCAGCTCGTCTTTCTTTTTCATTTCTATCATCATATCCATAATCATATCGAGTTTAGAGTTTAACGAATCTTGAGGCTCCTCGTATATCGGCTGAGGGGAGTCATGATAATAGTCATCATACTCCTCCTGGTAACTCGGGAAGTGTGGCAATTCGGGTTCATAGTAGTATTCTTGATAATGTGGTGGTGGTGGATTATCATATGGATAATATGAGGATGGATCACTGAAATCTTCATAATCCGCCCTCCTATACTCATATAATCTGCTGAGGTAGTCTTCCCGATCCTTGTTGGCTTGAACTTTTGCGTGGAAAACAGAGCAATCTTCTAAATAATGCTCTTCGCTTCCGCAACACTCACACGGATCATCATCTACCCAATTCATATTGAAAGATGGTACCTGCAAAACATGTACCTGCACAAACAAGCTCGACCACCCGAAGTAAAATCACAAATATACAAAAAAAAGGAAAGAAAATAAACTAAACTAAAATCGAACAAGCAATGAAATACTAAGCGCACTAGCTCCCCGGCAACGGCGCCATTTTGACGTGACCGTGTCGTCCCGATCAGTCAAAAACCCAATTAAACCTAGGTAGCTAGGGTAAGTCGGGTATCGTATCCACGAAGAGCATGTGGTCAGTATCGCACGACCCGTTCGATTAATTAGACTATTTACAAAAAATATACAATGTGATTATGAAGTTTGCTAATATTTTTTTTTATAAATATATTTGGTTGGAAAAATGAATCAGAGTGAACCGATATTTGGTTTTTATCTAAAACACTTGTGATTAACTAAAATTGCAAACTAAATTACTAAATGATTAAAACAAGAAATTAGGGACAAGGTTCACACCCGGTTCGATAATTGCAAGACCTAGGGTTTCTACAAGTTTTTAGATTCAACTCAATTGTATACGATTAGCGGATTTAGTGTACCGTGACTTAGGTGCCAATAACTATCAACGTTTCAAAGAACGGACAAGAATACAGTTTCTACTCGACACAAGTAAATCCTAACCAAGACAATGCATAACTACACATAACCATTTCGTAAAGTCATAACTTTTAACATCGTTCGACAATTTACGAATACGAAACAAATGTAAACTATTGTCAAAGGTTTCAAAAATCAATACAAACTGTCACAAAGTCAAATCAAAATACAAATGTATGAACCCTAGAAATCTTACAAAAATCTACACCAGGGTGACACCGAAGAGGCTAGCCATTCATCGCGTTCAAAGTCGTCAACACAAAAATACTGTTTTCTCTTTTTTGGTCTGCGTGCAAAACAGCCAAGGGCTGTTTTCCTTGATGCGACCTCCTCCCCGAACTCGTAACCATCCAAAATGTCTCTCCCCCCTCTTAATGATTTTTAATAACCAAAGATATATTGTGGCTGCCTCCCATCGATCCAACATGAAGCCCACCAAAATTAAATTAATGTTGCTTCCAATTCTTTTGTGATAATGGAGGCCCACCACCCATGTCGATGATGATGATGTTGGGTCATGAGTTTGACTATGAGAGCCCAAAAATTAATAACATATGGCTGCTAATTTTCGTAGATCAAGAAGTGATATTATTTTCTAATTATGAGATCCCCTCATTGTCTGCGCATGTGTGTGAGAGTATATATGAATGATAAATTTTGATGGGACATGGTAATAAACAACTTCACGTGATGGATGAATATCATGCGATTCCTCCAAAAATTCGATGATGATTTGAGAGCTCCAACTTTGAACTTTGCAGCCTTTACTCTTTGACTTAATTATTTCATGTCTCTTGTATTTCCAAATTTTCTGACCCGAACAATTTCCGTTTAATCTAATCTCCTTAATAATCACCCGCGATTGTTCCGCTCTATCACTAAACACTCTAACATCATCAAATTACGTGTTTTACCTGCAAAGAATATAAACACTCGCAGTAAACATATTCCAAGCACATAATCACATAAAACGGTTTAAATCACGTAAGATAAACACTTTAGCACCCATGTTTCACACTCTCCATCAGTCACGCCAGCTGAAATTGCACGAAAAGAACTATAATACACATGACTTGGAACTAGGCGCAGTGGTTTTTGCTCTAAAGATCTGGAGACACTACCTTTATGGTACGAAGTGTACAATCTTTACAGATCACAAGAGCCTACAGCACATATTCAACCAGAAGGAGCTGAATATGAGACAAAGACGATGGGTAGAGTTGCTGAATGATTACGACTGCGAGATTAAGTATCACCCAGGGAAGGAGAATGTGGTCGCCGATGCCCTAAGTCGAAAAGAAAGGATCAAGCCCATAAGGGTTAGGGCTTTGGAGATGATTATCCAAACCGATCTTTCTTTGCGCATTTGTGCCGCGCAAAAAGAAGCTCTCAAGGAGGGAAACCTTGAAGAAGAATATCTCCGTGGGATGGAGAAGCTATTGGTACCAAACAAGGAAGGAACGTTATGTTTTGAGAAAAGGATTTGGGTTCCTTTGTTTGGAGGTTTAAGGAAGGTTATTTTCGATGAAGCTCACAAGTCGCGGTACTCTATCCACCCTGGAGTGGATAAGATGTACTAGGACCTTAAAGATTATTATTGGTGGCCTAGGATGAAAGGCGATGTTGCTGTTTATGTGAGCAAATGTTTAACATGCACTAAGGTTAAAGCGGAATACCAGAAGCCTTCAGGGCTTCTGCAACAACCTGAAATTCCCAAGTGGAAGTGGGAACAAATCTCCATGGATTTCATTACAAAGTTGCCAAGAACGCCAAAAGGCCATGACACTATTTGGGTAATAGTGGATCGATTAACGAAGTCAGCGCACTTCTTACCTATCAGAGAGAAGGATAATACGAGCAAGTTGGCCGAAATTTACATAAGAGAGATTGTTACATGCCATGGAGTACCTCTCTCAATCATCTCTGATAGAGACGGAAGGTTCGTATCAAGGATTTGGCAATCCTTCCAAGAAGCTTTTGGCTCGCAATTGAATATGAGCATCGCGTTTCAACCGCAGACCGATGGTCAAAGCGAACGGACGATACAGACTTTGGAAGACATGCTGAGAGCGTGTGTTATGGATTTGGGCGGTAGCTGGGATAAGCATTTGCCTTTGGTCGAATTTTCATACAACAACAGCTACCACACCAGTATTGGGGCCGCGCCATTTGAAGCTTTATATGGACGCAAGTGCAGGTCACCGCTTTGTTGGTCTGACGCAGGTGACAGACAGTTGGTTGGTCCTGATGTGGTCCAGGAAACCACAGAGAAGATTGCACAAATCCGAGATCACATCAGTGCGGCTCGTGACCGTCAGAAAGCCTACGCGGATCGAAAAAGGAAACCTCTAGAGTTTGAGGTAGGTGATATGGTTTTGTTGAAGGTATCACCCTGGAAGGGTGTGGCACGCTTCGGGAAGCGTGGGAAGTTGAATCCGCGGTACATTGGTCCGTTCAGAATTCTGGAAAGAATTGGACTCGTAGCATACAAGCTGGACTTACCCGCTGAACTGAATGTAGTTCACGATACATTTCATGTATCTAACTTGAGGAAGAGTCCGACGCAAGATACCGTTGTCATTCCTACCGACGAAATTCATGTTGACGACACGCTCCACTTCGTTGAAGAACCCGTTGAGGTTATGGATTGGAAAGTGAACAAGACCCGCCGGAGTAGTGTCAAGCTCGTCAAAGTTCGTTGGAATGCCAGACATGGTCCTGAATACACCTGGGAGCATGAGGACCGGATGAAAGAGAAATACCCCCACTTATTTCCCAAGAACCCTGCGACTAGAAGCAGAACTTAAAATTTCGGGACGAAATTTTTCTAACGGGGGGAGAATGTGACAACCCTCACTAAACCAGGTATCCGTACGACTTAATTAATAATTAATTACTGCTTAATTACTGTGCTTACCTGAAATTATGGATGAACTGCTACTTGAATGTTGATACATGTACATACTTGCATCATACTCTACTTACTGTCACTACATTATTTACATGCTGAACCTTAGTGACAAACATGATGCACAAAAGCACAGTAGCACTATAAACGGATAACCAATTGAACATGCTGATAAAGCCAGCATCAGGCAGACACTGCCTCTAAGGCCTGTATGAGCCAGAAATAGTTACTACACCAATAGTGGGTGTGAAGATACAAGGATTGTAGAACTGCGTCTCTAGGAATAAGTTACAATGACTGGATGTGCCTAAAACGTACACTAAGCACAAAACTCAGCACTTTAATAAACAATTCAGCTTTTAGCTAACTAATAAAGTGCCAAAACATGAGAAAAATATTACTAGAAACTTTCCAAAGTGTCGGGAATAAGTTGTGTCACTAAAAATGGTATTAACGACACTTTAAAGCTTTGTTTAACGCTTTAACGGATTACTATCCAACCGGACAACCGGACTATTGTCACACCCTGTCTTTTGCGGAAGCGTATGATGTGTGACTAGCTTGTTATCATTGCATTCGATCATAATAAACAACTACATGATTTAAAACGATGTTCATCCATTCGGAAAATTTTGAGGATCACAAACACTTGTCATTTAAGTTTTAAAACACAACCTTCATCTAGGTTACAATTCAACAAAAGTGGATGACATCTAAACTTGTAGTCTACTTCTAGTTACAACACTTGCGCCCAAGATCCATCCTGTCACCTGAAATACATGTAATTTTGGAAAACATCAACATAAAGTTGAGCGAGTTCATGCGTTTTGCATACCGAGTATGAAAACATGGTATGTATCTTGTATAAATAAAGTATTCTTGCAAAAATCAAGTTTTCTTGTGTACACCACGTACTAATTGAATGTTTGTACAAAGACATTTCGGCATGTGAGGACATATGGAGCATTAGTGTTGGCTCCTTTAAGGCATGTGAGGACTTATGGAGCATTAGTGTTGGCTCCTTTAACTATGTCGATTACCCTCGACTGTGTCGATTAACCTCGACTGTGTCAATTTCCCTTGACTGTGTCGATTACCCTCGACTGTGTCGATTTACCTCGACTGTGTCGATTTACCTCGACTGGGACACCGAAGCACTCAAGAGGTCACATAAGGACCATGAGTGGGGCTCGGCCGTACCCGTTAGATCTAACCCTCGTCCCTAATTACTGAATGTTTTTAATGGCTTGGTACTAGTTTTCACCAAGACTTTATGGCATTTTTAGTATTAAGTCTATGCTCACATGATCTAGTAATTTCTAGGCATTTCTTAAAGCACATCATACTTGGTTCTCGTTCTCACCAAGTGTGCTTCTCGTATTTTTGTATTCTCGATTCGTATTGCACTCGGTACTCGTTCTCACCAAGAGTGCTTCTTGTATTTTTACTACTTGTAAAAAAAATTATAATATTTGTAACATGTATTTCACCCCCGAGAGTTATAAAACCAAAAACAGTTAAAGAAAAGGGGGAGCATGAACTCACAACTTTGCGTTCCTGCGTCGTAAACTTCACCGGAGTTGCTTATCTAGCGTCGTGACCTAAACGCGTTTTATTAACGTTAGTCACTAGACTTGTATCGCACAAGTGCAAGTCACTATCTTTTGTATTTGTGTTCTTGTGTTAAAATATTTATATTTTTAACTATTTGTCTTATATCATTTTCTCAAAAATAAATATATGTATCTTGTATTTTGCACCCGAATTATGTATTTTGTCCAAGTAATATATTTTCATAAATATATCCTCTTGTATGTGTCTAAGCATGTTGTATGTGTATTTTCATGTTTATACTCCTCATGAGTATTTAGTGTATCTTTACGTCTCAATACGCTAGCACGTATAACACATACTATATTCACTTAGCACAAAAGTTGGTGATAAAATAATATATATTTTTCTCTCAAAAATATACATATTTATATCCACTTTTATTTTTGAAGAAATCCTCATTTCTTATCACCAAAAATTAGGGAAACCTTGGTAATACCTTTAAATACATTTTTAGGGAATAAGTTCTTCAAAAACTTATATTTTTCTAAGTGTCAAAATTTATAAAAATTTTGACAGAGTTTCCCCTAAAAATGGAGGTTTCCCATGTTTTCAAAACATGTGTTTATTTTCTTTTAAATCGTCAACAATCATCAACAACAATTATCAACAATAATCATCAACAACAATTATCAACAATAATCATCAACAACAATCACTAATTTTCCCCATTTCATGAACTTGCATATTTACAAAAATGTGTAGTAATTTACTAGCACATTTAGTAAGTCTTGTTATCTTTAAAAATAAGTTTAATTTCTTAAAAAAAAAAAACTTTATTTTTAAAGAATATGAAGTTCCACAACTTCTAGTCGGTTTTTACGAAAATTATTTCTTTGTTAAAACTTTTGTTACACTAGTGTTCGCACACTTGTTTGATCACAAAAAATCACTTTTGTTTATGTAAGATCCGGATTAGAACATGTGATTTCTTTTGACGCTTGGTCTTTTGAAAATACCACTTGTGGACACATAGATCGGCTAGTTTTAGACACTATTTCATAAGTAAAAATACTTTTACACAAGTTCATGTTTCTTGTGTGGTAGAGTTTCACCTTTTAACCCTTGCACCATTTCAAACAAGCTTATGTCAAGATCCATGATCTTAACCAAACAGGGTTAAATGATGATCCGAGCTACCACAACGTAGATCGGGCCTAAATAATCACAAATTTCAATTACTACAACATTTACACAACTAGTGAGCTTTTAACCATCATTTTTCATGTTTTTAGTAGACTTTAATGCACCATTTTGTAAGATTTCGAGTTTTAATCATTACACATCACATTAATCACTTCAAAATAGCTCAAGAATGTGTTTTAAGCAACATACCACTAGCTCGAGGCTAGGGAAGTATCTAGACGCGAATGTGGTGGATAAAAGCTAGAGAAAGAGGTCCTTCGAGCTCCGAGTGCACCAAGCTTTCTTATGCGTGACACTTGACACTTGTATGATGTTGGAATGTGAAGAACAAAATCGAAAAATATGATGGATGATCAAGGGGTGTTCGGCCGAAAGTTTTTGAGGGAGAGGAGAGAGTAGTTTTGTGGTGTTGGGTGGTGAATTGTTTAGTGTGCCATCTCAAGGTATTTATAGACATTCCATATGGCATATTCCTGGCATATTCCTGGAATATTCCTAGCATATTCCTGGCATATTCCTAGCATATTCCTGGCATATTCCTGGAATATTCCTAGCATATTCCTGGCATATTCCTGGCATATTCCTGGAATATTCCTAGCATATTCCTAGCATATTCTTTGGAATATTCCTAGCATATTCTTTGGAATATTCCTAGCATATTCCTAGCATATTCCTGGAATATTCTTAGCATATTCCTAGCATATTCTTGGAATATTCCTAGCATATTCCTAGCATATTCCTAGAATATTCTTAGCATATTCCTAGCATATTCCTGGAATATTCCTAGGTTTTCTGCGTTGTCTGCGTTTTGCAGTGTAAGCACTGTGTCGCGTAGGAACACACGGTACGTGCTTAAACTTGAAAAAATAACGTTTTTAAGCGTTTTAATTTATTTTTCAACACGAACCTGATTAAAATAAAATTTTAATCATAACAGAATATTTGTGGGATTAAATATTATCCGGGCGGCCATCAACGTTCGTTTCGCAGTTTTGTCGCAATTTGTTCTGCTCTTAAAGTGTGTTTCGGGTGCTTTTTAGTGCTTATTTTTGCTTTCATATAGCATATATATTAAACCCTTGTATGTACTCTTGGGTTTTAATGTATTCTTGTTATTGGACCTACACCTAGGCTCCAATTTTATTGTCTGACTGCTTTCTGCAGTTCCGTTGACACAGTGTGTCTTACCGGTGAGTTTACTAATATTTTTGACGCAACGCTCTCGTTTTTGCATAAAGCAATATTTTGTAGTATAAAACGTACATGAATTCACTTGTATGGAATTCAGAAACTTATTTCTCTTGTAAACTAGATCATGTATGTTCATTAAGGCACAGATCACTGTTCATTTAGTGTACGGAATGTACGGAAAAGTGACGGTTGTCACAGTCTCCCCCCGTTAAAAGAATTTCGTCCCGAAATTCAAGCGATGCCATCGGTCGTAGGGGAGTTGTGAAACCAATATGGTCACTTATATTTGAAACACGTCTTTGTGTTCTCATGTCATGTATTTTATCATGCTCAAGTAAATCAATCATGTCTTTTCTGCATTTTGTGGACTCTTGGTCCGACACCTCAACAGGTTGTATTGTATATCATTGACGTGAATCTTATTTGTGGGAACTATGAATGTTCCTTGCGTCAGACTCCTCTAAAGACTAGACACATGAATGTGTCGCGATCACTACTGATCTTTTTCTGGAAGCTTCATCTTGTGAACAATGGTTCTGATCCCTACACCGGGGATTCAATCTTTTCGTTTTCCAATTCACACTACGCCCTTTCTAGGCGCGGCTCTCAATTTAGTCGTGCTTCTTGTCTCAAATTCTTACGATTTCTGCCTCTCATCGGCGTAATCTTTCTGTGTTCTGCGGGCTGTCTTGATATAATCGCATATATGAATGACCTTGCCTCTAGATTTTTCCTGGACCATCTCGGCCAGTTGATCCATTATTCCCGGTCTCCGTTCAACACAACGGGAATTGACTCATTACGTTCCATCTAAAGCTTTACACAAAGCGGTTTAGACGGCGGCGTGATAAATACTGTTGTAGGAAGACTCTACTAAGGGTAAGTGAGTGTTCCAACTTTTTATCAAAGTTTATCACACAAGCACGCATCTTGTTCATACAGTCTGCATCGTTCAACAGCTCAGTTCATATTCGAGTTCTTACGATCATCGGTGTGCTGCAATCCCTTGCGATCAGTAAAGATCGTGCAACGTTTTCTTTCAGGTAATAACGCCCAGTTTGCTGCGCGCAATGACTGTACCTATCTCAAGGGTTCTTCTCATGATTCCTTAATCAATGTGCCACGTATGTAATGTCGTGGTCTTGTTGCATCGGCGTACAATCGAGACTTTGTCGAGAGGCGTCACATAATTGCAACTCTAGCTCCTTAGCTCTTGGTTGCAGGGTTGGCATGAATCTCGTTCTTATCCATCATGGATCTGAAAGTTCTCACTTCGCGAATTCGAAATCCGCTTTTCGTCATCATAGAGCTTAACTGTTCTTTCTCTAAGAGTTGCAAGGTAAATTGCAGTTGTTGCTCACGACCTTCCTTGGTCATTGGCCATATGAGAATGTAGTCAATAAGTATATGGCTTATCTAGGTATGGCTTACACGTTCGATTTCATGAGGTCCATGAATATTGTCGATGCATGTGTTAGGCCAAATGGTACGACAAGGAACTCGTAACTTCCAAAGCGAGTCCTAAAGGTCGTTTCAGGGACACTTCCTTCTGGTATACACAGTCATGGACATCCTGTCCTCAAGTTGATCCTTGGGTGGCAACTAGGATCTTATGATTTTGTCTGTTTATGTTGCCAGTCGTTGGCAAAGGATTCTGATTCTCAATTCTCAGGAATTTACGCAAAATGGAACTGCCAACTTTCTCCTCATATCCCTAACTAAAGGCGTCATGTCCTTAACTTCCTCTGTCTGGTAGCTCTTGCAGTTACGTCCAGAGCTCATGCTTTACGGACGAAGTTAGTCGGTAAGACATTATTCGACACTGGTGCTGCTCTTGGCACGTGGTTTATCCTAAACTTCTCTTGACGCTGCGAAGGGGCATTTCTGGCAAGTCTTTTGAAAAGGCTACTAGAACTTCTTCCATCGCGGGGATGTTCCCAGGTTCTGCAGTCTACTCAGAGGCATTTCTATGCCTCTTCGACCAATGAAGGATGTCGTAGATCTGCCGCCTTATGGGGTCTAGCATCCTTGCGCCTATTACAGTAAAGTTGGGTTTTATCATTCGCACGAGGGATGCGTCTGATTTTCTCGTATTGACGACTTCAGCTGCATACTTGGATTTCCGATCCATGCTGATTATTATGACCTCACGAGTCAATGGTAACAGAAGGTTACGGCCCTCTGAGTGCCTAATCACGATCCTTAATCGCTTCGACTGTTTAAGCTATCCTTCTATATGCCCATTTCTAAAGAATACGGGACGTCTATCTTACTTGAGACTAGGCCAAGAAGTTTCTTAAGTTCTAAGCATGCAAGGTTAAGGTTGATGCCAGTATTAGAAATAGATGCATAAGGGTGGTTAATAGGGAACGTACCCGTAACCGCATCTGGATCCTAGCGTGGTTCACGAGTTTCGATCGTGAAAACCATTCCTTGCTTGTTTCTTCTTTGGGCAATCTTTCCTAAAGTGCCCTGCTTCACCACATTTGTAGCAACCGGGTATTCTCTTATTTCTTCCATCTGGGTCCTTCGCCCAACAGGCGTCCCTGTTGTGCCCTTCTTTTCCACACTTTCCACACCTAGGCTTCAGACATCGACCTTTATGGTGAAAAGTGCATTTTCTGCACCTCGGCTTAGTCCCCGAGTAAACATTACCACCTGCCCTATTAATGGCTCCATCAGTGCTCCTGCCATGTGGCGAATTCACTTTCTTTCTTTTGTTTGCTTTAGAGCTTCCATAGTTGAGTTGGGTGCTCATCTTTAGGTTTGAGGACTTCCTCTTCTTGTTGCTTGACGACTCCACATGAGTCTCTTTCTTGTTATCCTCAGATTCCGAAAATTTTCCCGCACGTAGAGCCTCTTCAGTAAGGGTGACACTCATATCGATAGCCTCTGCGATGGTTGAGGGTTTTGAGGTAGTAACCATGCCCCTAATCTAGGGTGCAAGTCCCCAAATGAATCGTTCTATCCTCTTGAATTCCGGTTTGACTAGGTAGGGGACGACCCTAGACAAGTCGTGAAATCGCTGGACGTATTCAGGAATCTTCGGTCCGTCCATTTTCAAATTCCAGAACTCCACCTCAAGCTTCTGGATTTCAGTCCTAGAACAGTATTTCATTTCCATCATTTCCTTGAGCTCGTCCCAGCTCAGTGCATAAGCAGCATCTGCACCAAGGGTCTGAACCTGAAGGTTCCACCATGAGAGTGCGCCATCCAGAAATAACCCTGAGATATAGGTAACGCTTTGTTGGGGTGAACAGTTACTCATTCTTAGAACTGAGTCCGTCTTTTCTGTCCAACGAACAAATGCAACGGCACCTCCTGTGCCATCAAAATTCAAAGGCTTGCAGTCCAGGAACTGTTTATAGGTGCAGCCAGTTGGAGGGTTATTCTCAGTCGTGCCATTGATGTGCTTAGAGCGGAGGGCTTCATGTCGTGCAATTGCCTACGAGATGCATTCTTGCAGCTCGGCTTCTGTTCTTGGTAGCGTACTTGTGTTTGTGTCTCGCCTGGGCGGCATTCCCTTCTGCCAAAACGGTATGAAGTAGGTTAGGCAACATTCCAGGTGTCTATGAGGTACATAGCACCATAAGCCATTATGTAATCACCCAATTTCACATGTATACATAAATACTCAATGTATGAGCGGGAAACAGTTACTGAGCCTTCACTTAGGCTTGCCAACTTGGCTTAAAACGAACTTGAGGTTACATTGCCTCGGTCATTTAGGTTTCAGTTATTTCCCGCTACATTGGTTTTCTTAGGTTTTTGGCTTTACTGGGGCGTACATTTTCCCTTAGAGGGGGTTGCTCGTGTATGGGTGATAGAGAGTGCAAAGTCGCTGAATCTCTTGAATGTTTCTCATCTTCACTTGCTTAAATGTCATTTTCCTCAAACGTCTCGTACGCAGGTAGAAGTGTCAGTCACGAAGTAGGCTGAGACAGGCTTCCTACTTTCTTACGTGCTAAAGCACTGATCTATGTGATGTTCTACCAGATGAAGGTGAGGACACCTATATATTGAATTTGGTGTGGTTTTCATTAGCTCGACCCGTAGAGTCCACCAGGATTTCTGTGCACTACAAGTCGTTATTACGTGGGCCCCCGTAATAATAAATTGTCTTGCACAGTTACCCCAATTTTCTCTCGTCCAAGCAGATGATTGATCTAGGAGGGGACACTACTGTCCTTACACTCCTTGCCATGGAAAGGACCATTGCGGAGGTCCATGCGCTAACATTCGTTACTGTTATGCGCGTATAGGCACGATGATTAGATGGAATAGGAATGGAGAGAATTCCTAGTAGTTGGAGGGGCACCTTCGTGATGAATACTTCATCTTCCTTTTCTAGTCAAGTATGTTGTCAATTTTGCTTCACATAATCCGGAGGGATCTCGTCCCGTTGATTAAGAGTTCGTTCAAGGTCGCCGCCTCTGCCTCGTCATCACCACCGTAGTTTGGCATCTTCACGTTCGAGAGGGAAGAGCAGCCATCTCCTACGGAAGTAAGCTCAGAGTCTTGTCTGGTAATCACTCCCAGCCACGAGCTTTGCAAAGGACGCGAGGTCGATAGCTTCATCGTGCGAGTCACGTACCGTAATAGGAGTCGGAGTCGAAAGAATTTTATTCACGTCAATAATCATTCCGTACACTTATTCGTATGCATGAATACAAATAACAAATATGCTACTTAGCATAATCAAGTAACTTAATGCATTATACCACGTATAACTCTCGTTTTGGGGGGGGGGTCATTTTGTCAAGTCTAACTTTTGTAGACTATGCCTTGGTTGGCACCTTACTCTATGGGTATTCCTCACTAATGTCCTTGCCTTGTCTTTTCTTTGAAAAGTGTCTGACTCGTGGATCTTGGCGCTTTCGTGAATGCAATGAAAACCATTTTGTAAAATGTTTTTGTGAAAGCACTTTAGTGATTGTAGTCTAGACTCGAGAAGGAATCCTAGTTCACTACAATCGAAGCTCTGATACCAAACTGTCACACCCTGTCTTTTGCGGAAGCGTATGATGTGTGACTAGCTTGTTATCATTGCATTCGATCATAATAAACAACTACATGATTTAAAACGATGTTCATCCATTCGGAAAATTTTGAGGATCACAAACACTTGTCATTTAAGTTTTAAAACACAACCTTCATCTAGGTTACAATTCAACAAAAGTGGATGACATCTAAACTTGTAGTCTACTTCTAGTTACAACACTTGCGCCCAAGATCCATCCTGTCACCTGAAATACATGTAATTTTGGAAAACATCAACATAAAGTTGAGCGAGTTCATGCGTTTTGCATACCGAGTATGAAAACATGGTATGTATCTTGTATAAATAAAGTATTCTTGCAAAAATCAAGTTTTCTTGTGTACACCACGTACTAATTGAATGTTTGTACAAAGACATTTCGGCATGTGAGGACATATGGAGCATTAGTGTTGGCTCCTTTAAGGCATGTGAGGACTTATGGAGCATTAGTGTTGGCTCCTTTAACTATGTCGATTACCCTCGACTGTGTCGATTAACCTCGACTGTGTCAATTTCCCTTGACTGTGTCGATTACCCTCGACTGTGTCGATTTACCTCGACTGTGTCGATTTACCTCGACTGGGACACCGAAGCACTCAAGAGGTCACATAAGGACCATGAGTGGGGCTCGGCCGTACCCGTTAGATCTAACCCTCGTCCCTAATTACTGAATGTTTTTAATGGCTTGGTACTAGTTTTCACCAAGACTTTATGGCATTTTTAGTATTAAGTCTATGCTCACATGATCTAGTAATTTCTAGGCATTTCTTAAAGCACATCATACTTGGTTCTCGTTCTCACCAAGTGTGCTTCTCGTATTTTTGTATTCTCGATTCGTATTGCACTCGGTACTCGTTCTCACCAAGAGTGCTTCTTGTATTTTTACTACTTGTAAAAAAAATTATAATATTTGTAACATGTATTTCACCCCCGAGAGTTATAAAACCAAAAACAGTTAAAGAAAAGGGGGAGCATGAACTCACAACTTTGCGTTCCTGCGTCGTAAACTTCACCGGAGTTGCTTATCTAGCGTCGTGACCTAAACGCGTTTTATTAACGTTAGTCACTAGACTTGTATCGCACAAGTGCAAGTCACTATCTTTTGTATTTGTGTTCTTGTGTTAAAATATTTATATTTTTAACTATTTGTCTTATATCATTTTCTCAAAAATAAATATATGTATCTTGTATTTTGCACCCGAATTATGTATTTTGTCCAAGTAATATATTTTCATAAATATATCCTCTTGTATGTGTCTAAGCATGTTGTATGTGTATTTTCATGTTTATACTCCTCATGAGTATTTAGTGTATCTTTACGTCTCAATACGCTAGCACGTATAACACATACTATATTCACTTAGCACAAAAGTTGGTGATAAAATAATATATATTTTTCTCTCAAAAATATACATATTTATATCCACTTTTATTTTTGAAGAAATCCTCATTTCTTATCACCAAAAATTAGGGAAACCTTGGTAATACCTTTAAATACATTTTTAGGGAATAAGTTCTTCAAAAACTTATATTTTTCTAAGTGTCAAAATTTATAAAAATTTTGACAGAGTTTCCCCTAAAAATGGAGGTTTCCCATGTTTTCAAAACATGTGTTTATTTTCTTTTAAATCGTCAACAATCATCAACAACAATTATCAACAATAATCATCAACAACAATTATCAACAATAATCATCAACAACAATCACTAATTTTCCCCATTTCATGAACTTGCATATTTACAAAAATGTGTAGTAATTTACTAGCACATTTAGTAAGTCTTGTTATCTTTAAAAATAAGTTTAATTTCTTAAAAAAAAAAACTTTATTTTTAAAGAATATGAAGTTCCACAACTTCTAGTCGGTTTTTACGAAAATTATTTCTTTGTTAAAACTTTTGTTACACTAGTGTTCGCACACTTGTTTGATCACAAAAAATCACTTTTGTTTATGTAAGATCCGGATTAGAACATGTGATTTCTTTTGACGCTTGGTCTTTTGAAAATACCACTTGTGGACACATAGATCGGCTAGTTTTAGACACTATTTCATAAGTAAAAATACTTTTACACAAGTTCATGTTTCTTGTGTGGTAGAGTTTCACCTTTTAACCCTTGCACCATTTCAAACAAGCTTATGTCAAGATCCATGATCTTAACCAAACAGGGTTAAATGATGATCCGAGCTACCACAACGTAGATCGGGCCTAAATAATCACAAATTTCAATTACTACAACATTTACACAACTAGTGAGCTTTTAACCATCATTTTTCATGTTTTTAGTAGACTTTAATGCACCATTTTGTAAGATTTCGAGTTTTAATCATTACACATCACATTAATCACTTCAAAATAGCTCAAGAATGTGTTTTAAGCAACATACCACTAGCTCGAGGCTAGGGAAGTATCTAGACGCGAATGTGGTGGATAAAAGCTAGAGAAAGAGGTCCTTCGAGCTCCGAGTGCACCAAGCTTTCTTATGCGTGACACTTGACACTTGTATGATGTTGGAATGTGAAGAACAAAATCGAAAAATATGATGGATGATCAAGGGGTGTTCGGCCGAAAGTTTTTGAGGGAGAGGAGAGAGTAGTTTTGTGGTGTTGGGTGGTGAATTGTTTAGTGTGCCATCTCAAGGTATTTATAGACATTCCATATGGCATATTCCTGGCATATTCCTGGAATATTCCTAGCATATTCCTGGCATATTCCTAGCATATTCCTGGCATATTCCTGGAATATTCCTAGCATATTCCTGGCATATTCCTGGCATATTCCTGGAATATTCCTAGCATATTCCTAGCATATTCTTTGGAATATTCCTAGCATATTCTTTGGAATATTCCTAGCATATTCCTAGCATATTCCTGGAATATTCTTAGCATATTCCTAGCATATTCTTGGAATATTCCTAGCATATTCCTAGCATATTCCTAGAATATTCTTAGCATATTCCTAGCATATTCCTGGAATATTCCTAGGTTTTCTGCGTTGTCTGCGTTTTGCAGTGTAAGCACTGTGTCGCGTAGGAACACACGGTACGTGCTTAAACTTGAAAAAATAACGTTTTTAAGCGTTTTAATTTATTTTTCAACACGAACCTGATTAAAATAAAATTTTAATCATAACAGAATATTTGTGGGATTAAATATTATCCGGGCGGCCATCAACGTTCGTTTCGCAGTTTTGTCGCAATTTGTTCTGCTCTTAAAGTGTGTTTCGGGTGCTTTTTAGTGCTTATTTTTGCTTTCATATAGCATATATATTAAACCCTTGTATGTACTCTTGGGTTTTAATGTATTCTTGTTATTGGACCTACACCTAGGCTCCAATTTTATTGTCTGACTGCTTTCTGCAGTTCCGTTGACACAGTGTGTCTTACCGGTGAGTTTACTAATATTTTTGACGCAACGCTCTCGTTTTTGCATAAAGCAATATTTTGTAGTATAAAACGTACATGAATTCACTTGTATGGAATTCAGAAACTTATTTCTCTTGTAAACTAGATCATGTATGTTCATTAAGGCACAGATCACTGTTCATTTAGTGTACGGAATGTACGGAAAAGTGACGGTTGTCACAACTATACCCGGAACATGAAAATATTGTTAATAACATTATTTATCTTTTTCTGAGCCAGTTAGGGTCCCTGAATACCCTAACACCCGCCATAAAGCACAACACACTACTAACCGGGTTAATCCCTAAACTTAACTAGATTAACTTAACGATTAACTAATGTTTAGTTGGAAACTAACCAAGAACCCCCCCCCCTGGCCGATTTCGGTCACATTGTGACCATCAATTGTACCATTTAGATTATAATAATCTCTTATGTCTAAAATCAAGGAGACATAGGGACTCATGGATAAAGAACTTGTGATGGTCTATAAGAACATGAGATGGCACACCATAACATTCACAACTCACCACACAAAACAACACCCATCATTTTTCGATTTTGATCTTCACATTCCAAGCTCACACAAGCGTTAAGGATCACGTACAAGGAGTCTTGGTGCACTCGGAAGGCGAAGGACCTCACTCTATTGCTTTTATCCACCCATTTTGTGTCTAGATTCTTCCCTAGCCTCGAGCTAGTAGTAAGTTGCTATAATCACCTTCTCGAACTATTTTAAGATGGTTAAAATGATTTGTAACGGTTAAAACTCGTAATCTCACAAGATGACACACAAAAGTTTACTAAAAATGCTTGTAATGATGGTTAAAAGCTTATATGTTGTGTAAATCTTGTAGTATTTAATTTGTGTAGTTATTTAGGCCCGATCTATGTTGTGGTAGCTTGGATCATCGTTTAACCCGGTTTGGTCATGATCATGGATCATGACATAAGGTTGTTTTGAATATAACAAGGGTTAAAGGATGAAACTCTACCACACACGAATCATGAACTTGTGTAAAAACGATTTTGCTTGTGAAATAGTGTTTAAAACTAGTAGATCTACGGATCTACAAGCGGTATTTTCAAAGAACCAAGTATCAAAGAAATCATGTTTTCTAAAGACGGATCTTACATTAACAAGAATGATTTTTAGAACACACAAGTGTGTGAACACTTGTGTAGCACAAAGTTTCGACAAAATAACTATTTTTGTAAAATTTACAAGAAGATGTAAAGACGGGATTTCTTTAAAAGCAAGGTTTTTACAAATCGGATTGATTTATATAAAGATCCGCTAAAAGTAATGGGATTTACTTCATAATTTTAGAAAACTACAAGTTCATGTGATTTATGCGATTTACATATTTATTTACTAGTTTGTTATTTTGGACGTTGTTTTGATTGAATAAAAAGATTGTTGGGTTGATTTATAAAAGAAAATGATACGCTTGAAAGCGTGGCCACCTCCAATTACAGAGGAAACTCTGGCGAATTTTTTCCAAAAACCTAACACTTAGAAATATTTTCAAAGGAACTATGAGGGTCTCATCTGACAGACACTTCTTCAGATTCAACACGTGGAAAATGTTGTGAACTGCACCGAGTTCTGATGGTAGGTTCAGTCTGTAGGCCACTTTGCCTATTCTTTCTATGATTTCGAACGGTCCGATATACCACGGATTGAGTTTGCCTCGTTTACCAAAACGAACTACACCCTTCCAGGGTGAGACTTTGAGTAGCACTCGATCCCCAACTTGGAACTCGAGTGGTTTCCTGCGCTTATCAGCTTAGCTTTTCTGACGGTCATGAGCTGCCGCCATGCGCCGTATCTGTGCAATCCGTTCAGTAGCATCAACTACAAATTCTGGACCTGTGATCTGACTATCGCCCACCTCTGCCCAACAGAGAGGTGATCGGCATTTACGCCCGTATAATGCCTCGAATGGAACGGCCTGAATGCTGGTGTGGTAACTGTTGTTGTATGAAAACTCCACTAACGGGAGATGTTTTTCCCAGCTGTTGCCGAAATCGATAACACATGCCCGAAGCATGTCTTCTAGAGTCTGGATAGTACGCTCAGACTGCTCATCCGTCTGAGGGTGATAGGCTGTGCTCATGTCTAATCGTGAGCCAAAAGCTTTGTGCATCGCTTGCCATAGTTCTGAAGTGAATCATGCATCACGGTCCGAAATAATGGAGGTTGGAACCCCGTGTCTCGAAACCACTTCTTTCAAGTAGATGTCTGCTAAGGTAGAGAACTTGTCTGTTTCCTTGATAGCCAAGAAGTACGCAGACTTAGTGAGTCGATCCACGATCACCCAAATAGTATCGTTACCACGCTGAGATCTAGGTAGGCCAGTAACAAAATCCATGGAAATTTCCTCCTATTTCCATTGTGGTATATTTGGTTGCTGAAGTAGGCCTGATGGTTTTTGATATTCCGTCTTGACCCTCGCGCAGGTCAAACACTTACCGACTTAAGTTGCTATGTGGGCCTTCATGCTAGGCCACCAATACGTAATTCTGACATCGTGGTACATTTTATCCGAACCTGGATGTACCGAGTAGCGAGACTTATGTGCTTAGTCCATTACAAGCTCGCGTAAGTTGCCATAAAGTGGGACCCAGATACGCCCCGTTACATAATAGGCGCTGTCTTCCTTTTGTTCTAATCGTTGCCTTGAGCCGCGTAGGGCTTCAGCCCTGACGTTTTCTGGTTTCAATGCTTCTACCTGAGCATCTCGTATCTGCACCGGAAGACTAGACTAGATGGTAAGTTATAATGCTCGTACACGTCTAGGTGCAGTATCCTTTCGACTGAGAGCTTCAGCCACAACGTTGGCTTTGCCTGCATGGTACTTGATGGCGCATTCGTAATCATTCAGTAGTTCGACCCATCGACGTTGACGCATGTTCAATTCCTTCTGCTTGAAGATATGCTCGAGACTCCTGTGATCGGTGTAGATAGTGCACTTGGTACCATTCAGGTAGTGTCGCCATATCTTAAGCGCAAAAACGACCGCTCCCAGCTCTAAATCATGTGTAGTGTAATTCCGTTCGTGGATCTTAAGTTGGCGCGAAGCGTAGGCAATAACTTTTTCCCGTTGCATCAATACACAACCAAGACCCTGAATCGATGCGTCGCAGTAGACCACAAAACCGTCTGTGCCCTCTGGCAATGAGAGAACGGGTGCGCTGCAGAGTCTATCCTTTAAGTGTTGAAAAGCTGTTTCCTGTGTATTACCCCAACGATAAGTAACACCTTTCTGTGTCAGTAGTGTAAGCGGCTGTGCAATCTTTGAGAAGTCTTTGTTGAACCGTCTGTAATAACCCGCCAAACCCAGGAATTGGAGTATTTCCGTTGGTGTACGCGGTGCAGGCCAGTTCCTAATCAAGTCTACCTTGGATGGATCCACATGAATCCCGTCCTTGTTTACCACGTGGCCTAGAAAGTGGACTTCATGAAGCCAGATGTCGCATTTCGAAAACTTGGCGTATAACTGTTATGTTCGAAGGAGCTTCAAAATAAGTCGTAAATGCTACTCGTGTTCCTCCTGACTCTTAGAGTAGATCAGGATGTCGTCGATGAAGACTATGACAAACTTGTCTAGGTAGGGTTTGCACACTCTGTTCATAAGATCCATAAAAACTGCAGGTGCGTTCGTTAATCCGAATGGCATGACTAGAAACTCATAGTGGCCGTAGCGAGTTTTGAATGCTGTTTTAGAGACGTCCTCATCCCGGACTCTCAGCTGATGGTAACCTGACCTCAGGTCAATCTTTGAGTAGTAGCTCGACCCTTGAAGCTGGTCGAACAAGTCATCAATACGTGGCAGAGGATAGCGATTCTTCACTATCACCTTGTTGAGTTCACGATAATCTATGCACATTCTGAAGGTACCGTCTTTCTTTTTCACGAATAACACTGGAGCTCCCCAGGGCGAAGAGCTAGGACGAATAAAACCCTTATCCAAGAGTTCTTGCAGTTGCTTAGATAGTTCTTCCAGTTCAGTTGGAGCTAAACAATACGGTGCGCGAGCTATTGGTGCTGCTCCTGGAGCTAGTTCAATCTGGAATTCGACCTGGCGATGAGGCGGTAGCCCAGGTAAATCTTCAGGAAACACTTGAGGAAAATCACGTACAACTGGGATATCCTCTAATCTCTTCTCTTTCCTTGATGCGTCTGTAACAAGTGCCAAAATGGCAGTGTGTCCCTTTCGCAAACATTTCTGAGCCTTCAGAAAGGAGATGATGCCAACCACGGCACCACTCTTGTCGCCTTGAACTTCGAGAGGTTCTTTACCAGAACAGGGAATACGAACAACCTTCTCCTTGCATAAGATCTCTGCTTGCTGTTGGGATAACCAATCCATACCAATGACGATATCGAAACTACCCAGGACTATAGGAATGAGATCGATGGAGAAAGTCTGACCAGCTAAGACAATGTTACAACCCTTGACTACGTGTGTGGCCTCTAAACTCTTACCGTTGGCTAACTCTACGACATGTTTGGTGTTTAAAGGCATTGGTGTACGTTTTAAAACTTGACTAACTTTTAGAGACACATAACTGGTATCCGCACCTGAATCAAATAAAACAGTAACATAAAAGTCGTCGAGAAGAAACTTACCCATAACCACGTTAGGATCATTCCTTGCATCACCCTGCCCCAGCACGAACACACGACCCCTAGCTTCGTTGCCATTATTGTTTCCCCCGTTGTTGTTCCCATTGCCCGGATTATTGTTGTTGTTGTTGTTCTGGTTCTAGTTTAACTGGGGGCAGTCACGTTTGAAGTGGCCTTCAGCGCAACATTGATAGCATCCCCTGTTGCCTCGCTGTTGTTGCTGCTGCTGGTTTCGTGGAGCAGGTGGTTGTTGTTGCTAATTCTGATTCGCAGGTCGTGAGCTCCTGCAATCTTTAGCCTCATGACCCATCTTGAGGCACCGCTGACAACGACCCTTGTTGCACTGGCCATTGTGGTGCTTGTTGCAAGTATTGCACCTTTGGAGGTTTCCTCGATATCCGCCCTGTCTTTGATTGCCCGAAGATTGCTGACCATGGCTCTAGTAGTTATCAGTCTTTAAATGCTGAGCCTGAGGCTGAGTTGTAGCTGAACCCTTGCTGGAATCCCCATCCCATTTCCGCTTGTTGTCACTGGGAGTAGCGGAAGTAGTAGCATTGGTAGCACTGATACGTTTAGGCAGCCTGTTCTGTTCCACTGCCTGATCTGTGAGGCGATGAGCAAGACGTTGAATATCCTGAATATTACCAAGGTTGGCCGATGTCACATGGCTTTGAATTTCTGGTGCTAGCCCTTTGAGATACAACTCAATATGCCTGATAGGAGGGTCCACCATAGTTGGACATAGGACGGCCAGCTCGTTTGACCTTTTTGTATAGGCTTCAATTTTCGACCCCGTCATTTTCAAATGAAAGAACTCCACTTCCAACTTGTGGATGCCATCACGTGTGCAGTATTCCCGCTTGATTAGTTCCTTGAAATCATTCCAAGGGGTGGCGTTAGCAGCTGCCAACCCTAAAATCTGAACTTGCGCATTCCACCAAGTCAGCGCAATGCCTTCTAGAGTACCAGTGGCATACTTCACCCTGCGAGCCTCAGGGCATTCACACATCTCAAATACGGACTCGAGCTTTTCAAACCAATGGAGGAGTCCAACTGCTCCTTCAGTGCCACTGAACGTGCTTGGACGACAGTCCATGAAATTCTTGAAAGTGCAAATAGGTGGCTGAGCGTGTTGACCTGTGGTGTATAAGAACAGGACAAGGTTAAACACAAGAGTTGGTTTAGGAGTGTAGGGTCTAAGGATCCTAGTGTGAGTTACGACTGCAGGGTATACCTCCTGCTTGTGCGGCTGCAAGTGCCGCAGCAACTTGTTCGTTAATGAGAGCCGTCAACTGGGCTTGTGTCATGTTAATGTGTCCAGCCATGATCTTCATAGCAAAGGCAACATAAGTGAGAGAGGTTCGCAAAAAGTGCGATGACAGAAGAGAGTAAGCACACAAGTGTTCTTAGGCAATAAGTGTTACGTTTATCTAAGCATACCATAAGCAAAGTTCTATGTAATCTAGCAAATAGGCAATGTAAACATGAATAGTAGTACCTAGTGTGTTGAGTCTTGCACGTGGAGCGAAGCGTCGTTGTGGATCGTTGAGCACTGTACAGGTTATAGTCTGGTTTTAATAAAAAGGTTTTTCTCCCTTAATAAAACCAAGTTCTCTATAACCAATGGCTCTGATACCAATCTGTCACACCCCAAAATCCAAACGCGGAGTATCACCGCATAGAGGCGTGACATGACCAGGATCAAGCCACCAATAATATTGAACAATGTAAATAGTAAATGTAATTCAACCAAACCATTATGAAAGGTGTTCAAAACATAAGTATTTTCAATGTTTAGCGGAAGCATAAATGTAAACCCAACATAAGTATAAAGTTTGAAATGTCATAAATGTTTAACAACGCATCCATGATCCATGACCACGACGACCGCGCCTCCCTGTGCAAGCTCCATGTGTACCTAATGACCTGCAAAGCATGTAACAGAGAGTCAAAAACTAGTTGAGCGAGTTCACAGTTGGTTGTTTAGTTATAGTGTTCGTTTCGTAAATCGTATGTTTGTTTAGTAAACCATGTATCGTATATACCTGTATCGCGGCCCTCCAGGCATGTTTGCGAAGATTAGTGGGAGTTTCCCATGTATTGTAGACTAGTTATATTTGTATCGCGGCCCTCCAGGCATGTGTGCGAAGTTTAGTATTAGTATCGCGGCCATTCCAGGCATGTGTGCGAAGATTCGTATTCGTATCGCGGCCATTCCATGCATGTGTGCGAAGAGTAGTATTTGTATCACTAGTCTAGCGGTATCTATAAGTGACCTTCCCTAACGAGGTCAGTGATCCGTAATTCCCAATAATAATGTAAGTGAAAGTAATCATTCAATCCCATTCCCTACCCCGGGAATCCCATGCCTTGGTAAGAGTGTGAACTCACCTTGGTTTGCTCGATATGCTAAAGTATGTGCTCACAGTTAATCAATCAAATCCTAAAGTACGCATGTGTACTGAATCAGTTTAAATTCACAAGATTCACGTATATGCATAATCATAGTGGATATTGAATCAGTAATCACCAAATAGCACAAAGCACATATTCAAGTTCATACAAGTTATGCTTCACACTTAACGACAGTTAATCAATCCAGTTAACACTTAACAGAGTCTAACCAGGTTACTGTGCAGATTACCCATTCCGCGAAACACCCCCTGTTTCGCCATGAACCCTCTCCGACAAAACACTTCTGTTTCGTCATGGTTGTTTCGTCATGAATGGCTTCGGCGAAACACTTGTTTCGCCATGCCGGTTTCGTCAAGATCGGTTTCGGCGAAACTCATCTGTTTCGCCGCTACCTGTGTTTCGTCATTAAGTATCAGTTACGTAGTATATCAGTTAATTACCCAGAAACCCTAACTGCCATCATCAACATCCTCAATCATACAGTAATTATTCAGCACAGTAATCATCATTTAATCACAATATTTTCCAATCAAAACCAACATCTAGCATAAGAGTTAGCCATTACATGAGAGCACAATCACATAATCAACACTATCATAATCTTAATCTGATCATCATCAACAAACAGTCCAACCTCGATACACCAGAATTGTAGCCGATAAAAATAGATCCTATTATTATCAAATTATCAACCAAATACATCGAAATCATCAAGCACTCAAGAACAATCATCGCATATATATTACGATATCATGATTCCGGATTCATATTGTTTACCAACCCTAGTCTAAACACACAAAGGCATCAATTAACAGATACATATGAACAGTAGGGTTTTTATACTAACTGATTCGAGATGAACAAGTAAGGATTCGAGAGGAAAGATGATGGTGAAAGATGGTTGTTGCCGTCGCACAGTGGAGAAAGCTCTTAGGGCTTCTTATTTTTGCCAAAGGTGTGAAACAGGAGTCGGTTCACATTAATATACACAAACTACCGTACTGGGCCCTTAATATGCTTCGGCGAATCGTGGGCCGGCGAAACAGCTTGTTTCGTCGAGATGTGTGTGACGAAACACACACCTGTTTCGTCGTGTGGGTTATGGCAAAACACACTTGTGTTTCGTCGGGTTGTTCAAGTCTAATAATTTAAGTTTTTCAACAGTATACATGATAAACACTTTGATCACATTGCATGGATAACACATCAAATCAACATCTCAGCATATAGTTCATATAATCCAACGTATACAATTACAAAGCAATAAGTCGTGTAAGTAAACAATTAAACAGTTAACGTGCAATAGATGCGAATAAGGAATCTTGGAAACTCGAGTTGTCACAATATCACCTCCTTGTTCGTACTAATTTGGTGGGTTTTGCCAATACCAAAATTTGTGGGAGTGATTTGGTGACGGTGGTGCAACGACTATTGATTTGCATGTCAATGTCAAGTCCACTGTTAGAATATTCAACTTCATCATCATCATCATCTTAAATGAATTTGATTTCAAAGTTTAACTTAGCTTTCGTGGCAAGAGCCGATTAAATATTGGAAGAGATCTGTAACCATCTGTACTTTATACATTCTATTTTTAGTAAGTTATATTCGTATTTCATTTTCGTCCTTATAATCTTGAGACTTTTATTATAATAGAAAATACAATTTTATTCACACTTGTTTAGGCATGCATACACACATACACGATGATAATCAATCACGGATACGCATTTCACGTGTAATAACTGAATCATACCTGATGATTAATTATATTCAGAATCATACTCAAACACATTCACCCTATACACATTACCATTTATGCCATAAAAATGCCTTAAAAATTAAAATATTAAAGAAATGTCATACATGAACAAACCACCAAACATAAAGGGCCAAAACTGAAATTTTTGAAATTTGAAAGTGGTTACAGACCGTAACCAGACCCTTACGGTCCGTAAGGGTGTCTGGCAGCAGACTCTTGTTTCAGCTTGCAAATTTTGCACTTATGTCACCTTCCAACCACCTTACCTCCACCTAATTTCATTAACCAAACCCCTATATCCCCCTTATAAATAAATCTCCACCACATTCTCTCAACCTTTTACACTCTCTCAATTCACTCCCAAGATCCCACAAATCATCCAAACTTCCAAGTGTTGGAAGATTGTGCACTAGTCCAAAACAGTGAGTTTTGGACCTTGTTCTTCATTTTTCTTCTTGTTTTCTTTCTACAAACTACTTGGATGACCTCCAAGGATGGTACATCACTTGCGTGAGGCTCCAAAGTCAGATTTGAATTATGTTTTATAGAAACTTTTACAAACATGTTTTATAACTTGTTCTTCTTGTGGGAATCTTGTACCAACCTTGTTCCCAATCAAACTCATGGTTGTGGGGTTTGTGTATCAGGGGCGGACTTAAAGACTTAGTAGGGGTAGCACGGGCTGCCCCTCAACCCCGTCTACGTAGTGTAAAAATACCCCTTAACTCCATTTCCGTAGTGTAAAAATACCACTCAATTTCGTTTCCGTTATATAAAGGATACCTCTGATCCTAAAAAAAATTAGGATACCCCTAACATTTTGGGCTAGTTCCGCCACTGTTGTGTATGGTTGATTTCCAGAGGATTAGAGGTCTAAAAACTTCATTTAGCTATTGCCCTAAAGGTTCCAAATAACCTATAAATGTTGAAACCATCCAAGCCTCACAACCTTCAATGTTGTGAGACTTGTGTTTTGGTAAAGTATGAACAATGGAGCCTTGGCTTTCCAACTATGATTCCACTACCTCACTTAGCTAGCTAATCCATTTTTCTTTAACCTAAGTCATCAAGTAAACTTTCTAGTAACAAAGTGTCCAAACTATACCAAGTCTCCAAACATTTGCCATGATTGGAATGCACTAGTCTAGTTTGTGTTCACTTGGTTACTTGATGATTTAGATGATACACCTTCTAAGTAGCTTCCAAAAATCAAAGTGAGCCAATCCCACATCGTCTACAACATTTGCCATGTTGGGTATGCACTCGTTGGGTTGTCCTCATTTGGGTACTTAGTGAATCATACACTTTCATTTTGTCCATATTCATGACCAACTGAAATCATCAACTAAGTTGATAATTTTTGCTTTGGTGAATCATATAAAGAGGTTAAATGGATGGAATTCATCCTACCTCCTTTCATTACCAATTTCATGGTACCTTATAACACATAGGACTATAATATGATTTTTCCGTCATTTTAATTCCAAACCCAATCTATCAATCAAACCCATAAACTTATACACATTCGTTTCCCTATCGTAGGGTAATTTCGGTGTTCTAATCTCAAGACTCAACAACTCACGACGTCTTTGGAAGCTTTGTAAACCGTGAGTTTACAAGATCCCATTTTACCTTTTTCACACTTTTGGGTGCAATATATATATATATACACACACAGTATTATCGTAGCCACAACACGTATCAATCACATTATTCACACCAGTCAATCCATTTATACATGGTTAAATGATATGCTTAGGATACATACATGCTAGAGGCCTTTCTTGCACAAATATTTGTCATTAACGTCATGAGCCAAGCATAACATGTATAACGCTATAGGAGTAGCACACCGCCCTTAGTGGGTCTATGTTAAGTTATTCAATCACGGTTTTGTTCGCCTAGGTGACAAAATACGCAACTTTATGCACACAATTGGTTTGACCTATGTTTGGTGCATACTAGTATCATTATGTTTTCATGCCTTAGTATATTTTTATGCCATGTAGGATTGATGACAACTTTTCTATCTATGTTATTGGTCAAACATGTATGCTCACCAATGCTTTATGTGTTGACGTTTACTTTAATATATATTGCAGGAAATTGATGCTATGATGTTTCAAGAATCTAGTAGGATAGATTTAGAAACACATTTTAATTTTATGTACTTCTCTTTTTGTCGTATTAGAACTTCTATGTTGTATTTTCATTTCAAAACAACGTATCACTTAGTTTATCAATGAAATTTGAGTTTAATTAATTATTGCCACATTTAGCAAGTTGTGATGTCTCGAGCAATCTATTTCGTCCCGTCCCGATGTTTCCGCCATCAGTTGGGGTGTGACAAGATCATCGTCAAAAACGATCAAGAAAACCCCTAGTTTTAGTTGAGCAATTAGGATGTAAACTGCAAACACCAACTACATACACACTGTGTTTGGTTTGGTTTTAAGATTTATCAATTATTTATCATATCTTTAAGCTGATTTTCAACTTTTAGGTTAATGGCATCGATGGTGGTTCAGTTCCTTGATTACCTATAACATCCCAAACTTCATCGTTAGCTTATTTAACAAAATTTATCGACGTGGTTTATTCTACGTGATAATGATGGTTTGTTTTTGGCTATGCGAGGACCCAATTGTCATTAACTGGAATATAAAGGAGTTACTTATGATTAAGACGCATGTAACCAAACTTTAAAAACCCGAGTGTAATGCTTTTGAGATAAAAACATAAGGGATAGAACCCTAAGGCCATAATTAGCCCTAGGGGTGTGTGATGGAAACTAAGGAATGATAAAAGAGAGAGAGAGAGGGAGCGACGAGCAAGGGGGATGAGCTCGGTCATGGTGATTCGGCTTCCAATCTCAAATTTCGGGTTATCCCTCGTATGTTTCCTATTTCAATTTGCGGGTTTAAGGGTTCGCATGTGGTGGTTACGGGCTTATAGAGTTTGCCCGGGTAGTGACGATGTCGGTGTGGCGTCGGATGGTGGGGATGGTGTCGGGGGCGGTGTCGAATGGTGGTTCAAGCCACTGTGATGGTGTCAGCTAATAACAAGAGCCACGGCTGTTACAACGTTCAAGGACAATGACCACGATGATGGTGATATACGATTGTCGTATTCATGCTTTTCCACCTTGGTGGGGGTGTGAGTTTTATCATACTCAAGTTTTATTTTCTAAATATCCACATAAAAGCGGTAACTGATTTGTCACACCCTGCTCGTAGCGGAAGCACGAGGTGTGACCACAAAAGGTTTTCATAGCATTTGATGGGTAAACATCTACATGATTTAAAAATAACCAACGATGCCAAAAATTATATTACTTGAAAAATATGTTTATAAAAACCATAGTATTTCGTTGCATACACGAACATTAAACTTCAAATTTCATAAAATATTTTTAAACAAAATACAAGACTTGATAACTACTAGGCTTTAACTAATATATCCCGCATGAAGGCGGAAAATACATGTCAAACCCTCAAATTGGCATCGTTCCTTGCAACCCTATTTCTTGACCTTCATAAACCATGCAACGCCTTTCATTTCCCTGAAATACATGTTAAGTAAAAAATGTAAACTTAATGTGGGTGAGTTCACAGGTTTTGCTTGACACAAATGAATCTTTAAAAACATTTGATAAACCCTTGAGTAAAAACCGGTATGCATAATATCAATGAAATTCATTGATCAATTAATGTTTAGCTAGGACATTAATATATATACATATATATATAATATGTACCAATATAAGCTAGTAACCAACCTTGACAATGTTTTCCGTTGTACTGAGCCACTAAGTCCTAGTGACACGCGACTTGCTAGACGCAAGCACTCCCACAGTGTAACAACCCGACTTTCCAAGTCAAAGTCAAGCTCAAGTCGTGTTCTTACTTAGATCTGTCAATTCTAGCTTAATTATCTTGTACTCCCGAGATCTCGATTATCGAATGGGTTTAAACGATATTTTAAACTATGTTTTACAATGCATTCACAACGCTCATTTAAAACGCAGTTATCGCATTTAACGCTATTACAACGCATACTATTTGACGCATTTTATCGCATATTACATCGCATATTTATACTAAACGCTATCACATCGCTATCGCATCATAATCTCATCGCAACACGAGACGCAGGTTTACTTTTATGCATTTTATGTGTTATGTGTGTTATTTGTGTGTTTACTTGTTCAATGATATGTGGTTATCTCATCACAATGCTTACTTGCAACTCGCTTAAACGCAACGCAACGCTTATCGCATGAAACGAAAGATGGAAAACTAACTCGCACAAGCCGTCTGATCGAAAGACCATTCGGTCGAATGATCATCCGTCCGGATGACCATCCGATCGGATGGCCATCCGATCGACTGGCCATCCGACCCTCGCACTTGCACCACCTTACTCACCTCTCACCCTATAAATACTCACCTGTCACATCATCAGTCACTGATATGACAGCTCTATCCGACCAACACACTCCCAGCTCATTCTCAAGCACTTTTCACTCGATTCAAGGCTATTTCCATAAGTTTTCTTCCTAAATCTTGTACTTCCATCTTCATTACACACATCTCCATCATCTTCTCCACAAGAATCACTGATTTTCACCATGAAATCGCCTGATTTGGACTACTATAAGGTGACGTTATCTCGATCTTCCATGAACACTGTAGTATGACCTCATCTCATCAAAAATTGTTCAGATCTAAAGGATTTCTACACCAATATAACATAAATCACAACGAGATCTAAACATTTTCCAACTAATTTCTACTTTCTTCAACTTTTCTTCACTTTTCACCGATGGAATCTAGACTCATTCAGGCTCTCTACCCATACTCTAGTTGAGAACCGGTCTAAGAACGGATTTCCACCGAAGAGACAACCGATATACGGGTTGAACATGAATTCCCATCAAATACAGTTAGTCCGATCGAATGGGGTGGTTCCCATCCGATCGGCTGAGCTGGAATTGGGGTGGTTTCGTTGTTTGACACGTTATCACGACGTCTCCGTTAAACATCAAAACTTCTAACTTAGGAAGTTTTTACAAACTTTCAACTGACAAGGTCGTTCACTCGAATAGTCATCTAATCGGATGACCGTCCGATTGAATGACTATCCGTTCGGATTATCTGCCCTTCTTCAATAATAACTCGACACTTAAACGATTTGAACAAAACTTCAAAGAATATCACACTTTCAATCGAACAGCCATCCGATCGAATGGCCATCCGTCCGGATGACCATCCGATCGAATGACTGGATTTATACTACAACAAAAACTTCAAAAGTTTTACAAACACTCATATCTCAATCGAATGGTCATCCGTTCGATTGGCCATCCGTCCGGATGATCATCCGTCTGGATAACCATCCGATCGAATGACTCTCATCCGATTGACTCACCATTCGATTCAACGCACTATTTACACGCTGTTCAACACTTACGCTATCGTTCTATGCTTAGGCTAACTCTACACGCGCTCCCTTCAATCCAAGAGTGTGTTTATTTACTAAACACATACTGTGAGTATACTCGAACCCTTTTTCGCATAACACAATTTTGGGTGTTACATACGTTACCTATATCAAATCACATCAACACATAACACAAACACTTTTATACGCTAACCGCTCTCGCATGTTATACGTGTCTCGATGAATGCTTGTATGTTATGTTTACACAGTGATTGTTGCCTGACACCTTAGCAACAATAGTACTATAGTTTGGACTCGGCACCTGTCGTGGACAGGGGTTGTTAAGGGTTTTACTTCACATGGTCACAGTGGTGATAATGTGTTGCGCATTCTACACTCGCAGTCATGTCGGTTGCATATGTCATTGTCGATAGCTTACTTGCTTCACATTTCTATGTGTTACATGCTGGTTATGCGTAAACACTTTCGCTATATATATGCTATCAAACTTGTGTACTCACCTTTACACTCTATGTATATATTTTATTTTTACCGTATGTAACAAGTTCAATAGGATGCTATGTTTCGCTGTGATGAATCAAGCTAGGAGGTCTAGAAACAAACTAAATAAATTTGAGTTGTCGGAACAGTTTATTTTTCATTGAGAACAATGTCTGTAATAACTGTTTATGCTTTATATGTTATTGGTATGGGACTTTAACATTAAATATATCGTCACTAATAGTTGTTATGGATTCTCTTGGACAATCTGTTTCGCTTAGTGCCATGCCCCGATGTTTCCGCCATCAGTTTGGGTGTGACACACAGCGTCTCAAGGACCAGGAGTGGAGCTTGCCCACACTCAATAGATCTATCCAAGTTTTCTTAGGTCTGTAATGTAACTAATGGCTACTAATGCACTACCACTTATGCACACATGATCTAGTTGATTTCACTCCATAACTATCATACCATTGTATAAGCATGTATCTCCCCCTAATTTTGAAAACAAAATATTTAAAAGAGGGGCTGTGAAACTCATAGTTTGCATCATGCTAGCAATACACAATGTTCCCTGTATTGTATCCGACCTACAAGTGCCTGAATTCGTTAAGACACCTTGGTCTAATCGTTTGTTTCGTGTACAAGTCTTTCACCAATTCTTGTTAAGACTTAATATCATTTATTTTGTTTTGAAAACCCTTGTTTGTTTAGACACGTTAGTGGGCGATTATCCGGATGGCCACATATGTATATTATCACATATATACATATATAATTACACACACTTGTTTGTATAATGTCAAGGGCCTTGCCCCTTGTATAAACTTGTGCCCCACATGGTTTCGTTTAGTAAAAACTAATAAATTTTTATGTCTAAAAATATATTCTTATATCGTGCACCATTGTTTCACTAAAGCGATAGTTTCAAAATATATCTATTTTTGAATGTAAATATATTTTTCCGAGTTCGATACTTTGCTAAAAATAATATTTTTAGCTGTTAGAAACTGAGTTTCTTTGTTTGCAAACAAGTATTGATTATCACAATAATATTTACAAACTGGAAGTGATTATCAACGATTGTTTTTCATTAAGCATCAAGATTCAAATGTTTTACAAACGACTGATTCTATAGACTCCCCTCATCTGATCACACAAACATATCAGTTTATACAAGAGAAAATGTGTGTGTGTGTGTAATAAATAGATCAATAACAGGTGTGACCTATGTATACAAGTATGAAAGCTGTGTTCAGTGATTGGCTGACGTCACCCTGATAGTGAACAGAAAAGATTCTCAGATATTTGCAAATATATGAGCAACATTATCATCTGTTCTAGGCTATACTAAAACACTGATGAAACAAGTACTGTTACATTGAGAAAATACTATCTACGCTATCCTCTGTTACAGTTGTCCAAACATCTGTTTGGCCTAACAGATGTTTAGCCTAACAGATGTTTGGTCTTCTTCAATAGGCCTTGGCTTGATCAGGTCTTTGGTCTACAACAGATGCTAGCCTTCAACAAATGCTTGTACACTTGAACAGCGGTTCCAAGCTTCAACAAATGTTAGCCATGCTCTTGAACAAATGTTATAAATAGGTGTCCAAGATTCACTATCTTTGGGGAGAGACTGGTTCAATCTTTGCTTATTTCTTGATCAGTAGATCATGCTTTGGCTTTTGGATATCATCTGTTCTTTTGTAGGTCCAAGAATCTCGCCCTAGAACAGATGATGCCAAAACAGATGTTTATTGGATCAATCTTTATTCCCCTTCTTCAACATACCTTTGACTTGAGCTTTGAAATGTTTCTCAAATCTTTCAAATAATGAATCATCAGCATCTCTTTCAAGTGGAAGATTATGCAAGTATAAAAAAGAACAACTTGTTCATTGAAGTCTTTTGCACTTCCCCATTATCCCTGACTATTGTCAATTCGTGGCTGGCTCTGTCTGAGGACCACTTCAAAATTTTTGAGGCACTAGGACTTACTGGGAGCGGTGTTAGGGTTTACTAGGAGTGGTGTTTTTGATCCCTTCCTTCATGATGTCTTTTTCAAATCTTTTCACAACCTCTGCAAACATATCCGTCTGTCTTTTAAGATGACTTCTCACCAGTGAGAGGCTTGACTTGTAGATGGAAGTTCAGATCTGATAGTATTTGAACTGATAGGTAAGTCTTCATAGCTTGGCTTTATTAGGACTGAGGGATCTTTGGCATTTAAAACTTCAAGCATTTTGTAAGTTTCATTGATTGTTGGCTCATCCCATTTTGTCATTGATCTCATAGTGCCATATTTGGCAGCTACCATCTCTTCCTTCATTCTTGTAAGCTCAACTACTTTTATGCCAAGAGGTTTTCTACCTGCAACCCAGTTGGGAACAGTAGGTTTGACATCTGGATTAAGATTCATTATCTCAATTCTAGCTATTTCTTCTAGAAGGGCCTCAACAGACCGTACAGTGAATTGAGCTTTTGAAGCTCTGTAGGGCTTATTCTTCATTATGAAGTCCAAATAGTCTTCCCTTAGATCCTTTTTGAGATTAGGGTTGCTAACTGGCTCATGAGATGCCTTCTGACTGACATTTTTTGCCAAATCTTCTAGCTTGTTCACTTTTGTGAATTCAGCAGACAAGATTTGTTATACCTCCTTGTCACTCTTTCCTTTGCTTTTGATAGTAGCAATAGTTTCAGCCTACTTGATCTTTAACTCTAGGTACTCTTGTCCATTGCTAGGCTTTTTATATCTTTTGAGGGAAGGAAAGGTTACTTTGCTTATGTCAGTCATGGAGTAGAAAAATTCTATATCTTTAGGGACATGTTCTAACTCTAATGGATCAAGAATGTTGGGTGGAAGTGTGGTAGGTGAATAAATGGATATGGCAGTAGTAGTGGTGGTGGTGGTTGTATGAATAGGAGATGCATCAGGAGTTTCTTCATCATCTTCTTGGACAGAATTTAATTCTCCTGGTTCTAGTTTGTATTTTTGTATTTTTTATGAGGGTTATGAAAGTGGTGCAGTTAGTTTTCTTTTGAGAATTCCTTTAGGAGACTTAGTTGGTAATGGTGAAGATGGTGTTTGGGTAGTTGTAACCTCTGTTGTCACTTTTGAAGTGGCAAAAGATGTTTTGGCAGTCGAAGTGGTGGTGATTTGAGTAGTGGAAGTGGGAGCAGTGGTTTGGGTTGTGATAGATGGAACAGTGGTTTGGATAATTTCAGCAGTGCTTTGACTAACTTCTGTTGGAACCTCTGTTGAAGAATCTTGGTTGTCTTAGATTTCTTTTCTCTTGATGATCTCCTGCACTATAATCTGCATATTTGTTTCCCTAGTATCTTTCCTCTTTTCTTTTTCTACTGCCTTGGAAATTTTTTCTTTTCTTGCCTTTTTAAAAGCAGCAATGTTAGGCCTTTTCCAGCCTTTTTGACCAGAGGTGGAAGCTTCCTCATGCATTCTTCTATCTCCCCTTTTTTGGCATCATCGTATTTAGGGAGAGTGAGAGCTTGTCCAGTGTTTTCAAAAATAAAGTCTTTAATAGCTTTAACTTTGTCACACCCTGTCTTTTGCGGAAGCGTATGATGTGTGACTAGCTTGTTATCATTGCATTCGATCATAATAAACAACTACATGATTTAAAACGATGTTCATCCATTCGGAAAATTTTGAGGATCACAAACACTTGTCATTTAAGTTTTAAAACACAACCTTCATCTAGGTTACAATTCAACAAAAGTGGATGACATCTAAACTTGTAGTCTACTTCTAGTTACAACACTTGCGCCCAAGATCCATCCTGTCACCTGAAATACATGTAATTTTGGAAAACATCAACATAAAGTTGAGCGAGTTCATGCGTTTTGCATACCGAGTATGAAAACATGGTATGTATCTTGTATAAATAAAGTATTCTTGCAAAAATCAAGTTTTCTTGTGTACACCACGTACTAATTGAATGTTTGTACAAAGACATTTCGGCATGTGAGGACATATGGAGCATTAGTGTTGGCTCCTTTAAGGCATGTGAGGACTTATGGAGCATTAGTGTTGGCTCCTTTAACTATGTCGATTACCCTCGACTGTGTCGATTAACCTCGACTGTGTCAATTTCCCTTGACTGTGTCGATTACCCTCGACTGTGTCGATTACCCTCGACTGTGTCGATTTACCTCGACTGTGTCGATTTACCTCGACTGGGACACCGAAGCACTCAAGAGGTCACATAAGGACCATGAGTGGGGCTCGGCCGTACCCGTTAGATCTAACCCTCGTCCCTAATTACTGAATGTTTTTAATGGCTTGGTACTAGTTTTCACCAAGACTTTATGGCATTTTTAGTATTAAGTCTATGCTCACATGATCTAGTAATTTCTAGGCATTTCTTAAAGCACATCATACTTGGTTCTCGTTCTCACCAAGTGTGCTTCTCGTATTTTTGTATTCTCGATTCGTATTGCACTCGGTACTCGTTCTCACCAAGAGTGCTTCTTGTATTTTTACTACTTGTAAAAAAATTATAATATTTGTAACATGTATTTCACCCCCGAGAGTTATAAAACCAAAAACAGTTAAAGAAAAGGGGGAGCATGAACTCACAACTTTGCGTTCCTGCGTCGTAAACTTCACCGGAGTTGCTTATCTAGCGTCGTGACCTAAACGCGTTTTATTAACGTTAGTCACTAGACTTGTATCGCACAAGTGCAAGTCACTATCTTTTGTATTTGTGTTCTTGTGTTAAAAATATTTATATTTTTAACTATTTGTCTTATATCATTTTCTCAAAAATAAATATACGTATCTTGTATTTTGCACCCGAATTATGTATTTTGTCCAAGTAATATATTTTCATAAATATATCCTCTTGTATGTGTCTAAGCATGTTGTATGTGTATTTTCATGTTTATACTCCTCATGAGTATTTAGTGTATCTTTACGTCTCAATACGCTAGCACGTATAACACATACTATATACACTTAGCACAAAAGTTGGTGATAAAATAATATATATTTTTCTCTCAAAAATATACATATTTATATCCACTTTTATTTTTGAAGAAATCCTCATTTCTTATCACCAAAAATTAGGGAAACCTTGGTAATACCTTTAAATACATTTTTAGGGAATAAGTTCTTCAAAAACTTATATTTTTCTAAGTGTCAAAATTTATAAAAATTTTGACAGAGTTTCCCCTAAAAATGGAGGTTTCCCATGTTTTCAAAACATGTGTTTATTTTCTTTTAAATCATCAACAATCATCAACAACAATTATCAACAATAATCATCAACAACAATTATCAACAATAATCATCAACAACAATTATCAACAATAATCATCAACAACAATCACTAATTTTCCCCATTTCATGAACTTGCATATTTACAAAAATGTGTAGTAATTTACTAGCACATTTAGTAAGTCTTGTTATATTTAAACATAAGTTTAATTTCTTAAAAAAAAAACTTTATTTTTAAAGAATATGAAGTTCCACAACTTCTAGTTGGTTTTTACGAAAATTATTTCTTTGTTAAAACTTTTGTTACACTAGTGTTCGCACACTTGTTTGATCACAAAAAATCACTTTTGTTTGTGTAAGATCCGGATTAGAACATGTGATTTCTTTTGACGCTTGGTCTTTTGAAAATACCACTTGTGGACACATAGATCGGCTAGTTTTAGACACTATTTCATAAGTAAAAATACTTTTACACAAGTTCATGTTTCTTGTGTGGTAGAGTTTCACCTTTTAACCCTTGCACCATTTCAAACAAGCTTATGTCAAGATCCATGATCTTAACCAAACAGGGTTAAATGATGATCCGAGCTACCACAACATAGATCGGGCCTAAATAATCACAAATTTCAATTACTACAACATTTACACAACTAGTGAGCTTTTAACCATCATTTTTCATGTTTTTAGTAGACTTTAATGCACCATTTTGTAAGATTTCGAGTTTTAATCATTACACATCACATTAACCACTTCAAAATAGCTCAAGAATATGTTTTAAGCAACATACCACTAGCTCGAGGCTAGGGAAGTATCTAGACGCGAATGTGGTGGATAAAAGCAAGAGAAAGAGGTCCTTCGAGCTCCGAGTGCACCAAGCCTTCTTATGCGAGACACTTGACACTTGTATGATGTTGGAATGTGAAGAACAAAATCGAAAAATATGATGGATGATCAAGGGGTGTTCGGCCGAAAGTTTTTGAGGGAGAGGAGAGAGTAGTTTTGTGGTGTTGGGTGGTGAATTGTCTAGTGTGCCATCTCAAGGTATTTATAGACATTCCATATGGCATATTCCTGGCATATTCCTAGAATATTCCTAGCATATTCCCGGCATATTCCTGGAATATTCCTAGCATATTCCTGGCATATTCCTGGCATATTCCTGGAATATTCCTAGCATATTCCTAGCATATTCTTTGGAATATTCCTAGCATATTCCTAGCATATTCCTGGAATATTCTTAGCATATTCCTAGCATATTCTTGGAATATTCCTAGCATATTCCTAGCATATTCCTGGAATATTCTTAGCATATTCCTAGCATATTCCTGGAATATTCCTAGGTTTTCTGCGTTGTCTGCGTTTTGCAGTGTAAGCACTGTGTCGCGTAGGAACACACGATACGTGCTTAAACTTGAAAAATAACGTTTTTAAGCGTTTTAATTTATTTTTCAACACGAACCTGATTAAAATAAAATTTTAATCATAACAGAATATTTGTGGGATTAAATATTATCCGGGCGGCCATCAACGTTCGTTTCGCAGTTTTGTCGCAATTAGTTCTGCTCTTAAAGTGTGTTTCGGGTGCTTTTTAGTGCTTATTTTTGCTTTCATATAGCATATATATTAAACCCTTGTATGTACTCTTGGGTTTTAATGTATTCTTGTTATTGGACCTACACCTAGGCTCCAATTTTATTGTCTGACTGCTTTCTGCAGTTCCGTTGACACAGTGTGTCTTACCGGTGAGTTTACTAATATTTTTGACGCAACGCTCTCGTTTTTGCATAAAGCAATATTTTGTAGTATAAAACGTACATGAATTCACTTGTATGGAATTCAGAAACTTATTTCTCTTGTAAACTAGATCATGTATGTTCATTAAGGCACAGATCACTGTTCATTTAGTGTACGGAATGTACGGAAAAGTGACGGTTGTCACAAACTTCTGCCTGTGTATCTTGATATCTGGCATCCACTGTTGGTCTGACAAGCTCTACCTACATGGTATATCTTTCTTCAGCAGCTTACACATGTTCCCATATTTCTTTTGCAATTTCTGCATTTGTTGGTCTGGGCTTAGAGTTTTTGAGCAAGATTTGCATCATGTCCTTGATCTCCCCAACAGATGTTTCTAAGTTGGTTACCCTCCCCATCAATACTTGATAGTTTAATCCATCACTTGATTTAACAAGATCATCTGAATTCCTACCAGAGGTTGTTAAACTGGGTTTTATACCAAGTGCCCCTTGTTCTTGATACTGGGGACTTCCAACTAGTGTAGAGACTATTGTCTCAACAGTTGTTGCCTTCAAAGGGGTCTTAGAGATGTAACCACTATCCAACTGTAAGACTTTGTCTCAACGGTTTTAGTAGCTGCCCCACTTGAAATACCAACCTGTATCTCTTTGGATACAGGTGGTGTAGCCTCCTCTGCTTGTGGGATAGTAATGACCTCTGTACTTGCCCTAGTAACTTGTTGAACTGAAGTCTCTTTGATTTGTTGTTGAGAGGAACTAGGTATGTGCAAGTCAGATGTATCAATTGCATCAAGCAATTTTTGTAAAGGTGAATGGACTATTGTTGTAGGTGGTGCTGATAAAATAGGAGCAGCCATGGGAGAGGGGCTTGATAAGAGATAATCAAATGATGTATATCCCCCTTGATGTGTGTCCCATGTGCTTACAACACCTTCCTTTTGTGAGGAAGAGTGAGGAGTTTGACTTGGTGGAGATGTTTGCATCTGTTGTGAGGAAGTAACAACAGATGTTTGAGTTTGTTGCTTTTGTGCTGCAACAGGGATCTCTGGCATCTCAACCCCCAGAGATACCCTTTTTGTGGTTTTTTATTTTTATTTGGGGATAGAGGTTTGTTTGGAAATGTCTGGTGTGGGTACCATAGTGTTGGGATTCGCACCATGGTCACCACGAGCAGTGGGCTCAGCAACATATGTTGTAACATCTGTTGCTTTGTTTTCTAAAACATTTTAATTGCCGCATTTTCTTGGCTTTTGGCTATCATGCGAGTAAAAGTTCGTTAGGAAGACGGTTGCTTTGAATTGCTTCACCTTTTTCAAAACTTTCTTTTCTTAAAACATTTTTCAGATAAAAGCTCAACAACCTTGGATAAATAAGTAAAGGATTGCCAGAAACTCTCTTGATTGCCCTCAAATTTGCTACCAAATCAAGAAACAGTGTCTGAGATAGCTTATGTTTTGAAATTTTCAAAATATCATATCCTAGATACTGAATTTTTAGAGGAATCTCATTAAAAGCAGTGGTTTTAGCAGAGAGGCCAACCAAGAGAGTATGGAAAAAGAATTTCATTTCAGGTGGGAACTTTGGTTTAAAAAGTGTTGCTCCCACCATCTGGCCTTCATAGCCCCTTTCTATGAACTCAGTTTGTAAGTCATTTTTGGGGTAAATTTCCATACCTGTCATATCTTCTAGATGGAACATGGTGGAGATGGATTTTGCGGTGATTTCCACGTGTTCTTTGTTGACCATTGAGATAATGAGAAAGGGCATTTTGTTTTGCAAGGATATTTTTACATTTGCCCAAAATTCTCTAAGTGTGGAGACATAGATGGGTGCGTCAGCGGTGAGAATGTAGAGATATTTTAATGAATTGATTATGTCAATGATGGGGTGAAAGTCTGTATTCTTGCTGGGTTGTACAAGATACGACAAGTAATTTTGCGGGGTTTTGATTTCGAGATCCATGACGATCTGTTATTCAAATCTTTTGAAAATCATTTGTCCAGATGATCTTTTGATTGAAAGCAGAGTTTGATGGAAGCAAATTTGGAGATTTTCTTTTTTGAAATGCTTTGAAATTTTCAATAATGGAGGATAGAAGTAAACTTTGTTTTCTCATGGGTTTTATAGGGTTAATGGAACAGGGATGCTAGCATGGACAACTGTTACCTTTTAGTCCACGTGGTCAATTGCTATTTGTCATAGCAAACCTCTGTTCAGAAAGTAGATCCTACATAGGAAACCTACTGATGAAGATACCAAAGATCTTTTTGAAACCTCTGTTGTGCTCAACAGACTTTTGAATAACTTGATGAGTGTTTTGAAACATCTGTTTGACTCTGGGTCAAGAGAGTTTTGAAAATCCTCTCTTACCTTTATTGGGTTCAACAGAGTTTTGGAGGAAAATAGTGGTTCTGTTTGATTTTTAAATTCAAATAATGGTTTTGAAAAACAGTGGTTCTTTTGTCTTTTACAGTGGTTATCACACTTTGAAAAAAACTTTTGATCCACTTAAACAGTTGTTTTAACTCTTTTGAACCGAGTTTTTGTTTTTGGTAATTTTATCAATCTTTTCTTGATTTTAAAACGAAAGTTTTGCTTTTTCTAATTTTTAAAGACATAAAGTAAATAAAAAGAGAGATAATGTTACTTTAGGTTTTTTTTAGAACAATTTTCTTTCCATTATTTGGATAGAAGGATAATTGTTCAGGTAACCTTTGTAGGCACTTTAAAATTACCATCAGTGGTTCCCTGTAGATGGTGGTGAATGGGTCAAACTTGTAGATGATCTAAAGCATTATCTACTTTAGATTTGGTGTTATCAACCACTTCATTAGCTTGTTGGGATTGGTCTTTGGTCACTAGGAGTTTTTGTACAATCTCCAACAGATGTTTTTGACTCTCTGCAAGTTCTTGCACACTTTGGTCAATAGAAAGTTGACCATTCCCAATAGGATGTTAATTCCCATAAGGATGCACATTTACCCTTTGCTTTTAAGGTTGTGATACAGGTTCTATATACCTGCAAGACAGTCTATTGCAGGCTGATTGTCCATAACCTCTGGGTAGTGCAATTTGTGATGCAAAATAGGTTTGACCTGATCCCTGTGCAGAAGGTTGGGTTGACTTTTGTGGATGAATAGTTTGGTTAGGCTCAACTCTTTTGGAAATAGATTGGGTATTCTTGTTACCAGGTCCATCTTCCTTTTTGAAGTTCATTTTCTTTTTAGACCTATTCAAATTTACATCAAATGGTTTGAGAAAAGAACATTGCTAAGTCAAATGGTTGAGTTTTCCACAAATGGTACACCCAAGAGTGGATACACAAACATTGATTGTACTGTTAATATCATATGCTCTTAATTTAAAATAGTCTTTTGTCATATGATTTGATCTTCCACAGAAATCACACTTCAATGTTGGATCCTTATCTTTCTTCTTATCCTTATCTCTCTTTTGATGAACAGATGTTTATCATCTGTTTGAGAGTTGGTAACAGGAATGACTTGTATCTTGGGTGGGTCAATACCATTTGGGTTTGTAAAATCAATGGGTTTGAAATTTTTCTGAACGTCACATTCATCTGTCCAAGTAGGTTTTAGTTCATACCTAAGTGTTTTAACTTGAATGGAGCTTATTGGTTTTTCAAGAATTATTTTCTTCCCACTAGGTTCAGTGATTTTTATTTCTTCCCCCCTTGAAGTAGTTGGTACAATCTCAACCATTTCAGAGTCAATGGAAGCTTGGGTTTCTTGTTTTTGGTCATATTTTCTAAAACCAACCCCAAACTTCACATTGTTCTTAATATGTTTATCCAGAAGATTTTCATAACCATGACAAGATTTTACCCATTTTTCACAGGTGATCTGTGTAGATTCCAACTCCTTTTTACAATTTTGATATATTTCTATTGTTGACTGGAGTTAGTCCTTGGTTACAGATGATTCATGTTTTAGGCAGCTTAATTCAAGGTCTTTTTCAGCCATTCTTGTTTTAAAATCCCTTTTTATTTCTCAAGAATAATTTCACTGATTTGAACCTTTTCTCTCAAATTTTCATTCACCTCTTTTATGTTAGCAAAGGAAATAATGCACTTTTCTAAACACAACTCTTTAAGAGTTTGAGGAGATACCTTTGAGGCAGCCAATGCAACTTGATCAGCATTGAGAACATCAGTGGAACTTTTGGGATTGTTTTCATCCATCCATCCTACATACTCCTCGTCAACCACGTGAGCTTGACCTGAGCTTTCAGCAGGTTTACCAACAATCTCTTCACCACCAGTAGTTTGAACTGGATCTGCTTCTCTTGAAATATGCTTAATGGTCATAAAACAAAAGTTTTCATGTTCTTCATTAACATTTGCTATTAAAGCAAAATTTTCATCTGTTAAGTTCATTGGCAAGCTACTCTAGTCAACATAGCCCTGTGTAAATAAACTCTGTTGACTGGGTTCTGCTTTGCAGGAACAAGAGTAGCTTATTATGCTTGAACATGTGTCTTTGGCATTTGGACATACTGAACCTGAGGAATTTAGGGTGTATGAACATAGTGTACATGTATAAGAGTCAAGGTTTGTGCAAAATGAGTTGTGTTTTGCACATTTGTTACAGGGGTAGTTTGGGAATAAATCTATTGTTGTGTGTTAGATTGGATCCTTTGACTAGGATACGTAATCATTGGTGTAGAATTATTTGTTTGACTCTTGCATTCTCTAGCAAAGTATCCCAACCTATTACACTTAAAACATTTAACCTTGGATTTATCCAACCCTACTTTGGACTTACCATTTAATCCTGGATAAGTCCTACCAGTCCTTTTGTAAAAATTGTTAGCTCTTAGACTGAGCAGGGTTACCTGATGCAATGTGTCCATCTCCTCTAGGTCAGTTGGGTCTATATGCTTAAGATCATCGAGTACAAACGATAGATTATCAATGACATGAGTTACATCATTTGCTGCAAAAGCATAGCTCGTGGAATGTTGATCAGGGTTGATACCTGTTGATATATCAATAAAATCATCAAAACTCTGATCATTTCTCATTCCAGATGGTGAATTTTCCTGACCCAAAAATGTTGTGTTACCAAAAATGTAACTATCAGACACTTTTCCAATTTCCTTGAGTTTTTTCTTTTGGACAAACTCCCTCTCAAAAGTTAGGAGCTTTCCACGTAACTAGGTCAGACTCAAGTCCTTGAAATCAGGGGATGTTCTCATCACTATTGCAATAGTCTCCCATTTTTCAAGCAGAGATCTTAGAAATCGGTTACTTAAAGTGGCTTTTGAAAATTCTTTATTAACCAACTTTAGTTCACTAATTAGACAAGAAAAATGTTCAAACCGTTGTGTCAGGGTCTCCCATTTGACATGTGTGAAGGTTTCATATTGCTGCTTAAGGATTTCTCGAGTGTTCTCGATAACATCCTCCGTCCCACCGAATTGTTCTTTAAGTGCATCCCACAACTCCTTGGCATTGTTACAGTGCAACAGACCAGCATATATATCATTCGGCAGAGCCATAGCCACAATACTAAAGGCTTTAGCATCTAACTCGATTTTTTGATAGTATTGCTCGGAATAGTTTTCAGGATTCTTTGGCTCATATACATTTGGGTTTTCGGTACTTGGTACCATTGGGACATGTGGTCCGAAAACCACAGATCTCCAACACCCAATATTTTGTTGAGATAGCATGTACCCCATCCTACGTTGCCAGGTATTGTATTCAGATCTGACATGCATAGTTGGTTTATTGCTGAAGCCTGTGTTGTGGGGATCATTCTGTGCCATTTTCTCAAGTTCTTTTGAAGAAAAACAGAGTCTGTGAGAGATATTTTATCAGTTCTTCACTAAACAACCATGGGCTACGAACTAATATTGGATCTTTTAAGAGCTGATATTTTTGTGTTAAACTGATTGTGAAATCAAGTTTAGACGTGACCAAGCTCTGATACCAATTGTTAGAAACTGAGTTTCTTTGTTTGCAAACAAATATTAATTATCACAATAATATTTACAAACCGGAAGTCATTATCAACGATTGTTTTTCATTGATCATCAAGATTCAAATGTTTGACAAACGGTTGATTTTACAGACTCCCCCTCATCTGATCACACAAACAAATTAGTTCGTACAAAAGAAAATGTGAGTGTGTGTGATAAATAGATCACTGACATGTGTGATCTATTTATACAAGTACGAAAGCTTTGTTCAGTGATTGACTGACGTCACCCTGCTAGTGACATCTAACATTCCTAACAGAAAAGATTCTCATATGCTTGCAAACATCTGAGCAATCTTATCATCTGTTCTAGGCTATATTAAAACACTGATGAAATAAGTACTGTTACATTGAGAAAACACTGTCTAAGTTATCCTCTGTTACAGTTGTCCAAACATCTGTTTGGCCTAACAGATGTTTGGCCTTCTTCAACAGACCTTGGCTTAGTTAGGGCTTTAGTCTTCAATAGATGCTAGACTTCCACAAATGCTTGTACTCTTGAACAGAGGTTCCAAGTCTTTAACAGATGTTAGCCATGCTCTTGAACAAATGTTCTGAATAGGTGTTCAAGATTCACTATCTTTGGGGAGAGACTGGTTCAATCTTTGCTTATTTCTTGATCAGTAGATCATGCTTTAGCTTTTGGATATCATCTGTTCATTTATAGGTCCAACATTAGCCTTATCCTTGTTTACTTGTCGTAACTCATTTGTTGTCGCCATTGCTTGTTTAATTTCCTCATATATATATGTATACATGTATATATACTCGTCTGTATACTTTTCGAATTCATGTATCTATTTTGTATTTGTATAGATACGTGTCAACATGTATACTACTTATAACCTCGTATTTTACTAAGTGTGTTAAGAAATACGTAGACGTGTATATGTATGTGTATATATATACATTAATCCTTTGATTATTACACACGTAATATCTCGTCGGTTTGTTCGGAAATATATTTTTAGGAAAATATATTCTTAAAAAGTAATATACCTTTTGTAACCGGTTCTAAAATATATATATTGCCATATCGCCGTTGAAAAATATATTTTCACATTTGTCCGAAATTATCTATACTTTTGCAATGGTTCGTTAATATGTACACTTTTTATTCAGTATGTATATTTTGTAGTTGTCCAAATGTCCGGTATTGTCATCGTGTTGTGAGAACTCGGATTTCGTCATAGTAATATATTTGTTAAGTTTACCGTTAAACTTTTAGGAATTCGTTTCTATACCACCTTGTCCATATTTTTCCAATGACTCAACTTGTACATGTATCTTTATATCCACTGTGTATATATATACATATCTTGTCGTATTTTTTATGAAATATACATATGTCATACTTACATATATGTATTCCCATGTTTTACCAACTTATACATATAAGATACTCAATGTATGTATACTTCCATATTTTAACCAAATGTATATTTATACACTTAAATATATATATATAGGGGAAGGTTCATTGGGGAACACTTAAAAAATGGGGAACAGCGGGGAACCGGCTCAAACGAACTCCGATTGGACTCATTCCAGCGGCGTTGGAACCGGCTCGTCGAACCCTAACTAAGATCTCTTAACCCTAAACCCTAAATCCTAACTCCTAAACTCTAAACCCTAAAGCTAAAAAATAAGGCTAAAACCTAAGCTAAATCGTAAAATCTAAACTATAAACCCTAAAAGCTAAATCCTAAAGGCTAAACCTAAAGCTAAACCCTAAAGCTAAACCCTAAAGCTAAACCCGAAACCCTAAAGCTAAACACTAAACCCTAAAGCTAAACCCTAAAGCTAAACCCTAAGGCAAAACCTTAAAGCTAAACCCTAAAAGCCAAACCCTAATATATTTAGGGTTTAGGGGTTATGAATTAGGGTTTAGGGTTAAAAGATCCTAGTTAGGGTTCGATGAGACGGTTCCAACGCCGCTGGAATGAGTCCAATCGGAGTTCGTTTGAGTCGGTTCCCCACTGTTCCCCATTTTTTTAGCGTTCCCCAATGAACCTCACACTATATATATATATATATATATATATTTATATATCTATTTTCATGTCCTTAAAATCCTAGTTCACCAAGATGTTACATATCTTATATTTTTTTCACCAAAAATTCATATAACCATACTTAGTGAAATTAATCCATCTTAAAGCTTGTAAATCCCTAGTTAATCATGTTTTTAACATAACTTGTTATTTTGTAAATTTTTGGCATGGTGACCCTTAGACTAACATTATCATCCTTTATTCATCGTCATCAACATTTTCTATATTTTCAACAAAACTAAAGAACATGAAAATTGTACAAAACCCTAAATCTTTCCAGAAAACACTTTTCATGATCATCCACATTTTTAAACAAGTTCCAACCACACTACTAAGCTTAATATTTTGTTAAATCACTTTTTGATTATCACCTTTTTAGTTCAACATGTTACCCGAGGAGCCTATCGCGGCAGGTGGTGATGTTGATCCCGAGGACCAGGAGCCTGCCGCTCAGGTCGACCAAGAGCTCACACCACCACCACCACCACCGCACTCGCAGCCACATGGGGTGCCTCAGTACCCCCAACATATCTTGTACTAACAGATGTCGCCGGTTTTCGCGCTCGCATTACAACAGATGGAGGTCCGGCTACAGGTGTGGATCGACGCCCATCACGCCTGTACCGAGGCCCTTTTGACGTGGCAGATCCAGGGCGATATCCGAGCGGCTATCGGTCGTGGTCAGACCCCCTACCGATGCAATCGTTGCCACCACACCTAGGTCAAGATCCCCAGTCGTGTGGCACCGCTCAAGATCCGAGGCCGTCAGGAACCACCCAGGATCCTCAGGATCCAAATCCAACGGTTTAGGATAGTTTGTTGTACTTTTTTTTTTGTATTTTGGCTTTTTATATATTTTGGATTATGTTAGGTATAAATAAACTTGTTATGTTGTTAAATTTGCAGTTTCAATTTATTTATATTTGTGATGTTTATTTACAATGTTTAAATTGTTTGGTTGGTTACGTATATTTATAATACGATATAAGATTTCATGATATGGTATGATATGTCACGATACGATACGATACGTCAACATAAAATATAATACAAAATACAAATACATTATGATAAAATATAATACAAAATATAAATACGGTATAAGATGATACGATATGATACGTCACGATACAAATGCGATACATCACAATACGATACATGTACGATACGTCACGATACAATACGATATAATACGTTACGTCACGATAAAAATATAATACAAATTATAAAACGCATAAAAACAAAAATAATCAACAATAAACACCTACAACTACACCCAATACACCAAAATTTAAACTAAAAAAACATGGTTCTTATACGGATCATATAGGACTATATGACCTGTATAAGACCAGCTGTCAGACAAAGACTAATCATGTTAGTTTACCTTGTCTAAAGTTAATCCTATACGGATTCAATAGACCTATACGATACGTATTAAAAAAGCGAAGTGTGCCAATAAATTTCAGGATGTGCCAATACACCGAGCCTAAATTTATTCATGCTATTTGATGATTCTTTGTTTTTTTTGTTTCGACCCGACCATATTTTCAAGTGCCACCCACTCCTGTTTTGTAAATGGCTAAGAATATTATTTAAAATATTTCCCCTCTATTAATTCACAAAAAAGATTTGTGAGTTGATAACACTGTTCAATTTTGTACAAGTGACTATATACTTTATGTACAATTAAGTAATGCATGATTTATTTTCTTCATACTTTTGCAAACTGTAACTTTTTGTTTGTGAGTAAGAGTTACAATATTTTTTTACACTTTTCACCCTATAGGTTTTGTCTATAACAACTTTGTCTCAAAACATTTTCCATCTTTTACCTCAATACTTAGTTTTCATCTTTTACAAATTTGTTGTTTTACGTTTCAGTCTAAATTTTGGAAGTTAACACCCTGCAACGCACGTGTGTGGTTCAAAGTTTATTACGTTATTTTGTTTTGTGGTTTAACGGCTTTGCCGCAATGTGCGAGTTCTAAGGCAACTTGGTTATTCTTTTTTGTGTTTTATGTTTCAGTCTAATTTTTGCAAGTTAACATACTGCAACGCGCGTGCGTGGTTCAACGTTTTTACGTCTACTATTTGTTTAGTTTAAGAGTTCCGCCGCAAAGCACGGGTCCTAAATACTAGTTGGAGTCTAATTTACAAAAATATATTAAATATTGTTATGAAAATAAAGGTGTTAAAAATAATTACAAGTTGAGGGAGAAATGTTATTCTTTTCTATGCATTTCTAAAATAGATAAAAGCTCTTACCTCAAACGTAAGAAAAATTACTGCTTTAACCCTTAAAAAACATCAGAATCAATCACTGCCGAAATGAGAACCCGGTTTATAACCCGAAAATTCTGACGACGGGTTGTTAGAAACCCTTACACCGAAAAATAGTGACCCATAGAAAAAAAAAATCATGTCCCTGCCAATGCCCTGGACTGGACTGGACTTCAGTTTTCTTTACTTTTATTTTTCAAAATTATTCCATTTATTTTATATATCTACGGAGCCCTTCATCAAAATGTTGAAATGACTAAAATACCCTTAAATAACCAGAACACCATAGTAAACACACAACAGAAAATGGAATACAACTTTAAGCAACTTGAATCCAGAAACAATTTCCCTATGTTATGCTTGCAATTAACCAAAACCACTGACAAAGTACACTGCGGGCCCGGACGACACATAGAATCGGCCCGCTGGGTTATTGAACACACAAGCAACCCCGATTATCCGGTGAATGTGGACTGTAAAGAGATTAAACTGGTAATAAACACAGGAAACAACAACATTGTGACAGATATTGTCACTTCTTTAAAAGCTTGTGTGAGAAAATCCGCTTTGAATACGGGCTGTTTCTTGAGATTGCCTTGTGTGATTCGATTGCTTTCACCAACAAGTTATGAAGGGAGCCCTGTTAGAAAACTAGATCACATTATTTGCTACTGACTTTAACCCGTTTACTTATGAACGGGTCGCTTTGTGTTATGAACTATATGTAACTAGTCAAACAGAACAAAGATAAAAGTTGCTTAAAAATGCTAAACGGGTCAAAACTAACTCATAATGTATTGTTAGAGGTGCAAAACCAGGTGAACTACTCATATATTTGCTTGCTAAAAGCTCGAAACGACACGAGTTTGAGCCTAAATTGGAGCTCATTTAATAAATGAAAAATGAGCTCGAGCCGGAGCCCGAGATTGAGTAGGCTCATGAGGCTATGCAAGCATGTATTTGTATATATAACATGATTTTTATTTTAAATAATAGGTATATACTTACATTACAATATAATTATCTATAAAATCATGATTAGAGTAACTAAATAATATTTTTTAACTTATAAAAACTATACGTATATATTAAATAATTATATATATAACAATTAATTAAATAGTTAATAAATATCAAACGAGTTGAACTCGAGCTAGAAAATATCAAGCTGAGCTCGAGCTTTAGACATAGGCCTCAAGTTCAGGTTCATTTACACCTTTATGCATTTTGAAAGCATAAAACTTCCTAAATAACATATATTATTGAAAATAGTATGATTTCAACATCATAATTGTTGATAAAAAGATTTATCTTTTTGGGACAAAAATCATTTCAAGCCAACCCATTCAACTTGACCCGTTACCCAACCCACCCATTTTGAGACATGCTAGACTAAGCTAATGTAAACTAGCATAAGAGATCCAGACCTCAGCGACACGAAGGGCAGTTTGGACAACATAATTAGCGTGCGGGTCTTGAAGCAACTGTTCAAAATGAGTAGTCGAAAGCAATTCACGAATGATTTTGGACCTGTAACGGTCATCCAACACCGATAAGCATTTCTCAACGACATGGCTGCTAAACTTTTGTCTTGCAAGATGGACATAATTTCCCTCAAATTGAGAAATCAACATGGATACTGCAGATGGGATCTGTAACTCCAATATAGATTGTACAACATAGTTTCTGCATTAATTACACATGAAGAAAAAGATTTTAAAGAACTCAAAACCATTTTATAAAAAAAAAAAAAAAAAAGTAATCATGTTCATGACAATCAGGATCATAATTAGTATACCCAAATGCGTCTTGTGCTAGAAGAAGCCCGTTGGCAGAAATTTCAAGAATTAGGCGTTCTTGGTGCACGCCGGTTGAGTGATTGATGCATCTTTGCAATACACAACAGCCATGTTGATGGGTAGCAATGTCCACACAGAACTTTGAAGCAGCTTCAAATATGAACTGCACCCAAAACCAATGAGAAAAAGATCCTAACTTTATCATATGATCAACGATTAAACATAAGTCAAAACCTTATTATCTTCATTACTTAGGCACTGCAAACATCTTTGAATAACATGATTCCCGTTAAGATCCTTAATAAGCGCAAGAAATCCCGGTTCAAGTGCAGTGATAACCATCTTGATCTGTTTTCTTGTCTTGAGAGTCTCTATAAGCTTCTGGACGGCGCGTGTCCTATATATATAACAAACACATTGTCCTATCATTTATGTCGAATAAATGTTTAATCGAAATTTGTTGAGAGATTTACATAAGAAAAAGAAGCATACCCATGAGTGTTTAAAGAGATGTGAACGAGTTCGCGTGGCTCTCGAGTGACCTCGATTAGAATACACATTCGTTGTTCTTCGTTACAAACTTCCAAAAGCTTTTGCATAAGGTAATTCCCAAACGGATTCACCATAAGCTCATTCACATGCCCGATTGTGTCATCAAACACCATCTCCACGTGTTTTGGATTCTCCTCATCGAAAACTGATTGTATGAAACGACACCCGTTTTGCTCTTTAGCAAACATATATATGTACCCTTTAACATCAGCTAAAGTGTTACATTTCACAGGTGATGAAAAAGATTTATATCCCTTTGAAAATCTACCGTTTTCACAACCACCCGTGATCTGCGAATGATTACCCTTCTTATTTTGCCCTTTAAAACCTCCATTTCGCACATGATTCACACTTTCACCTTGAATGATCGAACCATCATCACTACCTTCTAACACTCCATTTCGTCGCACGCGATTAGCAAAATCCGAAGCTGGATTCCGACTCGGGTAACTTACGGGATACAGAACATTCGACACGTTCTCAGGAATTTGGACATCAGGGAAGCCATAACCGAAAATCGGACTCGTTTTACCGCTAAAAACAGGATTTCTAGAACAACTTGACTGAATTACACCACAATCAGAAAAGGGTTTGCTGAAATTGGTCGAATTCGCGGGCAAAATCGAGCTGTAACTTTTGAAAGACATGGGCGATTTGCGGGTTGGATCATCGAAAAAACTCGAAAAACAGGCGTTTGATTGGAGGTTATCATGATACATACCATACATCACCGGAGAATAACCATAACCATAACCATAACCGTAACCATAACCATTGTCGTTATCACTATCATGTGATTGATTATGATGATGATGATGATTGAGGTTAAGTGAAGCTGTTGCATGAGGGATCTCATCCAACAACATTTCAAGCTCATCATCATCCTTCGACCTCTCGTTCGTAACTTCGATTCGCTCAACCATAATCAATAAAACAAACGTACCCAATAAAATCTCACTGAATTACAAACAAACAAACAAACGTACCCAGTAAAATCAAAAAAGACAGAGCCAATTATACAACAGAAAGAGAAATTAAAGTGTCAAAAGCCCAACATCACATCACCAGTTTCGTTCATGATCTTATATAATTTAAAAACATTTGGGGGAATTTATGAGTTTGGTGAAGCATGCAAAGATGAAGAAACATTGAATACAGTAATACACATACTGAATGTATGAATAACGTACACACTGGTATGAATATGGCATCACGCCATAAAAGCTGGAAAAAACAACAAACACACACTCACAGTGAAATTGTGGGAAAAATACAAAATGTTGAGCAGAAAACCCATCAAAAAGATTCAAGGGTTGAACGGATCTTAAAACATTATATAGGCTAAAAAAAGTGGGGAATTCTTACTTTTACACCCGCTTTTGTCGAAAACCTTTGAAGTTTTCATACATACATATGCCCAAATTATGTAGTAGCAGTAACAAACACTTCTAACTTTTTGCACCTTTAACGGCTGAATATCTATTAAAAGGACTCAAAATATTTCTTATCACGAAAATGCCCTTCCTATATTTGTATTATTTTTTTAATACGCCTACTCATGGATTTGTAGTTGAAAATGACTTTTTACACTATTTTACTAATTACGAGCTAAGATGAAGTGATATTGTAAATGTTTAAAAATATTCATGTTAATCTTTTTTTTTTTATTATTATATAAGATGATATGAATATGTATGTTCAAAACAGATTAAATAGTATTTTACATCATCAAGAAAGCATATACATAATATCCGCGTCAAGCTGTCTAACGAAAAGTTGTCTATATAGCCACCACTTGGGATGTAGAAAAACCCAAACAAAGGAGAAAATCTAAAACACGAAATAGTTGGGACGGGTATTGGGCAGTGGCGGATCTTGCCCATTGAACATCCCTGGGCTGAAAGCCACGGGTACTAAAAACATGCCCGTGCCGAACATAGTAGGTATAAAAAATTTCGATCGAACCGCGAAAATTAGCACTTCTGGCCGAAAAACGTGCACAAGCCTTCTAAGATCCGCCCTTGGTATTGGGGTATGAGATTAATTATAAAATTTAGAGTTAATTACATAGTTAGTCCCTGGGGTTTGCCCAAAGTAACATACTTAGGTACTAATAGTTTAAAATCACATTCTAAGGGTATTAACTTTTCATTTTGTAACGTTTGGAGATATTTATGTTATTTGTAGATTTAAAATCACATTCTATTACTACCCAAGTATGTTATTTTGTGCAAACCACATGGACTAACTATGTTAATACCCTAGAAGTTAATACCTCCAAACGTTACAAAATGAAAAGTTAATACCCTAGAATGTGATTTTAAACTATTAGTACCTAATTATGTTATTTTGTGCAAACTACATGTAATTAACTCTAAAATTTAATTAGTTCGTGTATAGTTTATGATACAAATTTTAATTATCCGAAAATATACATGCACGTCAACCTAAACCTTACTTAAAAATTATTTTATTTTATTTCTTTATTCATAGGCACTAGAGTAATCCATCCACTAATCCCCCAACTTTTTAGTTTCCTATCTAATTATTCGGGTGATAAATAATATAAAAATTAGAATGATAAAATTTATATGAGAATTTCAACGGTGTTACAAAACAATGGCCTAATAGCAACCAATATATGATGTATGTAAACAAGAATTGTAGAAGATCATAGAAAGAAAGATAGAAAGAAGAATTGAAGAACTTATTCTTATTGATATCTAAAAGGGATTACATATGCCTTTATTTATAGGCTTACAAGATGAGAGTTAAGTATATGGAGAGATGGGAGTTAAGTATATGGAGAGTCATAACACAAGTGGATAGTCACACAATAAATATACAATAATTCATAACACTCCCCCTTGACTATCCACGTAACAAAATAATATATTATTCTTATAATACGCTTGGTCTTATAATACGCTTGGTGATGCTGCCTCGTTAAAAACCTCGCTAGGAAAACCCAGTGGGATATAACCATAGCTAAGGAAAAAAGAGTGCAGCGCATATTTTCTCCCCCTGATACTTTTGGATAAGGTGTGTTGCCTCATTAAAAACCTTACTAAGAAAACCCAATGGGACAAAACTTAGTCAAGGGAAAAAGAGTGCAACTTGAGTAAGTCTCTCCCTCATTTTAACATGTATCCTTTAAGTGATGTATGTCCATCTTCCTTGAAAGTCGAATAAAGCTTTTGTAGCGAATGATTTGTCGCTTGATCCCTTAATGTGCAATCCTTTATGTTGAGCAATGTTGTATAATCTTCTAACGAGACTTTAGGTGCCTCCTTCCAAAAAAATATCATATGTCTACGACTGTGTTTTGTTACATTCCTGCAACTACAAGACTAACCAAACTTGTTTTGATGGGTTAGTAAAATATAATCAAATATCGTTTATACCTGAAATATTTCTTTGAACTCATTTCAATGTCTCTTCGCTTGACAAAGGTTATATCATGACAATATGGTCAAGTGAAAGATATTATAACCATAAATAGCTAGCAAAACATATTAATGCACTTATGCATTTGACGATGGTACTTCAAGAATGAGAATCTCAATTTTGGTAGGAGATAATGATAGGCATTTCTTATAACAAATGACTTAACAACCATTAACATACTTTAAGGTTCAACTATGTCCATACTAAAATATCCAAACATCATCTTCTAGATGTACTTGGGGGATTGGTAAAATATAATTACACACATATATATATATATGCAAACTACAGTTCAAAAATAATTAGACCGTGCCAAGGTCATTCAAAAATTCTCCCTCTAAAAGCTCGACAATTTCTCTCGATGATGCCTAGACATCATCACTGTAAACTGTGATTATAGTGAACTTTTAAGAGTAGAACGTCGATAAAACATGGCTAATTTAATCAAACTTATATCCCTCTTTATGCAAATATCTCGAGTTGTATAACACTCGATCTAACTATTTTAGTCCATACATATTCTATGAACTTGATATAGTACGTTCTTGAGGTTTTGACATCATTAATACTTCTAGCATTATCAATCCATGAGGGAATTCTTTCCATCTTATCCAAATATGCATGTGCTTTCACTCTTAGAAGTTTTGCTATATAAACTTGCCCTTTTAACACATAGATATCTATATCATATGCAAAAATATCAAGAACGCTTGCTTTTATCTCCAAAATTCATATTGTACCATGTTTGTACACAGTGTACATTGAGATGCCATAATAACTAGGTACACATTTTCTATGTATGTTTATTGGAGTGTTGGTGCACTATAAATACATCTATAAGGTGTTTCAATTAACCTCTTAAGCACTCAAATGCTTTAGGATACTCATGGGGAGTTCCAATTATATTCAATTCAATAACATATACAACATGTATATGTATTCAGATCTGAATTTATATAATAATCATAATATTCTCGAGAACTTATTTTATATGACTTAGTATCAAGTGATACATAACATTCATAAGACGTGTGTCAATTCTCTTTTATATATTACCAGACTAATAAAATATTGGAAAGTCAATGCATCCACCACTGAAGAATACGTTTTCTCATAATCAGTCATAAGTATTTGTGAAAATTCTTGTGCCACCAATTTTGACTTATATCACTTAATTTGATTTTCACATGATTCGCGTAAAAGACACTTTTGTATCCAGCATATTTTACAACTTCAGTTGTATGGACTGTTGGTCCAGAAACTTTCCATTTCATTAGAGAACTAAACTCTGCCTTATTTGCGTTTTTCTATTTTGGCCAATCATTTCTTAATATTCATTCATAGGCAGATCTTAAATCTTGATCCTCGTCATTTAATCATTTTAAGCGCTACAATATATACAAAAGTATAACGATGTCGATTTTTATTTCGATTCCATATATATCTTAGACATGATACAACTTGGCGAGATCTCTTTATTTTCAGGTACCTGAGGTTCTTCTTGAACCATCATGTCTATTATTTCTTCAGGAGATCTTATTACTATAACCTCGACTTGACCATCTTAATTACTTGCTCCAATTTTCGAGGAATTTTATTATTGGAATCAACTAGTCTACCACGCTTTAGGCGTGCAATAGACTCATTACAAAAATATATTGTGTCCTCTTGGGACACAAATATAATTGGAGCATAAGCAGTTGATTATGTGACTTACTTAGTCACTCTATTTAGGTCAGTGAACTTGTCTGGTAATTTGTTCTTTACTATTGGTAAATGAATTATACTTTAAACTTCTAGTTCATAGTTTATAGTCTGAGGATCAAGATGACATGATAATTCATTTCACTTTTCACTTTCCAACTGCTTGTTATCTCCCCCTAGTGTTGGGAACATTCAATTATTAAAGTGAAAACCAATGAGCCATAAACGAATTTTTCTCACTAATGGCTTTAAGTATTTAATCATAGACGATTATTTATACCCAACATATTCTCAAACTTTTTATAAGTCCCATCTTTGTGCAGTGTGGTGGATGAGTTTCAATATGTATCGCACAACCAAAATCTTTGATGAGACATCTTTGGTTCCTGACCAAAAACCAACTGTATGGGGAGAACTATAACTTATTGGCTTGATGTGAATTGATGGTACTATATATAAAATTACATGTACCTAAATGAACTTTTGCTCCTCTCATGATCATTGGCTTTGTAACCAATAGTAGACGTTTAGTGATCATCTCAACAATAACACTTATTCATGATCGTTAATAACTTGGGAATCAAATTCACTATTATCAAATTAATATACGAATCTCGATTAATATGCTTGCTATCACATTAGCTAAGCCACAATCACACAAGCTTCAGGTTGTGGATTTGATAACCATTTAGACGATGCATCGATTTCAGAATACTAAATGGTATCATGTCAGGATACACATATTCCCTTATTATTTCCAAAATATTTAGGGATCTAAACCATACTTTAGTTGGTATATCATTAACTTCCCTTGAGAGCAAATATTGCATGTGTAAGTACCATGAAGAATCTTCTAGTTCTTTGATATTTTTCACATCATCTAGACTCGGTATGGTCTAACCGGTCATGCCAATCATTAAATGATTATGAACCATAAACTTCGGGTTTGTGATCATCATATATGCTTTTAGTTGCACTCGTGTTTATTCAATACACAAATAAAAATACAAGAGAATAACAATTATTATTTCAATCATTCATATTATAACATGTTTTCCATATTTTATTCTTGTATAATCACTCCCTTATATTGCCACTTCTTGTGGTCGATATAAACATGGTTGAGGTTCATTACAGTTTCCTCATTTACCATGATCATGACCTTTATAACGATCAATTTATAGTCATCGCAATATAAACATGGTTGATCTCATTACATGAGCATCATTCCTCAATTACCATGATCACAATCTTTGCACTAGTTATTATATCATCACATTTTATTCAAGGAATAATCATAGAACATTCATGGTGGCCTTATTACAATTTCCTTAGTTATTACATGATTATGACCTTTCACTGATCGTTATATCATTACATTCACTTTAGGGAATGGATAGCTCCACGCAACTTTTATTCTGGCAATAACCATGAATATTCTTTAATAATATTGCTACTTTATGAGCATATGATCATATATGTATTACTTGCACTATGTTTTATGTGCACATTGTTTGTATACTAAACATATAAAATATGAGACAACATCGTATTAGCAACTCAAACTTTCAACACTTTATTCTCATATGATCACTCTCTTTATTCGCCTCTTTTGGTGGTCTATCTTGTTATTAGCATGACCATCATTACACGTTTTATAATCGATTTCATTATTAATCTGATCATCATACCATTTTTCAGTTACCTCCATGATCACAATAATCAATATGTAGTCACACTCACTTCGAAGAACGAAGGAAAGCCAAAAAAAATGTTTCATAGCTTTTCATTATATGAAATAATTTCAAACTTTTCATTTGATATTGCTACTTAAAGAGTATATCTAAGGTGTGACCAATGGAAAACTTTATCTTGTTTTTCCTTAAAAACAATCTTCTTTTCTCATTAATATATAATTTGAGAAAAACTTACATTACCGACTTGTATAAGATTTATTGGTCAACATATGACGACCTTTCAGAGAGTATGACACACGTTGAATGTCATACGTTAACATATTTATAATATTTTTTTGAGAGTAATGATAAATCACAAATTTTGGTTTTTCATTTGCTTAATTTATCCAAAAAAAAAATATCTACATACTAACAATATATAACATATATTACAAAGTTAAATCAAGTAATACATAACATTATAACATGTCATCAAATAAAACAAGGTTATAATAAAACCTTATGAAATAATAATATGTCATCACATTCAAGCAAAATATATAAATTATGTATTAACCTATCATGGCATAACCAATCACATGCATATCTTATAATAATATTTGTTGCTCTCACATTAAAAAAATAGAAACATCTATAAAGTATATTCAATACGAAATAAAGAAACCTACTAGTTACACCAAATAATATGTGATAATATCATGCACAATTATAAACTTCTTAGTTGATTTAGTTGATATTGAAATATTATGCAATTCAGTTAACACATATTACAAAATAGTTTTGGTTCATGAATCAACAATTTGAAAAAAATGCGCTTTACATGTAATAAAAGCTAATATCGACTTAGAATATGTTTATATGGTTTGATCATTCTTATCATTTAAGGCATGTGTTATTAATGTACAAACAAGACAAATAGATTAACAATAATTTTCTAAAGTTACATATTTTGTCTAAACATAAGATAGAAACTAATATATGTGTGAGAATACAACTCCATGTTTATCTAATAGCAAAGACCTTTAAAATAATATACTGATTTAATTTTGTATACAATAAATAAATACGATGCTTAGCTTGATAGCGAGTTCTTATCCTATAATTAAAAGTATAAAGTAATTAAGCTTAAGTAAGATAAAGTATATCTTGAGAACAAAAATACTGAGTTATATGCCATACACAAATAACTTAATTATATAGACATTAAGCAAGATTCATTAAATAATATAATAAAATTAAATAATTGAAACCATTCATTGAAACTTTTCATATTAATACTACAATTAAAAAAAAAACTAAGATAATGAATATTCATTTATATGTTGTGATAAATCCAATTTAATAATACCAATGGTAACTTTTCATCTTCTAATTTAATAATACTAATGGAAACTTATCATCTTCTAATTTAATAATACTAATGGAAACTTTTTCATTTTTCCAATGAGAAAACTTAAAAGAAATTCGAGTAGGTTTTAAACCGATCAAACAATAAATACTCATGGTTGTAAAGAAACCCACATCATATCAAACTGGTAAAAATAACACAATAATAAAGACATTGCAAAGTGGTATACCCAAAAGTTATGAACTACAATATGAGATGAAATTAAACACTTTTTAACGGATTATTTGATTATGATATCTCAACAACAAAAACAAACATAAGATTGGCATCGACCCATTGAAGTAAACCAACGAAAAACTGAACGTGACAAATCAATTGGACGGTCGACTCATATGAAGCAGTTTCTACATTCTAAAATTTTGTAGCATTTCTTTAAGCTCGTTTACTTAGATTCGAAAACACAACAATATTAGTTATATAAATCTCAATCGATCCAAAATTGTATGAATTATAATATGGATTCTTTGAGAGATTTAAGATGATAACAATAACAAATTAATGACATACCTTATGATAATGTGATCCATCATCAAAAGCAACTCGTGCTGATAACGTGTTACAAAACAATGGCCTAATAGCAACCAATATATGATGTATGTAAACAAGAATTGTAGAAGATCATAGAGAGAAAGATAGAAAGAAGAATTGAAGAACTTATTCTTATTGATATCTAAAAGGGATTACATATGCCTCTATTTATAGGCTTACAAGATGAGAGTTAAGTATATGGAGAGATGGGAGTTAAGTATATGGAGAGTCATAACACAAGTGGATAGTCACACAATAAATATACAATAATTCATAACAAACGGATAGTTTTTAACCTTTTATAAACTAATAGGTATACTTCATGTTCAGCGGCTGATGAGTATTATGATACATGATGAACATGAGACTGAGTATGAAGCACAGTTTTATAATCGTGTATAACATTTGAATTATCGATACTGGTCCGAAGACTGTTCCATTGTCACTCGTTGCCTCTACATATATAATGGTTGTGTTAGTAACTGATTTTATGTTTATTTAACAAATATATATTAAAAGAAGATGAAGGATCCGATTTTACATACAAAAGTTAGATTTAGTAACATTTTCTTGGTGTAAGATAAGTAAATATGTTATATATTTTTTATAATCAACTGCATTTACGTATAATGAGATGTAACTTGTAACAGTAAATTGTATTTATGAGTTATGACTTATGAACTCTACTTCTTTAACTATAAATATATTTAATTTATAGTTATTTAAACGTAATTAAAGTATAAGTTAATAACTTTAAAAAGGATACACATAATAAAACATTAATTTCATTAGTGGAAAACCTATATTTATATTTCTAAATTCAATAAATGTTTGGACAAAACGTATTAATGTCTAATACTTCTTAAAATAAGAATCACAAATGTTTTCAGATATTTTTTTAGCATTTAAGAAAATTAATTTTAGTTAGGA